>NC_079313.1:50042573-50642573 GCF_029931775.1 Euleptes europaea | reverse complement strand
AGTTAGGTTAGACTGGCAGTGTGTGACTGGCCCAAGGTTTAAGTTCCATCAAGTTTCTGTGGCAGAGTCTGAAACTCTCAGGAAGGAGAAGGAATGGGGATTTTGCACAGTATAGCATATAGCTGTAATTGGTCAAATAAAGTTATGTCCATATTTGAAGTAACTGCAGGTATCTGAATATTTAGTCATGAAGTCTATTTTTCCAAGCTGGGTTGCCAGCTCTTGAAATTAAAAAAAAATCTCGTTCCTGGGTGGATGGGGGAGCCAGGGGGTGGAGATCAGTGGAGGTAATTGGCTAGTCTGCAAAAGGACTCTTCGGTTTTTAGAAGGCCCATGAGTAGAGCCCAACAGTTTTTGGCATCCAGTACAAAGCTGTGTATTCATATAATGCTTTTAAAAACGGAGGAAGAAAAACCTGGCCTTCTCCCAGTGCATTTTTGGCAGCTGGGTTGCAAGTAAAACAACAGCAACCAAAAAACCTCCCCATGACTAGGCCATTCTTATTCTGGTCAGTTATGCAACACTTCTCCCAAGGCACTGGTAGTGGGACCATGACTGAATTAGAAAGGTTTTCAGATGCCAGGGAGGGAATGTGCTGCATGATCAAGCCACATCTCCAGGAGTTACACGTCTTACTTTTACTTGTTATTAGAAAATAATAATCTTTGATTTGGGGCTAGATTTGAAAAGCGGACAATAAATAAGGAAAGGGATCACACATTGATTAGAATGGGACACAAAATACACAGATTGGCTGGTTCATTAGCTGACCATAATTTGTTCTGTGCTTGTGGCCATAAGGCAATAGGGCAGGAACAGGTGATTTGTATGTTTGGAAACTCTATAATAATAGCAAGCACACCACAAATAAAGCTGCCCTATCAGCAACAAATTTTTCATTCTCTCAAAGATAAATATGAAATACACCCATTATTTCTCTGAGCTTTTGCAGTGATCTTTAATGTGTAGCCACGGATGCTATGAACATCTAGTCAATTACTCCAGTGTATGTATGTATGTATGTATGTATGTATGTATGTATGTATGTATGTATGTATGTATGTATGTATTTAGGGGAAAAATAACTTTTGCAGGCACATTTCAACACTTCAGTAAATGCTGCATTGCTGTTGTGAACTCCAGCAAGAAGTCCCTCAAAGCTCACGCTTAGTTTACTGCTGCTCGCCAAGGCAGGCTCTTGCTTCACACAACCAGGAATATGCCCATTAGATCTGCAATGAAGAATGATGGGACAATTCAGAGTTTCACAAACACAGGACCTAATGTACCTGCCATAATTTAAGATAGCCCCTGGGTGGTCATAAGCCCACAACCTTGATAGAAGGATTTTGAAGACTAAATAAATCTTCCAAAAGAAAAGGAAATGGGTAAATATACTCAAAGTTATATTACGTGCTTTATTTAATGTGCAGCACTCAACAAAAGGGACTTACTGGTGGCTACGAAAAGCAGATTTTATTAGAGAGACAACTGGTATTGCACAATGTATGGCCCTTCAAAATGGTTCAGTGGTGGGTACAGTGGGCATAAAAGGAGGTGGTGTGAAAAGAATAAAAGAAATCTTAAATTTTAGGATGCAACATTTTAAAAGGATGATCTATCAGGAGCAACGTGATATACATTGACCAATTTAGGCCCTCCTCACACATTTGCTCAGCCACGTGGGATTGGTTTCTTGTGGCACTATCCCAAGTGATGGCTAGTTAAGTGTTAGGTATGATGAGAACTGACCCAAATATGATCACCACATAAAGTTACCTTGATCGAAATTCATTGGTTCCATGCAAGTTGAGCCCTTTGATGATTTTTATCAAAATTCATCTCAGGCACCATGCCAAGCAGCATTTTATTTCAGCAGCAGGCCACTGTGCTTCTGAGCCAGGCCATGTATCAGTAATTAACAGCAAATTAAAAATCTGGTTAAATCTTTTCACTTACCAGAGAAAAGGCTTCTTGGGTCATGGCTGAGTTAATAAAGTTGCCTACCTGTCAAGTACGAAATTCCTTGCAGTTTATCATCTGTTTGCATCTTGCATCTACATGCATCTTTTAAGTACCCACACTGGATATATTGCATTGCCTGCATTTTACACCAATGGAGGTAGCAGCACCAAACTGATCACAAGATTAATTAGGTTCATTGGTAGAAAAACACTGAAGGCACACAAAGACATCTAAGCTGTAAGTCTCAACTAAAAAATCTAGAAAAGATTTATTTTCCTTTTAACTGTATAACTTTTAACAATTTGAGGTAGACCCAGCAGATGGGGAGGTAACAGCTATAAGAAAGTAGTGTAAACGGACAACTGAATTCATACCGATGCATCTAAACTGCATGGGAAACAGTTGGCTCTCTGGTTGAGGCCAGTGATCTGGGCTGCTGGATAACCTAACTAAGACCTCAAAATATTTCTCAGGTTTGAGGTATTCTCTTTTAGGCACATCATGCTATGGCTAAACTAAAAGAAAAGATTTTGTAAATATTTTTAGATATTTTTTGGGGGGGATAATTGCTTGAAAAGGGAACGTATGATCTGCATTTTCAGAAAACATTGTCCTTTTACTCGATAACACAAGCATATAACCCAATCTGATTGACTGTATAGCATCATGTTATCTATCTGCTTCCTGCATAATCCCTCATTGACTAGCATCATTCATGTGAGTAAGCTATGCAGCATTGCTAGGCATCTCAATGGTTGCCAAATCTGATTGACTCCACGTTGCTATGACACTGGCATATTTATATATTATTGGGAAATAACAGCAGATGGGGGAAATAAATGGCAGCAAACATAACTGGAAAATGGTAACTTAGCCCCCAATGAAGGAGAATGAAGAATGACTTTGCCTCAGTACATAAAATAGTATTCTGACTCAAAAATCATAATGGAAAAAAGTTCAGTGGAGTCCTACATAGTGTCCTACAAATCCCACCTTTACCCTACAGCTGTAACCTGTATCCCACATTTCTTCCACATTCCATAGAGGAAAAAAGGCAATGCTATCCCAAGAAAACAAGTGCCATGTCACAACTGTTTCTGTCAGACTGCTTCCAGACAGCTCTAGTTGTGCAGCAAAGCAGGGAGAAGTTCCCACATGGATGTGTACTTCAGTGAACTTCGGGCATCTCATGGGAACCTTGAATGGCAGCCTCCAGGTTATCTTGATACATTTCCACTATTTTAATTCCTTCTCAGACCCTGGAGGGTAGGATCATCTTGGAATACCTGCCTGCCTAGCAGCACTGCAATAACTGTAGTCCAGGGATTTGGGCAAGTGTATCTTTCAGTAGCTCCTGCCGGTAATGAAAGAAGGAGTAAGCCTAATACAAAACTTCTTCTATAGCTTCTGGGGTCACAAAATTAGGGTAATTACTTCTACAATAAAATAGTCATGTAATAAACTGCCTTATTTTGTATATATATATATTCTCATTCTCTAGGTTTCCTTCTTGTTCTTCTTCTCTATTTACATAGCAACCAGTATTGCTCAAGGCCAGGACACCTCAGTCTGAAACACTGGCTTTAGAAAATTTGCCTGCCATTCCTAAGTCTGCAAACAGTTAGCACTCCTGCCTCGGCAAGTTTCCCCATGGTCAATTATCTTTACAGATAGTACCATTTGGGAGAATAGGAATTTATGCTTTAAAACATGTTAACCTCCTTAATTGTAATGGAGACTATGGAGCATTTATTTATTACCCTTTTATTCCACCATTCCTGCAGAACATTTGGGATGTCATATGAAGTCTCATTTAGTCTAACAACAACCTTGTGAGGCTGTATAGGAGGCCCAAGGCCAAGGCTGGGCAAGGTTTGGTACTTGCCAAGGCTCACATCCCAGCAGCATTCCAGCCACAGGCATTTGGCCTATCTTCCAATAGCGGGAATACCTGGAAACAGCAGAAGAAATGGAGCACAAGTGAGCCATGCTTTGTTGCCTTGTCCAGGTTCCATTTTCATAGGCCATTGCCTGTCCAGTGAAAACACAGTGGGACACAGAGAAAGGAATGTAACTGCAAAATGGGCTGAGAAAAAGAGTAAAGAGTAAAGAAGTTATGAAGTAGGGAATGGAGCTGTGATGGATGACAAAGACATCCTGTCTCTGAGGGGCCAGAAATGCCTGTAGCTGTCCTCAAGGCTTGGTGGAGAGATCTAGGGTTACCTAGTGAGTGTGGTGGTTGAAAAGGAATTTGAACGACAATCTTTCCACTCTAACAGTGCAATCCTAAACACAGTTACACCCTTCTGTCTACTAAAGTCAATGAGCTTAGAAGAGTGTAACTCTGCTCCACAAATAAATTAATTTAACCAGCACACTGCATTGACTTATTCATGCACATGCTTCCAGCATGTCTATGTGGGTGATTGAATCTACAAATAGGGACATCAGTTACATCCAAGCAAGCAAATATAGTGCAACCCTTTGTCTTGCTCAGCTGTTGTCAACAAGCTATGATCACGAAAACTACCCTCTGCATTCAACTGGATATTTTTTTAATTGTGCAAATAATTTTCATTGCTCTTTCAAAGTGTCTCCTACCAGATGCTTTACTATTTTTTTAAAGGGTCCATTCTAGAAAAAGACCTCAGCATAATTAGGAAACAATCACTGTGTTTTTCTTGCTGTCCTAATTTTTTCTTCACTTTAAACTGCTTCACTGACTTTAATTAAACTTGCCCTAGGCTTATGAGCCAAGCAAACTACAGCAACATTTTGAAAAACAAAAAACAAGTTGCTTTCTTGTCAGAAAGGATCCCCTATACACAAAATTTGTCTAATTTACTTAACATATTGGTCTTAATATTAAGCAAAATTTCAATGCTCCAGCTGGAGAATTTTAGTGTATATCATTTCATTCTTGTACGTGCTGGAAATCTAGCATAAGCCCAACCTCTATGTTCAAAATGATTTACTCTACAGAGAGCACCCTTTAATATGCCACATTACTATTTTCATTGCGACATAACCACATATGTACATGCCTGTTGTAGTTAGGGTTGTGCAAAAAAAAAAAAATCGGTAAATTTTGGGTTCGGGTTTATTGGGCCCGAATTTTTTGGGTAAACCGAAATAAGCTGAGCGCCCAAACTGGTAAATGGGTATTAGGCTTTATTTTGGGTTTACTGAAAAAATTCAAGCCCAATAAACCCAAACCCGAAATTTACCGAATTTGGGTCCATTATAGTCTATGGAGATTTTTCCCCAAAGCCCCTGTGGGGGCTCATCCATGCGGGTGAGGAGTCTTCTTCAGAACAAAGCCTGTTCAGCAGCTGTTGAAGCTGGAGGGTATATCCCTCCGGACGGGACTGGGTGAGCCCCATCTTTTAAATGATCCTTCTGCCTCAGACTATCCAGATTACTCCACTGAATGGTGATGGATAGTTTGGTCAGACCAAGTTGGCTCCAATTACATGACCCTTACCTCAAAAGGGCCTCAACTATGGGGCCTTTACACACCTTCAAGTGAACTCTTGTACATCAGGGTGAAACTTGCAGATGTTATGCCGCTTCCCTGCCTCTGCATTTTTAGACTGTGCACTATATACTTCTTTAGCTTTGTTTGGCTATAGTTTAGCAAGCAATGTTTTGTTTGGTTTCCTTTCTAACAGCGCATTCTTGAAAGGAATGCCTGCACCGGGCTTAGGAGGCAACCCAGCAGAGTTGCCTCCTAAGGAGGTTTCGGCACAGCCGAAACCTCTACCAGGTGCCAAAAACCTGTGCAACCCTCATAGGGTTGCATGGGAGATACGCCAGCAAAAAGCTGGCGTATCTTCACAAACCCAACAGGGGGCTTTTCCGAGCTGAAAGGGGCGTTCCCGAGCCAAAACGGCTCAGGAGGCCGACTAACATCGGACCCGCCCCCCAGCCGCCTCCCGGTTGCCCACCAGCCGAACACCTCCTGGGGCACTGGAACGCCTCCCAGGTCACCACCGCAGCCTGTGCCGGCGTCCAGAGGCCAGCGGGAGGCTGCGGGGGCGGCTGGGCCCAGTGCTGCCATGGCAGTGGCCAGGGACCGGCGGCCAGGCCTATACACCGGCGCTGGGGCCACTCACGCCGGCATGCGCCATACGGCCACCGGCGTTATGGGCCCCTGCACCGGTGGAGGCCTTAGTTGGCCTACAAAGGCCGTTCGGTTGAGCCGCCGGCACATTTCAGGAATGTCCTGTAAAGGTGTTTCAGTACTGACCAATATATACTTACGTGTCAACTAGTTATCCCTCATGTAAATTGAAAAATCTCCAGTTTATATGGGCTGGGCTGCTAATCTCTTTGTACCTCTTTTGCTCCTAAACTTAAATTGCATCCACCTCTGGGATAGAATGTGACAGCTTTTAACAGTCCATACTTTGACAATTAGTGATAGGAAAAACATAATGTCTCAAATGACGTTGTGAATGGAATCTATGTAGACAGAAGGCAATTATCTAAATTGGATTTTTGTAAGGACACTGTGAATAATCATATTGAAAATGCCATGGGATCTTTAATAACCCTAGGTGGTCAGGATTTGTTCTTCAAAAATATTAGCTTATGACAGATTGCTCTCAAAGTATCCACTAGTTTTTCATCACTTTTCATTTTGCTCTTGAATCAAAACCTGCTGTCAAGTGCAAGTATTTGAGCTGTAATTGGATAGCCCAGCACAAAGAAAATAAAGCCACCAACTCTCAGCCCAAACTGTGGAATAACAGGATTATTTGAATAAATTATGCCAATTGGTGCCCTTTGAAGAATCACAAGACTAGCATTTGTCCATGTCACATAAACCACTTCTAACACTTCTCCCTGGCGTCTGCATAGCTAGGCTAATCGCAAAATAAAAAGAATGCAAGAAAAAGACAAAACAGGCTCTGCAATGCACTCTCTTTCCAATTTTAATAAATGCTACTATTTTAATCTTTACTGTTCCACTTCTTTCTTGATGTTCCTCCGCTTTTGGCATAGATATTATCTCCATGATCCAGCCAAAGAGATTCACATGTTGAAGTTGGCCTCTGCATGGCTTGTTTTCTGGTTTGAAATCTATGTGTGTCAATTGGAAGAAGATGCCCTTCCAGATTTATATCCATATAACAATTAAAGTGCCACAAGACTCTTCATCATTTTGGCCACATAACAATATACATCTTGATGAAGCATCTGATTTAATCTCCATCTGTTCTGAGCTAGTGAGTGGGGTGGCCGTGCACATTCTCCTGCACCATGATGTGAGGGCATTCATCCATTCCCTTTCTTGATAGAACAACTATTGCATGTGAGCATACCTGAAGCAGTGTCTATAGATTCTACTCTTGTGATTAGAGATTAGACAGAATTTTGCAAGGTTTTGTTATAACATCTGCATTTCAGTATTGCTCCAATGTTTTTGTTTGTTTGTTTTTGCAAAAAAAAAAAAAGTGTTGGTACTTACCAGCCGAGCATCCAGTCAGGCTCCTTGCTGTCAGCAGGCGCCTCCAAACCCCACTCTCAATGGGCTTCTCCCTACCCCCAGGTGTTAGTGGGCTCCTCATTACCACTGGAAGATCTGCTGCCGAAGACGCCTCTCCTCCTCTGCTTCTTTCCCTAGACTTGGGTCTGCTGAGGGCTGGACAGATTGCTCAGGCATGCCTGGGCCATCCTTTCCTGGACCTGTCATCCCATGTTATACCTGCTAATGATGTCAGCAGGTGTAATGAGGCACTAGATTGATTGCTGTGGGCAATTACAGGCATCAGACCCACCTGCCACCTTCTCCTTCAGCCTCTGGGCTGTGGCCCTGACCTCTGCTAACCAAAAAAGATGCCAGTATCCCATAGCAGTGTGTACTGGCACAAAAAAAGCTCTTGCTTTTTCCTTCTGAGAAATAAAGCCATGGCACTTTAACTTGGACCCAATAGAGGATTTTGATGAAGTCAAGTGGGGGTGATTTTCACTCATTCCTCCCGTCCTGCTGCAAACCTCTAATTTCCCCAGGAACCTCTTGTCCCCCAACAACATTTTTTGGGGCATTTTGGGCTGTAGCTATGTTTACCAACCTCTAGGTGAAGCCTGGAGTCCTCCCAGAATTACAACTGATCTTCTTCCTGTTTCCCTGGAAGAAATGGCAGCTTTGGAGGGTAAACTCCATGGCAACACATCCCCTTCCCCTCCCCAAACTTGCCCTGCCCAGGCACCACCCTCAGATCTCCAGGAATTTACCAAATATAAGCTTTAGCAGAAGGTCCACTCCCAGTCCCTTCTGTCAATGGAAGTTAAAGCTGGGTCCAAGACTATTTTCACACCATTTACAATTTCCCTGGGCTAACTAATTTGCACAAAAACATATGAATTTTGTGGAGTTTATTTGTGTCTCAAGTGCACATTAATGATAAAAACGATGTTGTGTATGTATCAGTGGTGTATAAATGTTGTGTATAAAGAAATGGAATAAAGAGTATGACAGAACAAGAGATTCATCATGGATGTTGATTTGGAGATATAAGGTACTTTGAAGTACATCAGGTTCTTCCTGGGATCATGACAGCCGTTTATTTTCCCAGGGAACAGAGCCATAAAATGCATCAAGAAGTCAGAGAACAGAATTGTATTTCTGCAGAGAATTAACCATTTGCCTATCTGCCAGGGAGGGCAAGATGTATAGCTATTGTAAAACATGATCTAGGTATTAAGATGTGTGCTCTAGATTATATATATATATATAACATAAAACAAAACAATCAAATACAATAATAAAGAAAAAAAGGATATCAATTCTATAATCTACTTAATACAATCAAAATTTCAAAATTACAAAATTCATAATATCCTTTTAACCCACCACCCACCAAAAAAGTGACCCCTCACCCGGCTTCCGGAGAAGTGTCTAAACAGTTTAAAGACTGCACAATTAACAATACAATAAAAAAAAGTTAAACTTGTTTCTATAACTCACTAACTAAAATAGTAAAATCCATTTTTGCCAGTTTATCCCAATATGTGACGGCCTTCGCCCATGTTTCTTTTAATTCTTCCATATCTTTTCCATGTAGGAATTCTGTTAATTTGGCCATCCTCATATACATCCACAATTTCTCTCTCCAGTCACTAATTGAAGGTTTATTTACTTGCTTCCAAACTTTGGCTATTGTAATTCTTGCAGCAGCAAAACTATATTGGCAAATGACCCCATCTTTTTTATCCATTTTTTCTTGAGGAATCCCCAGTAAACAAAATGCAGAATTTCTTTTTACTCTCGTATTAATCAAATTATTGGTTTCTCTTATTATTTTTTTCCAAAAATTTTAAATTTTTTTACATATCCACCATATTAGTTCTGTTGGGCTTGCCACCTTAGTTTGTGGTTCTGCTGGGATTATTGGGCTCTGCTTGCATTCTGCTGATTTTGTGTTGGTTCTTATCATGGGTGGCAATGATCTGAGGTTGCTGCGGGCATGCCTCTTTGCTTTTGCCCTGGAAAAAAAGGCTGCCCCCCCTCCTACTGGAAACAATGGAGGATGGATAGTGCCACCTTCTTTGGAGGGCCCATAAAATTGGACCTCCTGGTCCAATCTTCTTACAACTTGGGGGCTGTTCTGTGAACAGACACCAGCAGCTCTGCTAAAAATTTGGTGCCTCTACCACTGGATAACTTCCCCACGGGCTATAATGGATTTGAATAAAGTTGGATTCCCAAATGAAACCTGAATCCAAATACCATACCAGAATTGGAATTGGAATTCAGAGATATAGAAATAACAATATTTTCCAGTTTCAATATTCTTGAATCTGAAAAATCCTCATTTTTTAAATGCACACTCCTATCTGAACACACATCACTAGTTTTCAGAACAAAAAGGGGTAGTTTCCTTTCTACTTTTTAAATAATCCATGTGTGTGCTTTTCCTGAAATCCTTGAATTTCAAGGTGGTCAACCTGCATACCTATGTGAGTTTTAAAAACATCTCCTTCCCCTTTTTAGACTGTGATCATTGGATCTCTTGAATTGTGAAATCTGCCCTAATAGGATTTTGTAATGATCCCTAGTAAAAAATTGATAGTTTGTTGAATTTTTAATATTTGCAAAATATTATGTTTTAACTTTTAAAGAATTAATGGGTTGATTCTAAAGGTCAACTGAAAATCTGGCTTTTTTCACCCCAATGGGCAATAATGAATCAGTAAGAAAACACAAATTCAGTAGTTTAACTGAGATGAATTAAATAGTATATTGTGACACAATATTCAATGCATAGACAATAGATGAATGACATGACCAAAAGCAATAAACTAGAAACAAACAAGGGTGATAGATAAATACATAAATATGCATGACACATGACTTCATGGCACATGGATAGAAGTCAGATAATGAGAATAAACAGCACTGGTTGCACTGCAATAAATTCAGATCTGTCCCTATAGCATTCTGTCTTCCTAATCCTCTCCAGCCAACTTAGTTAAGAACTAAGCTCTCTATATTACTCAAAGCAATTGCTCAGCTACCTATCCAGAAATCCAGTAGCCTTACAGGAAGAAACAGGGTTTAGACGAGTGAGGATAATAGACTGACTGAGCACACTCAGTTCTGAACCATGTATACCCTTTTCATCATTGATCAAAGGTGGCTCTGAGAAATAGAGATCAACTTACATTTACACAGTTCTGCCTAATTCCTGTGACTGATATCTTACATAAGATAGTCCTTATCATCCACACACCCATAAACGAGTACTAGCCATGTAATGCCATATCATTTATTATGGTATTATGGCCTTATTCCTTAGCTTTGTTTCTGTCTCCAGCTACATCATTCAAGGGCTGTCATCTTCATTTCTATGTCATCCAGATTTCCAGACATACTCTGTTCTTAGTGATCTTTGCAGCATCTTTGTACTATCAACACTATGTAGAATTGGGCTTTTTTTTTTTTTTTTTTTTTTTACAGACCAGGATCCTTTTTGTTCATCATGGCTGAACCTGGAGTAGACCAGCCCAGAGGTCTTCAAGAGAGGACTGGTTTAACACTGCAAGCAGACCTCAGCAAGCAGACCTCAGCAAGCAGAATAAAATTTGCCTACCTTCCTTTCCTGTTGCAGCATGCTGCACTCCCAAAATGCAGGTCTGGGGCGGGGGTGAGGGAACAGCATGGGGTGGAACATGAGGATCCACAGTAGCAGGTAAAACTTTGTTGCTAAACAGAATGAGTTTCCTTGTAATTGATCCTTGGAGATTAATTCCAGAGGGGTGGTTGTGTTAGTGCCCCTCTTGGGTGCACACCTTAATGTGGGGAGGGGAGTTGAGTGTGTCAGAGAAGCTGAGAGCAATACCATCAGGAGTTTAGACTCTGACAAGAGGCTAAACTCCTAGCAGAGTCACTCAAGGAGGAATGGTCACAGCTGAAACATCAGACTGCATCCACCACCACCCCTTCAGGAATCAATGGCCACATCAGCAGAAGGGAAAAGACATTTCTAATGGTGATGGGGGTGGAAGAATCCTTGAAGGGCAGCAGCAGTAGTGGAAGGTGACACTGCTAGAGGATCTATCATAGACAACGGCAGTAACACTTCTGCTAACCCTGGTTAGAACTGGGCAGAAGGCAGCAAGGGTAACCCATTTCTGATTATCTCATACCTCAAAAAACTTATGATAAGACAACTCAAAATTAAAGAAAATATAGAGCTGGAATACAAGATGCAAAGTTGGGTGGCACTCAATTAGTTACTGGGGAATAGCAGAAGACAAGTATGAATAGCACCATTCTTAATTATGCAACTGGACTAAATCTGAAAGGATGTTCAGTGGCTGATGTAAATGGATGCAAAAGGAAAGTCCAAAGCTGTTTGACACATATAATAGGAACAAGGAATGTGAGAAGTATGAATCAAGATAAACTCAAAATTGTAAAACGAGGAATGGAATGTTTAAACGTTGTAATCCTGGCAGTAAGTGAACTCAACTGGACTGGATCAGGACATTTTCAGTCAGAAAAGTATAAAGTCTTTTACTTGGGAAATGACAAACACAGAAGAAATGCAGTTGCACTAATAGTGAGGTGAGATGTAGCACATGCAGTCAGGGGATATAATCCAAAGTCTGGCCAAATAATATCAATCAGCCTTCATTGAAAACCTATCAACATAACCATCATTCAAGTTTATGCCCGACTATAGATGCTGAAGAAAGCTTCTATGCAAGTGTCCAGGAAGAAATTAATCATATATCTAAACAAGATGTGCTGATATTCATAGGTGACTGGAACACAAAAGTAGGAAACAAAGTAGAATAAAATATTGTTGGAAAATTTGGGTCAGGAGTATGAAATGAAGCCAGAGACCGACTCATAGGATTCTGTGAAGGCAACAATTTGTTAATTGCGATCACATGTTTCAGGCAACTAAACAAATGACTGTATACATGGACATACCCAGATGGCCAATACAGAAATCAAATAGTTTACATAAATGGAAGCAGAAGATGGAAAAGCTCTCTTCTCTCCGCTAAAACAAGACCAGGAGCTGATTGTGATATAGATCATGGACTGTTAATATTTAAAATTAGAATAAAGCTGAAGAAAACACCATAACATTCATAGTGTCAAAATATAATCTATACAGCATTCCTGAAGATTTTAAAGTCCATGTAAAGAACAGACTTTCGTTACTATGTTCAAGTGAATGTGAACAAGAAGAACTATAGGTTGAAATCAAAGATATTATCAAGGAAGAACATGCAAAGCCTATTCCTGTAGCCAAAAGAAATAAAAAGTCTCGATGGATCACTGATGAAACTCTTAAAATTGCTACAGGTAGATGAGAAGAAAAAGTAAAAGATGACAGAAATAGAATCAGAAATCTAAATGCAGTGAACTTGCGATTTTAGAAAGTGAAATGAAAGCTACACACAAAGCCATCAAAAGAAACACGTTACCAATAGTACATGGGATATCAGTAGAGCTACTTCAAGCCACAGAAATGGAGTCCATCAAAATCTTAACAAGAATATGCCCAAAATATGAAAAACGAAACAATGACCCATAGACTGGAATGCTGGATTAAAAAAAGAGAGACTTCAAAGACTGCAGCAACTATTGGACCATTGCATCATGCAAGCAAAGAGATGCTCAAAAGGTTACAACAATGACTGTTACCATATGTGGAATGAGAAATGCCAGATGCTCAAGGTGGATTCAGAAAAGGTATAGGCATTAGAGGTCACATAGAAAATTTATGTTGGTTATGGGAGCATACAAGATAATTTCAGAAGAAAGTCGACTTGTGTTTCATAGATTACAGCAAAGCTTTTGACTGTATGGATCATGAAAAGCTATGGATAGTTTTAAAAGAAATGGGGGGGGGGTGGCAGACCAGAAAGCCAGGAGGCAGTGCAGTTATGAGGGGATGGGTGCAAGGGGACAGGTGGAATTTCCACAGATGGAGAGGAGGGTTGCTGCCCAGTGGAGCAAGTCTGGCCTGGAACACCGATGGCTGGTAGAGGAGGGCTGATTCATGTGGCAGCTGTAAAGGGAGAAAGAATACCACTAACATTAAGGGGAACTGGGGAGGTAGCCCACGCACTTGTGACCAAGGGGCGGGGCCAGTTACTGGAGAAGGAACTTAGGCTGGTGGTAGAGGAGTGTTGGAAGGTGGCCCAGGATTGAGGAGGTGACTGACAGCTGACACGGACTGAAGGACCAGACTGCTGGACTTGATGGGCTTTAGCCGGATCCAGCAGGGCCTTTATTATTATGTTCTTGATGATGATGATGATGATGATGATGACCAACAGAAATCTAGAGGGTCAGACAGGAGAGCAAGAGTGAAATAACTTTGTCCAAGTAATCTGCAACAATGTAATCCAGGGCCTGTGAGGAAATAAAAGTTAATGCTGTGGTGTTTAAACCTGCCACATGAGTCCTGATTCAAGGAGACTAAGGCATGGAACCCCACTCCACTCCCCGCCTGCTATAAGCCTCCACCCTTGCAAGCCCATGCCTACTGGCCCCAGCGTAGTCACACACCACGGTGGCCGAGATGCTGGGGATGAAGATGCATATTTGTGTGAGCAAAGGTGTCGCCAGGGCAGCTGGTGGGTGGGAAGAGCCCACAAAGCGATTACACCGGCAGCTGGGGAAGCAGCAGTTCTTACTGATTGAGAGGCTGGTTTGGGCTCAAAAAGAAACCCAGCAGCATTGGTGAGACCAAGGTGCAGCAGCTGCAGATGTCAAGGGGTCAGCCCAAGGGGTGCCGCCCTGTTATCCATACACAAAGATAGGGAAGATGGCACCCAGAGAGGATCTTGAAGCATTTCCTAATACAGTTAAATGGGTGCCCCAGGCCTTGAGATGGGATTTAGCCCAGTGGGCCACCATTCTCATGTCCTGCCTGATAAGCCTACCCAAGATTTGGTAGATATGCTCTTGGCAGCAAAGACAGCTGATTACCAGAAAATGAAATAAATAATCTTGAACAACCACAATATTACCTAGGAAATGTATCGGTGTTGGCTGCAGGCCATAGAGGGAGGTCCTGGGACACACCTGTGGGTATTGGGACAGGAGGTAAAAGTAAATGTCCTGTGTTGTTTGAAACTCATTGTCTGCATGGCCAAGCAAATGACTGAGTTAATCATGCTAGAGCAATATGCGGAATTGTTTCAGGGTCTGGCACAACATTGGCTGCTTTGCCATGAGCCTAAGACCGTGGACAAGGTGGTGACCCTTTGGGAATCATTCATGGCCATGGAAGAGACCAGTGAGAAAGGAATCAGGCAGGTAGTCCTGGCTAGAGACAAGCATGCCAAGGAAAGCTGGTAGAGGATCATGGCCTCGAAGTAAGCCCCAGATGGGTCAGTGGTGACAAGGGCCTGGCCAAAGGGCAAGAGCAGTCCTACGGAACTCAGCCTCATTGGCACTGTTACCTCGAGAGGAGAATAAGCCAAAGGGACCTCTGTGCTTTGCCTGCAGCAATAGGGGCATATTTGCCAGGAATGCCTATGAATGGAATGCTCAACACCTGGCTTGGGCTGTCACACAGTTAAACAGGCTTCCCCGGGCCCCAGTGGTAGAGGCACGGATAGATGGGAAGCAGTGAAGGTGCTAATAGATGGTGGTAATTGACAAACCCTAGTGCTCAAGCTGACAGGCAGGAAGCTTCTGGGGCAGATGAAGTTTTGCTGTGTGCAAGGTGATGTGCAGGAATATCAGACCTGATGGGGCTGGATAGAGGTACAAATCTATATGGGGGCAGGACTAGCCCATCGTGGCTAGCCTCATGGGCTTTGGCCCAGGGGAGGAGGGTCAAGTTGCCCAGATGGTAGGGTTGCCAACTTCCAGGTGGTGGCTAGATATCTCCCGCTATTACAACTGATCTCCAGTTGATAGAGGTCAGTTTCCCTGGAGAAAATGGCCGCTTTGGCAATTGAACTCTATGGCATTGAAGTCCCTCTCCTCTCCAAACCCCACCCTCCTCAGTCTCCACCCCCAAAATCTCCAGGTATTTCCCAACCTGGAGTTCGCACATTGCCTGACCTAGATGGACACATTGCCTGACCTAGTTATCTCAGCTGTATTTGGGAGGGCTCAATGGAAAGTATTTTGGAGTTTGCTAGAGAGCAGGCACAAACTGAAATTTCTGACCTGGAGTGACAGGGACCCTATTTTTAGTTAAAGAGGGAGCTGAGGCTATTGTACCTTGGTTACATTATGAGAAGACAAGACTCACTGGAAAAGACAATAATGCTAATAAAAGCAAAAGGCAGCAAGAAAATAGGAAGACCCATTATGAGATGCATTGACCCAATAAAGGAAGACGCAGCCTTCAGTTTGCAAGACCTGAGAAAGGCTGTTAATGACAGGACATTTTAGAAATCATTGATTCATAGGTGCCATCATAAGTTGGAAGCATAAGTTGTGTTAAGTTGATAGCACTTAACACACACAGTTGTTTTAGTTTATTGCAGAAAAATTAAACAGGAAAGTTGTGCTACCTTAGAGGCTAACAACATTTTGTAGTCTTTTAAGTGCCTCAAGATTTCCATTTATCTATGAACACTAAAGAGACATTTTCCATGATATTTTCTCTTCCTTTTAATTTACATTTTAAAATCCACTTAAGGGATGTTTTCAGCATAGGATTTAGATCCAAGTAGCCCATTCAATTCCCCTTCCTTAATGAGAAGAAATGAAAGAATGAAGGTTGTTTTTTCTAAGGCCATCCAGCTGGGCTGGGATCTATTTATACAGCTTTCATTCCATTCATTGGCTTCAGACAAATACAATATTTTTGTAGTACTGGAAAATTTGTTCTACCTAAAAAAAAGTTTGGCTAACTTGACTATTTTTATCCCAGGTTTCTGGGCTGAATAATTTGGCCATAAATTAATTAATAGACTGCTAAGGTCCTTTTCTTTTTTTCTTTTTTTTTGAAAAAAAAAATCTTTAGAAATGAGAGATACTTTCTGTGTAGATGTTGTCCATTTTCATTCCCAGTGTCATCTGCATAGCTCCCAGCCTTTCCCATTATTTTATGTGTTATGTGGGTGAGACCACCTTGAAACTGATTTTACCCACTTTTAAATTACATTTTTCTGTATATTTAGTTTTAGCTATCCAATCCACATGGTAAAATACTTCTAGATAATTAATATCCTGTGGTTTAAAATCTATATTTAAACCTCCTCTTGCCCACTGATATTACAATATGTTCAGGGACATAAACTTTCCTGAGTTTATTATGCATTTAGCTATGTTCAAAATCCCTCAACTGGCTTTCATAGATTTATTGTGATTCAGATCAGAATTTAAGAAACAAATTGTTAACAAAGAATAATGTGAAGAAATCTTATTGAATATCTACAAACAGGTAACAATGGCCCGTTTCCTAATATTTTTTTCAGTCTTTTATTGGAAGCATCTTGTTAGTGCCTTGTCACGAATAGACCTATTCTCCATTGTATGTGGGTTAATTTTTGCTTTGGCCAGTGAATCCAAATGACAATCTTAGTACTTAGCATTTGGCTAATAATGTGAACTGCATGCTTTTTAGGCAAAGAAGAGTATAGGCTGAAAAATGAAAGTCAAAATTGGCTGCAGCCTAATGCTGCAAAGGTCTTAAAGGTACAGCACAGCACATATCTTTGCTTTACAAGACACTAAGCAGTTAAAAACCAGCCTATCTCCTATTCTCTCCACTATTTAAAAAAACAAACAAACACCAACCTCAGATGGTAATCTGTGGAAAAATAGTCAGTTGGTAGGATTACCAGCCTCCAGGTGGGGCATGGAAATCTGGAATTGCAGCTGATCAGAGATCAGTTCGCCTGGAGCAAATGGCCTCTTTGGAAGGTGGACTCCCCCACTGAGGCATTATACCCCACTGAGGTCCCTTCCCTTCCCAAACCTTCCCTCCCCAGATTCCAGCCCCCAAATCTGCAGAAATTTCATAACCTGTAGTTGGCAACTCTATCAGTTGGCAACCCTACTTCAAAATTGCACTGTCAACAGTTTTTCCAAGGCAGTGTGCAAATAAAAAAACAGTGGAAACAATAACAATCATGAACAATAAAGGAAACCTGAGCCAATCAATTCACTTAACCAGCAACATAACAAGAAAAAGCAGTTAAAAAAAAATACTTCATTTAGTAATAAGGAGCAGCACATCTCAAAAGTAGGATTAATAATAGCACTAGAGGGGGAACCTACAATCAATAGAGGCTTGAGTAAAAAGAAAAGAGCTTACCTAACACCAAAAGGCCCCCATGTTTTGTATAAAGCAGTCAGCTATAACTGAATTGTGGAGGTCATTCCGTAAAAGTAGTGCCATGGCAGAAAAAGTCCTTAGTAGTTAAACATCTTTCCTCTTGAGTGCTGAGGGACATGAGTAGGGCCTCTGATGCAGATCTTAATTGAAAGGCTGGCTCATATGGGAGAATATGGTCCTTTAGGTAGCCTGGCAGCCAATTGTTTAGGGCTTTAAAAGTAAGAACCTACACTTTGGATTGATCCTGGAAATGAATTGGTAGATAATGAAGTTCTTTTACCTCTTACAAGGTATGACTTTTGTAGTCAGTCCTGTAAGGATTCTTAACTGCTGCATTTGGAAGTCAATGGATTTTCTAAACCATTTTCAGATTTGGTCCCATGATCCACAGGCCTATGTTGCAGATTTCAATCAAATGATCTCCAAGGTGACATACAACAAGTTAAACCAAACAATACTTAGTTTGCTCAAGATCACTTGAGTGATCATCCAACAAATATTTTGTGGAGGAGATGATTATTCAGACCATGTAGTGGACTTCACACAAGAGTCCTTTTGTTGTTGCTGTTTCTCATTTACCTCGGTGGGAATCATTTCACTCTACAATTAATGTAGCAATATCCCACAATGCCTTATCTTTACACTGTGAAACGGGAAATGATGTAGCTGGCATGGTAACACTGGTGGCGGGGGCAGGAGGTGCCTGGACGCCAACGTGTTTGCCCCCATGCCGGTGTAGATGCCACCTTATTTCATGATAAGGTGGCACATACACTGGCCGAGGTCACGCTGCCTCCTAAGGAGCTTCGCTCCCCCCTTCATGAATGGGCTGATAGATGTTAATGATTTGAACTAAATAAGTCTGTGGTAATTGGAGTAGTAAAAATAAACTTGGAGGGAAATAAAAGGCAGGAGGAACACAATACAAAGCTTTGATTTCCATATTCTGGAACGTATTTCAGTTGATATTACTTTTTTAAAAGATAAATTGCTTGGGTTAAATCTTAAATTGGTTAGGGAGAGGCTATGTTGGTTCTAAAGTATCTTATATTCTTCAGTAATAATCACAGGGCAACATTTTGGAACTACCATATATACTCGCGTATAAGCCGAGTTTTTCAGCCCAAAAAAAGGGCTGAAAAAAGCCAACTCGGCTTATATGCGGGTCAATACGGTAGGGTAGGGGAGGAGGGAGGAGGGAGGAGGGAAACTTACCATTGCAGCCATCCTTCGCTGCCGGCCCGCTCGCCTTCCCGCGGCCTGGGAGCGACCAGCGGGGCCTGCCTGAGAGCAGGCAGGCCTCGCGGCCGCCCCCCCACACCCCCCCGCCCCCCCCGCCGCTGGCCCCCCTGCCGCCGGCCCACTTGCCTGGGAGCGGCCAGCAGGGCCTGCCTGCTCCCAGGCAGGCCTCGCCGCCGCCCCCGCCGCCTCCCCGCTCGCCTTCCTGCGGCCTGGGAGCGGCCAGCGGGGCCTGCCTGGGAGCAGGCAGGCCTCGCCGCCGCCCCCGCCCCCCCCCCGCCGCCGGCCCGCTCGCCTGGGAGCGGCCTGGGAGCGACCAGTGGGGCCTGCCTGCTCCCAGGCAGGCCTCGCCGCTGCCCCCCCCCGCCGCAGCCCCCCGCCGCCGGCCCGCTCGCCTGGGAGTAGCCAGCGGGGCCTGCCTGGGAGCAGGCAGGCCTTGCCGCCGCCCCCCCTGCCGCCCCCCCCCACCGCCGCCCCCCCCCGCCGCCGCCGGCCTGCTCGCCTGGGAGCGGCCAGCGGGGCCTTGCCTGCTCCCAGGCAGGCCTCGCCGCTGCCCCCCCCGGCGGCGGCGGGGGGGGCGGGGGGGGCGGCGTGGGGGGCGGCGGGGCCTGCCTGCTCCCAGGCAGGCCTCGCCGCCCCCCCGCCACCGCCGGCGGCCCGCTCGCCTGGGAGCGGCCAGCGGGGCCTGCCTGCTCCCAGGCAGGCCTCGCCGCCACCCCCCGCCGCCCCCCCCCGCCGCCGCCGGCCCGCTCGCCTGGGAGCGGCCAGCGGGGCCTGCCTGCTCCCAGGAAGGCCTCGCCGCCGCCCCCCCCCGCCCCCCCCGCCGCCCCCCCCCTGCCGCCGCCGCCGGCCCGCTCGCCTGGGAGCGGCCAGCGAGGCCTGCCTGAGAGGCTGCCGGGCCCGTGCCGCTTTCCGCTGCCCGGAGCGGCCTGGGGGCGGCCTCCAGCGGCTGCAGGAAAGCAGCCCCTACCGGGCCCGCGCAGCTTTTCGCCGCCAGGAGCCGGTCAGGTAAGCCTGCGGGGGGGGGGGGAGTTATAAGCCGACCCTCGGCTTATACGCGGGTGCCTAATTTTTCCCCATTTTTTGGGAGAAATTAGGCACCTCGGCTTATACGCGGGTCTGCTTATACATGGGTATATACGGTATCTGGACTTTGCAGTCAGTCTCTCTCTCTTTCTCTCTCTTTCTCTGTCTCTCTCTCTCTGTGAGGCATCAGCAATACTGTTCCAGTGAATCAGGCCCAATTATCCCCCTTTAGAACTTACTGTGCCCTTCAAATTTCCTCCACTGTTACTGGTTTATTTTGAAAGAGAGAGATTTCTGAGGTGCTTCCCCATTGCTGGTCTCTGTGTTGGGCTGCAGGCAATCAAAGTTTCTAAAAGTGGGTCCTGTTGAGCTATTAAAAATTATACTGTGTAAGAAAATCTAAGTTTCTGTTTAAGCCAGGCTGAGAGGCAGTATTTAGTTTCTTGATGAGGCAATGTTGAGCATAATGCCCAGCAGCAAGGCAAGAACTTATTTTTTGGGCAGCATCTGATCTGTCATGTGCTCAGACCTTTCATGTGCAATTAGTCTATGGATAGATACAAGCAGAGATCATCCGACCACAACAGCTGAGTAATCCTACCTTAAATGGAGAAAGGAATAGTGCTCCAGAGTTTTACTCTGATTGGTACCATTCTTCAGTCCAGGCTGATCTGGACATCATGGAAAAGTACCATTTGCTGGAGGGAAAATGTTTTATATGTGTGTAAGACACAATCTAAAGGCTTTCTATTTACACGTTAAGTATTGCCCAAAGGTTTTTAAAACGTTTCACTTGACATATGTACAAATCATCTAACAATAAGAACAAGAATTAACATGTCACATAATAAAAACCACCTATCCAGCGCACAAACTGTGTTACATTCATTGTCTATGCATAGAAATCTCAGCACTAATGCAAATGGGAAAAAAAATGGAAGGGGAAGAAGTCCATTAGTTGATTTGTTAATGCACATAAGTGTCAACAGGTGTGATCAAGTGTAAAGAGGAAGATGTCACCAGTGCATTTGTGCTGTCAGAGAAGACAGACTTCCTGCAGGAGCCTTAAAAGTAAAGTTAAAATTGAAAAGTTGCTGAAACCCTCTATCAGCTGCCACCTTACAAATATTGGATGTCTGATTTAAGGCTGGCAACCTGCCAGCAACATCTTTAAAAGCTAGAAATGTGTGGGTACAAAAATATCTGCACTTCATTCTGGCATCTGAGCATTTAGTTCTGTATATTTCATGGAAATGTACTCTTTGGGGTTGCCTCTGACCCCGTTCCTTTCTTCTACAAAGTTTTCGCTGCTGGATGTCTCTCACATGTCTCCATAATGCAGCACTTTCTATAGAATTCACTTACATTCCAAATTTTTAAACCTATCAATTTAATTTCATTTGTAAACCTTAAAACAATACGAGATGAAGTGAAAAAAACCAAATCTATCCATGGTAATTTTAAAAAGCCAAATCATCACAAGAAAAATGTGTGGAATTAGTCTTCCTGACATGATCTCAAACTAAGAAATACTTCAGGGCTGTACATTTGACAAAGGAAAGGGCCAAGGATTGACCAGGATATAAGTGGGCATTATATTGTATAGTGTTTGTGGCAGCAATGACTCAAATACCTATATGTAGAGCCAAGGCCATGTTAACAGCGTTATAGGCCCTTGGGCAAAGCAGTGCACTGGGTCCCCTACCTACACTACCTACACAGGAATAAAAATGTAAATTGTCAATAAAATTATATATATTGGAGCTTCCATAATGAACAAGTCATTTCTTACATTTTACTTCAGTATTTATTCTTAATCCAAACCCAAATTAACATTAATATTGTTCATCATCTTTAGTAAAACACATGCTAAATATGCATTTTCCAATAACAAATATTTATAGTTTAGAATGTATTCATTGACAACAAGTCACAATATACATAGATTAGCATGGGACCCCTATCCTCATGGGGCCCCCGGGCAACTGCCCAGCGTGCCCATGTGTTAAGACACCCCTGTGTAGAGCTGAGGATATGGTATTAAGCGTTTTCATGTACAAAGCTGCCTGTATGTTTGTAGTCCAATTTCTGTGCAGGAAAGGATTGTTGTCAGTTTGGATCAGAGTAGACATACACATTGTCCTAAAGGCAGGAATATCTTTGTGAACAAGCCGAGGACTGGGAAGAGGTTTCAACTAGTTGTGAAAGTAAAGGATGGGTATTATACATGTGTGCAAGTATAAAAAGCACAGCTGAGTTAGTAGTATTAATGCTTGATATAGTTTTAATATTGTGCATATTTTTAAAATCATTCAAAAGCAAACAGAAGAATGAGGATCCTAACCCCAGAAGAGTTAGTCTAAACAATACACATCTTTTTATACACAATAATTTACTCACAAATTTCTTGATAGGTTAGACTGCAAACTACATTTATGTTCAATAGGAGACACAGGTTGCAAGACCTTAAGCATCATATTTTTCTGGTTACTGCATCTGGGATTTTGAAAAAAGATACCCCCTTAACGCTATATACACACAACTTTCATGCTAGATAGGTCAAATGACTATGTCAAGAATGCAAAAGTTAAAATGAGAATCTGCATGATATTGAAAACTAGCATGGTATAGTACTAAGAGGACAGCAGAGACCTTGGTTCAAATCCCCAGTCTGCCATGAAGCTGGCGATATGTAATATGCTGGGTGACCTTGGGCCAGTCACTCTAACTCAGCTTAATCAACTTCATAGGGTTGTTGTGATGATAAAATGGAAGAGAAGAGAACCATGTGTGTCACACTTAGCTTTTGGAAGGAAGGCTGGGATAAAAAAACAGGATAGATAAATCAGAGTTGCCAAGCTCCAGGTGAGGCACAGAGATCTTCTTAAATTACAAATCATCCCCAGGCTACAAAGATCAGCACCCCTGGAGAAAATGGCTACTTCAGAGGGTGGAATGTATAGCATTATACTCCACTGAGGTCCCTCCTCTCCCCAAACCCTGCCCTCCCCAAAGTCTACCCTTGAATCTCCAGGAATTTAATCTGAAATTGGCAAACCTATAGATAAATAGGAGCTATACTTATATTTCAGAGAGAATTTGATCAAAATGGAAGCCTATACAATTAGGAATGCCCTTTGAAATACGAGGCTCAAGGCAAAATGAATGTAGAACCAAGTAAGTCACAGAAATTAAATGTTAAAAACAGTGGAAATGAGAAATTAGGTGATATGTAATTAGATGTCGTGAAATGCATTCAATTAATAATTATTGTAATCAGCATGAAAATAAGCTGCATGGTTTAAAAGGTGCTATTTATAAATGTTAACTCGTGCATTTAAGAGATAAAATAATTGTCAGCTCTTTGGACTATGCAGAATGGCCATGGAACGTATGGTACAACTTCAGCTCACACGCCTCTGCTAGTCTCCACAGAAATAGGTTGTATCACAAAATCAATACCTATTTATTTTAGCGCTTAACTAGGGCATGACCTAAAACAGAATTGTTTTTCTCCACTGTAATATGCTGTTTACAAAGCTGAAATGTGTTTTCATATTTCATTATTCAACCCAGGCAGACTAAAATTCCTATCAGCCCCAGGTACAAATTTCCTTCAGAAATAAATATTCCCTGCATGGTCCCAATGCTCAAGACTGAACTATGCCTATATAGTTACATTCCATAGCTAGGGATAGGTAACATGTGTTAATCAGACAAACCTTTTGGTCAGATCTAGCTGGATGAGCTTCCTAGTTCTGTGTCCATGGATATATCCTGAGGAATAAAGCTAAATCCTCAGTGTCTTCTAAGGGTTTATCCAGGTGTCTTGCTGAGCAAATGAGATGAACTGTTTTAATTTATCAGATATCTAGAAACCTAAATGGAAAAGGATTGTATCTATCCAATGTCCAGTGGGGTGCCACTTGGTTTGGTTCTGTGTCCAGTACTTTTCAATATTTTTATAATTGATTTGGATGAGGGTGTGGAGGGACTACTCATTAAATTTGCCGATGACACCAAATTGAGAGGAGCAGCGAACACACCGGAAGATAGAGACAGAATTCAATGAGATCTGAACACACTGGAAAAGTGAGCGGATGTGAACAAGATGCAATTCAACAAGGATAAGTGCCAAGTTCTACATCTGGGTAACAAAAATGAGGGACACACATACTGGATGGGGGGGGATACCCGTCTGGGTAGCAGTGTATGTGAACAAGATCTTGGGGTACAGGTGGACCGTAAGTTAAATATGAGCAGCCAGTGTGATGCAGCAACAAAAAAGGCTAATGCAATCTTGGAGTGCATCAACAGAGGCATAACATTCAAATCACAAGATGTCATAGTTCCACTGTACACTGCATTGGTCAGGCCACACCTGGAGTATTGTGTGCTGTTCTGGAGACCTCAATTCAAAAAAGATGTGGACAGAATCAAGCGGGTGCAGAGAAGACTGATGACAATAATCAGGGGCCTTGAGAGACCAAGCCCGATGAGGAAAGGCTGAGGGAGTTGGGAATGTTTAGTCTGGATGCTGAGAGGGGACATGATTGCTCTCTTTAAGTGTTTGAAGGGTTGTCACTTAGAGGAGGGCAGGGAGCTGTTCCTGTTGGCAGCAGAAGATAATTGATGGTGGAAAGGTACCGGCTGGATATTAGGGGGAAATTTTTTTACAGTAAGCATTGTTCAACAGTGGAATCAGCTACCTAGGAAGGTGGTGAGCTCCCCCTCACTGGCAGTCTTTAAGCAGAGTCTGGACAAACACTTGTCAGGTATTCTCTAGGCTGATCCTGCATTGAGCAGGGGGTTGGACTAGATTGCCTGTATGGCCCCTTCCAACTCTATGATTCTATGATTCTATCTATTATAAGGCAGAATCTTGGTCAAACACTGATATTCAAATAGGCAAACAACAAGTAATATGAATCTAGATTTCTACCCCATTTTTTTGAAATCAAAGATGGGCTTGTCGAAGGCTTTCATGGTCAGAGTTC
Source organism: Euleptes europaea (assembly GCF_029931775.1). NCBI lineage: Eukaryota > Metazoa > Chordata > Lepidosauria > Squamata > Sphaerodactylidae > Euleptes > Euleptes europaea. The sequence goes on along the minus strand of NC_079313.1, from coordinate 50,617,567 downwards.
ATTGGTTCTTGTAGGTTATCCGGGCTGTGTAACCGTGGTCTTGGAATTTTCTTTCCTGACTTTTCGCCAGCAACTGTGGCAGGCATCTTCAGAGTCGTAACACTGAAGGACAGTGTCTCTCAGTGTCAAGTGTGTAGGAAGATATAGTCAGAAAGGGGTTGGGTTTGAGCTGAGTCATTGTCCTGCAAAAGTAATGTGCTAGTCATTGTCCTGTAAGTATCAAGATAATGTGCTAATGACCGTGTGGTATGTTAATATGGAACCATTGTATCCTGAAGTGATCTGTTAATGTGTGAAGTCCAAAGCTAATCTGCATGGCTATTGTTGACTATAGTCTTTGTTAGTCTGGAGGTTTTTGAGGACAGGAAGCCAAGCCTTATTCATTCTTAAACTCTCTTCTGTTAAAGTTGTGCTGATGTTTATGAATTTCAATGGCTTCTCTGTGCAATCTGACAAAATAGTTGGTAGAATTGTCCAGCCTTTCAGTGTCTTGGAATAAGACCCTGTGTTCTGTTTGTGTCAGTCCATGTTCAGCCACTGCTGATTTCTCAGGTTGGCCAAGTCTGCAGTATCTTTCATGTTCTTTTATCCTTGTTTGTATGCTGCGTTTTGTGGTCCCGATGTAAACTTCTCCACAGTTGCAAGGTATACGATATACTCCTGCAGAGGTGAGGGGGTCTCTTTTGTCTTTTGCTGATCGTAGCATTTGTTGTATTTTCTTGGTGGGTTTAAACACTGTTTGTAGGTTATGTTTTTTCAAAAGTTTCTCCATCCTATCAGTGACTCCTTTAATAAATGGCAAGAATACCTTTCCTATGGGAGACTGTTTTTCCTGAGTTTTCTGATTTTTGTTTGGTTTAATGGCCCTTCTGATTTCATTCTTGGAATAGCAACCTCATGGGAGAGATGCTACCTAGAAGCCGTTACGCCCTGGGAATGCCTCCCAGGTCGCTGCCGCGGCCTTTGCTGGTGGCCGGATGCCAGTGGCAGGCTCCAGCGGCATCCGGGCCTGGCACTACTGCACCAGTGGCCAGACACCGGCGTCCGGCCCTGCACGGCAGCGCTGGGGCCACAAACGCCAACGTGCGCCGCTCAGATGCTGGCACTGTGGGCCCTTGTGCCAGCACTGTGGGCCCTTGCACCGGCATAGGCTGTCGCCGGCCTCCAAAGGCCTTTGGGTGTAGCCACTGGCGCACCTCAGGAATGCGCTGTTGATCTACTAGCATGTATATATCACCCTCATAGGGTTGCATGGATTTTTGGCACCGGGTGGAGGTTTCGGCCGGGCTGAAACCTCCTGAGGAAGCAGCACTACTGCATTGCCTCCTAAGCCCGCTGCAAGCATTCTGGTCAGGAATGCACTGCAACTGTCTCACATTTGAGTTCCTAAGAACTCTCAGGTGTATGCCATCAGGTCCTGAAAGCTTATTGGTTTTTAATTTTCCCAATAGGTCATCTCTCATCATCTACATCTGATTCAGTTTTTCAGAGTCCCTTCCTGAAAATAGTGGCTGTGGTATGGGTTCATGCCCAAACTTTCCACAATGAACACAGAAACAAAAAATTCATTGAGCTTTTCTGCCATATCTCCATCTTCCTTTAGCAATCCCTTTATTCCATGGTCATCCAAAGGCCCAACTGCTTCTTTTGCTGGTTTCCTGATCCAGATATATTTAAAAAAAATGTTTATTGTCTGTCTTGATGTTTTTAGCAACCGATTCCTCAAATTCTCTTTTTGCAAGCTTAATTATTGACTTACATTTATTTTGCCAGAACCTGGAGTCTTTTCTGTTCAGTTCATTAGGGCAGACCTGCCACTTTTTTTAAAAAAAACCTCTTTACTTTTCATAGCTTCTTTCATTTGCATTGTTAACCATGCAGGCATTCTTTTAGATTTGGCAGTGCCTGTCCTAACCTGTGGAATGCATTCTATCGTGGCTTCAGTGTAGTTTTAAATAGCTTCCAAAAATCCTCTAGGGATTTGACTCTCTTGTGTTTCTACTTGTGCTTCCTTTTAACTATTCCCATCATTTTAAGTCCCCTCTTTTGAAATCTAATTTTATAGTTGTGGACTTTAGGGGCAACTTTCCTTTGACATGAATGCTGAACTTAATAGCATTTTGGTCACTGTTCCCTACTGGTGGAACAACCTCTACATTTCTCACTAGATCTTGAACCAAGTCCAAGATTAGTACCCCTCTGGTTGGCTCTGTGACCAACTGTTCCAGTGCACAGTCATTTATGATGTCTAGGAATCTCATTTCTACAGCATGACTCAAGCACATGTTTACCCAGCCAAAGTAAGGGTAGTTGAAGTCTCCCAGTATCATAGCATTATGGCTTTAGTCATCTCCTTTATTTCCTTCCCCATCTCAAGGTCAGCCTCAACAGTTTGATCAGGTGGGTGATAATACATCCTCACTTTTAAGTAACCCTTAGGGCCTAGAATTTTCACCCATATTGCTTCTGTTGGGGAGTTAATCCTCCTGATGTTTTCTAACATTTTATTATATGTCCTCTTTGATGTATTATGTAACACATCCACCAACCCATCCCTCAGTGTCCTGCCTATAGAGCTTATATGCTGGGATGACTGTATCCCATAGATTTTCCCCATTCCACCATGTTTCTGAGATACCTACTATATCGAAATTGTCATTGAGCACCAAGCACTTCAGTTCTCCCATCTTGGCTCAAAGACTTCTAACATTAACATATAGACACCTATAATGTGTTTCCATCTCCAGCAACCCTCACCTCCCATGACCCTCAGTCCACTGCATCCTCCCCATTTTTCCCCCAGCTTTGTACAAATGATATCATTCTCTAGGTTTGCACTTAGACTGGAAAGTACTGAAAAATTACTGGCAGTGTATGGCAAAAAAGCCTTGACATGAGCTATTATTTCTTCCATTGCTTTTTTCTGATCTGATTGGATATGCAAGCCTCTTTCTGTAAAGGCACTGTTGTTACTGCTTTTGTTGTTGTTGTCAGTTTGTGCAATCTATATAGTATGTGATTGTGTTCACTGTGAAAAGGTGTTGCAGTCTAGTAACCCAATCAAACATATGTCATCATTGTTATGATTTTCTTTCCTTATTCTTATCATCACCAAAGATCCGTGCCAGTTCATTACTGGTTTTGACTTGGGTCTGTACTATTTAACACTCAGTTATTTGAACCTCATTAGTAAGAATATGCTATTCAAAAGGTGACCCCTCCACCCCTTCTTGTTTGCGCAGTGGACATTAGAAGTGCAGCACAAATGCATAGCAAAAGTGAATGCTTTGTGATCAAGAACAGATAAGTAAGTGACATGGTCTTGAAATTATGGTAAATCTGAATTGATGGCCTCATTAGTACTATCTCTTTTTGTCTTCATTGTAAAAAATATCATCCAGGAAGAACTCATTTTCCATTAATGTTGATAGAAAGCATAATTTCATAGCATTTTCATTATAATTTTGCTTTAATTAAAGTGTTAATTAAAGTGTTACAGAAGGGGATATCTGCACTAAGAGGGGGGGAAGCATATTACATGAATCACTAAGCTTGCCAAAGTTTGCAGTCCTGAACATGCATTTGATGATCTCCGGCTATACTTTGAGAAAGGCAAGTATCCTATACGTGAAAAGCCCTTCTGAAAAACTCAAGGGTAAGATCAGGTCTTCGTTAAATGATGATAAAACATAGAGCCTTAATGCTTTATCATATGCCATCACATCCCCAACAATATCAATAATTATGACTTCTTTTGGAAACTTCATACATAAGGCCAGGGATCCACAAGAGGAATTAATGTGTGGTTTGAAAACCCGTATACTGGATGCCTCTGCATTCTGCACCCTCTAGACCAGGGGTCCCATGCAGCACCAATGCTCACTCCTCCCACTCTTTCAGTTTCTTTAGTCTCACCAAGAGTAATATTGTGGGCACAGCTGATAGGCTACCAATGAAATCAACTGAGAATCTGTATGGAACTTACAAATTGTAACAGTTTCTGTACAGCTAGACTGGAGTCCAGTAGCACCTTGGAGACCAACAAGATTTTTGGGATAAGAGCTTTCAAAAGTCAAAGCTCTGTTCATCAGATATCTGACAAAGGGAGCTTTTACTCTGGAAAGCTTATACCCCCAAAATGTTGTTGATCTCTAAAGTGCTAATAGACTCCAATCTAGCTGTTCTATTGCAAACCAACATGGCTATCCTCTGAAACTATTACTGCACAGAGGGCAAGATCTTCCATCTTAACTCTCACAGTTATGAATAGGTTTCCCAGGTGCCTGCTAATGGCAGGCAATCTCCTGCCAATTCCTGCCACTGCCTGCCAACACTCACCTGATTGGTGGGCAGAAGCAGGACAGCCAAAAACGGGGGGGGGGGGGCGATGTGTGTGTTTGTACAATGACATCACTTCCACGGTGTAATGTGGAAGTGGTGGCATTGCACTGGGGAATGCTCTATCACTCTCCCCAAAACTCTATGGAGACCATAGAGTTGGGTGCAAGTGTTTGAGAGTCCCCCTGGTATGATGCCAGAGATTCCACATCATGATAGAAGTGACACCATCACACACACACGCTGATCACCACCCCCTGTACCCGCTCTCCAAGATCTCTTGCTGGTTGCCAGGAGGGATCTGGCAACCCTAGTTATGGATCAATGCATAATAAAGCAGAACATTAAAGTTGTGCCAGAGCCAGGCTAGGGCCTTTGATGCTGTAGCAGAACCTTGTTCAGTAGTATGTTCTGCAGCTTAGGGTCCCTGAGGTAAATGGCTGGAGCCTGGAATCCATAAAGTTCTACTGTTGACTAGGGCACAAGACTTCTGGCATTTATTCCAGGCCTGGCCACTCTTGAAACTACCCATTAGAGGGGCTGTTATTTCACAACTCAGCCTCAGAAGATCACTTTGAGTTCTGAATATTCAGTCTTAGGAAACTCACTAGGCTAGCTCTAGAGTTGCCAACCTCCAGGTGGCACCTGGAGATCGCCTGCTATTATACTGGATCTTCAAATGACCAAGATCAGTCCTCCTGGAGAAAATGGCTGCACTGCAGGGTGTTCTGTATGGCATTATACCCTGCTGAGGTCCTTCTCCTCCCCAAATCCCACCCTCCCCAGGCTCTACCCCCCCCCCAAATCTTCAGGTATTTCCCAATCTAGAGCTGGCAAACCTAACTAGTTCCCATCCTGGCCAGGCTACCAACCTCCAAGTGATGCCCAGATATCTCCCAGAATTACAACTGATCTCCCAACTACAGAGATCAGTTCCCCTGGAAAAAGTGGTAGCTTTGGAGGGTGAAATCACATCCCTGCTGAGCTCCAGCCCCAAAATCCACCTCCCCCAGGTTCCACCCTCAACCCTGAGTTGGCAACACTACCAAGAAAAAAAAGAGCTTGAGTCCCCAACCAACCTTCTATTTGTCATATAATTTCACCTAATGTTGTGTGAAACTGTCTTCTTTTAACTCCGTACCAGTCAGTAGCAATAGCTTCTTTTGCCAACTTTAGGTGTGTTATCAATGGATGTGGCACAATGGCTGCCACAATCCAGTGAGATGTGAACTGCTAGAGAGGATCTAATGAGTCCAAACGTTAATTGCAATATTGGCATGCTATTGTCCAGCTGCTTAGATGAAAGGAGAGTCTATAAATCCCATCAGATGTGCTTGCTCCATCCCTAACTGATCTACTTATTACTTGGACATCTCATCCTTCCACTAAAGAGTTTCATAAAATGTACATCAACTTATCCCATTTTATGTTCATAACCATGAAAGGTAGATGATGATGAGAGAGAATGACTGGCCTGCGATCATCCAATGAGCTCATGAATGACTGGGGATTTAAATTTAGGTCTCCCATGCACAATGTTCCAATCATTCTACACCTCTGGTTTTATTTGATGCACTTTATCCATGCAGACACAGGTGTTTTATGCATGGTTGCTTTAACCTCCTTTATTCCCCGTTTCAGCCAGGATCAAATATTTCAATATGCACAATATCTCATTCCTTGGAAGCTGTTTCGACACAAAATGAACCCGGCATTTCCCATTCCTCTTCTGGCCCGAATTAAACCATTCATCCTGGCTCATTCCGGAGTCACAGAGCATGCATATGCCGTTCTCGGGTTGAGCTTCCCTGCGCCATCACGCCTCACCCTTTCCCAACCCCCTCCTCAAAGCAGCATGCCGATGGTTAAACAGGAGAAAACAGAAGATTGGCTTTTCTTACAGCCAATCACAAAGCAGTGTGTAAAGAGGCAGGGATTCAAGTGCTTCCTGCTACCTCGAAGCTCTTTCTGAGCAAAAGAAAGGCTTTTTTAAAACGAGGCTTGGATTTCTACCCCCCCTTTCATTCAGATTGCTCTGTTGTGTTTTTGTTCTTAAAATGTGTTTTTATGTGGCAGTTGGATTTGGGGGGAAGGAAATCTTCTCACGGGGAGCACTGCGAAGTAAGCCAATTACAGAGCAGTATTTAAAGGGGTGGAACTTGGTTTGAGCTTGGGAGACTGTTTTTCTCTATTCATGGTTCGATTAGCACACAGTTTCGTCCCTGATCATTCAAGCCTATGCATACAGTTTCCGCCAACCTGGGTTACTTTAATGTGCAATGAACCCATGTCCAAGCAGGGAGATCCAACCCATGCATAAAAGACTACAGTTTGTGTAGCTCTACAGACAAGACAACAGCAGTGGGTATAGGGAAAGGAGAATGGAAAGTAATGGCACCTTAGCGGTAATCCTTTTTTTTTATTATTGAGAAAGAAATAATAGAGATAATCTTATTGTTGGATAGTTTCTTAATAAAACTGGTGGTGTGATAAGTGATTTATAAAAAGTTGGATTAAATTGAAAGGGCTTCTTATACTCTGTCTGGAATTGGAACTGAAGCTATAAATGAGAACAGCTCCATGTGCCCAAATGACATTCATTAAGCTTTCAAAGTCACAAGGTTCATGCTGATGAACTGTGTGAAAGGACATCCTAATGTCTGGAGTGAATGTGCAAGTTTGAAAAATATTGAGCAAACGTTTTGAGGACAATTTTGTAGCATCTTAATGTTGTGTATGCAGCAAGTTGGTTATATTCTTTCTTTAGAAGGATTGGTGCCTAAATTTATTATTAAAAAAGATGAATAATGCAGGAAAGCATTAGTCGAAAGAATAAAGACAATCTTGCATGATGCCACGTACCTGAAAGCAGCACACCAGAAGCCTGGAGTAAAGGTTGATGGGATATTTCCAAAAAATGACCTCTGTGAGATGTAGTGTCTATATATTATTCAGATGTGCTTTTTTTTAGCAGTTCTTATCCTGTGGCCTGCTTTGGGAGAATCTACCCACCTCCCCCAATATCTGTGTCAGCACTGATCTAGAGGCAGCAAGGTCACAGATGCTGAAGCATGAATCCCAGCAAAATATAGACCAGAGCCTGAGATGGGTCTGAAAGAAAGACTTTTTCCAAGCTAACTGCCTGTAGAATTGCAGCCTCAAGGGTTCATTCTGGTTGTTGATGTTTTTGTGGATGTAAAGTTGATGGAGTGACTTCCAATCAAAACATATACTTTCCTCTGACATCGTTCTTGGAATGTTTTTGGGCCTTATGGAAAGTTTTAACTTGATAGAGGGCTTGGTCCACAGCCTATCTCATAATTATAGCAACTAAAGCCTGAATCCATCACATAAACATTAGTGATCGAAGAGAATGATGGAAATTACTCAGTGCCTGTAATATAGTTAATAAACTTTCTGTTAAAACTGTTTGAATTTAAACTAGTATAAACAAGCTAGTCATAAAGAGTTCTGCATGATTGCTTTTTTTAACAGAACACATCAAGAGGATTAATTGTCTCATGCCAGCTGAATCACACTGCCATCACCTCCTGCTCTTGTTGGGAGTTGATAGGATTTGTTACTTGTCCAGGAACGGCCAACGGAGGCAGTGGCAGAGGTTGCTGTATCCAAGCCCGTCCCAGCCTCCATCCTGGCTGCGCCTACAAATGGTGCGGCACAGGCCCTCACCCCGATGCCCGGCACAGCAAATGGGCATCGGAAGAGGCAGCAAGCAGGGGCCCCAAGACGAGTGGCTGCAACGCCCACCCCCACCCACAATGCCTCACAACCCTGCGAGCCTGCCGATTGGCTGATCAGTGGGCCGGCTGCAGAGCCAGAGGGCAGATGCTGGATGGCAGGGCAGGCTGGCTGCCTATGCTTTACCCTCCTCGGCAACCACTTCCCCCAGAGAAAGGGAGCCCCCCACCCCCACTTACCTGCTGGAGCAACAGGTCTACCCAGGCAGCAGCTCTGAACCATGCTCCCACCAGATCCTCCAGCTTCTGGCCTCGGAGAATAGGGTGGCAGCAGATCCCGCCTCCAGGGAGCACATCCAGATCACAGGCTGCCAAGTGAGGAAGCGGAACAGCCAAATGTCTACACCTGAGAAGATCTCAGGTGACAATCGGGGTGGAGGATCAGCAGGGTTGGGGAAGCTAGCTCAGGAGTAGTCCCAAACCATCAGGTCAGACTTGGCTAGGGTTGCCAACTGCCAGGTAGTTACTAAGGGAATAATCTTTTGTCTTTTTGTTTAATTGCCAGGTAGTAGCAGGAGATCTCCTACTAATTCAACTGATCTCCAGCCTATAGAGATCAGATCACCTGGAGAAAAATGGCCGCTTTGGCAATTGAACTCTATGGCATTGAAGTCCCTCCCCTCCCCAAACCCCACCCTCATCAGGCTCCACCCCAAAAATCTCCCACCGGTGGCAAAGAGGGACCTGGCAACCCTAGACTTGGCCCATCACCAGGGGGCCGTGGGAAGCCTTAGGCACTGGCGCAAAGGGGAGACAACTAGGTGAAAGGGGCAAGGATTGGGAAGAAAGGGGGATGGAAAGCACGGCAGGGATAAAAAGTAGGGAAATGAGCCCAGCTGGGGAGGAGAGAGGGCAGAAGCCTGACGCAGAGAGAGAGCAATAGACAAACGTCCAGGGCAGGAGAAGACCAAGAGAAACATGTCTCCAAGGTCTCTGCCCTTTCTGAGGCTGGCTCATTCGTGAGTCTCTGTAACTGTCAGGATGGAGGAGGAGGGGAGGAACCCCAAGGGCAATGCCCAGACTTACACTGCTATTTCCAATAAACTTGGGTTCTCTTTGAGTGTTTGCAGATACTGGTTTAAACTTAAGGCACTGGCAACCACTAAAGCCTTTTTGGTAGTTTTCTGCCTGCATGACTTTAACCATCACCATTGCTGTAATGTATACAAGAAGCCTCTAGGAGGCAAGTGTCTGCTTTGCATCTCTTTTAGTTTTGGTTCTGCAGGACTCCTGTATGTAGTTGATTGCTGAAGTAGCTAATGGAGACGTTGACTGAGAGAAGGCCAAGCCAGAAAGAGAGACAGAGAACTTAATAAAACTCTTCTTAAGTTAAGCAAAGCTGATGTGTCCTGTGTTCACGATACTACAACTAATACTACCATTTCAGGGAGACCCCAATACACAAGGTGATCACCAAAAATCTCAGTACTCCATGGCCAATTCATACCTTGATCAGGGAACCTGAAAACAGAGAATTGGTTCAGATAAAGCCAATGACCCTTCCATTTGCTGCTCATTAGTTGGCCAGAAAAGAAGGGCTTGGATACTCAAAATGCTTATATGCATGGTGAGTCTCATCACCTATTTTGCAAAAAGGTAGAGTCAGGAGAAGATGGATAACAGCCCTGGCCCTTCTGTCTGTTGGGGAAAACAAATTAACCAAGCAACCTAAATCATATGACCTCATATTGGCTGCTCTGTTGTTGCGTACAGGCAGGGAGAGGTTTAGTTGGTGGGCCCTTGACCCATGGCCCCTCCCCAATCCTGTAGGAATTAAGTCTCCCAGGATTCTTTGCAAAACCAGTCTCTCCTCTGCACATCTGCACATACCTTAAATGTCATAATCATGATAGTCTGTTATTGTATGATGCATTTATTCAAATATACTTTATTTTACACATACACATACATTAGGGTTGCCAGGTCCCTCTTCGGCGGGAGATATTTGGGGTGGAGCCTGAGGAGGGAGGGCTTTGGGGAGGGACTTCAGTGCCATAGAGACCAATTGCCAAAGCAGCCATTTTCTCCAGGGGAACTGATCTGTTGGCTGGAGACCAGTTGTAACAGCAGGAGATCTCCTGCTAGTATCTGGAGGACGGCAACCCTAGCATATATACAGATATGTTAGTATTTAAAACATATTTCACTGTCTTGCAAAGAATACAGGAAGTCTTCAGATTTGATTAATTTCTGCAGCAAACATGAAAAAGTAACATTTTTGTAAATAAATTCCTCTTAGAGAACAATATTTTCATTAGCTGTTGAGTGCGCTTGGATAATAATGAAATGACTTGATCGATCTACATAATGATCCACGCAACTGAGAGGAAATAAAGAGAATAAAAAAGACATGCAGATTTTTTTTATTAAAAGTACATTCCAGCTGGATTTCAACGCATTACTTTTGAAACATAAAGCAGATTAATATGCACTTGAGTGTGCAGGATGCACATTACTAAAGAAGCCCATATGGCTTGAACAATAAGCTTACAAATGTATTAAGACTGACAAAATAAAACAAATTAGAACATCAGTGCTCAAAGTACACCAAGGTCGATACTTTGGCATGGATGTAGAAACCGATCTACTTTGAATTGGCCTTTATGTCAATATTATTAATTCAATAGTCAAGGTGAAGAGCTCAGCAAAGGAGTCCTTGCCAGATTGTGAAATGCCTCAGGTTCTGCGGCAGACCATCCTACATCCTGGTGTCAATATCACCAGCTGTTCTGACCACAAATGAGTAGCCATGCACATTCTCCATGTATAAGCTTTTGGGACTGTGCATTCCTATTCTCCATTCATAGGCCATAATTATACTGACATACAAGGATGGGGTCATTTGCTGCCAGGCTCATCTTCACTGATGTAGTTCAACCTGAAATGATTTTTTAAAAAAAATCTTAAACCAGGATATGAAATGTATATCACAATCCAGAATAAAAAGTTAAAATAAATGAGCTTCTGTTGATAAGATCACAATTTGCTGCAGGGTTTGGACCACCAGTCCTGCGAATCAGGCTCTGATTCACTACCTTTTGTGCTAACAGGATGGCTAGCTGGAAGAGGAAGTTCAGGAACTTGTTCCACGGTCTCCTGATCCTGAGAATCATGTGATCCCAAAAAGCCTATACTATATTGTACTATAAATTTTGCCAGCTGTAAATTCATGTAAATTGTAAATTCCTCCACATCTACTACAATCCCTTGAATTGGGCAATATCACATTGAAATCCATTCCTATAGTTAGCAATGGTGATACAGTCTCTTTTAATGTTCCAGTTGAACTAAGGCACCCACACGCATGCTACTGGTTAGAATTATGAATCAAACCATTTTATATAGTATACTAGCACAATACCCCAGCAATTGCAAATACTCAAAAATAGTGCATACCCACACACAACCTTGCCTATGATGGTATCTGAAAGTACACTTGACGGCCTACTGTTTGACTTTAGTGTCAGAGAGTAAAATTAGGCTGGGTGGGTCTTTTCAGAAATGGCAAGAAGGAAGCAGAAATATATGGTCCCATTTAACAGTTTGAGAGAAGGTGGCAACATTTCTGGGCCCACAGATAGCAACTTTAATATGAACAGCAATTCAACATCTTTTACAGCAATCTCTAAGCCTTGCTCTAGAACAAACTGACCGTAGGGAAAGCTCACAAATTATCAATTCCTATTGTTAAATATAAAGGAATTTCTCTAAGTTTTAAATCCTGTCACCACAGAGTTGAGTCAAATACGCACCTGAACTTTTGTAGAATGTTCTGCTTGACCTTTGCTGTTTCAATCTGTTCTAAGTTCTAACTGCTGACCCTACGTCCTTAAAGGGAAACTTCCTCTATTCACTCCAGAGTGAGTTTGCAAGTGTCACTTGCCATACCTTCTTAAAACAGAGGAGAATTTTTCACAGAGATTTGCTGCGCTTTCAAATCTGATTTGTGTCGGTGCAAATTTTTGGTTATTCATTGTAGGTCCACATTTTCCCAGAATGAGCAATAAAAGCCACGTTATAACTGAGGCAACTGAAACCACTTTTAAACCGTCCTTTCCTGTTGGCGCGTGTTTTTTGGTTCAGAGGCCCATGAGGAATTGTTTGCTTCAGTTCCGCTGCCCCTGCCTGTGACGTCTACTTTCTCCTCCCCCAAGAACAGTGATTGGCTGGGGGAGTTTCGCACTCAGACAAGAATACCGCCCCTTTTGCTGCCTGCCTGCCTGCCTGCCTAGAGTCCTGGCACTTCTCTCCCTCCGTCCCGGAGGCTGGCGGGCGGGCAGGCGGCACGCCTTCCCTGCCCCTCGCCCAGGATGGGCCTTGGAGCTGGGCCCACACCTCCAAGCCCAGGGAGACATCGGACGGACGGCTCCAGGGGGAGACCAACGGGGCCATGCCATGTGCGCCTCACGCGCTGGGGGTGGTGGTGGCAGCTCGGTCTAGGGCAGCTGGACCCATGGGGGGATGTTCAAGGGAAGGGGCTGTTGGCCCCTCTACCCCAGCAGGGAGGAGGGATTTTTGAGAATTCGGATGGGAAAAATGTGCATCCTGAGAGCGGAAAACCCAAGGCAAAACTCCCTCCTATCACTCTTCTGAAGAGGGGCAGCCAGTCTGCTCTGGGTCTCCCTCCTCTCTCTCATGATGCACTGGGGCCAGATCATGGCCAGCGCGCAAGCCAGGGGCCTTCTTTCCTCCCCCCTCCCATGCACACTGGCTGGATCGGGGCCGGCGAGCAAGCCAGGAGCCCTCCTCTCTCTCACAATGCACTGGCTTTAATGCAAGAGGTTTACAGTGGACATTTATGCACGGGAGGTTTTTCCTTGGATTTGCTGCTCTCTAGATGCACCCTTTTTCCATTCAAATTCTCAGAATTCAACAATCAGCCCCCAAGAAGAGTTTTGAGAATTAGGATTGGGAAAATGTGCATCTAGAGAGCGGCAAATCCAAGGCACACCTTGGATCCAAGGCACACCTCTTGGCACATGGATGCAATTCCTGCCCCCCCCATCCTGTCTTTCATTAAAGGGCAATGGGTTCCACACCTATAGAAAATAGAGGGAAGCTTTGAGGAAAGCGCTGCCTCCCCCCCCCCAAATTTGGAATCTGACTGTTCCAAAAGCAGAACAGAGCGAGGGTGGAAGAAAAATGGAGGAGACCAGAGGGACTGGTGGTTGTTTTTTGCGCTGGGGCTGGTGAACCGCACGAGGTAATCTGCTGGGCGGAGTTGGGGCGGAGTTGGAGGCAGGCATAAACAATGAGCTTGTTGGAAGGGGAGGCCTCCTGCAAAAGGGACAGACCAAACCGTTGTCAAATACAGCGTGCTTTGTTCCCATGGAAAACCAAAACTACAGATAATTGACGGGGATAAATCACCGCCATGAAAAAAACATTTAAATCGGTTTTTTTATTGGTCCGTGGCGAAAGAGAAGCAAAATCTACCGTGAAAAATGCCCCAGAGTCTTTTGTATGTGGGCAGACACCTTCTTCTGCTGAGAAACGGTTAGCAAAGGATTACAGCTAAGTTTGCAATAGTAGCTAGCTATTGTGTGGCTTAGCACATCACAGCTACTTACTGAATTGATCAAACAATTAATAAATGCTCCCAAATTCCAGAGAGTGCTTGGAGAGAGACTCCAAATGAATGTACTTTTCAACTTTGACCTTTAACTACAATTAGCAAATTTCCTCTGTTGTCTCGTTTCTCCTTGAGCCTAAGGCCTCTTGCTAGTCCAGGACTAAGCGCTTTAACATTTATTACTAACAAAATAACACATCACTTGAAGCTCAGAAGAAATAGTTATGGAGGTGATGGCCACAACGTATTTATTTATTTTTTTAACAGCTGTAAAGCATTGGCGCCACATATGGGCTGGATTCATAAGCATCTGCCAATCCTAATGTGGCATGATGTACATCCTACTCCAGAGGTCCTGCTAGGAGTAGCTAGGGATGGCAGTATTGGGAAATACCTGGATGTGAACCACTTAGTAATTCCCCTGCTACCTGGGAAGAGACAACTGGGACGTATCCAGAGGAGGGCAACAAAGATGTTGAGGAGTCTGGAGACCAAGTCCTATGAGGAAAGGTTAAAGGAGCTATGTTTAGCCTGAAGAGGAGCAGACTGAGAGGGGATATGATAATCATCTTCAAGTACTTGAAGGGCTGTCATATAGAGGATGGTGCCGAGTTGTTTTCTGTTGCCCCAGAAGGTCGGTCCAGAACCAACGGGTTGAAATTAAGAAGAAGAGTTGGTTTTTATATGCCGACTTTCTCTACCACTTAAGGCAGAATCAAACTGGCTTACAATCACCTTCCCTTCCCCTCCCCACAACAAACACCCTGTGAGATATGTGGGGCTGAGAGAGCGTGACTGGCCCAAGGTCACCCAGCTGGCTTCATGTGGAGGAGTGGGGAAACAAATCCAGTTCACCAGATTAGCCTCTGCCGCTCATGTGGAGGAGTGGGGAATCAAACCCAGTTCTCCAGATGAGAGTCCACCACTCCAAATCAAAAGAGCTTCTATCTAGAAATTAGGAAGAATTTTCTAACAGTTAGAGCAGTTCCTCAGTGGAACAGGCTTTCTTGGGAGATGGTAATCTCTCCTTCCCTGGAGGTTTTTAAGAAGAGGTTAGATGGCCATCTGTCAACAATGCTGATTCTATGACCTTAAGCAGTTGATGAGGGGGAGGGCATCTTGGCCATCTTCTGGGCATGGAGTAGGGGTCACTGGGGGTGTGGGGGGGGGAGGTAGTTGTGAATCTCCTGCATTGTGCAGGGGGTTGGACTAGATGACCCTGATGGCCACCTAGCCTCTGCTTAAAAACCTCCAGGGAAGGAGAGCTTACCACCTCCTGAGGAAGCCTGTTCCATTGAGGAACTGCTGTAACTGTTAAAAAATTCTTCCTACTGTCTAGATGGAAAGCTTGTGATTTAATTTCAGCCCTTTGGTTTTGGACCGACCTTCTGGGGCAACAGAAACCAACTCGGCATCATCCTCTATATGACAGCCCTTCAAGTAATTGAAGATGGTTATCATGTCCCCTCTCCAGGCTAAACATACTCAGCTCCCTCAACCTCTCCTCTTAGGGCTTGGTCTCCAGACCCCTCATCATCCTTGTTGCACTCCTCTAGACACATTCCTGCTTGTCTACATCCTTCTTAAATTGTGGTGCCCAAAACTGAACACAGTACTCTAGGTGAGGTCTAACCAGAGCATTATAAAGTGATACCATCACTTTGTGTGATCTGGACAGTAGACTTCTGTTGATACAGCCCTAGTTTGCATTTGCCTTTGTAGCTACCGCATCACACTGCCACATCACACTGCTGACTCATGTTCAGTGTTTGGTCTACTAAGACCCCAAGATCCTTTACGCAATTTCACTTTCTCTGAACATAGGAAAAGCCCTTTTTTAAATGTGTTTAGCATCTCTCACGAGCCTAAGCTCATACTGAGCTTTCCTAACATTCTCCCTACAAGCACTAGTTATTTGTTTATATTCCTCTTTGGTTATAAGGCCCTCCTTCCACTTCCTAAATGAGTCTTTTTTATTTCTCAAATCTTTAAAATCAGAACAAGCCACTTCTGATAGTTCTTTCCCCTTATGGAAGGCCAATCTGTTTTCCCCCAACTGGATCACCAGTGCATCTGGGCACTATGTCCCTGAACCATCCTGTCCAATGTAGGTTCCAATGCTGCCTAGCACATGCCTCTGCATCCCATCCAGAATATCCACACCACCTCATTGAGGCCCAGGTTTCTGTCCCATCCGAATTTCACAGTGTAAACGACTGCCCAGTGGACGATACTGTGGCCACAAATCCACACTAGTTTCTGGCGTTTTGCTGTAACTCAAAACATAAAGGTTAGAGGACATCCAAGTGTACCCTCTATAGGCTGCTGACCTCTAACGGCTGATACCCTGAATCTGTCTTGGAGGAAAACCCAATCTGGCCGCTGCCATGGCTGCCCCAATGCGAAGCAAATGTGCCCCAAACTTGTCGGCAGGCAATCCCATGTCAGCCAACCCCCAACAGAAAACCCATACAAACTGAAAATGGGTCAACAAGGCCCAATCTTTATGAATAAGAAGGGTTCCACGGCTGGAAAGGCCGAATATCCAGGAAGCGCCACATGGCTCTTACCGGTCAAAGGGTTCCCCTAGGGGCTGAATGCAGGTTGAGGCTAACCCCCTTCCCTGCTTGGTCAGTTTTTGGTCTCCGAATAAATACCTGTAGCACCCCATTCGATATAGATATATCCTCCGACCAGATGGCCCTGTGTTGCTAGAAGAAATCAAAACATTAATTGGCCAGTTAAAATAAAGGAAAGCTTCAGGTCCCAACATGATTCCTTCTGAATTATTGAAGCTTCATCCTGATTGGTGAGCTCCACCACAAGCTGCTTTTTTCACCATAATTGATAGAACAGGTAAAATGCTGGATACCTGGATGAATGCAATCTTAGCTCAAATATTTAAAAAGGGAGATATCACCTTACCAATGAACTATAGACCAATCAGTCTTCTTTCTGATGTGGGGAAACTGTATGCTAGGCATCTCCTAAACAAACTTTCTATTTGGATGTCTGAGCATAAGATCCTGGGCCCTGAACAAACCAGGTTTTGTCAAAGGAAGTCCTCCCTGGATCACAGTGTTACCCTCACCCATCTAGTTAATAAATATGTAGGAGATAGGTACCAAGTTATATGCTGCCTTCTTAGATCTTAAAGGGGCTTTCAACTCTTATTCCCAGAGATCTCCTGTGGGACAAGTTACTCAAAATGAACATGGATAAGAGGTTGCTATATTTAATTAGAAAGCTATATTCCCATACAAGGTGTCAGGTTAAAACCACCCCATCTGGAACACCAAAAATTCTGATCAGCAAAGGTGTTAAACAAGGTTGTATACTAGCACTCTTCTTATTCAACCTTTCCTTAATGATTTTGTTCCATCACTGTCTGGCATAGATGGCCATTGTCCTAAACTTGGCTCATTACATGTATCAGTCCTCCTATATGCAGATGATGTTGTTATTTTGTCTTGTTCATGAATTGGTCTGAAACGACTACTTCATCATTGTTTAACAAATTGTGAATCCAACAGGCTCTCGCTGAACTACAAGAGGTCCAAGGTAATAGACTTTTCAAAAATGTGGAAACCCTTTAAATGGAACATCAATGGAAATAAAACAGAGCAGGTTAGGCAGTTCAAGTATTTGGGACTGTATTTTCAACACAACGCAAGCTGGGCCACGCATCACAAGTATGTAACGAACTTAGTGAAAAACAGCATGCGGGCTGTGGTTCGCTTTTTCTATACAAGCGGTAGCCAATATATGCCCACAGCTCTCAACATTTTAAATGCCAAATCGTGTTCCCAACTGTTATATGGCATCCCAATATGGATTAATGCTTTCAATAAACCACTTTAAAGCCTTCAATCCTCCTTTTTATGTAGGATTCTTGGAATCCCAAACTGTGTACCATATGCTGCAATTTGTCTAGAAACCATTTAAGGATTGCTAGAAACCAGAGCATGGCTGCTAACAAATTCTGGCTGGATTTACTTTTTAGCCCAAATTCCACTAGTCTTACCTATTTAATGAGTATCAGTCTTCCAAATGTTTAGGCCATATTGAGCAAAAAAATCAAAATTTTAAGAATCTCTCTAGATTCGCTTGCAATGGCTTCTGGAACATCTGTATATAAAATCATAAAACATCAAATCTTAGATATAGAACTTTAAGAACTTAATTGTGCAGCCAGGAAAACCTGTTCCCTCTTATATCTGGAGATTTCACCATCCTTGGATGGCCCAGCATTTTATTTCTACTATCTGACTAACCCACAGCAATGTAGAACTTTTATGTTTGCAAGGTTTAATGTTTTACCTTCAGCTGTGCTACTTGGGACTTTTCAGAAAACTTCATACACAAACAGACTCTGCCCTTGCAGACTGAGATGCATAGAATCATTACAACATGTTTTTCTGTATTGCCCTTTTTATGTTGACATTCGGGCCAAACCCCTTAACTCACTCCTAGTTGAATGGAAAGGAGCCCCAGACAAGTATAAGGTACAGCTCTTTCTTTCCAAACAAAATCCTACGATAGATAGATAATCTGTATTACAGTCAATGACCAGAACAAGAAAATCCTAGCACAATTGACAGGGTAGCAACATTCTTGCAACTGGCTATGAGGCTCTGAGAATTTAAACCCTGACTCTTCTTAATCTTAGTTTTTGTGTTCTCTAGTCTTTGTACTCATTGCAAACATATGTCAATTAAAGGTGTTGTTGTTATCTCCCATCTGAGTTGTGAACAACTACAGTGAAGTCATGCCATCCAAATGAACCCTAAAAAGTGTTCTGTTTAACATGTATAACAACTAAGAAACTTTATGTATTAAACACTGAAAGCTAAGATTTTGATAAGTGAGCTTAAAGTGACAAGGCATTTAATAAGTAATTGGAGCTGGCATTCCACCAAACCCAACAGAAGAACTGCACACATCTTCTACAGCTATAACCATTACCCAATTACAATACTGCTAGCTAACCTGATTCCTGGATATTCACACAGTAGGGGTCTTATAACGTGGGCCAATTTATGCTTTCCTGGGGACTTATCATTTCCATACCTTTTCCATGCCCCAGCCCCCCCAGCAAAGATATTTCCAAATGAAGTAACTTAGGGAATAGTCCTTCCAGCCAATGAAACTAAAGCACTGTTAACAGGAAGATAAATGCCATTTTCAAATGGACAAGCCCCTTGTCCAAAGTAAACCAGAGATCTTAACAAAGTGATCTACGCAGCCCACCCATCATATTGCTAGGAAATCTAAAATCTGACCTTTGTATTCTCTTCTTTGACCCAGTCACTTAATCCAGTCACAAGATTTCAATAGCCCCAAACAAGTGACAAGGACTGGTCATCAGTGAACATCTCGATGAATATTAAAAGTTTTGGCCATGGGGACCAGAGCTGAGGTGCCACTGGATGTTAGCATTCAAAATGAGCCTCCTCTACAAGAGAATGAGATTTTGAGAGACTGGTGGAAAATCCGACAAGTACATTTTGCTGCTGCTAGAAGAATTTATTTCTGCAGAAACCTATAACTCCTGGGTTAATATAGTGAACTTTGATGGGACTAGAGGGAAATATGGGCTTCACAGGAAAGTTAGAGCAAAGTTAGATGTTTTTCCAGAACATAGATTTATGGACATGATTGAACCTGATAAGATCAAAGCCTGAGGTAATGCTTCTATCAAATGCTAAATTGAGCAGTGCAATAGTTGTTACTGATATAGGTATGGGCCAGTTCACACTAGAAGTATTTGCTGTGCACATAAGCAGCAACACCATACATATCTCTTACCCCAATGAAGGGCAAAGTTTAGGGATTAGCAGATTTCTCATGCTGAGTTCTTTTAATATTCCATATATTCTCTCTGCTTTGTGTTTTATGCTTCTGAATTACAATTTCACTAGATGGATTTTTCAAATTAATTCTCAAATTGGAGGAGAAGCAAGTGGCCACAACTTTCAGCTTCTTCAGTTCATGTACATCTTTTGTTCCCCCTCTGTGTTATGAACATGACATGTGCATTGATTAAGTATGGCCAAAAGGCAATGTTGATGTGAATGCATCAAGATTCTTGTTGGGTGGTCTTTTATTGATTCAAATGTGTGGTCCAGTACTGTGACAAGTTGCCATGGCACCCCCTAGTGTTGGTGGGTCCACTGCTTCCCATTGCCCTGACAGGCGTCAGTATCTTAGGCCTCAGATATGGAGAATGTAGGTACACTCATCTCCTTTTGCTTCTTCTCCTGGCTCAGGGTGCTATGGCTACAGCCCAGCACACCTGTTGCCTCCTTCCTCCGTGGCCTCTGCTTCCTGCTCTGCCTGTATGGGGCATCCCTCCCCTTTACTCCTCCCTCGGCCCAACCTTCCGAAGGCATTTAGGGTCCATCATCTCATCCCTCCCCTTTCCTTCTTTCTCGCCCTCCCTCCTGCCCATTCTCTCGCCCCTGGCCCCTTTTTCTTGGCTCTCCTGTTGGCGGTGTTGGGCATGCTCTCTGCCACCCCACTCACTCTGACTCCTGCCCTGAAGGCAGCCAAGCTCCATGCCATCAGGCAGTGGGTTGAATTCCATGCTGCTAGTCCTCCCCAGCTGTTGTGCTCGAGTTGACTTCAAGCTGCCCTCCCACTGCCTGTGGCCTCTGTGGCGGTGGGAGTCTTGGGAGTCGGGCCAGGCAGTGGGCAGGCTTCCTGCCGCCACTTCTGTGATGGTGAGTGAGTCCCTCCCCACTTCACTGGCCTGTGAGCCAGGCTTGGCAGCGGGCAGGCTCCCCACCACTGCCTCTGCAGCGGCGAGTTCCACCCCATCTTGTCAGCTGGGGAGCTGAGTTTGCCAGCGGGTGGGCCCTTCATCACTACCTCCACAGTGGTGAGCGAACTCCTCACCACCTCGTCAGCCAGGGAGCTGAATTTGGCAGCGGGCAGGCTCCCCACTGCTGCTGAGGTGAGAGAACTCAGTGCCACCACATTCTCCCTGTGGCCCCCCCTTCTCTGAGGCTGTTCTCCGCCACCTTCCCTTGTGGCTCCCTGGGCTGGCCAGGTAAGAGGGGGTGGCTGGGGTGGGCCACGGAGCTTCCTGAGTCATTGGGCTCCGGAGGTTTGGGCAGGGGAAGTCCTGAGGCCCATGCCTTCATGATGGACTCCCCCCCCCCATGGAGTCTCTAGTTGGTCCACGGGCTGTTCTTCAAAGAGGCGTGACATGAAAAAATCCTCATCAAGATGGTGCCAGCCACTCCTGTGTTGTATTGTGAAACTAAAAGGGGATAGAGGCAGATACCATCTTAACATCCACTCGTTGTGGTCCTTCATATGATGGATCTACTGAAGCCGGGCATGGTCCATCACCAATATGAATGGGTTGTTGCAGAGGTAATATTGGACAGTTCCCACAGCCCATTTGACAGCTAAGGCCTCTTTTTCAATCATGGCATATTTCTTTTCGGAGGCTTGTAGTTTCCCACTTATGAAGTGAACAGGACATTTGACGTCCTCCTGGGTCTGTGTCAGAAGTGCCCCCAGACCTGTATTAGAGGCATTGTTATAGACCAAAAATGGTAAGGCAAAATTGGGATTTTGAAAGATTGGGGACTGGGACAACGTAGTCCATAGGTCTCTCCAAGCCTGAAAATGGGCCTCTGTCCACCTGAGGTGGTTGGGTTCCGACTTTCATAGGCAGTCGGTAAGGGGGCTAGCTTGAGTCATGTAATCGGGTATGAAACATCCGTAATATCCCACCAACCCCAGAAACCACTGGAGTTGCTTCTTGGACTGAGGTCATGGTGCTTGTTCCAGGGTGGACACTTTCTCTGAGAGGGGCTTTACCCGACCTCGGCCAATGATAAAGCCTAGGTATTTTAGCTCCCGAAAACCTAGCTGTCTTTTCATGGGATTCACCTTGAGTCCTGCTGCATGGATGGCTTCAAGAATATTTCCCAGGTGATTTTGGTCTGAAATAGTGAAATGCTTAGCTGGAATGGAGATGGATATCCCATGTAAACCCGAGCTATTCCTGTTAAATCTGGTACCTAATCTAACTAAAGACGAACTTTGTATGAGGTTACATATGATAACTGCTGCCAGAACAACCTTTGCCAGGCATTGGAAACAAAAATCCAAAGATAGAGCAATGGCTGGTTAAAGTTAAAGAAATATATGTTTTAATTAAGCTAACAACATTTCAGAAAAATAGAGATACAATAAGTTTAGATGAGTTATGGTCACAAACTATAAATAAAATAGAGAATTTTATAAATAAGGGCAAGAAAGGGGAATGCGTTGTGCTCAGTCAGAATGGAACGATGAATACGAAGACAAAAAAATAAGCTGTAGCATAGGAAACCTGTTGTTATTTTATTGTGTATATAGATATATTGTATTTTAAATCATGAAGATTGTCCCTTTTTTCTACTTCTTTTAGTTGCTGTTATTGTTTATTGTTGTTCTCCAATAAAATAAAATAAAAAGAATATTTCCCAGATGGCGGATATGGAACTCCCAGTCAGGGCTAAAAATGAATATGTCATCAATGTAGGCTACCAAGTAACCCTGGCATTGGGAGAAGATCTTATCCACCAGCCTCTGGAAGATAGCCGCCGCTCCACGCAGCATCACCCAGCATCACCCAGAACTAATACAAGCCAGATGGGGTGGCAAAAGCCGCCTTTCCTTGTCTGTGGGGTTCATTGGAATTTGCCAGTACCACTTTGTTAAATCTAGGGCTGACAGGAACTGAGCTTGCCCCAACTGGTTGATGAGTACGTTGGCCCGTTGAACCAGGCTACCTTGTTCACCTCTCAGTAGTCCACACAGAAGCATATGCTTCGATCCAGTTTGGGGACCAGTACTATAGGGCTCCTCCAGGCACTGCACGAGGGCTCAATTATCCCCAGATGTAACATCTTTTGGACCTCAGCTTCTATCACTTTCCATTGTTTCCTTGGGACGGGTCTCCATACCACCCGGGCAATTTGATCTGGGGGTGTGTGGATGTTGTGAGAAACCCAGTTGGTCAGACCTGGTGTTTGGTCAAACACCGCGGGGCCAGTGGCAGTGGCGAGCTTATTGGCTGGGGAGCTGAATTTGGTGGTGAGCGAGCCCCTTGCCTCTGCCTCCATGGCGGCAAGGGAACTCATAGCTGCCTCACCAGCTGGGGAGCTAAGTTTGGTGGCAGGTGGGCTCCCCACCGCTGCAGCAGCGAGAGAACTCCATGCCGCCACATCCTCCCTGTGGCCTACCTTCTCTGAGGCTGTTCTTTTGTAATAGCGTCCCCCCCATTATTTGTAGCTCTGTGTATAAATCTCTCTGTCAGATGCATTAAGTGTTACATTCAGTTGACAAACCTGGGTCTGTCTCATGAAAGCTTATGTTGCAATTTTATTTATTTATTTTATTCAATTTATACCCCACTCTTTCCCATTCCAGGATGGTCTTAGGGTGGCTTCCAACAATATATACATAGAATACATTAAAACATAATTTAAAACAGTTTACCATCCATAATATAGGTTAAAATGGCCGTCCAAATACACCTACTAGTGTAATAAAATTACATTGTAATGATGAGAAGGCTATCATAACTTTAGGCAGAGGGCCTACTTAAATAAAGTGAAAATGGGGGAGAAGGGAAGGGAGACCAATTTGTTGATGGAACTGTCGCTGCCTCAACCTAATGCCTGGCAGAACATCTCTGTCTTACAGACCCTGCAGAACTATGCTAAATTCTGCAGTGCCTGGGTCTCACCAGACAGAGTGTTCCAGTATGCTGGGGCCAAAGCCAAGTTAAAGACAGCTGGAAAGTCTGGGGACTAGGGACTACCAACAAGTTGCCTCCAGACGAGCATAAAGCTTTCTGGGGGGTATATTGGGAGAGGCGATCCTGCAGATACAAAGGTCCCAGACTGTTTAGGGCTTTTAAGGTAAGTACTAGAACCTTGAACATGACCTGGTATTCAATCTGGAGCCAGTGCAGCTGGTGGAGAACAGGTTGAATATGTTGCATCATGTCATTTGACGGTTTTTATCTGATAGGAGATATTCTATTTTGATTTTATTAGATCTCCCTGGGAACCTTTCCAACAATGGCCCAATAGTTTCACTGCGGATTTTGTTGTATAAACCACACTATGTAAAAACAAAAAGAGTTATCAAAATGTAACAAACTGTGCAAGCTTTCAAGTTCTTCTTTTCAACCTGCTTCATGTTTTAAAAATGGAGGAGAGAATAAAAGATGTTCAGGACCCATTTTCTTTCCCCTCCATCCCCCTCCCTTCCCCAAGTAGCTAACCTGAGGATGAGAACTCAAAAGCATACACAACATTTTGTGACATTTTTGAATCATTTGTCCCAATAAAAGGTATTACACAACTTTTATTTTTCCTGAAGACCATTACAACAGGTGATGTTTAATATATATATATATGTAAGCAGCCTTGTACTATGGAAAAATACAGTTGTCATTTCCAACCCCACCTAGCTCACTCTGTTAGATAAGTTCAGTCAAATCAGAAGACAAATCTATTAAAGCCTAAAGTTTCACCTCACTGATAAACCAGACCATGACCTTATTTGCCAAATATTCAATCCTGTGAACAGACCAAACAAAGGAATCCTTTCAGATTCACAGAGTACTTTAGTATCACCTTCTACTACCTTTGAGTGCACAAACCTTTTCTATAACACTGTCTTCTGAAATTGAACTTTTGTACCAAGCCTGTATTCCAGAAAATATGCACAAAAGTTATATAGACCTTAGAGGTTTCATGATAAGCAGAATGGGTATTTAAAATTAGCTTTATATGTTCATCCTTGAAACTGGTTGAATGCAAATGTACTTCTCAGAGAATCCTGTTTTCTAACATGTTTTATCCTTTACTAGGAGAGTATTGAATGTATTGTCAAATTTCTACATCTCAGGTTGAAACTGAAACAGAAAACCAAGGTAACATTTTAAAAGATTACTTGATTTAGTTAGGGGACATATTTTCTGTTGGCCCTTCTACCTTCAAACTTTCCTCTGGATTTATGCTTCCCATTTGGGACTTTTTGTTAGAAGCTTAGCCAGGTTAGGATCAGAAACCAGGATCAGATGACACCAGGTCAAAAGAAGAAAGCAACTGCTGTTGCTAGTATAATAATCTGGAAGTCCAAAAGTGAGAGAGATCCTGTCAGGCTGAAACCACCAGCAAAATTTCCCAGGAAGTTTCTGTTAGACACTCAAGCCCAAGGCTGGACAAATATCTTGGGGAGTGAGCCAGGGTTGCCAACCTCCAGGTGGTCCTGGAGAGAATGAAGGCTCAGTGCTGTATAGATGATGGAAAAGATCCAAACAGCACTACAAAGTAATATCAACACAAGATAAATTTATAAAGGTGCAGGTAAGTGCAAGGAGTGAACATATGTACAAAGATTAAGGGAAACACAATCAGGATTTTTTTAAACAATTAGCATAAATAGTCCAGCAAGATATGCAATATGACAAAAGAAATTGTCCAATGGATCACATAAAAACAATATAGCTGTCCATGAAAGACTTTCCTGTATTTCTCGGTAGCTGGACACAAAATGTCAAAAAAGAGGACCACAGCGAGGAGGTGCCAGAGGAGGTGCCCGGACGTGTCGTCTAGATCATGCACACGTTTCGCACATGGCTTCATCAGCTACACATATCAGAAAAGTTTATAACAATCATATCAATTTCAAAGAGGGACCGAGAGGATTTCTGTATAGGTCTCCAAAGCATATCATAGCAACCTGCTATTACAACTGATCTCCAGCTGATAGAGATCAGTTCACCTGGAGAAAATGGCCGCTTTGGCAATTGGACTCTATGGTGTTGAATTCCCTCCCCTGCCCAAACCCCACCCTCCTCAGGCTCTAGCCCCAAAACCTCCCAACGATGGCAAAGAGGGACCTGGCAACCCTAGACTGAGCCGAGCCAGACCGGCAGAGAACAAAAGAATCATGCATCCCAAGCACCAAAGACAGATTGGCCATTAAGGCCACCAGAAAAAAATCCCAGTGCGGCAATGACCTGGGTGACCATTGCCCCTTACCAGGGCCATCCTGGCCCCAAGCAAGGAGTGGTCCTTGCCCCATTTGGGGTGATCTTTGTAGTTTCTGGAGGGACTGAGCCAGAAGCACAGGTAGGGTTGCCAGGTGCCCGCTGGTGGCAGGCAAACCGCCGGCAATTTGCCCCTCTGCCCACCGACCACCTGAGGGTTGGCGGGCAAACGTGCATGCGCGTGTACATACCACGCACGTCACTTCCGGTTTAGAACTTGAAGTTTCGCCTCGCGAGGGGCCTTATACCTCTTAGTTTGAGTGGTAAAGGGCTGTTTTACCACTCAAACTTAGAGGTATAAGCCCCCTTGCAAGGCGGCACTTCTGGCTCTAAACCACAAGCGTGCTTTCACACAATAGCCCCCCACTGGAGGAGAAGAAGGATCTGACAACTCTAAGCACAGGCCCTATATTTGGTGGGTGAGCTGAAACAACTGCCCCTATCGGGGGAAGGGGGAGAACAGCAATGGTGGACAGTGAGCCAGCTGTATGGGCCCCATAGCTGTCACACTGAAACAGCCATCTTTTGCTGCTTTCCTCTCCTCCATTGAGGGGGGGGGGGTTGGGGGCAGTGCCTTTTTCAGGGCCATTTTTGCTTCCCAGTCCTCCCTTGCCTGGCACACATGGATGCATTTTATGAGAATGAGAACCCCCTGAAAAATCACAGTGACTCTTTTTTAGCTCATTGTAGACCTCCTGTATGGATGGTGCTAAAAAAGAATATGAGAGTAATAATATGCTTACAACAAAGCCACAATGGGGAAAAGGAGCCACAAAGGTAACTACAACTGGGGGTGATATGTAGCCATGATAGGGATGAAGAAAGGAGCTACAATGGACCAACACATGAACTCAATTCTACCCAAAAACCCTAAAGAACTTACAGCAGGCCCTGGGAAGTTCTCGCCTTAAACAGTCTTGCAGCCACCAAATGGCACAGGAATCAGGGAATGATTTGAAACTTATAACACCTGACAGTTTCAAAATTCTGACCAGTGCACGCCGATAAAGAGGTCGTAGGAAGTATATAAATTAATAGATAAGATTTCACAAATGAGTGTTGGGAACAGTAGAGCATGCATGAGCATAAGGCTTAGAAGTCGATTATGGGATAGAAAAGCAGGAACCAGTAAAGCCAATATTCTGTTGATAGGACTACTTAATGATGCCAACAGGAGATTCATTAGCACAGCAGAATTACACTTTGGGTAAAGTAAAGCAATCATGTATATATTTCAGACGCTTCAACAGATAACTGTGAATACAGCATGCACTCCCCCCCTCCCTTAACAGCACTAATGATTATGAACTTTGAACTTGAGTTTGCTTCATCCAAAGTTGGATCCGGGACTGCTGCCTGGAACAGGGGAGGATCCTCGAAAGATGCTGTAATCCAATATATGAGTGGTTGCTATATATAGGCAGTAGATAACGAAACTGAATGTTCTCCACAGATAGAGAACCAGGAAGTAAGAATAAAGTTGTAAGAGCGAGCTACAGGATATCAGTAGAGTCAGTGTCAGCGATGACGTTCCTGTTAGCACATTGCTCCCGTGAAGGTTACCATTTAAATACAACTGCAGAAAAGTTAATGACTTCAACTGCATCTTCCTAGTGAAGGCCAGTAAATAGTAGTTAAAGGGGCACTCCAGCTGTGAGCCATGTGCTTTGACAACACTTGTGCTCTTGACATATCCAGCGTCTCCTGGTGCAGTGTGAGATTTGAGGTCTTGGAGAGAGATCTGTCTGAAGAAACTCAAGCAAGCAATTCTAGCCTAACAATCTGAGATCCTTTAAGGGAAAGTCCAGGCCACTGAATATGGGAGTATCTGCCTATAATGTTCATGCTCTTCCACTGAGCTGTGGGTTCTCTCACCTTCAAAGAGAGGAGTATTTCCAGGTCCTTGTGTTCAAAGAATGCCCAGAGATGGAATCCTCAGTACTCCCCGGTCCTTTGACTGCTCTGTGCTCCTCCAACAATGAAGAGCTAGAGACTGCGCCATTACCAATGGAATCATCATATATGTCTTAGTATATGTCTTAGTATAACTTGATAGTTTAACACTTAATTGTTGGGAAACAGGTAAGAAGAATGGATTTAGGAACGTCTGAATTAAATGCTGTAAGTCTCACACAATTGTCCTTATATTGAAGTGTCCATATTCATATTGATTCTACCTTCATAGATGAGAAAGGCTGACAGATCTATAGGTGCCCCCCTCTCTGACCACTGCACTGGACAAATGTAGGCTTATCTGATCCTTACATAGGGGAAATAGTCTCTTGCTTATAAAAGCATGATAATATAAACAGCAGATCATTAAAAACTATCTCAAAAGAGAAAAGGAGTTTCTGTCTTTCTTGGCCCTGGCATAGGATCTGGGCTAGGGAGTTTGCAATTAGTAAGTTCTGAGGAAAATGTTTCTACACACTGTTGTCCCCTAGTCTTCCTTCAACAGTCACAGGGCTGAGGTTAGGGCTGCCAATTATCAGGTGGTGGCTGGATATCTCCCACTATTACAGCTGATCCAGGTGACAGAGATCAGTTCACCTGGAGAAAATGGCTGCTTTGGCCATTGGACTCTATGGCATTGAAGTCCCTCCCTTCCCCAAACCCTGCCCTCCTCAGGCTTCGCCCCCAAAATCTCCAGGTATTTCCCAATCCGGAGCTGGCAACCCTAGCTGTGGCTAAGAAAGGCTGTGGAGGCAATGAGCACCTTTCTCATTAGTGTTGCTCAACCTTAAAAGAAGCTGTATTAAAATCTGAATGGAAAGTAGCTTCTTGTTGTGGTCGTGGTTTCTGCCCTCCTCACATCTGGGTCCTCCCTTGGACTCTCCTTTAGTCCACTCTACAGCCCCCTGTGAAAGGCTTCCTTCCAGCTTGTTTTAGGCAACAAGAAACAGCCCGCCAGAACAGAATATTTCCCATCAGAAAGAGATGCTTGGGGAGAGACAGTTGCCATTTCTCACCTGCTTTTATCACCTGCTCTGCTTTTCCTCTGCAGTCCTTTGAAGTTTAAAGGGAAGCTGCTTCCTGGAAGGAAGGAAGTGCCTGGTGAGAGACTGTTACCATCGGGACAGAGAACTTTAACCACTTGTTCTGCTCTCCCCCTCCACCGCCCCGTGGAATATACATTTGTTGTATTCAGTGGATGATTATTGTTTTATTATATTGTAAACTGCTTTGAGTTCACACTCAGTGGACAAAAGTGGGGTAATAGTATACAAATAAATAAATGAATAAATGGACTTCTTTGGTTGTTGTGAAAGGATGTGAAGACAAGAATTCCCCTCCCCCTGAAGATCCTATCAGGCCTTTCTTGGCTTGCTTCAGTTTTTTGAGCTGTAAGTGTGGCAGAACCAAGAGGGAAGTATATCAGCTTAACCTCTTGGCTTCTGCTATAGAGCATGGGAGAAAAAGTGAAGGAGCAGAGCTGTTAATATTCCAATAATTTGCTTCAAAAAATTTTAAGATACAAGAAAAAAAGTTTCATGATTATTGTAATAGTACTAGAAGCAGTCGCTGTAGATGTGGAGTTCAAAGGAATACTTTTTCAATTATTAAATAAATGAGCAAGAAAATACTAATTATATGTATACATTTTCTAAAGGCAGATTTGCCCATGAAAATGTAAAAATTTAAGTAGAAAACTGAATTATTGTACCTTATGCCAACGATCTCTAGCCCATGACATTGAAAGCCATTCTATATAATGCCCGCATCAGCTGTAACTCCTTGAATTATAGATCTGGAGTGAAATCTTATATATATGTGGAGCCAAAGTATGCTAGTGGCAAAGGAAAATTCTGTTTATTGAGATATACACTGGCAACCTAAGGAAGTCGTATTGCGGTGGAAATGAGTCTAAATTACCTGTAGAGAAGCCTGACATATTTCCAAGTAATAAAAATGTTACACCCTTGCACTCTAAATAAAATCTTAGTTGCTGTTGACAGTTGGTATGAAATCCCAGTCAGAAATACCAAGCTGTGAAAATAAGGCCTAAGTTCTGTTATTGTTGTTACTGTTATTGTTGATTCATCTGGCATCCAATCCTGAAAGACAATGTCCGTGTCACCCAAATGGCCCCCAGGCATTCACTATACCTACATCAAGGTTAAACATCTATGTGAAGATGTGACAGTACACCTTATAAAAGATATTATTGAGTAATATAGACTTTCTGTAATAACCAAAGAGTAAAGAATATAGCTTTTTAAAGGTCTCCCCATGGCTGATCTCATGACTCAAAGATGAGACACTGTGCTGCAAGCTAAGTAATAAAATCTGGTGGAGACTCTGGGCTAGCTTGTGACAAATCATATCAAAGTATTATTAAAGAAGGAACTTGAGACCCAAGACTATTATTGATTCTTGACAGAATTTCTTATAAATAAGTGTTGCAATCTGATCCTGGGCTAGCCAAGGTCCTGGTAGAATTCCACCTATTTACAGGGGAGGTTGCAAAACAGTGCCATTATATTACTGAAAGATGAAAGGAGCAAATTCAGCAGGAGAGACGGGGAGCACTGCTTGAAGGAGGCCGTAGACACTTGCTGCCATCTTGGCCTCAAAGAAGGAGACAGAGAATCGGTAAAATGATAGCATTTACTGGTGCAATTCCCAGCAGTATGGCAGTACACGACCTTTCAAGTATCATAGAACTCTTCATCAGCCAGAATGGCCAGTGAGCCATGGTATACTTGTGTAGAAAATGTTAGTTACAATTATTTATGTGAAACATGTATATATCACAACTGCCTGGTTAATACTGAGACATTTCCCAAATTAAAATGCAACAAAAAAAATTAAAACAATAATCAAAAACACAATACCTTCTCTCCCTTGCCCCCCAGGAATGAGTCTCAAAGCAGCATAAAATAGCAATGTTAACAACAAAATGCCTGGGGAGAGAGGGGCAGGCAGGCTAAAGAAATATTCTACCTGGTGTTTTAACATATGTGAATCTGGACAGAGCAATACAAGTGATGCAGACTTGGGGATCATCTGCCATTCTCAGGCAGGCCCACAACCCCTGAGAGACATGGTGGAGAGATCCAGCAAGGCCGGACCATGGGCAATGGGGAGGGGGGCAAAACACACACCCCTGAAATAGAGTTGCCAATTTTTAAACTGATCCCTATAGCTGTCCCTGTAATATAAGTTTGATCTGCAGGCAATAAAGAGGTCATGTTATTTAACTTCATGCCATGAAAAACTTCAGCTGCCCAATTTTATTTTTTGCCATCAAGTCACAGCTGAATTACAGCGACCTCATAGGGTTTTCAAGGCAAGAGACGTTGGGAGGTAGTTTGCCATTGCCTGCCTCCATGTCACGACCCTGGTATTTCTTGCAGGTCTCCCATCCAAATACTAGCCAGGGTCGGGGCTGAGAGTGTGAGATTGGCCCAAGGTCACCCAGCAAGCTTCCACACATGAGTGGGGATTTGAACCTGGTTTTCCCAGGTCCTAGTCTGACACTTTAACCACTGCACAATGCCGACTCTCATCAGCTGCCCATTCTTCTCTGTTAAAGAGACAGGACATCTTTTTTCCTGTCTGCTGGCAACATTAACTTAGAGCTTTCTAAAACAGTGGGTAAGGGGCTTATTACAAAAGATAGAGGGGCCAGGGGCCTGCCCCCCCCATACTTTGAGCACCATGTACCACACACTTTCCCTGGATATGAAGATCAGCTCTCATTTGAAGGCCTAAGCAGTAATTCAGTTACATTGGGCTAAGAAGAAAGATCTAAGGAAGAGAGGAGTAAGAGAAGATTTTAAAAAGCTCTTTCTAATATGCCTTATTAACCTTGGATTGCTGTTTGAAATTGGAGAAAGCATTTTTTTCCCTGAGCTTACAACTGTGCTGTAAACGTGTTAGTGGAATGAATCTGTGACCCTTTCGAATACTAAGGACACACCTCCATTAGTGTCCATATTCTTACACTGAAGAGGCTGATACAGTCAACTGAAATGACAGGGTGATAAATATAAAACCACTATCATCAATAAGACTGGAATGTAAAAGCACTTAGTTTCAGCCCTAAGTAACTCACAGAAAGTTTGGTTTCAAGAACCAATGCATCATCCATCACTAGTCTACCTTCTGTTGACAAAGTAATTGTAAGATATCTAGAATGGAGGTTCAATATGAACTGACATTTTTGAAAGGAGGAATTGTGTGCTGCACTTACTCATTAAATGTATTTTCCTCACTAAAGATGTTTCCTTTTTTAGTTTATGTATGAATAACTTTAGTTAAAGTTCCCTTGACACACTGACTTTGCTTTGAATAGCACCTTATATTCATTAACATAAAACCTGAAAGAAAATAATTTTAATGCAGCTTTTTTAACACTTCAAAAGCCTTTAACAAATTGATCGTGCACAATTATGTATTCCAAAGGGAATTATAAAGAGATCACAGAAGGTTGAAAAGTTCTGGTTAAAGGAGAAAAAAAAGCTCTAAGTAAAAACAGACATGCTGTGCTGGAACTTTAATGCTTACCAAATTGTAAAAGTAATAAAATTATTCCAGAATGTCAAAGTTTGTAGCATGAGTACGATCTGGCTGATGATGTAGCATAGGCATCAGAGATCACATAGAACTTTAGATTGCTGTTTGGTTGTGCAAAAAAAGGCACAATCCTGCCAACATTTAGCCAAAAGTGTCACCAATTTCAATGGAAAAAAGTTAAGCACGTGCTTATGTTTCTTGCACTGATTTTAACTGACTCTAGAACTACTTAACTTTAATTGGAGTGTACCCAAATTGTATTTATTTATTGTCACAGCCAAGCAAAACAATTATTGCTTTTATAGCTAAATCAACATTTTGTATGATGTATCAATTGTATTCTGTTCAATATGGATATGCTTGTGTTGGCTTGGATCCTGGGCAAAATTTCCACTGGCAGAACAGATTTCTATCACTTGAGCAGGACGTCTTCTCCTCCTCCTCCCTCTACAGTCCAAAAGGCCTCCCCAAATGTTGCTTCTGATAAACAGGAGGGACCCTGCCCAGGAACAGCAAGAGGGGGGTTAGAGATTTGCTGTGTGTGTGTGTGTGTGTGTGTTAAGTGCCGTCAAGTCGCTTCCGACTCATGGCGACCCTATGAATGAAAGTCCTCCAAAATGTCCTATCTTTGACAGCCTTGCTTGAGGGCTGTGGCTTCCTTTATCGAGTCAGTCCATCTCTTGTTGGGTCTTCCTCTTTTCCTGCTGCCCTCAACTTTTCCTAGCACGAAGGTCTTTTCCAGTGACTCTTGTCGTCTAATGATGTGACCAAAATACGACAGCCTCAGTTTAGTCATTTTAGCTTCTAGGGTCAGTTCAGGCTTGATTTGATCTATAACCCACTGATTTGTTTTTTGGCAGTCCACGGTATCCGTAACACTCTCCTCCAACACCACATTTCAAAGGAATCTAGAGATTTGCTACATCCTCCTTATCCATCAGTGGAAATTTCCACAGGATCAAACCCATTATCAGAAAATGTATTCCTATTTGTCTTAAAAGCAGCAAGTGTTGCATTCTTACACTGTCCAGATCACTCAGTATATTAAAGAGCTTAATCCAGTAAACTGGTGTCAATGAATTATCAAGGAGAGAAGTTGAACCACAGCTTTTTGTAAGTGATTATCATGTCATATATGCATGACCTACATTTACTTTCTAATGAAGCTCTAAACTTCCCAACTTTTTAACTACTAAGTTGTTTGTTGTGTTTCTTTTTCTGAATTTCTGGCCTAGACCATCTGGACTCATTGATGCCCCCTTCCCCTCCCCACTGACGATTATTCACTCTCAATGGTGCTGCCTTACAGTGTTGTGAGAGGAGGTGCCCAGACTTAGCCTGAACACTCCCCCTACTCCCATTCCACTTGACTCCACTTATCTTTTGCTTTTTGTTCTATGGATAAGGGTCTGTCCCCATAAATTCCATTTTTAGTAAAGTACTATTCTTAGAAACACTGCTCCCCCCCCCCCACATAATGACATACATTTTGCCAATTTAAAAAATATATAAAAAGTTGTATAGGAAGGAAGAGAAATACAACTCAAGCAACAGCCTGGAAACAAACAAAGGAAAGCAGAGAAGTCCAGCATCCTTTTTTAAACTGCACTACTGTGTCAGCACAACACTCACTAATATTTTAGTGGAAGCTTGTTCAGTTGGTAGGGTTGCCAACCTCCAGGTATTAGCTGGCGAGCTCCTGCTATTACAACTCCAGGCAATAGAGATCAGTTCACCTGGAGAAAATGGCCACTTTGGCAATTGGACTCTATGGCATTGAAGTCCCTCCCCTCCCTGCCCTCCTCAGGCTCTGTCCCCAAACCCTCCTGCCGGTGGTGAAGAGGGTGCTGGCAACCCTACCAGTTGGAGGTAATGCAAGCTCTGGGAATAAACTCTATAGACATTTGTACTATACAAGACTACAACACAGACAAACTGGTGACCAATTGTCTTGCCATATTTTCAGAACATAAGGCAAGTTCTATTGTCAGTGCCTAACTGAGCAATCCTAAAAGCACTGCCATGGGAGTAAGCTCTATTGAGTAGACTTCAGTAGGATTCTGATGAAACCAGCTTAGGATTGCACTGTAATTCACATATTACCACACAGGCTCAGTTCGGACCCAAAATGAAACTATGGGTGCTTTCACACGTGCAGAATAATGCACTTTCAATCCACTGTCGATGCACTTTAACAGTTGTTTGTAAGTGGATTTTGCCATTTCACACAGTAAAATCCATCTGCAAAGTGCTTTGAAAGTGGATTGAAAGTGCATTATTCTGCATGTGTGAAAGCACCTTATGTGTTATTTTAACAATGGTTAGTTTGTAAAACCATGAGTCTGCTCACAGACAACCATTCAAATTCTGGTTTGCTTCAGCAAATATTGTTTTTGTTGTTTTCGCTCCGTCCCCTGCCAGGACCTGGCTGGTACGTCAGCCTGCATTATGATAAAGCTGGTACCAGGGAACAGACAAGAATTAAGCCAGCATACCTATATTTGTTTGTCAAAAAAAAAAAAACCTCAAAACCCCATAGTTCAGACTAATAAACCAAGTTGGAACCGTGGTTCAGATTCCAGTTTGAGGTACGCTAATAAACTATAATTAATGGTGTGGCTCACATTTGGCTAATTACTCTAACCATAACTAGTCTAATTAATCTAATTTCACATGTTTGAACCACTTCACACTGTATGCTGAAAGCAAGCACATATGTGAAAACTGAAAGGTATTTTTAGTACATAGTAGACAAAATATTTAATTTCCAATATGGGAGAAAGTTCTTGATGTCTTTAGACTTAGGGGAATAATTTACTATGGCTATGACAATAACACATTTGTTGTGTAAATCCCACTGAATTCAGTCCAGTAGGGTAGGGGCCAAACTGCCTAGTGAATCAAACATAACTTTTGCATTGGATGTCAGGTACGTATTTCTGTGGAGCATAATCCTACAATCCATAATGTTATTTTTATTTTGATTATTAACAGAATTTATACTGTATCCTATGCCATGGCCACAGAAAATCTTACAGCATTTTTTTTTTTTTGCCTATTATAGACAAATAGGTTGTACAGGTCACATCTCTTGATGACCTGAGCCTATCAAGACAACCAGCACAGGTTGTAGAGTTGGCAAATGACTTTGTCAAATGTTTATTCATGAGTGTCATTTGCTGAAGAATGCTGCCGTAGCTCTTTTTAAGACTAGGATCTGTAACTTAATGCAAGCATCTGGCTCTTGAGAAATGGAGAGACACAAAGTAAAGCTCAATAAAATATCAAAAGAAGACATTTCAACATAAAACTCCTCACAGAAGCATAATATACAGTTTCAATAGCTCCTTGTTCCTACAGTTTGTATTTTTCTTGGAAGTTATATCAAACTTTGCAATAGAAAGGGGAATTATATTGTCATTTAAAAAAGGAAATATCTCAGTGGGTGGCCTGTGTGCTTAATATGGCCTTGCAGCCATCAGCAAATTATCTGTAGAACTTTCCATTTTTTTCTCCTAGAGAACATAACCAAGCACTCTTCCAAGCCCCATGAGAATCCACCATTCAGACACATACAGGAACACAGCCAACTAGTATAGGAGGGAGTCAGAGCTCCCTGTCTGAGTAATGAGTATCACCAGTATGCTTTATGTATAAATTTCTTGGAGGCATCTGACTGGCCACTGCAGGAAGCATATTATTCAACTAGATAAGCTTTGATCTGAGCCTGTCCGATAGGGTTGCCAAACTCCAGGTGTTGGCTGGAGATCTTCCACTATTACAACAGATCTCCAGGTGACAAAGATAAGTTCACCTGGAGAAAATGGCCACTTTGGAAGATGGACTCTATGGCAATATACCCCAATGAAGTCCCTCCTTTCCCAAACCCCACCCTCCTCAGGCTCCACCCCCAAAATCACCAGGTATTTCCCAAACTGAATCTGGAAACCCTACAGTCTGAACAAGGCATACACACACATGGCTGCGAAAGATGTTTGACTTACAGATGAGATGTTTAAGTTACAGATGATTACTTACACACAAACTTCAGCAGAAAAAAATATGCATCAACATTAAAGCCTCTTATCTGCGGTTTTGGATTAAGGAGCTTGGCACCCTTACTGGCTGATGATCATCCTTTGTTTACAACTCAAAATGACTAACCAATGTTTAGAGGGTTTTGCATTCAGATTCTGTCTTTTTTTTCTATAAATAATTTGACCCTAGTTTTTCTGGTTCTCAATGGACTGCTGGAGAAAGAGGAAAGCAGGCAACATCTTCATGTGCTGGCATAGGATTCAATCCCTCAATCCACACATCAAGATTCTCCTCTCCTTGCATTGCCACAGGGTTTTCCATGTCAGATTATAGAGGTAGACACCTCCCCTCTTTTTTCCTACCCTACCAAGTTATCCCAAGACACACTCTGTGCCTTTATGTTGTTTTGCTTTTTTGAGCACCAGCAGCACAGCAGGGCAAATGGCTTACTATGTGCATACTCTGCTCCTGACCCAGAGTGCAGCCACTTGCTCCAGGATGCAGGGGAATTATCTCCCTTGGATATCAAGGAACAACTAAGAACAAAGCAAACCATTAAGAACTGGCAGTACAGCCTATCTTTCCTCAAAACTGGGTTCCCAGTTGTTTGTTGAGCCTGAGTTGAAAAATAATTCAAACAGCAAAACACATACACACTCACAAGCAGGACAAGACTGATTTAAAATATCCACATAACAGTTGGCCTTCATTTATTCAAATAAAAAACAAATCTGTGGGTTATAGATCAAATCAAACCTGAACTGACCCTAGAAGATAAAATGACTAAACTGATGCCGTCGTACTTTGCTCACATTATGAGAAGACAAGAGTCACTGGAAAAGACAAACATGCTGGGAAAAGTTGAAGAAAGCAGGAAAAGAGGAAGACCCAACAAGAGATGGATTGACTCTATAAAGCAAGCCACGGCCCTCAATTTGCAAGATCTGAGCAGGGCTGTTAAGGATAGGACATTTTGGAGGACATTGATTCATAGGGTCGCTATGAGTCAGAAGCTACTTGATGGCACTTAACACACACACACACTTCATTTATACCTTTTCCCAAGCCCATCTGATTCTGTCTTGCCCAGTTAAATGTAAGTTTTTTCTTTCTCAGTCTCCAAATAAACCTATAGAGAAAAATACACACCCTCCCACATTAAAGAGCTGTTTCTCTTTCTGAATCATGCATGGAATGTGCCTTTTTGACTCCACTCTGTGTAAATAATGTGTAAAACAATCAAAGTACCATCATGACTTTGACAGCTGAAGCCTTTTGATGAATAAGATCTTATGTGGGATTATTATATGACATTTCCAAACTAAATTATATTTATGAGTCATATACAATTGCATTACATTCTCGAATTGGCGGGGATTTGTGCATTTAGAAAGTGCTTTAAGAAAGGAACTATTTCTGTCTGCAATCTGGAGGGCTCCATCCAAGAAAAGTAGTCACACTCACAAAACTGCAGGCATAATCAATATGCACATGCAGAGGATTTATTTTCAGTGGGCTTAGAGTGTATGCCAATTATTATTGCATCTAAATTGGTTGAGTCCACTGAAATTGCATCCACGTTGCACCCAAAGGTTTCATATGAATAAACTGCTTACATAAGGATATGTTTCCTTTCCTGGATCTCATTACAATTTGTTAAGATCAGCCAGGAGAGTTCACTTGGGCTTAGGTGAAAGGCACCAGATGTTTTGAATGGGGGACTACAGCAATGGGACCCAGACACATTACTATCAAGGCAGCTTTCTGAGGGAGAGAATTGCTGGCTTGCTCTTTGCTTTTCTGCAGTGATACAGGTGGCAGAATATGATATTACAAGTACCAAGGCAGCAGGGATCAGTTGACACAAGCATCCAGTGGGATTCCTCTTGGTCCTATAAAGCTGCTGACTCTTGACTGGGTCACTGACAAAGGAACTCCTTGCTCAGTAGACTCTTTGCTCAGTGTGCTATTTTCATATAAGGACACAGACAGAGGTCTTCTGAAGGGTTTCCTCATTGTTGATTCCTTTCTATTGGAAAACTCAAATTCTATCTTCAGCTCCTTCAATAGATGAATGCATTTCCTCTGGTATAGTCCTTATTGTTATTGAAATTCATTTTTCTTTAATTCCAGTTTAACAAGGAGATTTCTGAACTTCATCCCACCTTTGGAGCATGAATAGTTGCCACAGCTTTCATTTCCTTTATATCTCTCCCCCCCCCCCTTTGCATTACCATTATAACCTTATGAAAGTACTGCACACAACCACATGTGTACTTGCATCAATTTTGTATGGTTTTAGTGATGTATACATACAGGCATATATAACATCATAGAACATTGCTCTTTTCTGCACTGGTAACATAGAGGGAATGGAAGAAGAAAACACATTGAAGAAATGGAAATATCTGGCAAATGGTATAAGCACAAACTTTAATATATGGAAACAGCGTAATTCAGTATATGCAAACAGATGGTTTGGATCCAGGCTGTTTTCCCACTCAGTCTCACCCAATTGTCTCCTTACTACGGCCCTCATCACAAATAGCTTTTGCCAATGCAGGTGATATGACTCAACACAGTCTTTTTGATGGCCAAAAGAGGCACCTCAGATACGTTGGTTGGATTCACTCAGTATGTGCAAAGTTCGGTGTATGCACAAAATTAAAAACACCAACAACAAAAGCAGACAAAAAAAAGAACAACCGGGCGTGCGTTTTTTAAAGACTAGGTGGGGGGGGAGTGGCTGAGGAGAAAAGTAGAAGCAATTCTCTTGGCTATCTACTGTGACCGAAGCCCTTACAATTCTGGCAGACTTGGCTGATTCAGCTAATTGTGGTAGGTTTGAGTGATTCAGATTCTGGAAGCAAAAATGGTTATAGTTATCAATTTAAGATTTGTTAAGGAATCAGAATGAAGCTGTGAGGTGGGGTGGTTCTTTGTTCCCCTCTTTTTGAACCCTCCAGCTGAGAGGAGGTTTGAATATTCTTTAATCCCCACAGTCTGTCACCCTTGTTTGTGGGAGGAGAAAGTTTCCCTTTCCTTCCCCCAGGGGAAATAGAGAGGCTTAGAGGCTGAGGCTGATATTAAAAGTATGAATATAAAATGAAGTTTGTTATTTACAGAAAGTTGTTAGATTGATGGTTTTTCTTCAAGAGAGGCACAAAGCTTAGATGGTTACGAGCAGTTCAAAATCTTAGATGGTTACAGGCACAGTACATCAGGTTATTCTGTAATAGTAAGTATTACAAACCCCACCATCCTCAGGCTCCGCCCCCAAATTCTCCAGGTATTTCTCAATCCAGAGCTGGCAATCCTAAAACTAGCGATGGATCATGTGACATAGTGGCCTTTCTTGCAAAGAAAATAAAATGACAGTGTGCAATATCCAAGAGGCTGCATCACTTCAGAGGTTAAACCACTTTTCTACTACTGAATTAGCTAAATATTTCACATTATTTTCTGTCTGCGCAACCTACATTTAATTGGCAATTTATCAACGACTAAATTTCATTTGAATTACACCCGATTATGGACATTCATACTGATACACATGTTTCCAATAACCATCCATCCTTCCTAGCCAGTTTTTTCTTCTTCTTTTCAAAGCTGGTGAAGCTAACCCTAAACTCATTGCAATAGCCATGTGGCAGAGAATCTAATGAGAAGCCTTTTAAAACACAGACTCGACTATGCCAA
Source organism: Euleptes europaea (assembly GCF_029931775.1). Lineage (NCBI taxonomy): Eukaryota > Metazoa > Chordata > Lepidosauria > Squamata > Sphaerodactylidae > Euleptes > Euleptes europaea. The sequence continues at coordinate 50,577,573 of NC_079313.1, read as the reverse complement.
AATTCTCCCCAAGTTTGAAAAAATGTTGACTTAATGCAAACATTCCCAGCTCTAATGAACACTGCCGTGCTTTCCGTCTGTATAGCCTGGGTATTTCAGTGGAAAGGGTACATGTTCAGATAATGAAGAGGTTAAGTCTGATTGTAATTAGATTGTGGTATGCACAGTCATGTGGTTCGTAGTAAATTTTCCCTGATTAACTGGCCCTGTTTGTTAACATTAGCACTCTCTGTGTTGGCTGTGGAGACACACCATGGACCAGTGCAAGATTAATGAAGGCAGGTACACATGCTGATTAGATTGTGGCAGTTTAATAAACTCTGCTAACATTAAATTATTTAATGCATTCATGCTCATGCAGGCTATTCAATGGTCAGCTTGACCACCTATGTGCTAATATTGGGAATTGAAATGCAGAGGATGGAAGAAATATAGCCGTGTATGAGGTAATTAGCTCTCATGTCTGATAAATGGGGCAATACCTATGTGTATACATGTTTTAGCACCTCACAAATAGGTCTTTCATTAACTGGAATCTTTGCTGAAAATTTTATGAAAGGTTGAGTTTGATTTTGGTTGCATAAACCGTTTGGCTAACAACTATAGCTGCTGTTGGTTTAATAGCTGAAGCCAATTTAAAGACAGCTGCAAAAAAAGAAAGAAATGTCACTCAATTTAATGTTACAACAATTATGTTTCCCACAGAATTTCAGACACCCCGTCACACAGTGCTTCGAAGCCAATATGTTGTTTAGAAAGCGATGTTTGAAGCTTTGGGAATATATGGGAAGGGTTTTTTTTTTTCATGGTCTGATTTTGTTCTTGTGTATATCCTTGAAAAGCTGGCAAACGCTTTATGTGTCAAGAAAGTTGTTAAAGTTTGAGGGAAAGCATCAGGCTTCAATATTTAGTTGCTTCCCAAATAAATACTGACACAGTCTAAACATGCACTTGGAATGTGCAGGGAATCACATTCCACCTTGTCATGAGCAACATGAATTGTATGTCAACTGCTGTGTCACTTCATGTTAAAAGCAACATGCCAGGAGTGCAACGTCCTGATGAAACATGAAGTGTCATTTCATTTGATGCATTGTGCTTCATCCTAAATGGCATCTGAACCAATGGAGTGAATCCATACTGCTGACAAGACTGTTGTCTGTGAATAGCCCATGGTTTTGCTTAGCCTTTCTCAGGTTGCTTTAGCACTGCTAAGGAAATGCTGTTTGAATTGCAGTGCCAGTAATTTTAATCTTTGAGCCAAAAAAAAAAAAAAAAGTAGAATGTTTATGCTTAATCAAATGACGGGAAACTATAGTTTTCCTTTCTCTGTCATGTTTTCATCTCATTTGTTTTCACGCTGCAAGGGTGTTAAAATATTGCTGGAGGGGAAAAGGAAGGACAGGATCCAGCCAGCGTAAAATACTTAAGTCCCCACTGATTTAAAGGGGAAATATTTAAGCACCATTCAAATAAGTGGGAATTAAAAATGCATTTCTTTGGTATGAAAATTCAATATCATTATAACTGCGCATCCAATTAAGGGTATTTTTTTTCCAGTAATGTACCCTGTAAGGCTCAAAGGGCCTTAAATCTGAAGACGAAAAACAACCAGTGAAAAACAAACTCCCCCCCAAAAAAATACAACAGAAAACAGCAATCACAACAATAGCAGAGACACACAGTATTCAACAGCCAAAAGCCCTTTAAAGTAAATGTTTCACTCCTCCTTAAATGAGCAGAATGGAAAGAATAGTTCCACTGATCACATCAAGGGGACCCCATCAGAGCATCAGCACCATCACGAGGCTTTTCAGCTGACCAAAAAACAATGGCCTGGACAGATGTTTCGCTCTGGATCTATTTTTGCCTGAACACCAAGGGAATAGTTTTTTCCATCTCAGGTATACCATGTAGGGGAAGAGACAGTTTTGATGCTAGTACTGGGTCCACCCCTGGGCTCCTCAACATTGCTGGCCTCCAAAGGCCTCTAGGATCTACCCACGGAGCTGTAAAATTTCAGGAACTGCCTTATGGTTCCATCACCAGACTTGAAGTCTGCAGGCCCCATGACCAGGTATCAGGATTTATTTAAAATTTCAAGTGTTAGCAACCCCTAGCTATTGCGATACAGCTCTTACTCCTTGCAGCATCTGATCTCATTTTGCAAAGTAAAAGTTCCCAGAGCAAGGCCAATCAGTGTAGCATTATTAGAAGGGGGGCTTGTATTGGGAAAGGTGATCTCTGAGAAGATAGTTCAGCTTTAAAGGTGAGTTGAATAGGCCCCACAGTCATAAGAACATAAGAAAGGCCCTACTGGCTCAGACCAAGGCCCATCAAGTCCAGCAGTCTGTTCACACAGTGGCCAACCAGTGCCTCTAGGAAGCCCGTAAACAAGATGACTGCAGCAGCACCATCCTGCCTGTGTTCCACCGTACCCAAAATAATAGGCATGCTCTTCTGATACTAGGGAGAACAGGTATGCAGCATGACTAGTATCCATTCTAACTAACAGCCATGAATACCCCTCCCCTCCATGAATATGTCCACACCACTCTTAAAGCCCTCCAAGCTGGCAGCCATCAACACATCCTGGGGCAGGGAGTTCCACAATTTAGCTATGTGTTGTGTGAAAAAATACTTCCTTTTATCTGTTTCGAATCTCTCACCCTCCAGCTTTAGCAGATGACCCCATGTTCTAGTATTATGGGAGAGGGAGAAAAACGTCTCCCTGCCCACTTTCTCCAAACCATGCATAATTTTATAGACCTCTATCATGTCTCCCCTCAGCCGCCTTCTTTCCAAGCTAAATAGCCCTAAGCGTCTTAACCGCTCCCCATAGGACAGTTGCTCTAGTCCCACAATCATTTTGGTTGCTCTTTTCTGCACCTATGTTCCTACCATGGCCAAAGTCCCAATTTCCTAAATCTTAATGGTGAGTTTATCTTGTCAATTTTATCCCACCCACCCTCAACCGAAAGAACTTTCTACCACCAGAAGATGGTACAGACATACTACTTCAGTCTTCAAGATACTTAATTCATCTATTTTTTGTCTCTTGAACAATTCTTCGAATAAAGAACTTTTCTGACCATATTTCTTGCTGCTTCGTCATTGAGGACCAAGTCTGGATTTTTCATGTGGGGCAGACTGACCACAATAAAGCACCAAATTCATGAAGTGGGCAATATTACTTTACTGGTAATTAAAGCTAGTGATTGCTGAAAAGAAAGAGCATATACTTGAGCAAAAATGTCCAACAACTACTGTGCAAGAAATAAAATGCAGCAATATAAATGTAATCCTCTTTACTTCCACCTAAAGTAATTCCCTCTAAAAAGAGAGGCAGAATAAGCTTAGTTAACAGATTTCAGTTCCATCTTGCTGTGTTTGTTTTGTGTGAGGGAAACTTGAAGACATACTTCTTTCTTCAACTAGGCCACAAGTACCCTGTTTCACCTAGCTAGGGTAGAGTCAAGCAAGAAATCTCTTTCCTCCCATTGCCCGTTCTCAGAATCTCTGAGCATGCTCTCCTGAAAGTCCTTGCACTGAAAGTCTCAAACATAGGATTCAGCCTTCCTTTAACCACCATCACCACCACCACCCCTTTTATAAAGGTAACCGTAGTTCCCTGTACCCTTTTTATACCTGATAGAAAATTCCAGTCTTTTGGATTCATTTTATTGATTGTGTAGGGATGCTACAGGAAAAATATTTTGTTCACATGAAGCTGTCTTGTATGGAATCAGACCATTGGTCTATTGAGGTCAGTGTAATCCAATCTGGAAGCAACTTTCCATGCTCTCAGATAGAGGACTTTTGCAACACCTACCACTTGATCTTTTTAAATGGATAAGCCAAGGATTGAACTCAGAACCTTCTGCATGCAATGCTCTACCACTGATCCTCTTTATTACCATCCTTCTTCCAGAATAGAAAGCTACCTGGAAAAACTGATCTACAAAAAAAAAAAAAAAACTGATTTAGGCTGGTCTAGATGATTTGGGCTGCATGATGATTTGCACAAGTCCCAAGCCCACAGTGCTGCTCTTCAACTGCTCCAGGCTGTTGACGGTACCATTGCATACACTTATCTCCTTTTTGTCATGTGTGTGGCTTTGTAGTTCATGTGTATTGATTTGTATTCTGTATGTGGTACAGTGGCTTTTATGTATTGTATGCAACACGCTTCTTAGCTACAAGTTAAGGAGAACAATATTTGCCCACTGGAAAACCACAGGGAATTACCTGAGCCAAACAAAGCTTTCAAGGCCTATTGATTTCAATGGCAGAGTGACAACTAGCAGAGGCAATAGTCCTCTATGCATGTCACTACATCAATGCATATAGAGAAGCAGGAACAAGAGCACTGGTCTTGCCCCAGACCTACCTATGATTGATGGATGATGAGCATGCAACCTGGGCACATAGGAACTGTATCCTCGGAAGCTGTGTTTCCATGATCGCTACAGCAGCCTTCCTGATCACTGTGAGGAAGCCTTTGTACATATACCTCTTATGAATATAGGCCCCATGCTCATGAGATGGATATTGTAGATAGGCAGAGGGTAGATCCAATATGCTCATGCCTCTTCCCTTTCTATGTGTGTTGATTTCTATGCATGTAGTGTTATGAGATGATGGCTAATATCAGCTGCCAAGGGCAGATTTCCTTCATTTAGTAGAGAAATACTAAATCACTATAGTGGTCAGAATGCTGAAGGACAGACTTCCATTAGCCAGTGGGTGGAAGAAAGAACACAGCACAGAGATGGCTGAAGGACAGCTTTCCATGTATCATCCTTACAACAAACAATAGGCATTATCAACTGTGGAAGTCTGTCCTTCAGCTCCCTGACCCCTGTAGTGATTACTATTTCTCTACTAAATGAAGGAAATTGCCAACCTCCAGGCTGCAAATCTCCCACTATTACATCTGATCTCCAGGTGATAAAGATCAGTTCACCTGGAGAAAAAGGCCGCTTTGAAAGGCAGACCTCTATGGCATTATATACCACTGAAGTCCCTCCCCTCTCCAAATCTCACTCTCCTCAGGCTCCACCTCCAAAATCTCCAGGTCTTTCCCAACCCAGAGCTAGCAACACAACTGAGGGATACCAATTTCTATTTTATATTGATGCAACTTTGATTTCTCTTAGCTACTTGAGCATCTTAATGGAAATGTATTGTGTGTGATGTTTTACCATGCCATTGAGAGACATAGGCTGTAAAAGGGCTCAATTTTACCTGGATTACATCCTTTTTAATTTGCAAAATACCATGTTGAAGGTGTGAGAGTCTTTGTGAACATGTTCCACTGACAATGTAGATGTATTCATTTAAAAAATGAAGAGAGTCAACAATTCAGAGGTGAACTTTTGCTTGTGAAGGGCTTGTACTTAACTCTCATGCTCACATCAATGGTACTTAACTTTGATTGGATCTTCCCCTAAATTATTTTGCCTTATAAATACATTTGAATAGCAATAAGGCTGCAATTCTCAGCTGACAGTAAACTCCAGTGAGATCAATGAGACTTGTTTCCAAGTAAATGTTTTTAGGATTGCTGTGAAAGCACTGAAATTAAACAGTAACTCAAGGTGGTGCATGTTTTAGAAGCAAGCTACGCTATCATTTCATTGCACGTTAATGCTGACTGAGCATTTCAGTCTTACCAAACACTCAACTGAGTTCTAATATGTACATTTTGTGGTTGCTGCAGGTTACATTTTTGAGGATTAATCCATGCAACTGTTTTTGAATGAGAACTGGGGACATGTATTAAGTCTCTGTGTAGTAGACCGAAAGCATATCTTTAGCCTTCACTCTAGCCTAATGCTGGTAGTATTTTTAGTTGTACAATAAAAAAAAAGTACATCTGATTTATTATAGATCTGCTCTGGGCGATCCCATCAATTTGCTGAGAAAATCTACAGTGGTTGTTATTGAACAAAGCTGTTTTCTAATTCCATGGTAGAGAAACTAGTGCACTGAAATGTAGATATGCTCAAAAAATCAATACTAAAATGAGCAGCAGGAAAAATTATGGTAACTTGACCAAATATCCATGCTTACATGCAAGGTCCTGGTCTGATCACCTTGAGTGTTTTTATCAGTATGTATTTTGAGTACTGTGCTGAGCAGCTTTGCATCTGTGCAGAAGCCATTTCTGCTACAGGGCCAGGTTGAATGAATTTATTTTTACAGCATTAGCCAGAACACTTCAGCCAACAGGGCCAGGTTGTGCCTTGGTAATAAATTTTTGCAAAGAATAATGATAAAGATGCTCAATTATGGAAGAAGAAGCACATGTCCCCTAGGGTTGTGGTTAAGGTTGTCAGGTGCCTCTTCAACACCAGTGGGAGGTTTTTTGGGGTGGAGCCTGAGGATGGTGGGGTTTGGGGAGGGGAGGGACTTCAATGCCATAGAGCCCAATTGCTAAAGCGGCCATTTTCTCCAGGTGAACTGATTTCTATTGGCTAGAGATCAGTTGTAACACCAGGAGATCTCTAGCTAATACCTGGAAGTTGGCAACTCTAGTTGTGGTTGACTCAGTGACCTACTTGTTCAGGATGGAGTCATTTGCAGTTTGCCCTTGCTTTGTTCCTGCACAGCTGGATAATTATTTTAATGACCAACTTTGAATAAATTGCCTGTTTTTTTTGCACCTGAACAGCCACACGCATTTAACACAGCACAAAAACTGATCGCAAAAACTGTCAGATTCCTATGTCGATGGACACTGAAGGCAAGGCACATATCTAAGTAGTAAGTTTCAAGTAAAAAAACTCAAAGAGATCCCCCTTTTTGAACTAACAGCCTTTCAACAATTTAAGGTAGCATTGGCAGATGAGAGGAAAGGCAACAGCTGCAAGAAAGCAGTCTAATCACATAAATGGACACAATCTCATTTTTTTCAGATGCAGTTGAACAGCTCAGTGATCAGTTGGCTTCCTGACTGTGACATCCAAGCAGTAGGCAAGACAAACTAGTGGCTGTTCAAGCAAATTACTGAAATGTTACTTTGTTATTCCTGTAAGCTCTAACCCATAGGCGTAAACTATGGGGGGTTTTTTTGAGGGGCTCAAGCCCCCCAAACTTGGCCAGGGGTGCTGAGCCCTCCCCAGGCAACCAGTGCCCACATGAGGGGCTCAGTTACAATGGCAGCTGAAGCACAGTCCTGTCCTACCCTCCTGTTGTATCATATTACAATTTCCATGATTCTTTGGGGCTTTGCTACTGTTTGCTAGTATGCATTTGTGTGTTTATTAAGAATTTATACATTGCCTTAAAATACCTGTTCTTATGGCCCAAACAAAGGATCTTGCCACTGTACTCTGCAGGTTTGTTCTCACCCACAACTACTTCAGGTTTGGTGAGGAGTTATACCTTCAAATCAGTGGCACAGCTGTGGGCACCTGCATGGCTCCACAGTATGCCATTATTTTCATGGAGGATCTAGAACAGTGGTTTCTGAACTCCTACCCATTGGCACCTCTCCTTTACTTGATATTAATTAATGACTTTTTCTTTGTCTGGACTCGTGGCAAAGAAGCCCTCAAAAGATTTCACCAGGCTTTCAACAACTTCCACTCCATCATCAATCTAACTGTGAGTTTCTCTGAACAAGAAATAAGCTTCCTGGACACCACAGTACAGATACATGAGGAACGTACAAGCACCACGTTCTACTGGAAACCATGGAATCATAGAAGCATAGAATCATAAAGTTGGAAGCAACCACCAGGGTCATCTAGTCCAACCCCTGCACAATGCAGGAAATTCACAACTACCTCCCCCCCACACCCCCAGTGAGCCCTACTCCATGTGCAGAAGATGGCTAAGATGCCCTCTCTCTCAGGATCTGCCTAATGTCACAGAATAAGCACTGCTGACAGATGGCCATCTAACCTCTGCTTAAAAACCTCCATTGAAGGAGAGCTTACCACCTCCCGAGGAAGCCTGTTCCACTCGGGAACCGCTCGAACTTTTAGTAAATTCTTCCTAATGTCTAGATGGAAACTTTTGATTTAATTTCAACCTGTTGGTTCTGGTTCGACCTTCTGGGGCAACAGAAAACAACTCAGCACCATCCTTTATATGACAGCCCTTCAAGTACTTGAAGATGGTTATCATATCCCCTCCCAGTCTTCTCCTCTTCAGGCTAAACATACCCAGATCCTTCAACCTTTCCTCATAGGATTTGGTCTCCAGACCCCTCACCATCTTTGTTGCCCTCCTCTGGACACATTCCAGCTTGTCTACATCCGATATCAGTGATGGCAAACCTTTTAGAGACCGAGTGCCCAAACTGCAACCCAAAACCCACTTATTTATCCCAAAGTGCCAACCCGGCAATTTAACCTGAATACTGAGGTTTTCGTTTAGAAAAAACAACACATGCATTATTAACATCTTTTGCCTTAAAAGAAAAACACAATAACAGAGCTTTCAATGATACAAACAACTTTTTATTGAAAGGTAAAAGTTTGCATTTGGCATGCTTTTGAACAATTAATGTTTGTTCAAAGCCCCTAAGCTGGGCGGCGGGGAGTCCAGGGAAGGGAGGGCTTTGAACTGCTCCGTGCTGCCTGCAGGCAGTGCGGAGCAGTTCAAAGCCCCCGCCGCCCAGCTGGGCAACGGGGAGTCCAGGGAAGGCAGATGCGACGGCTGCTCAACTTACCCGCGCGTGCCCACAGAGAGGGCTCGGCGTGCCAAGTCCGGCACGCATACCATAGGTTCGCCAACACGGTCCTATATCCAGAGGCGCTGTTGATGGGTGGGGCTGTTGAGGGGTGGGGCTGAGAGTATTTAAGTGTTAAGCATTCAGGATGTGACAGAAAGGATAGGAAGACTCATCAAGCCCACAGATTATTACCTTTTCTTGCTCATTTATGTGGGAACAAATGATATTGCCCAACGCAGCCCAGAATGTATTAAAAGAGACTATGTGGCTCTGAGTAAGAAGGTGAAGGACCTGGGGGCGTAAGTTGTGTTTTGTCAGTACTGCCTGTCGAAGGATGTGGCTTAGGAAGGGAAAGAAGAATACTACAAATTAATGACTGGCAGCATATATGGTGTCGTCAAGAAAGGTTTGGATTTTTGGACCATGGCTTACGCTTTTAAGATGAAGCTCTTCTATCAGTAGAAGATTTGCACCTCACGAGGATAGGAAAAAATGTTTCTGGTGAGAGCCTCGCAAACCTGATAAGGAGGGCTTTGAACTAAATCCTTTGGGGGAGCAAGACAAGAACTTAAAGCCTAGCATGATGACAATAACTGGAGATGAGAACAATAAAGATTTGCGGGGAGTGGCATGTATGTGAGGAAACATAAACTTGCGGGTAAGTTCAGAAACAAAAACCTTGGGGAACATAAACCATGGATTCCAATGTCTGTACACTAATGTGCAGAGTATGGGAAAGAAGCAGGAAGAACTTGTAGCCCTAATACAGGAAGGGAATTTTGACATAATAGGCATTACTGAAACTTGGTGAGATATCACTCATGACTGGAATATTAAGATTGAGGGGTACAACTTGTTTGAAAGGGACAGACAGATAAGGAAGGGGGAGGAGTAGCATTATATGACAAAGATGTGTATACTTGTGAAGAAATTCATGATTCTGAGCATGGAAGTCCAGTCAAGAGTGTGGGTAAAAATAAAAGGAGTAAGAAATAATAGTGATATTATGGTGGGGGTCTGTTATAGACCACAAAACCAGGCAGAGGACTTGGATGAGATACTCCTAGACCAGATTACAGAGTTCTCAAAGAAACGGGACATGGTGGTCATGGGAGATTTTAATTACCCGGATATCTGTTGGAAGTCCAACTCTGCTAAAAATGCAAGATCCGATAAATTCCTGACTTGTCTTGCTGACTACTTTGTATTCCAGAAGGTGGACAGAGAAACAAAGGGATCTGCTGTCTTAGACTTGATTCTCAACAACCATGAAGAACTGGTTGATGAGGTTAAAGTAGTAGGCACCCTGGGTGGTAAGGACCATGTAATCTTGGAATTTCTTGGTGAAAGGAAAAATTGTACTTAGTCAGACATATAGGTTGGACTTTAGGAAAGCAAATTTTACAAACTTAAACTTATGCTGGGTGGAATCTCATGGTCAGAAATACTTTAGGAGAAAGGAGTTCAAGAAATCTGGGAGTTTCTTAAAAATGAAATACTGAAGGCACAATCACAAACCATTCCTATGAGAAGGAAAAATGGGAAGAGCCTAAAGAGGCCAGGGTGGCTCCATAAACTGCTTTTTAAAGATTTGAGAAATAAAAAAGACTCATTTAGGAAGTGGAAGGAGGGCCTTATAACCAAAGAGGAATATAAACAAATAACTAGTGGTTGTAGGGAGAGTATTAGGAAAGCTAAAGCTCAGTATGAGCTTAGGCTAGCGAGAGATGATAAACACGACAAAAAAGGGTTCTTTTCCTATGTACAGAGTAAGAATAAGAACAAGGCCATGATAAGCCCACTGTGGGGTTTTGTCTTAGCAGTAGTGTGTGCGAAAAGGATCTTGGGGTCTTAGTAAAACAAACATTGAACATGAGTCAGCAGTGTGATGCGGTAGCTAAAAAGACAAATGGGATCTTGGGCTGTATCAACAGTAGTATAGTGTCACACCCCGTGAACGCACGAGAAACTTACCTCGCAATTTACACGCGTCCACTACAAAAGAATCCAATACGACTTTAAATTTCTGTTCCCACCGCGCTGCCTCCGCTGCATTTGAAAAGCCCAGACCGGCACGCTCCCACACATGCCCAGTCGGCACTCCAAGCAAGGACGGCGATTGGTCCAGCGTTAGCAAGGGAGGCGGGGGGAGTGCGGGGGTTGGCTGGCAGCAGGAAGCGGGCTGGCAGCAGGAAGTGGATCGAACACGCATTGCATGTTCCCACTTTCAGGCACCGGGTGTGGAGGACGTGTTATTTTTTTAATTCGCCGTATAAGTGGATGCGTTTAACGCGGCGAAATTGCGCTCTGGAGACGTCCTCGGAATCCTTCGGGTAAGTTGAAGTGGGAACATGTAAGGAAAGCCCGCAGAATTCAGAGCCGCAAACGCTCAGTGCGGACATGGCCCAGGTCACGCAAAGTGATGGTATCACTTTTCTCTGCTCTGGTTAGACCTCACCTAGAGTACTGTGTTCAGGTTTTGGCACCGCAATTTAAGAAGGATGTAGACAAGCTGGAACGTTCAGAGAAGAGCAACAAAGATGGTGAGGGGTCTGGAAACCAAGTCCTATGAGGAAAGGTTGAAGGAACTGGGTATGTTTAGCCTGGAAAGAAGACTGAGAGGTGATATGATAACCATCTTTAAGTACTTGAAGTCATATAGAGGATGGTGCTGAGTAGTTTTATGTGGCCAGAACCAACAGGTTGAAATTAAATCAAAAGAGTTTTCATCTAGACATTAGGAAGAATTTTCTAACAGTTCGAGCGGTTCCTCAGTGGAACAGGCTTCCTTGGGAGGTGGTAAGCTTTCCTTCCCTGGAGGTTTTTAAGAAGAGGTTAGATGGCCATCTGTCAGCAATGCTGATTCTAAGACCATAAGCAGATCATGAGAGGGGAGGCATCTTGGCCATCTTCTGGGCATGGAATAGGGGTCACTGGGTGTGTGTGGGGGGAGGTGGTTGTGAATTTCCTGAATTGTGCAGGGGGTTGGACTAGATGACCCTGGTGGTCCCTTCCAACTCTTTGATTCTATGATTCTATTATTCTAAATTTCCTGAGTGAGTTATCTGACATGATCACCTTTGTGATAACTTTACCAAAACATCTTGCTTTGTTTAAATACTTTCAGCAGGCAGAGAACATAAATCTGAGACACTTTTGTAACCCTAGGTGGACTGTAAAAGCAGCTTCCTTACAGTCAGTGGCTTCAAATTATAGGGAGTTGATTCAATTCTTTGAGAATGTTTCATAAGAAAAGAACATAAGAGAAGCCATGCTGGATCAGACCAAGGCCCATCAAGTCCAGCAGTCTGTTCACACAGTGGCCAACTCGGTGCCTCCAGGAAGCCCACAAACAAGACGACAGCACCTAATATTATAGGCATGCTCCTCTGGTACTTGAGAGAATAAGTATGCATCATGACTAGTATTCATTTTGACTAGTAGCCATGGATAGCTATTCTCGATGAACATGTCCTCTCCCCTCTTAAATCCTTCCAAGTTGGCAGCCATCACCACATCCTTGGGCAGGGAGTTCCACAATTTAATTATGTGATGTGAAGAAATACTAATTTTCATCTGTTTTTAATCTCTCACCCTTCAGCTTCAGTAGATGACCCCACATTCTAGTATTATCTCTTCCTACCATGCATAATTTTATAGTCCTCTATCATGTCTCCCCTTAATCACCTTCTTTCCAAGCTAAACAGCCCTAATGTTTTAACCACTCCTCATAGGGCAGTTGCTGTAGCCCCCTGATCATTTTGGTTGCTCTTTTCTGACCCTCCTTAAGCTCTGCAATATCCTTTTTTAGGTGTGGTGACCAGAACTGTACACAGTATTACAAGTGTGGTTTCACCATAGATTTGTACAAGGGCAGTATGATAGCAGCAGTTTTATTCTCTATTCCTTGTCTAATTATGGCCAGCATGAAAGCTTCTGAGGAGAGAGGAGTTCCTGGGGCAAAAGCAGATGCATATGCAGAAAGCTTGTTAAGACTTGCTACTTACTTCATGCTACAGTTACTGCTGCTTGTGTTTGTCGTTTGGACACATTAAACACAGCTCTTCAAAAAAGTAATCTACCGTTCCATCAAGCAGAGCTTCTTTTTGCTTCTGCAAAGGAGAGTACCAAGCAACTGCAGAACAACTTTGAACAGTTCTGGTCACAGACAGTCATGACAGCAAAAGACTTAGATTTAGAGAGTCCTGTTCTTAGGTGCAGAAAGCCTGCACGATGTGTTGATGCTGGGTGTGATCCTCACCAGTTTCAATCTCCCAAGGATTTCTGCAGGAAAATCTTTTATGAAGTCATCGATAATATCTACAGCAGTTTACACAATCACTTTTCTTCAGATGTGTTGCAAAATTGAAAGGTTTTGCCCTAGGAGAGGATGATAGTACATACATACTAAAGTTTTACAAAACTGATTTGGATGTTGCCCGACTGCAGCCTCATTATGATATGTTTTTGGATATTACAAGAGAGAATATTTGATTTTACTGTAATTTTAAAAATGTAAATAAAGAAACAGTTTGCATTGTTATTAAAAGTTAAAATTGTATTTCACCTGTATGAAGATCATTTGTTGAAGCCTCTCTAAATTTCTGGGGAGCCCCTCCCTAAATCCCCCATGGCCTCTCCCTGTGATATCACTGGCTCCTCCCTATGATGTCATAGCAATGCCTCTTGCCCAGGCCCAGCCTTCCCCTGGGAAATTCGAAAGTGTACACCCCTGCTCTAACCTGTGCTACAATCTTAAACAGCAACTTCTCTAAAGTAATTAATATTTTCCAAGAGCATTTACGATTCAGTAATTTAATCTGAGATTAAGTATTGATGACATTGTGCGTTCCATCCTTCAACCAGAGTCCTCTGCCCAGAAGCACCTGTTGCTGAGTTTGTGGGAGTTGAGCAATGAGAGCAAAATGATCTACTCTGCCTTCTTGTACACCTAGGGTTGCCAGGTCCCTCTTCACCACCGTTGGAGGGTTTGGGGGCAGAGCCTGAGGAGGATGGTGTTTGGGGAGGGGAGGGACTTTAATGCCATAGAGGCCAATTGCCAAGGTGGCCATTTTCTCCAGGTGAGCTGATCGCTATTGGCTGGAGATCAGTTGTAATAGCAGGAGATCTCCAGCTAGTACCTGGAGGTTGGCAATCCTGCGTACACCACTGGTAGACGCTATCCCTATATTTCTGTATTAATATTTATTGCGTCAGCTCATTGGGAGTTTCTGTACCCTCTGGAGTTGAATACAACTGATAATTTTGCAATGTGTCTTTGCCCATCACAGGTCTGCAGTGATAGAAGAAGCCACAGCTGCTGGTGTCCTCATTATTATTAATACCCTTAAAAGTACAGCAGACCTCTCAGTGGCTGCACCTGGTGATCCTATTGCATCAGTCAAAACAGAAAGGTGAATTCAAATTTTAGAATGTCCAGGGACACTCAGAATGAAAACAAGGATTTGCATAACCCTGGACATTGACTCTGTAGGTTTCTTTAACGATTTCTAACTAGAATAAAATTAGGGCAACTGCCTCAGTTCCTCCTTTTGCAGTAACTCTGATGACAGATAATAAAGCTCCTCTAGATGTCAACCTAAATGGTACAATGCACATTCCTCTTATATATTTGTCTCCAGGACAGGTGGTAATAAATTTCTACTTCCTGGGTTTAATTTTGATGGCCTTAGACAGATAGACAGGCATTTATTTCACCATGAATTCCTTTTGTCAGCAGTTCTAATTATTGGCTCTCTTTTTTGTCAGTTTTACTAGAACTAAGCATTAGTTCAACCTTTGAGGAACTCCAGCACTTGGTCATAAAGGGCAGTTTCCTAGGTTTTCCAAGTTAGAAATCATTGTTTTCATATCTCGCAACAACTGCTATTCAAAGATAGCGTGATTATGGACATGGAAGTTCTATCTAGCCATCACAGCTAACAACCATAAATGAACCTATCCTCCATGAATTTGTCTAACCGATTTTTAAAGCCATCTAAGCTAGTGGCTGTCACCACATTCTGTGGTGCAGTACACCACTTTGTTTACAGATCATTTTAATTCAGTCAACTGCAACATATATTGCCAATATTTTGGGACTGATGAAGGCCACCACTCCAGTACCCTGGACCCCTGTCTATCCTGTTTACTGAAATCATATAACAATTACATTAATGAGGCCCTGATGTCCAATCAATCGTTGACTCACTGCACCTTTCCGCAGTCACTAAAACAAGCAATCATCTGTGCACTACTTTAAAAACTTTCACTAGAGAAAAATTACGTGGCCTATTATTGCCTAGTCTCTAATTTGCCCTTCCTCAGCAGTACAATAGAGAAAGCAGTAGCAGAAAAACTATAGATCTTCCTTGAAGACTCATCTGCTCTATACCCATTTCAGTTTGTCTTCAAGCAGGGCTATGGGATGGAGATGGCACTAGTGCAGGGTTCTGCAAACTGCGGCTCCCGAGCCGCATGCAGCTCTTTGGCCCATTGAGTGCGGCTCTCTGAACTTGGCTCGGAGCCCCTGCTCTCGCGCCCGCTCGTGCCGGCAGCCGGGCTGCGGAGCCGGCGCACCTGAGTGAGCGAGTGCGAGAGAGCAGGCGAGCAGGCGTGCTGTCTCTCCCCCCCCCACCCTGGACAATGGCCAGGTCCCCCTTTTCCTTGCCCTCAATGGTTGGGAGGCTAAAGCCTCCCCTCCCCTCTAGCCGCGTGATTGCTGGGCAGGCAGCGGTTCCTGTCCCCCCCACCCACCTATCAGCTGTTGGGCGAGGAGGGCTTCCTTTGGTAGACCTGGCCTCCGGCTGAGTCCCATTGGGAGGCCATGTATACCCACTGGCTTTCTTGGTGGTAGACCTGGACTCCGAGGAGGGGAAAAGTCCCCCTTCAGAGGCCAGGTCTACCAATTGGCTTCTATGGGCCTCCGGAGGCCAGGTCTACTGCCAAGAAAGCCAATGGGTAGACCTGGCCTCCCAATGGGACTCAGCCGGAGGCCAGGTCTACCAATAGGCTTTTATGGCGGTAGACCAGGCCTCCAGTCGAGAACTCCAGATGGGGAGGGGGAAATGGCAGGGACTTACAATTTAATTTTTATCAATAAATAAGATCACTATTAAGTATGATATCAAGTTTTATTCAGTGTACCTATAGTTTAATTAAGACTTAAAACTTTAATTAAAGTTTATTAAGTTAATAAACAGTGTACCTACCTATATAGTTTAAGAAATTTGGCTCTCAAAAGAAATCTCAATCGTTGTACTGTTGATATTTGGCTCTTTTGACTAATGAGTTTGCCGACCCCTGCACTAGTGGTTTTAGTCAATGATCTCTGGACAAGGGCCATGCCTCTCTTTTACTCTTACTGGATCAGAAGCCTTTGACACCATGGACCATGCCATCTTATTGAAGCACTGGGAGGTAGCAGTAGTGATTATGGGTTCTGCCTTGGATTTGTTTAAATCATTCCTTTAGAGTGAGGTCTCAGAGATTTGCTGTTGGAGACCAACTGTAATCAGTGGCATTTTGTGGGGTTCCTAGGACTCAGTCTTATCCCCCATGCTATTGAAACTCTATGTAAACCACTTAGGATAAATCTTTTGTGGATTTGGAATAGGCTGTCAACAATATGCTCATGACACTCAGCTATATATATCTTTATCCAAATAGCCTGATGATGCAGAGATTCTGAACCAGTGCCTTACTACTATAGTTAAATAGTTTAGAGTGTACAAACTGAAACAGATTCCTGGCAATATGGAGGTAATGCTGTGGGGAAAGCTGAAGTCTTGAGGGACACTGTGCCCCCCACCACTTTACCTTGTGGAATGGCCTATTTGAGGAGGTCATAAGAACATAAGAAAGACCATGCTGGATTAGACCAAAGTCCATCAAGTCCAGCAGTCCGTTCACACAGTGGCCAAGCAGGTGCCTCTAGGAAACCCACAAACAAAACAACTGCAGCAGCATTGTCCTACCTGTGTTCCAAAGCACCTATTATAATAGGCATGCTCATCTGATCCTGGAGAGAATAGGTATGCATTTGACTAGTATCCATTTTTACTAGTCATTTTTACTAGCCCTCTCCTCCATGGACATTTTCACTCCCCTCTTAAAGCCTTCCAAGTTGGCAGCCATCATGACATCCTGGGGCAGGGAGTTCCACAATTTAACTATGCATTGTGTGAAGAAATACTTCCATTAATCTGTTTTGAATCTCTTACCCTCCAGCTTCAGCTGGATGATCTTGCATTCTGGTATTATGAGAAAGGGAGAAAAGCTTCTCCCTGTTCACTCTCTCCATACCATGCATAATTTTAAAGACCTCTATCATGTCTCCCCTTCCACGCTTCTGTCATTCCACATAATGTGCAAAATAGTAATGTTTGATGCTGGAAGTTTAAAAGGATGTTTGCATTATTTTTGTTGAGTTTAATAAAAGGTGTTATATGGTGGGGGAAGCAAGCAAGCATGGTATAGCCCGATCTCATTAGATCTCATTAGATCTCAGAAGCCAAGCAGGGTCAGCCCTGGTTAGTATTTGGATGGGAGACCAGATCACCAAGGAACACCAGGGTTGATATGCAGATAAAGGCACTGGCAAACCACCTCTGAGTTGCCTCGAAAACCCCATAAGTGGTCACCATAAGTTGGCTGCGACTTGATAGCACTTTACACACACACACACACACATTTTATGGTGGGGGTATTGGATTTTACTTTGGACCATTATGATTACCTCCAACCTCTTCCCTGTTGGTAAACAGAAATCATAAATAATAAATGCAGGAAGAATAGAGCCCTAAAGTCTCCTCTGTATGAATCCCACAGATAGCAGAAAAGTTTGAAGCATTTAATGCTCAGGAAAATAACAAAATGGACACTTGCAAAGAAAAATGTAATAAGTAGTATTTTCTGTTAAAACTTGGACTTGATTCTATGGTCACTCATTAACCAAGAACTTGAGAAGCAATCCACATATGCTAGGGACACTATTAAAATGCCCCCTTTCCTCGTCTAATGTAATAAAGCAATGCACGGTGAAGTCAACATAAAAGTATAGACCTGAAGCAGTATAGCTCATCAAATAGCACGTAAGTCATTAAAAAGTAAGTTGTTTATTAAAACAAGGAGTTTTGATATAAAGTTTTACATTTTAACCCCACATCACTTCACCCCCAATAAATTGCTGAAACTTTTGCACTGTGAAAGCTCTCAGGCAAAATTAATGGCTTTGTTTTGCAAATTAATTTAGATATTAAAAATTATATTTTCAACTGAAATCGCTGTTGCTCAGATTAAATATTAACCAAAAGCTGTCTTCTGCTTAAATAGAATTTAGCCTTTGAAGTGTTTTTATTAATCTCTTCTGATGTAGGTGCTTGAAATTCTATGAAAGTGCTGTTGCTCCCAGTTCCGTGCATCACTTACTGTAATTTATTTTCAGAACATAATTCTATTTATAAATGAAAATCCTATTAAAAGAAGACAAGAAAAATTAGTCTTCGACTTTGCATTGGTAGAGTAGAAACAAAATGAGCGGCCTAACCTGAAGTGACATTTACAAATTACCTGTTAATTTAAACTGGGTTGAAGGATGACAGAGTTTAGTCAGAGTGACAGGAAGTACCGAAGGACTGACAGTTGGGTCTGTAGTGGTCATAGTGCTCCTGTAGTGAGCACATTTATCTGTGTTCTCAGGAAAAGCTTTCTGTGGAATAAATAATATTTATTTCTGGAAACCCCATTTTCAAGGAGCTGTGATTTCACCTTTCCAATTGACTTGGGAAAATAATAATTTAAACATGACCACTTAATACTATGTATGTACTATGTATTAAGTTCATAGCATCTCAAATAAAAATCACACCATTCTCTTCTCTGTGTTACTGAGACATGAAATGACCCGGCCTATAACTTTGAATAAGTTTAGAACGACACTCTTGGCCAAGTCACAGTTTCTTTGTTCTCGAAACATTCTTTCAAGAGACATGCTTAAAAACAGAGGCCACAAAAATCCCAAATGAATGTAGCTGTTGCACTTGCCATTTTCACAGACTTAACAGTGACAAAGTGAATCAAACCATGTTCCAAACATTGGTCTATATCGTCGAAGGCTTTCACGGTCAGAGTTCATCGGTTCTTGTAAGTTATCCGGGGTCAGTGTGACTCCTCTGAAGATGCCTGCCACAGCTGCTGGCGAAACATCAGGAAAGAAAATACCAAGACCACGGTCACACAGCCTGGATAACCTACAAGAACCGATTGGTCTATATCCTTCTACTCTGCTAAGGTGAAGCCTTCCTGTAGTGCAAGGAGCCTTCCTCCAATTTGAGTGGCCCGTCCAAAGGCCACCATATGTTAGGTCTTCACATTTTTTTGCCCCAGGTTGTTAATTCTTTCCCTTATTTTAAAGTACATTCATTTTATATCTCATTTGGAAACATCTGATCCTTGTGGTGAGAATCATTATTTTTAGTATTAACAGAATAGTTTGGGCTAAGAAGAACCATCTATTATAACCTGCATCTTAGAAATCCCATAAAGCCCCTTGCTGGCCCCAGCTTCAAATTAAGGTCTCTGATCTTAGAGGAAATTGCAGGCTAGGAGCTAGTTACCCAAAGGCACACTAGGGTGATTGTAATCATTTTCAGGGAGAGAACGGACATTTGGACCGGCAACAATCTATCCACTAGTTTGGGGGGGAATTGTTAAGGTACACAGACTTCACAGACAAACGATTGTCAGAGACTCTGTTAACTAAGTAACATACTGGGAACAGAAACTTCAAAGCAAGATATGGCAAGCTCATCTCCGGGAGAGCTTATAAGGAGGGCTGTTGTAAAACTCTTTCTCTCACGGTTTAGCCTATAAAAAAGTCTCTCAAGATCCCTGTTCTTTGTCATTCTAGGGAAAGAGATCAGGCTTCTCAGTTGTTGCCATCTTTCCTTGGGATGATCCAGAGAGCTCTGAATTATTGTCTGTTTGTTCTGTGTAAGACTTGTAACTTTTACTAAGTGTTGTTTCTTCCTTTACCATATATTCTTTTGTAAAATAAAACTGTCTGGATTGCTAACATAACGTTTGAGTTTTGTGTAAGAGTGTCCTGGGTGCATGGTCTATGCTTTCCTATCATATTCTCTGGTCGTTGCTTTGGTGAGTAAGCAGGCCGGGAATTCCAAATACAATGGACCAAGGGGAGGGGAATTCCCCCCACAATCCTAACCAGAGCATACATGTACATATGTGGGACACCTCTATGAACAAGCATCCTTATTCGCTTCAGTGTTTGGAGATGGTGCCATCTCAGCCTCTTTCCCTCTGTAAACTCATTCATTATTTTGAATCCTATCCAGCCCTGTCCCTAAAAATTAGGAGTTACACACCTATATAACTTTCATCTGGAATCTGGAAGGGATGAGAAAATTGGTAGACCATCACCAACATTACATCTGGGTTCCAGCCCTGCCCCTACATTTCTTCCACCTGTCACTCAGTTGAGCACAGGCATGGATGGGATTGGCATCAGTGGGAATTCACCCTCTGTTATCAGGCAACCATAGTCCAAACAGGCAGGATATCTAAAACTTCCAAAAGACACTCAGGCTTCTGCTTTGATGAGTATGCAGTGGAAGTAATTCCACATCTGGGTTTAAACAGGAAAGCCCTCAACTCTGGTTACTCAGGTAGCTACCATGATCAGTGTCTCCACAGCACAGACACACAACTACTCAAAAAGCTGTTCATTTTGGATTAGAAGCAAATCAGTGAGGCAGTCAAAGAGGTATTTGTCTCAGCAGCAAATGGACTGTGCAAACAATGTATATATAATCTTTGAATACCTGTTTTGTGAACACTAAATCAACCCTGGCCAGAACTGATTACTACAGAACACAACAAACTTAGATTAACCTAGCAAACTTAGGTATGTAGCTAAATCTGCTATCGTATGCAACAGTATTTGAATAAGAAACACTATTTAACTCCCTCTGTGATACTTGCAATACAGAATGTATTCTGAAATAATTAGAGTTATGTCTACATGAGCACTAAATGGTTCCTCTACTGGAACTGATATCCATGTCCTTACAGCAAGGACATATGATAATGACAAAGATCAATGTTTTTATAACAATGGACAAAGGCCGTGACGGAAGGCTATTCCTTCATTAAACAACAAGACTATTGATTATTAACTAGAAACTCACTAGAATTGAAATACCTGCTTATACCAAGAAATTATCAATAGGTAAGCAGCCTACACAAGTGCCAATTACATAGAAAATTGGAAGCCAGGTGTTTGGAAACCAAATTAATTACTGAAAAATTCATTTAGTTCTTCTTACAAATATTCAGTCAAGGGCTACCATTCTTTTTTCAGCCACTGTGCACATATGGTGCAAAGGAGTGATAAACATAAGGTCCTTTGAATGCCAGAATGCTTCTGAGATATTATTTCGTAATCCCAATCAATTCCAAAGATGCACATAGAAAGAAAAAAAATACACATGAGGCTTAAGAAGTAATGTAGATGTATGTTCAGATCCTTTATTTCCTTTACTAAATAGCCACATTAACTATATTTCCCACAAAACAGTTGCTATATTTTCCCACTCTAGACAAACTGCTTTGTCTGCCTTTCAGTGCTAGTTTTGTGTATTATTGATCAGAATACCCACTTAACTTGTCCTCACTTTCATTACATATGGCCTCATCACTCATCAGATGATGCTTTATGTCTTTAGTTCATTAGGCTTGGTACAATCTACAGGTAGCTGTAAGTATGTCTCCTCTAACCAACAACCCACCACAAGAGTGCTGCCTTCCATCAACTAATCTCTCATTAAGGGTGTGTCCCAAACAATGTCATGTTTATGACAACTTCCAGATTCTTCAAAAGTAGAACTCATAATCAGCTTTCTTCCTGTATTGCCCTGTTTTCAATCTTAAAGTTTATCTTTTGCTTCACATTAGTGTAATCAATAGCGGTGGAACAGTGAAATGGAGCTTCAGTGAGATGTAAGACACAGAAAATAAAATGTGCGACAAATCAAAATGACATGGTGTTGATGGTCGTTTTTGATGTAGAAATTAAATCTCTGACTAGGAAATGCACAGAGCCATGTGCTAATGTAATATCAAAATTGGTGTAGAGTGTATGTGCACACTTTCTCTTGTTAAGATTAGCTGCTGAGCATAGACCACTCATATTTTTCAATACTGAATAAAAACAGCTGATGCTGTGGAGACCCCAGAGCCCAGCACTAGAGTTGATCATCCTCCTAGCCACGTACCCTTACACATTTCTAGGTCCATATTTCCTTGAAAGCTGACTAATTGGTACAAAATGGAGCAATATAGGACAAACCATTCCTGACATCCACCACATGGATCTAATTCGGATTGGTTTCAGTTCTGTCCAGGCCTGATTCATTTTACTTCCCAAAGACTTTGACGTGAGCCTTCCCCCCCTCGCCCCCCCCCAATGTCCCAACATATGGCTGCTGTAACCTTTCCAGTGTCGATGGATGCCAACATGACCGTGTAAGAAAAGGGCCATAGATACTGGGAATCATGAGGAAATGTAGGGCTTTAAAGCTAAGATCTAGCATTCTTAATTATGATTGGAATTTAACTGGGAGCCAGTGCAGTTGCCATAAAACTTGGTCATTGTTTGTTAAAATGTTCTTATAGATGGGATTTGCTTAGGGAATGCTAGAAAGAAATGGGAAACATATATGGGAAATATATATATTTCAACTATGTCCTTCCCAGCGAGGTCTATTGTCAGTGCCCCTCTCTCTCAGATGTGTGCTCCAATAGCCTGGGCATGGGCTTTTTCAGTGGTTCCTGGGGAAAATCAGAGGGGCTTCTACTCTCCTGGCTTTTTGGCAAGTCTATCAAACAGAATTATTCCAGAGAGCTTTGGGGGTAGCCTGAACCTGGGCAAAGGGCACATATCCTTTGTTTTTATCTTATGTGGATTGAATATGTGTTATATATTTTTTTATTTTAATGTTTGTCTTTATCTAGTTGTTTATTACTTTTAAATTAATGTCACCTGACTTGAGTTCTGAGTTCCTCAGGAGAAAAATGGGGAATATAAATATTTTAAATAAGTTACTTACAAAAACTTGGTTTCAGCACAGTGAAAGTGCAGCTGAAGAGCACTTCAGTTTAACTTGCACTGAATCGCACCCATTCTCTTAAATGACAGCGTGAAAGTTCGAAGACACATAACCATATGCTCCAGAATATCAACACTAGGAAGATAGGCTAATATATTTATTTATGCTTAACATATGGGCTAATATCATTTATTTACACAAACCTTTTACCAGTGGACTAGAGCCTGGATAGGTAACCCTTAGGAGCAATTTTGAGCTTTCAGTGTTTAAGGTAATAGCGATAATCAATGTTTGGACTACAGAAGACCTTTGGGAATGAATATCTGATCTTATAACCATGGTGGAAGCCCTTGGAACAATAAACCTGCCAAGTACATTTGATACCCATGATACAGTAGTCACTAGCATGGAAATCTGGGTAGACATATATACTCATGGTGTTCTAATAAGCTATTTAAATTATTTAAATTGGGCTTGCTTGTTTTCTATGCAGAAAAGGCGTGTGAACTTCTGGTGCTTAGCAGGTCTAGATGGCACTTTTTAATTGATTACTATTTCACACAAGCTAAAACTGAATCTTGGAATTTGAATCAGGTTCTACAGCAGGAAACAACTGTGGCTGAGTGGAAGGTTTGCATATGGAAGCTCTCAGGTTCAGTCCTGTCATCTCCAGTTAAAACACTGGGAAGACCCCTCTTTGTCTAAAATCTTGGAGAACCATTGCCAGCCAGAGTACAAAATACTAAAACAGACTACCTTTATTCATTTAAAATATTTATATCCTGCCTTTCCTCAAAGCTCAAGATTGCTAACAGACAACCTTAAAACAGGCTCAATAACAAACAGACCAGCACAATATGCCATCACATTAATTAAAAAATATATCAAATGTCACAGTTTTAAAATGAGCCAGAAACTTCAACCACTGGAACAAAAACAGCCAATCCCAGAAGCTGAGTCTGTATAAAGCAAAGTAGCAAGTTATTAGGTTGGATCCAACCACTTTTTCACTCAATTGCACCTAGTTCTCCTCCACATCACAGCCCCTCTTCCACATGGCTTTTGTCAATGCAGGTCCCACAGTGCCTTTTGCACCTTTTCAAGCATGCCATTCCACAGGGTTGAGGCATTAGCAGAGAGCCCATGAAAGTGAGCTGCATTCATTTGTGTCATCCCAAAGGAATGGAAGTTGAGAGATATTACTGTGAGGAGTGCAGCAGCCCATGAATTCATATAAGGGGGAGGTGGTCCTTCAGATGGGAGGCCCAGATCATGAACAGCTTTAAAAGAACTAGCAACTTGAATTAAACTGAGATCCATATAGCATCTAGTATAACTGTTTCAAGTAAAGCTGTAGAATGCTTGTAGAAATGCAAATGTTACACTGATTTTTAAAAAGGAGTCCAAAGTGATCACAGACCAGTTAGCCCAATGCCGGCCCAGGCAAATTCGTAGAAACTGTAATCAAAAACAGAATTATTAGGCACATACAGAAACAAAGTCTGCTGAGGGAAAATCAGCATGGCTTCTGCAAAGTGAAGTCCTGCCTTCTGGAGTTCTTTGGGAAAGTGAACAAGCATGTAGACCGGTCATCACTATATACTTGGGCCATTTATGCACTGTCAATGTTGATGCTCGTTCAAAGCTCCTTTTTAAAACGCAACTTTAAAAATGTCTGTTCACGGTCCCGACGCAAAAGGAGAAATTCCACCACCACCCTCCACTTGCCTGCTCCTTTGTTCGTTTGCATAGCCATTAGCATGTGCATAGCTAATGCGCCGCTGTTGTTTTGCATGGTTCCCTCTGGTTATTCTTCACAGTAGCGGCGGAGCAAAGACAAAAGGTCACGTTAAGTGGGCTCTTTTGTAATGTGAATCAGGTCTGCACCTGCTTCGCAGTCACTTCCAGAATGACGGTTCAGTGGGCAAAATTAAAAAAAAATCTGCAAGGCAATTCAGCCTGGAACACGCTGCTAGTTACCATGCAAAAATGGCCTTGAACTTCCAAAGGCCTTTTGGAGCTCACCAAAGATTCCTGAGTAACCTTAGTGCCATGGGAAAAGAGGACAGGTCCTCTTATGGATTAAAATTTGGTTAAAAGCAGAAAGTAGGAATAAATGGACAGTTCTCACAATGGAGGGAAGTAAGCTGTGAGGTCTCACAAAGTGGCCAGTGCTATTCAATTTAATTTGTTCGTAAATGATCTAGAACTAGGGGTGAGCAGTGTAGCAGCCAAATATACAGATGACACAAAATTATTCAGGATGGTGAAAATCAAGGCCAATTGGGAACAGCTCCAGGAGGATCTCCACAAATTGAGTGAGTAGGCAATAATGCGGCAAATGAAGTTCAATGTTGATAAGTGTGAAGAGTTGCACACTGTTACAAAAAATCCCAATTTCAAGTATATGCTAGTGGGGTCTGAACTTATTGACATGGAGTGTGAGACATTGGGGTCATAGTGGATAGCTCAATGAAAATGTCAATCTAGTTTGCTGCAGCAGTGAAAAAGGCAAACTCCATGCTGGGGATTATTAGGACAGGGATTGAAAATAAAAGGGCCAATATGATAATGCCTCTGTATAGAAGCTATGAAGTGGCATCATTTGGAATACTGGGTGAAGTTCTGGTCACTGTATCTCAAAAAAGTCATTGCAGACAGAAAAGGGCAACCAAGATGATTAAGGGGCTTTCCTATGAAGAAAGGCTGGGACTTTTCAGTTTAGAAAAGTGATGGCTAAGGGGGGCATGATGGAGGGATTATGTACTGGGTAGAAACAGTGAACAAAGAACTTTCTCTCCCTCTCCCAAAATATTTAGAACTCTGGGGCATCCAGTGAAGTTGATGACAGTAGATTCAGGGTGGACAAAAGGAAATACTCAGTTCTGCTGGAGACAACGGCTGCTTTGGAGGGTGGAGTCTATGGCATTATACCCTGCTGAACTCACTTCATTCCCCAACCTCACCCTCCCAAGGCTCTACCCCTAACAGCCCATTCCTAAGAGCTACAGCGGCCGGGGATGGCGTGGCCGTGGCAGCGGCGCGGCACCTTTAAAAATGTTTGGCTGCTGCAGCAAGGGGGAAAAGGGCCTTTGAAAAAAGTTAAATTTAGAAAAGGGGGGGGAACCATTGAAAACAGTGATGCTGCACCAGCAAAAAGCTGTAGTTAGGAGATCTGTTGTGATTCCAGAAGAGCCACTGCCACCACTCCTGCTGTGGGGGGTAGTGAGGAAACAGATGGGTGGTTGGGAGGATGTTGGGGGGGGTGCAGAAAGAGAGAAGGGGTGGGGTGCAGAAAGAGACAGAAAGAGTGATTGGGGGAAGAAACAGAGAGAACGTGACAAGTATGGAGGTAAGAGGTGGCAGGAGGGAGAAAGAGTGAGAGACAGAAAAGGGGAGAGGGGAGGAAGCAAAGGTGTGGGGAATTGGTTACCTGCTCCTGCAAGTTTCTTGTAGGTCCCCACTTGTTGTGTCTAAAGGGAACCTCCACTTTCAGAGGCAATAAACTTCTGAATACAAGTGCCAGGAGGCACTGGCCAAAGAGTGAGAAAGGATGCTGGAGCAGATGGACCACTGGTCTCATCCAACAGGGTTCTTCTTAAGTTCTTATGATCTAAAGTAAATAATCGTATGTTCTCATAGTTAAATGGGCTATTATTTTGCACTCATTGAGGCTTCTGAGTTGTCTGCAGCACCAGCACCACATACAGGATATTGTAGTAATCCAGCCAAACACTTATAGAAGCATCGATCAGTGTGGTTATGTCCGTCTGGGATGAACCAAGGGTGGACAGAGGTAAGGAAGTCTCTGCTCTGAGGAAAGGAAAGGATTCTGGTTTTGGTAACCTGTGTGATCAGAAGCTATGTTTGACTCTAGGAACCTGAGGGTTCAGGTTTGCCTAAACTGGTGTAAAACAAATCCTGTGGAGTGAC
The DNA here is from genome assembly GCF_029931775.1 of Euleptes europaea. Classification (NCBI taxonomy): domain Eukaryota; kingdom Metazoa; phylum Chordata; class Lepidosauria; order Squamata; family Sphaerodactylidae; genus Euleptes; species Euleptes europaea. Next base: position 50,550,828 of record NC_079313.1, on the reverse strand, counting down.
AGGCAGAGATGGGGAGGAAAAGGGACCCTTTCTCAGGTCACTGAAAGGGATTTGGCTCTGGGAAGATATTCCAGATACAATATCTGGGAGATATTCCAGATACAATATCTGGGAGATATTCCAGATACAAGATTTTGTTAATGGATTACTGCCACTGGAGTTGGGTAGTTCTATAGTGAGAACAGGAAGAGAGATTTGAGAAGTCTCCATACTTCTGTGTTCTCTGGGGAAGAGAGGTTGTTTAATCTTTACCTTTCCTGTTAGCTAGGCAGCAGAGTCTGAACAGGAACATCTATAAGAAGTTCTAGGAATTGAAAGGAATTTGAGAACTTAAGTTAAGCGCTGTAATTCTGTACCATCTAAGCCATCTAAGATCTATGCCTTCTCCGAAGTGAAACTCAAAAATTAGCTCTGGTTCTAGGCTTTTCGTAACCATCATTTCCCCTCTAAATTCATCCCTTCTACTGTGTTCAATAAATCTCTGTTACTTGTTTGTTAACTTGGTGTGGGGGGGAGCCTCTGGTGTCTCATTTCTACTGAGGTAAAATAAATAAAAAGTGACTAAGGAGGAAAAATTAAAACTCCAACCAAACATTTTGACAAGCAGTCTCTCTCTCCCTCAGCACACACACGGGAAGTTGTGACACAGCTAAACCCAGAAGGACATATATTCTTTGTATTAGGTGTAAATGAAAGAGGTTACTTATAGCAAAATGCTATCCTGCTGTCTCTAATAGCAAGGCTGGTTCCAAGAGTTCCCACAGACTTAACCTGATCCACCAAAACAGGCGTACATTGTCCAAAAGGCAGATCAATCCTATTTAAAGCATTGGCTTTCCCATAACCTCTGTATTGTCTGGATTCCATTCCAGCTTGTTCCCTCTCATCTGCTTGATCACTTCATCCAAGCACTGATTCAGGACCGAGAGACTGTTTCGGGAAACCCTGTTAAAGAAATACAGAGCTCTTTGTCATTGGTATACCACTAACATCCAGCCCCAGAGCTACAGATGATCTCATTAAGCAGTCTGACATAAAAGTTGAAGAGCATGGTTAAGAGAACAGGGCTCCACAATTCAGATTCCAGACAGATGGTTCAGCCTCCTTAACAGAAATTCTCTGAATCCAACTGGACAAAAAAAAATGAGGCTAAAAGCACAAGAGCTATCCTCATAACTCTCCCTTTTCCAAATGTCCACTATGATGAAGAAAGACACAGAAAAAGCAGAAAGACCAATAGATTAGCACATTTCTTATCCATTTGTGAATGGAGATCATCTACCAGAATGACTAGTGCTGGCTTGGATCCTGCAGAAATTTTCAGCTAACAGAAGGGGGGATTTTCACTGATTACCTCTTCAGGAGCAAGCCTCCAACTCCTCTCTTTTTTTGGGGGGAGGGAGGGGTCCCCTATCCCCCAGAAGAAACTATTTTAGAATCATAGCAGGAGGAGGAAATTGAAGAAGTCCTGCTGCACTGATGGAACTCCCTTCCACCGGTGGAGATTTATCATGAGATCTGAGCGGTGTCTTCTCCAGATAACAAACCTGAAGCCATATGGGAATGGGTCAACTCAAAACATGGCAACTTCACATATTACTGTTATATTAAGTTGAATGTGTCTAATGTTTCTGACTAGCACTGCCTTTTCTGCATAAGAGGGCACACTAGGTCTCTCATCTGGGCCTTTCATTCAGCTGTCCCCATGATTTAAATGAAGGATATTTTGTTATGAGAAACATGAGGTTGTGATGTTTATCTACAAATATTGTTCTGAGTCATAATGCATTATTAAAGTTTCTCTTTGATGTGGCTTAGCCATTACTATGCAATGAGTGCAATACTTTAACCTTTTGAATGGTCAGACTGCACCCAACTGCAGAGTAGGAAAGGGCTACATGAAACTGGTTTTCTCAAACTGACTGTGAAGTATTGGGTGAGAAGGACAGAAAATACACTGGTTAAGACAACAGTAAAGAGATTTCTGTAAAATGTACAGCTTAGTTGCTTCTGTTGCTTTAAGATTGAGGTTACTGCAAAATCTATAGGGTTGCCAACCTCCAGGTAATATCTGGAGTTCTCCCACTCTTATAACTGATCTCCAGCCGACAGAGATCAGTTCACCTGGAGAAAATGGCTGCTTTGGCAATTGGACTCTATGGCATTAAAGTCTCTCCCATCCTCAAAACCCGCTCCACCCCAGAAATCTCCAGGTATTTCCCAACCCGAAGTTGTCAACCCTAAAAATCTAGCACTGCCTGCTTTGTGGACCTCTTTCCATATACCTGTAAGATTTGTTCAGCCTCTCAATTTGTCAACAGATAATTGCCAAAACTCTGTAAGTCTCACTCTAAAAAAAGCAAAGTGACCCTATAAAAGCTAACTAGTTTGTTGCTGCATTTGTAAAAAAGCACAAAACAATATTTTATTTTCTGAAAGAAAAATGCACAGCAGTTCTCTCCATAGTATTGTTACACTATACATCCAGAAGTTAATTTTGTAGACGAGAGCTACCAATCACAGGGCACTTAAAAACCCAATCTTTATAACAAAAAATCCTGCCTGCAATTAGAAATGTGCATTGTGATAATAATTAATCATTATCTGGGCCAGATAATGCTAATTATTTAATACAGTTAATATAAATAATCCAGATGCAGTAATTTTCAACATTAGTTAATGATAAGGTCATTATTCTGGGTCACTGTGCGCTTTCAATTTCCTGGGCACCACAATGGGCAATGAGAGGATATACTGACTCAGCAGACATGCGCTTGACAGAGACGTTGTCCAGCCAGAAGAAACTGCTGATGCTCCTACCAAATAGGATTGTTCCAGTTGTATCTCTGTGATGAAGTGTCTAAATAAAATCTGAGCAAGCAGTAATGGTAGCTAAACTTTGTTTCCCTTCTGTACCTTTCCTTGCTGTGTTCCATTTTTTCAATGTTTTTGCTCCCAACCTGATTCCAGTACCAAACACAAGACCTGCTGAGAGAAAATTGAGTTAAGAAGTCCAGTATGGAATGGAGTAAGACACAGAAGTGGGTGGAGTTCAGCTTTTGTTGCCTGCACATTGTATTTTCAATTTAAAAATATACCCCAGTCCCTCACTTTAAACATGAATATAGGTCACATACAATAGCCAAAGTTAGTAGATACCTGATGTTCTCCCTTACTTTCTTGAATTGCTCCTGTCCACTGTGGAACTGAGAGTTTTCATTGCTTGCAAAACAGCAACACTTTCTCTTGCTTGCTTGAACTGTGTTAGGGAGGAAAATCTCTTGGGAGGGTACAGTCCAACAGAAATTCCTCCCAACTGAATTGGGGGGGGGGCAAGGAATTACATTTGGAAATGTGTTTCTCAATGGAAACAAAAAGTAAGGGGGTGGGACTTGAACTGGTGCAATAATTAAAATAGACCCTTAATACAAAATAGGAAGTAAAATGAATTGGAAAAGTTTCGAATAAAATCGCTATGCACACTGGTCCTGTAGTGAAGGTACATAGTGATAAGAGAAACTCAGTTTTAAATGCTTAGAGGTGTCCCCCCCCCCTCCCATTATTTCATACCATACTACAGGGCTCGGCCTTTGTATTTGAGTCAGGTTGCAGAGTGAGCCAACTCCAGTGCATGTTATTTGTCAGGGCTCCTAGAACAGAGAAGGGCTCGAAGTCCTAATGGATGCTGCTGCTCACACTATAGACATTATAGAGCAGAGAAGGTCAAAACTAGCAGAGCAGAATTCTCAGCTTGCATTCCCTGTTTAAGTTTATGGTAAACTCAGGTTTGCTGAAGATTCTCTGAATTCAGAAGTCAACATTAAGACTTGATGAACCAGAATTTTTCAGATTCTTCACATATGCCTTGTCATTTCTCTCTCTCTCTCTCTCTCTCTCTCTCTCTCACTCACTCACTCACACACACACACACACAGAGAGAGAGAGAGAGAGAGAGAGAGAGAGAGAGAGAGAGAGAGAGAGAGAGAGAGAGAGAGGTTACCATATGTTTTAATAGCAGGTTGGTCCTTATCTACTTGTAATATTTTCAGAACCACCAAATGAGGTGCTTCGGATAAGGCATGTCAATGTGCAACCTTGTAAGCCACAAAATTAGAAGTCAGCACTGAAGACACATTACACTAGTACAGCCAGCCAGTAGTCTAGTGAGAATGCTGGGGAAGAAGTTGTCAGCTATGCTGGTCCAAAGGAGAAATCCAAAACACAATCTGCATAATAACTGTTATTAGGATCGACCAAAAGATGCATAAAGATTCAAGCTTTCAAGCTCGCACATTGTTATATGTGATTTGTTTGGTCCTAATAAAAGGTGTTATGTGGCTTGTGTTCTGGATCTGAGAATGCATAGAATTAGGTTGTAAATGGTTTATTTATTTACTTCATCCATAGCCCACCTTTCTCACTGAAATGCAACAAAGACTACACAGTATAAAATAATGCATTCAAATAGCATGACAGCCCTAATAAACGAATGCAACAGAACTAGGATTACCAAAATTAGAGACAGTCCAAAGAAGTATCAGACATAATATGTCAAGCGTTGCAGAGAATGTAATGGCAAAAGTAGAAACAATGGAGGAAGAGCAGGATAATACGTACAACAAATAGGTAATAGATGATGTCCACAGTGGCATGGACTACAGTCCTTTTCCCTTTATAATACCACTTTCTTGAACAATACCATAGCTATATTCCCTTTATAAAAATGCCTTCCTGAACAAGGTAACCGATGGGAAGTTGCGTCCTTCTCTTCCCTTCATTTACATTTCTCCTGAGCAAATAATGGGGTTAGTGCCTTTTTCTTTTTTCCCTTTTTTTTGCAACCTATTCAATTGCTATTCAGATGTATTTTTATTGAGAAGCAAAATTATTAATTGGGTAGAATTCTATACGCATGGCAAGAGCACAATCTACGTGGTGTCCCTAGGCTAATTTATGAAGCACTACATCAATTGGAAAAGTTTTTCTTCTTCCTTAAAGAGGCCCAGGATTGCTTTTTCAGCTGGTTTTGTCTGCTTTCGTGGCTCAGGCATTGATCATTGCCTGGTACCAGTTTGCTAAATGCATGTGAGAAAAGACTCTATGAGGGATGAAGCTAATGATATATGGACTTACATACTCCATCTTGGCATGCTTCACCTCCCCCCCCCCCTTAGTTTATTTCCCTAGGAATTCTTGTAACTACTGGAAAGTTACTCTTATATGGAGCCCAATTTCAATTTACAGAGATTAGAGAGAATATAAATGCTTATATTTAGTAATTTGTTAATTGTTCTAGATAGTGATACTTATTTTTTTTTTGCAAAGAACACTTCTGGAAATTGAAGTTACCCTGCTCGCAATGCCCTTTTTCTATTGTGTCGAGCATTCCCTACAATTTCATTGGATGATTTGTTCACAATTCAAACTGAGCAGTATTTTGAGAGATTTTGCATCTGTTTTTTGTTCTTCCACAGTCGGCATAATTCTTCATGGTGTCTGGTGGATTGGATGTTGGTGGCACTTCCTTAGAAGATACTGGATTGCTTGAATTACATACAGTATGCCCCAGTTCCTCATAGGCAGGGCAAAGTATTTTGCATTTGCAAAATCAGGCCAGCTACTAGAGAGACTAGTCACTGCTTTTCCACTCCTCTGCCCCAACAGGATCGAGAAGTCCAAGTAGAAAAAGCAATGCGAGCATGCAGAGAAGTCCAAGTAGAAAAAGCAATGTAAGCATGAAGATGTGCAAAATAGTTGCAATACATTTTTGAGCAATTTTGAGTGTCCAGTAATAAAGTTAACATATCCCCAAGTAATCACTAATGAAAGCATATGTCTATCATAGTCCTGGCTGTATCATTAAAATGATCTACTTTTGAAGTTCATATTACTCTCAATTCTTTGCACCTGCACTGTCAGGATGTGTTGTTTAATTAACCTATGTGGGGGATGGGAACTGAAAAAACACCTAAAGTTCCCTTAAGGCAATGATAGAACATACATGTGCAAATTGTTGCAGAGCTGGACAGTTCATCTGCCTTTGCCATTAGTTAATGAACACGAAGTTGGGCAGCTGTCAGGGTCAGGAGACATCTCATATCTCTTATTGTAGAATGTAAATGTTTTATGTACTTAGAAAATAGAATGAACAGCAGATGGGGAAGGGAAGCAGCAGTGGATGGACTGGGGAAACTGCAGTAAAACAGTATGAGAATGTGTCTGTGGAATTTAAAGTTTTGCACAATCAAGTATATGCAGACTGTTTGAATACAAACAAACAGCATGTTGACCATTTGACTGCTGATCATGACTTGTGGTCAGATCAAGAACTGAACCTGTGGAAGAAGAAGAGTTGGTTTTTATGTGCCGACTTTCTCTACCACTTAAGGGAAACTCAAACCGACTTACAATCACCTTCCCTTCCCCTCCCCACAACAGACAACCTGTGAGGTAGGTGGGGCTGAGAGAGCTCTAACAGAGCTGTTACTTGTCCAAGGTCACCCAGCTGGCTTCATGTGTAGGAGTGGGGAAACAAATCCAGTTCACCAGATTAGCCTCTGCCGCTCATGTGGAGGAGTGGGGAAACCCGGTTCTCCAGATCAGAGTCCACGTGGTTTGGAGTGGTGGACTCTATACCACTCTATACCACTATACCACGCTGGCTTGTGGATGACTGAGAATCCCTAGCAAAAAAGCACATGTGCTTAGGCATAGCACTATGTACAAATATGGACATTTACATAGTAAATGAAAATGACACACGAAGTCTGAAAAAGGGAAGTATGGAATATATATAGCTTGATCTCATTAGATCTCAGAAGCTAAGCAGGGTCGACCCTGGCAAGTATTTGGATGGGAGACCTCTAAGGAATACCAGGGATGTGATGTGAAGGTAGGCAACGCCAAACCACCTCTGAAGTTTCTGGCCTTGAAAGCCCCACCAAGGGTCGCCATAAGTCATATGTGACTTGATGGCAAAAAAAATGATAACCATGGACAGTGTTTTACCATATTTTGGTGAAATTTTGGTAGGACTGTACAAGGCCACAGAAAATTGTCTTGGGATCAGTTTCAGCATGCAAGTGGCATGACTGAGCCAGGACCTTGAATCACAAGAAGATAATGTGCTGCTGAAAAACTGCTCGACATGGCATTCCCCGTTGGACATCAAAAGAGCTTTGTTGAGAAATTCTGATGAGAGGGTTGACTCATTTGCAAGCCAGGAGTTCAATCAAATTAATTTTGGCTGATGATCAAGTTCATATCACAGTTTCTCAGCATTCCTAGTTTGAGGAGGCATCAAGTGCTATTAAAGATCTATATACGGTAATTAACATGTGATGCCACTTTCAAATGAGTAGGTCATTGTGTGATTCCATGACAAATGTGCATGTGTTAACTGGCCCTTACTGTGCCAACAGTGTTCAGTGTGTTAACAGTGATTTCCATAAGCTCTTTCTTGAATCTATCCAAAGAGACAGAGCCTGATTGGTCACAACAGAACAAGCTAATGACTACAAATCACTTAAGCAAAGGATTTTACCAATCCAACATACTTTAAAGCATCTATCACATTTTTCAAAAAAAATTTCATCTTATCTGGGGGCTGGACCTTCATCCAGCTGCAGCACAGCCCCCAAACTCTCCCAAGAAATAAATGGATGCAACCTTGGGTTGCCAGCTCCGGGTTGGGAAATACCTGGAGATTTTGGGGGTGGAGCCTGAGGAGAGCGGGGGGTTATTTATTTTATTTCTTTACACTTATAGCCTGCCCTCATTCCCAGCAAGCCAAGCTCAGAGCGGATTTGGAGAAGGAAGGGACTTCAGTGCCATAGAGTCCAATTGCCAAAGTGGTCGTTTTCTCCAGGGAAACTGATCTCTGTTGACTGGAGATCAGTTGTAATAGCAGGAGATCTCCAGCCACCACATGGAGGTTGGCAATCCTACTTGCAAGATGTAGAATATAAACACTACAGAGCATGCATTTTGTAAATCATTTTTTAAACCAGTCAGTTCTATGGCTTTATAGTTTGCATTTTCATTCCAATCAAGATAATTTTAAGTAATCACAAACACATACTCCAGTAATGATGGTTGTTTAATTAGGTCCAGATAAAATAGCTCCAATTCTGTTCCTGATCCACCTGTCAAAGCAAATCAATCTTTTACATGACTTATAAAAAAACAAATCAGACTAGCTGATGACTATTTGAATATTCAAGTAGACACACGGAAGATAAATCCAAACAGAACTTGTAACTGAACAAAAGCCTCGAACATGAACTCAAAAGATGAAGAGATCTTGTTGTGCCAGAAGCAGTTTTTTTTTAAAAAGATGGGGCCTGTACAAATATGAAAAAGACAGGGTGCGAAAAAGAAACAAAAACAAGGATAACAGGAAATGAACAAAATGGTGGCACAAGAAATAAGACCTAACGCTGATGGCAAGATTGCTATGATGCAATGTGAGAACGCAAACAGAAATGTTAAAGGTTTATTTTCGTATCCCCCAAGCCATGAATTTCAAACCAAAGGCTTCCTGTTGTGCAACCATGACTAGATTTGGGGGAAAAACACATGTAAACAAGTATTTATTTTAGGAAGAAGAAAAGGAGACCAGGTCCTATGAGGAAAGGCTGAAGGAGCTGGGTATGTTTAGTCTGCAGAGGAGAAGACTGAGAGGTGATATGATAACCATCTTCAAGTACTTGAAAGACTGTCATATAGAGGATGGTGCCAAGTTGTTTTCTGTTGCCCCAGAGGGTCGGACCAGAACCAAAAGGTTGAAATTAAATCAAAAGAGTTTTCATCTAGACATTAGGAAGAATTTTCTAACAGTTAGAGCAGTTCCTCAGTGGAATAGACTTCCACAGGAGGTGGTAAGCTCTCCTTCCCTGGAGGTTTTTAAGCAGAGGCTAGATGGCCATCTGTCAGCAATGCGGATTCTATGACCTTAGGCAGATCATGAGAGGGAGGGCATCTTGGCCATCTTCTGGGCATGGAGTCACTGGGGGTGTGGGGGGAGGTAGTTGTGAATTTCCTGCATTGTTCAGGGGGTTGGACTAGATGACCCTGGTGGTCCCTTCCAACTCTATGATTCTATGAAAAACCCACATAAAATCATACCAATAGTGGTAAAATGTTATACCCTTCCAACCAACCATTTACTTTCTAATTAGCTACAAGGTGAACACAGTTAGATGAAAATGGATAACTACTTTGAAAATATGGCCATGAACACTTGGCACTTCTGAAATTGCTAAACTGTTCAATTAAAAAGACGGTTAATGAGATACATTTAGATTTATTTTGAGGGGTCTAAGAAGGCTGCATTAGCGTGACTTTACAATAAGGATGTACCCCCGCAGCTCTTTACAGACATTCCATTTGGGCACCCCAACTCTGTATAACAAGTGTGCATACCTCCCATGATCATATCTAGGAAATTAATGTATTTGCTTAAATTATTTATAGAGGAGAAATCCACCATGTGCAATACAATGAACTTCATTGAAAGCCACACATTTTGCTTCATCGTTTTGAAAACCAATAGCCTGGGATACATAAGCCTCAGCCTAACAAGATATAATCTATTCTTCATTGACGTACCTATCCAACATATTTTATCAGTCCCTTCTTGTGAGGATCCCAGGGTGATGTATGTGGTTCTGCCCCTTTCCATTTTGCCCCCACAAAATCCCTGTGAAGTATGCTATGCTAAGAGAAAGAGACTTGCTCATGGTCACTCCGTCATTTTGGTTCTAAATACGTACACCTGCGGGGGAAAATTTACATAATGAGAAATTCGTGTTTTGAACAGGGCAGGCTTTCCTATTAGAGTAAATGGGGTACTGTCGCACCAGACAGCCATTCCCAATGCCCTTGTACCTGCCTGCTTAATTATCAGTAGTCTAGGAGGTGAAAGCCTGTCAGCCTTCTCCTTGGTCACTCTCTGTTTTATCTTTGTGGGACACTGCAGGCAAGACTCTCCCTGCAAAGACTCACATGCACAATCTCCCCCCCCACACAGAAAAAAGAAGGCTCTTAATGGGTGAAGATCATCCTTGCCTATGAATATTGGAGAAGGAAAAAACTTGGGGAAAAGTAAGGCAAGGCTAATAGCCCATCTCAGTGGAACACATTGGCAAACGTACACTGACTCAGAAGGGAGCGAAGGTCTTTGCAATGACTAAATTGTGCTGATGCCTGGGCTAGGTGGGTGGGTATGGCCTGGCCAAGCTAACTGGGCTGCTGCTGCAGATTTTGCTTCCTGCAGAATAAGCAAATCCTTTCTGCTTGGACAACAGTCCTTCTTCCATTGTAACTACCTTGTGGTGAGGAGAGGAAGAGAACTGTGGGCATTATTCAGTGTAGCTGGGTGCTTTCGCTGGCTTTTAGTGTTATTTTGCTCAGTCAGCCTGTGTAGCAATTTAGTATTGGTTTTTATTATTAGATCTGTCAGTGCATTAACTGCAGATTTACAGAGTAGGACATCAGTGCACAAATGCAAAGCCCGGATGTATGTTGTTTTATTTTCTATTTATTTTGCAGATTAGTAGTGTAGGATACCTCTGCTCCACCAGCTCCAATGGGAACTGGCCACTACTGCATTTATCCATTATTTAAACCAACAAAAAGTCTCATTCTTTGGTACCAACATGAGCATTATGACTCTAAGATCACTGCATCCATACAGTTTTCACTTCCCAGTTAGGACTGCCAGAATTATGTGTTCTTTCTACAAGTGGCATCAGGGTTTAAGTATGCTTGTGTCTCAACAATCCCTTTCCAATTGGGCATTACATGTTATTTTTTCCACAAACTCTTGGAATGGCTGAAAAACAGCACAGCAGCAAGTCAGCATCTTTCTCTACAATTAGATCAAATTGAAAGGGTGAAAAAGAAAATAGAAAATAGGTTATCTTTAAGTTACGATTGTGCCTGCCTTGCATTCTGGATTGTGCCCTTAATTGCTTGCTGGAGGTAAAATGTTATTCTTTGTGGTTATGATAGTATCTGAAATTAAGTCATCAGACACTCTGCTTTCACATACATGGGAGGCATAGCATGCCAAAGTCTAAGAGGGGATAACACAGGGATTGGACTGGGAGACTGAGGTTCAAATCCCTACTGTCCATGAAGCTCACTGGGTGATCATGGGCCAGTCACTCCTGCTCAGTTTCACCTATCTCATGGGGTTGTTTTGAAAATAAAATGGAGCAGCCAGGGACAGCGTGGCCATGGCGGCACCACAGCGCCTCCAAAGAGGTTTGGCTGCTGCAGCAAGGGGCAAAAAGGGCTTTTTAAATAATAAAATTTAGAATAAGGGGGGAAAGCCCCATTGAAAACAGTGATGCTGCACCAGCAAAAAGCTGCCGCAGCACCGCTTTTATTTAAGGGGGTATTCCCAGGCTGAAAGGGGTTAGGAAGCTGCTTAATAGCAGCTGCACCCCCAGAATGCCCCGGGAATGCCTCCTGGGATGCCGGTAGGAGGCCAAGCCAGTGTCAGAGGGCCATGCTGCCGTGGCCATCCAGGGGGGCTGGCGCACGTCGCACTAAGCCGGCGTCTGTCCCAGTGTGCACGGCACAAGTGTAGGGGTCATGTCAGCTCCTAAGGCGATTCAGCGCCCAGCCTCCGGAATGAACTGTCAATTAAGCTGCCCTGAACTCCTTGCAAGGAGACTGGGATACAAATTATATAAACAGGAAAGAATATTAATTTCAGTTAAATACTATAATGTGATTTTAAAGCCCTGTTGAAGCATGGAAAGCATTGTAGCTTGCTTATTAATAGTTTTTAAAGGGGGGTAGGAAGGAGAAGTACTAAGGATGCAGTGAATGTGCCCTTTTTAGTCTTTTGTTTTTTGTAGTCATTTATGCATGGGTACTTGAACTCACGTTCACCCCATGTGGCTCAGTTGTTCCTTCAAGTTCGGCATGATTTTTCCATCCATTAGACATGACCTCGCTGCAAACCCTCGCAATGTCTGGGTCTTCTGATGCCTCTGTTAACCCGACTGTTCTTTCTCCCCTGAACTCAGCCCGGCTAAAATCTCTGTGCAGAAGGCAAAGCACTGGATACAGAAGCTGGCTTTCTCTCACAGCCAAACACAAAGCAGCGTGTAAAGAGGCAGGGATTCAAATGCTTCCTTCTTCCTTGGAGCTCTTTCTGAGCAGAAGAAAGGCTTTTTAAAACTGAGGCTTGGATTTCTCCCCTCCCGCGCCCCCCCTTCTTTCAGATTACTCCATTTTTTGTTTTTTGTTCTTAAAATGCTTTTTTATGCGGCAATTGGGTTTGGGGGGGACATTTTCTCACACAGTGAGCACTGCGAAGTAAGCCCACTACAAAGGGGTGGGACTTGATTTGAGCTTGGAGACTGCTGGTGCAGAGATTCCCAATTGGAAAGTGTGGATCCAGCCAGCAACGAACCTCAGGTAAAACTCCCATGCATAAATGACCTATGTTATCATTGTGAGCCTTTTTATTTCACTCATTTGCTCTTCACTTTTCAGGCAAAACCTCTCGTCCTTTTTATTTAACTTTTTATTAATGCAATTTTGTAATAGCATGATAATACTAAAAAAATGATGTTACAAATGTGAAAGTAATGTTACAGCAAAGTGAAAAGTAATACTTATTCTCCCAGTCCAAACAACTGATTATGAACAATTGATTCATAATGTCATGGCAAAGAACAAAGAATACTGTAGTTAGAAGTAGAAGAAAAACAGGAGAAACCGTGATACACATCAAGTCTCTAAAAAGGGACAGGAGGTCAACAGGGAACACATTGTTATGCAATAGGATGTCAGTGATATGATCTAGATTGTGCACTAAAATGGAGTAAAAAAATCACAGCAATTTTTGATTAAACAGGTAGTGTGAACACAGTGGAAGGGACTCCCAATTTGAAAAAAAAACCACATTTATTTAATAACCCTTTGGTCATTTATACGTGGTTGCTTTACCCTCCTTTATTCCCTGTTTCAGCCAGGATCAAATTTTTCAGTATGCATGTTACCTCATTCCTTGGAAGATCAACACTGTTTCAATGCAAAATGAACCCGGCTTTTCCCATTCCTCTTCTGGCCCGAATTGAATAGTTCATCCTGGCTCATTCCGGAGACATAGAGCAGGCATACTCTGTTCTCAGGTTGAGCTTCACCCCACCCTTTTCCAAACCCCTCTTCAAGGCAGCATGCACATAGCCAAACAGGAGGAGCACAGAAGATTGGCTTCTCTCACAGCCAATCACGAAGCAGTGTGTAAAGAGACAGGGATTCAAGTGCTTCCTGCTACCTCGGAGCTCTTTCTGAGCAAAAAAAAAAAAAGGCTTTTTTAAAACGAGCCCCCCCCCTTCTTTTGTAATGCCCAGATATAAGGGCTGGTTTAGAACACTATGTATTCATATGCACACACATGGAAGCTTTGGGAAGTTGGCATCAGGGAGCCATGAACCAACAAATCATGCTCTCTGTGCTTGGTACGGCCTTTCACCAGTAGAAAGCTCTGAACTACCTTCATCCTTAGGAATGTGTTTTCTAGTTACTAAGATCACAAGACCTAGAACTTGCTTAGAGACAGACTTTGGCCAATATCTATAGGTTATGCTAAATAGAGTGAAGTATACACTTAATGTGCATTGGTGCTTTTGTGTATCAATCTGCTTGTCAGCAGCCATGGGCCTGCCCCATGTGAATGCATAAATGATACTGACTTTCCTTTGTTTCTCGGGTGAGTAACTCTGCATCTTATTTGTGGGTTATTTCACCCCCAGGTCTGTGTTTAGCTAAATAAAGAACTGTTGCTCTTTTTAACCTCCTCCTAGTTGTCTTCATTGGACAACATGGCACTTCACTTTCAGATTGCTCCGTTTTTTGTTCTTAAAATGCTTTTTGATGCAGCAGTTGGGTCTGGGGGGGAAGGAAATCTTCTCTCAGGGTGAGTACTGCGAAGTCAGCCAATTACAGAGCAGCATTTCAAGGGGTGGGACTTGATTTCAGCTTGAGAGATTGCTTTTCTGTATTCATGCCTCCATTAGCACACAGTTTCGTCCCTGATCATTCCAGCCAATGCATACAGTTTCACCCAACCCAGGCTACTTTGATCCTGGCTGAAATGGGGAATAAAGGAGGTTAAAACGACCATGCATAAATGACCTTTGTTTCAGTGATCATTCAGACTGAACAGAAACAAAATGGTCTACCACTTTAAAGGAGGAAATCCACACTTTCTTCTGCTCATATTTCTCTGCCCCCCTCCCCATCTTTTGGCAGAGCACTTGCCAAGGAAAGGGAATATTTTTGGATATCTTTCCTTTAAAGGGGCAGTTGCATGCATCCCCTTTTATGGGCAAAGTCCTTGCCCTGAGAGGGGAGAGATATATTGATCCCACTGAGAAAATGTGCAGCAGAATGCACAACATGACTCTTTCCTCTTGCCAAAAGAGGAGGGGGGATCCTGTTGTGCATGGCTGGGCAGAAAAATAATTTTTCAGCAGGGTTGGCATGCCTTTCAGCAGGAGCTTTATCTGTTCCAAAATCACAGCTTCTGCACCAAAAATCAAAACTCACAAAAAAAAATTTGGTACAGCAATCCTTCACCCAGGCAACATATTTTGTTTTGATGGCATTAACTCAAGAAGACTGACTCAAATAGAGGAAGGTTAATGGAAGTTTTCCAGCATGATTACAAGAGCCACGGTGGAGCAAAGGGGCAAGAGAAATGGCAGCTTTAACAATTAAACTCCCAACACCTTCCTGTTCATTCCTATTGCCATAATGCAGTGAAGTGCCACTGTTAATCACATCACTCACAACTTCTTATGTACCTCTTCTGGGATGTATTTCAGACTGTCTTTTTAAAAAACCTTTAGTAGAAACCCCCTTATTTTTTTCAGGAAAATTGAGTAAATGTCTATTTTGGTTTATCATCTTATTTAGAAATCATTTCAGCATGTCTTTAAAAAATTTTGAGAGAAGACTTTTTTAACTTGGTAATGAGACACACATTAAAAATAACTCCTTTTCCTGCTCATTTCTCTTTAACTGTCACAATGTGACAAATGACATAGGGAAGATGTGACTAGATGGCAATTATAGG
Source organism: Euleptes europaea (assembly GCF_029931775.1). NCBI lineage: Eukaryota > Metazoa > Chordata > Lepidosauria > Squamata > Sphaerodactylidae > Euleptes > Euleptes europaea. The sequence goes on along the minus strand of NC_079313.1, from coordinate 50,535,725 downwards.
GTCTGTCCGATGTACCTCAGTTTTACCTCAGTGTATGACAAAAATATATCCTGTGTGACCTTTGGATCCATCATGTTTTCTTGCTTCCATAAGGTATGGATTTTTATTTCTCTTTGGTTGAATGCAGACATTTACCAAGAGGTTACTTACTATGATGACAATATGCATACAACACCTTTTGGAGCTGTTTATTTGTAGTCTTGCCCTGCTTAGTGAAGATACATTCACCACTTATTTTTTCTGGATTTTTAATTGGATGCTGGTGTGTGATAAAATTCTCCCCACTCATTTTATTTTAAGGGTGTCCATATCGTATAAGGGTGTTGGTACATGTTCTATGTACAACATAGATTAAAGTGATTTAAGTGTAGGGTTACCTTTGTCTTTGTTGGTTACTCATCCAGGGGGAAATTGTTAAAAAGTATACATGTGCAATTCAGTTTCACGATATGGAAGGCTTAACTTAGAATGTTACAAGCAGGTGCAAGCTCTTGTGAGGAGTGTCTCATTTTCCCTCCCCCACTATTTCCATTTTCCCCTCCCTGAAAGGCCCCATAGCCTCTCGCCCTTGCCTGTTTCCTTCTCTCCTTCCCACCCACCAGCCAATCTATCTTCATCCTGCACCCGTCTTCGGTTTTCCCTCTTTCCCTACCCTGGCCACCTATCCCTGGGAAAGATCTGCCAAGTTGCACAGTGCTAGCCACCAGGGCAGGCCCACTTGTGCAGTGGGGAACTATCAAGGACTTGTGAGGGGCACCCCAGTTCCCCTTGTATCCTTTTCCCCACAATATTTCTTCTTTCCCTCCTTCTGGCAGCCCCCATATTCTCATTATTCCCGGCTTCATTCTCTCCTTCCCACCCACCAACCTACCTTTTCTCTGCTCACATCTTCAGCTATATTTCTTTCATTTATACCCCAGCTTGCTCCACAATGGGGGCCCAAAGTAGCATCTAACCACTACACAACACTAGCTTTCATGTGGTGGCCACTGTTAAATGGTACTGAGCAGTGAGTAGTGAGATACTCATGTGGTATCAAGTTGCCTGGTGGTTGCTTCGGGGCCTGGCTCTGATTAATCTTCCCTCAAAGACCAAAACAGCCCTGCAAAGCCCCCTGCTCCCTCCCCCTGCCTTTTACTGATAGAAACCAAGGCTTGAAGGCCTTGTTGTGTTTGCCTAGCAACTCCCACAATGGACACTGCAGACTACATCTGTTTCTTAAAGGTACAGACACTGCTTCTATTATTTTGAGGGGTTTTAACCCCAGTGTTATTGGTTTTTTACTTTCAGATTTTTCTGCAAACCCAGGGCTTTTCTCAGGTTTGTAGAAAGATCTGTCTTGTCTGTTCATGGTTTCAGACTCTGGATTTAAGTATCCACAGATTTGGCCATGTTGAGAATCAGATGCAGTGATATTAGGACAGAATTTTTCAGGCAAAAATTCCAAAGCATTTTTATTCATGTATAAACTGAGACTCCAAGAATTGTTTCATATTATGGTATATGTACACACACACACACACACACACACACAATAAAGTGAGTGTAGCATCATCATTTTAGGTATTTTGAAGAATGCTTTTTGTACAGGGTACATCAATGCACAGCTCATAAGGTATATCTGACTATTTATAAATGCCAGATGCTGAGGGTCCATCAAGGCATCAAGGAATCTTAATACTGCACTGTTACATCAGTTTCACATGGGCTATGATGACTTCCTAATCTTAACCATCGCTGTGTCCTTCCTGGATTGTGTGGAAATTGCAAAAAAAAAAACCACTTTTGCTTTTCCATCCAAGCAAACGGGGCAGCACCATAATCTCGAAGTATCCTGTTGAGGAACTGTGCTTTTATTTATAGTTCTAAATACGGGTTTAGGTAGTGAGAGACCACATTTATTAAATAAGTAGGTAAAGACCCATCATTTTGATAGTCCAGGAAGGGATAGAAATTCCTTTCCTCATCCCACTCTGTTCCTTCTGCTTTGCTGCTCGTCAGTGCTTCAGGAAAAAAGTGGCCTGAGACTAAACCTTCGTTTCTTAACTGTCCTCCTATTCTCTGTGTTGTCTCCATCCCTCTTCCCCATCCTCAGCCTACCACTTATATTTTAGATGGGAGCATGGAAGTGTATCACACAAACCCTTCCTTGCAATTCTTGAGCTGCTTTGAAAAGGAGAAGGAGGGATGTAGCTCCCATCATAGTGAGCCTGTCAAAACGGCTCAGCCATCTAATATCAGAGGCAATGGAAGGTTTTATCATAATTGCACTTGTAGCCAAATGTAGCATTTTAATTTCCACCAAAGTAATAAATGGTGGCCATTCAGTTTTATCTGCAACGGTATAGGTATGATGTCAGGGACACCACAGGAGTGCAGGATAAGTCTGTCCTTTGTCACCGAGGATCCTGGTATCTGGAGTGAGAGGCAGGTTTTATGTCCCAGCTTGTAGCTCCATGGGACGAAAAAAAATTCCTATCTGTATAGAGCCTCCCTGCCTTCTGTTTCTTGGGCACACCACAGTATGACAGAAGCATGGGAACTATCTTTTATATAACCAGAAAATGCTTGGAATGTACATAGTACTTTTCTTCTAGTTTCCGTATCTTCCTATAACCAAACAGACCAGCCTTATTATTCCTATATTACAGATCATGGGTTAGTCAGTGACCCATTGGTGCAAGGATCACAGATATTTGCTGCATTCTTCTCCCCCCTTCCACCAGCAGTCTTTTTCAGTGGCTATTAGTCCATGTGGGACCCATGACCCCAGGAATCAACTTTCCCTGGGCCAGGAGGGCCTGCTGGGGAGAGGGGAACTTGGCAAAGATCAACAACTGTCAATGCCTTCTGCTGATGGTTCACGGGATCCAATCCCATAGGCCGAATGCTAAGGAACAAACCATAAGTGCTTCCAGGGATCCATCTTTGGATCTGTGGATGTTTAATTAAGCTGCAAAAATCAGCCAGGGGGGAATAAGGATCAGAACCACAGGGCCAAGGAAGTGGCACACTCTCTCTATGCCATTTCCCAATTGACAACACCCTCCACTTTATTTGTTTAATAAATGTGTGTGGGGGAGACAATACAGGAACCAGTCATCTTTCTTCTTGGGACTGAAACAACCAAACTACAGAATGCAAACATCACATGTGGTTTGGCTCTAAAAGTTAGTAGCAAGAGATAAGCAACCCAATGAATCCAAATCTGAAATGGACTGCCTGGGTCAACTTCGTAACAGCTGTGATTTACCTCACTATAGGCAATGCCCAGAAAAGTATCTGTATTTTTAATATAGCAAAAATACAAAGGGACATACAATTAACCAAGACAGACTGAAATGTGGAAATAGTGTAATTTACCCCAAAATTAATCCCCTAGTATGAATGTAGTTCAATGTTGAATACATTTACCAGCTCTTATACTTTTAATGATGCTAAGTTTGTAATGCTGAATTAGAGAAAGGTTAATTAAAGGTTTCAGTCTCACTTTCTATGACCATGACCCAACAAAGGGCCAAAGGCAATTAAAAAAAATCAAACTTTTATTTATTCCTATTGCTAGATACATAGAAATGCCACCATTAATTATCTCTCTGATTACTAAGAACTTGTATCCCTCTGATGATGCAAGATGGTAGTTATGGCAATGAGGTGCTACTAAAAATTCTCTGTAAGACTTAATTAGGTCATTTGTTTAATATATGAGTTTCTTTCCTTTAAAGTTAGGAAGAGGGTTTTTTTTTTTACCTGTCATGAGCACATCCTTGCTCTTCTAAATTAAGCGTTTCAGAGCACTGTTTGCTTTCGAGGCCTTCACTTCCTTCCTCAAGTAGGTGTTTGTGGATTGGATAGGCCTGATGAGCATAGCAAGACAATTTTCTGTTTCTAGTGCAAAGAAAATTGTGATTACTTACCAATAGCTTTCAGGCAGTCACACAAAAATTGGGGAAGGAAAGCAAACTGAGAGTCCAATGGCTAAACTCCCACTGCTGGCATCTCTCTCTCTCTCTCTCAACCTTTCCTGTCTAACTTCAGTGGAATTTCCATTTGCTAGAATGGCTACTGAAAGGGACATTAAGATCTGCTCCAATTCTACAGTTGCCCATTGTTCTGACATTTTCTTTTGGGTAGCTGGTCACTGGCCCAAAGCTGGCCATTTGAATTTTTCTTACTATTATTTTTGCTGAGCTAGGGCTGCTAGGCTGTACTGTACCCCACAACCAGCGAGAGCTTTAGGGGGGCAAGGGCATGAGGTGCTGTTGTCTATGCCATTATGTCACTTCTGGGGTTTCCATAGAAACCACTGAGTTTCCAGCAATTCCTTCAGCTACACGACTTAACTTCCTAGTTTTCCCAAGAAGCAATGTTGCAGCAGAGCCAATGATGCCTTTTTTTCCAAAATTTTCTCTCACCACTGCTCCTGACAGTCCTATGCTGTGTGATTGGGGGAATCACAGTTCACTGGTAAATATTTGTTTCTGGTGTAACAATAAGGCCCATGTAGGGAGCAGTCAGATTCCAAATCCAACTGGGTGATGTGGTAGATGAAGGTACGTGGTTTACTGCTTGCCCTCTAATATCATGTTAACAGCATGTCTCATTCCAGGGACAGACAGAATAGATACCTTATCTTAGTGCCAGGAGGACTTTGGCTCCTGGCCTGACACAAGACTATGGGCTATTCCGCATTCACATTTACTCCTGATTATCTTGGCAGTTGATCCGCTAGCATTTAAATTGGCTTGGGAAAATTGTTCCTCATGCATGCCTTTTCTTCTGAATCCTTTCTGCTGTGGAGTTGGTATCAAACACTATAGAGATAATCAACATGGACACGCTCCCCTTCTCACTTTCCTAGCAAAAATCATCCATCAAGGCAACCAAGGCCATTTGCATCCCACAGCTAGGCATGAATCCAGATTGAATGGGTCTAGATAACCCATCTCATCCAAAACTGCATGAAACTGCATGGCCCCTGCCCATGCAAGCAACTTACCCCAAAGTGGAATGTTGGCCACCAGGCAGTAGTTGTTCAGGTCACTGGTGTCCAGGGATGTCTTCTTCAGGTGGGGTTGCACATTCACCTCTTTCAAGGTGGTTGGAACTCCCATAGGTAGGTTTTCATTACTTCCCAGTCCCTTATGAGGAATTATCAGTTTGTGGCAGTGTTATGAACTTACTTCACACAGGCACAGTAGCCCCTGAGTGAATTTGAGGTGTACTCATTTAGGATTAGAGATGCTCAAGCACCTGATATTTTCCTTCGTAGTCTGCTTGCCAGTAGCAAGCAAGAGGCCAATTCCTTGATGGGCTTTGTGGCCCCATCTGAGGCCTGTAGCAGGGTTTGGACCATCAGCATTTCCCCCGCAACTTGCCATCTCCACAGACCCACCACTGCAGTGGGGGTGGGGGAGGTATGGTGGAACAAGAAGTGAGAAGGAAACTGCTGAGCTGGCATTGATGAAGCCTAAGTGGTAAGAAACTACAGCCCTACAGCTATGGTTTAAATTTGAGGGAAATGTAACCCAACAAGTTCCTAACAGGCCCTTATTGAAGCTAGTAGTGTCTCTAAAATGGCTGAACAATAAACCTTCCAAGAGAGTCTGCTAGACTCAATAAATCCACCAAAACCTTATGCAGACCAGAGAACACAAGAAGACACAAAACTGCCAGAAGAAACTTCTCTCTGAAGGCAAAAATGAGAACGATGGTGACAACAACAAAGCAGGTCCCACGCGAACAATCAATGAAATCACCCCCTCCTTTCAGGTGAAAGCCAGTAATGGGGCAGTGAAACCCTCCAGATTAAAAAAGTGGAACTCTGAAACAGCAAGCAGTGGCGAAATGGAAGCAGATCCTCCCCCAAAAAACAATAAAATAACCCTTCAAACTAGCAAATCCTCCCCCACCAACCAACAGGCCAAGGCCTGCTGGCTTCTAGCAAAATTTAGAAAATAAACCCCAAATACAACAACTTGTTTAAAAGGAAAACGATGATATCTCAAATCCTTCGATGTCTTCTCCTCCAGGCAGCAGGCAGGAAGGAATACACTCCTAGCAGCAGGTTGTAATCCAGCAGGTCAGGATGAGACACCAGGACGCGGAGGGAGAATCAGGCAGCTGGAGCTAAAGCCAAGCTTTGCCAACAAACTCTCTCAAATTTCTGTGAGTAATGGCCTGGTCTGGGAACCAGACCTGCTTTTATAGTCTTTGACCAAGCACAGAAAAGTTTGAAAATAATTCCTGCTAAAAAAAACCCTTCTGTGATAGGTGAAAGAACACTGTTCTTCCTTACCTGGGTTCCTATTGGCTACAGAGAATTCCTGGCCCTCCTCCCTCCCCCTCTCTAGGTTGTTCTCTGTTGCAGTCCAGGTAGACTGCACCAGCTGGCTTTGCAGCAATGCAAAATGCATTGCTGCCAGGAATTGTCTATTTGGCTTCAGACAGATTCCCAGGTTTTGGTATTTGGTCTACCCGAAACCCGAATATTGCCAGAATGGCTAATTTCGGGTTTATTTTAGATTCAGGTATATCAATATGTGCAAACCTACCAGCCACCATCTGGAGGTTGGCAACCATACTCATGGGAGGTCATGGCAGTTGAATTCAGTTGCTCACCTGCTTAACCTGCCAGCTGTAAAGTTCATGACATCCCTGTTCAGGATAGAAGCAACCAACAACGCAGCACTGCTGGTAGGGGTGTGCATTTGGGTATTTCTGAACTCAAATTATATCCAAAATTTGCTGTTTCATTTCAGCTCAGGGGTATCTGAAACGGTAAACGGCATTCCTGAAATTTAAAGATTCCTGAAATTTAAAGATTCCTGAAATTTATCTCAAACTTTCAGATTTTTTTCCTGGTTGTTTTGGTTTCCATTGGAATCAAGGGGGGGAATACACCTGGCAGGCAAGTTTGGACACCAGACCCATTGAAAACACTTTATTTCATTTTCTTGGGAAGTTGGAGATAGGAAGAACTGGGTGGTCCAGCATCAAGTTTACAATGACCATTACTGTGCATTATGCAAATATACTTATCTTTGTAAGCCAATTACATAGTAACCAAAAAGCAATAAAATGCAGCCACCCATCATGATTTCCAAACATATGAAAATAACTTCAGATGGTCATGATTTGCACATAATAGGAACTGTAGTATTGTGTGCTTTTTGTATTTGTGCATGCTATTTGTGTCCACAGGGAGGAAAGGTGGCATGGTATAGCCTGATCTTGTCAGACCTCGGAAATGAAGAAGAGTTAGTACTTGGAAGAGAGACCACCAAGGAAGACTCTGCAGGGGAAGGCAGTGGCAAACCAGATCTGCTTCTCACTCACCTTGAAATACCCTTCATGGGGTTACCAGAAGTCAGCTGAGACTTGACAGCTCTTTACACACCCATTCATGTCCACAGCAAGCACTTATACTTCTTTGTGCCTGCATTGGGAGTATCTTCATTTCCCCCAGGAGGGTGATGGCAAATTTTAACTCTGATAGTAATACTCACCTGTTCACCTCACCTGTGATTTCTGAATACACACATACTGTTAATATTTGAAGCTGTTGCCAATTTTTATAACATGAAATTTCTCTTTGGAGAATCACAAATAATTTGATGTTTGTTTTTTTTAAATGATAAAATATATGTAGCTAAATGGATTACGTTGGCATGTGTTTCAGATTAATCAATGGATGCTTTCCCCAGTCTATGGTTGTATTGCTATGAACAGAATTTGCCTCTGTGCATCTATAAATTAATGTATGTAACGGCTGCTGAATATTCTGCACTATTCATGTAGTTAAAATTAACTTCTTATGGTAATTGCTTATCAGTTTCATAAGCATAATTTCCATGATTCCAACCTGCATTCTTAGGACCCGCTACCTTTCCATATAGAACTTTGTATTTTTCACCAGTTTTTACTGTTTAAAATGTATATGTATGTATTCGACCAAGCCTCAGATTAGAAATACAGTATAAATAGTTGCATCTGCTTTAACTTGACTTGATTATACTTAAATATAAAATATAAATTACCATTGAATCTGTTTTTGTCTTATTCATTGTATTGTAGATTGTGTATTATAGAGTACCTTTCCCTTTACTTATGTTAAAAGGGATGCCAGTCTTAGAAGACCAACCCTAGGAACTAGAACTTACAGCCTGTTGATGAGGAGATATGGAAATAAAGATAAAATTATATAGTGATTTTATGGGTCTTTTTTTTTTAAGCCTGATGGAAATATAGGTTGTCGAAGGCTTTCACGGTCAGAGTTCATTGGTTCTTGTAGGTTATCTGGGCTGTGTAACGGTGGTCTTGGTATTTTCTTTCCTGACGTTTCGCCAGCAGCTGTGGCAGGCATCTTCAGAGGAGTAACACTGAAGGAGTGTCTTTCAGTGTTACTCCTCTGAAGATGCCTACCACAGCTGCGGGCGAAACATCAGGAAAGAAAATACCAAGACCACGGTTACACAGCCCGGATAACCTACAAGAACCAATGAAATATAGGTTGTTTGACCAAAAAAACATCAATTTTATTTGTAGAATGTTTTTCATATATATAATTGTTTGTTGCCAGTTTTATTAGGTATATATTAAATAATAATGTGATATTTACAATGGCTATACTCCAAGGAACACTTAAGCCTATTGACTTCATTTACCTTGAACTCACTTAGCTCAATTGGATTGTGGCCTGAGTCTTTTTCGTGCTATACAGTGTTCCAAGCACAGGCCTGGTTCCAAAGAACTGTGAAACTCCTTCCACACACCCAACTGGGTGATGCTTTGTACATTTAAACATTGTTACTCTGTTTTTGGCACAAATGCCCCCCAATCAGCTGAAATGTATACCAGCATGATAACACAGGCAGATAAAATGGTATACCTTTTAAAATAAGGTAAATTAATTAAAATCTTATACCACTAGGATTACCATATGCCCAGTTATGGAGGGCAATTGCCTGCTAATTAACCAAGCTGCCCACCGCCCCTTGCAGGTAGCAGCAGGCAAGCTGAGGGAGGGCTGCAATCCTTGCATGAAGTGTGCATGCGGCAAAATGGTGTCACTTTACCCCAGAAGCACCGACATCGCAATGGGGATGCTCTACCACTTCCCCCCCCCCAAAAAAAAACCTCTATGTTTCCACAGAGTTTTTGGAGGAATGTGACGTCATTGCACCAGAAGTGACTTCGAAGTGACATCATTGTGCCATATGCACTTTATGTGCATGGAACACCCCACCACCACCCCGGCCCAGTGAAGCTCCCACCAGTGATATGGGGGAACATAGCAACCCTATATACAGCAGTAACTGAAAATCAATCCCTCAACAAAGCCATCCTCAGTCTGATTTAGACTTGCAGCAAACTGAGATGGTAGAATGGGCTGTGCCACTTCAGACTGCATGGGGAAAAAATCATATTCTGAATGCTCCTTCATGTAAAAACCAGAGGTTGAGAGAGGCCTGGGCCACTTCCACCACTGATGGAGGAGGATATTAATTCATAGTGTGCACTACAGGTGGTGTGGCCTGGTAATGGGACATGTTTAAAGTTGTATGATGAATGTCTTGTCAGTGTATCTCTGCAACGGTATAACCTCATTTTAAGATAACATCAAAAGTCTAAATTTGAAGCTCTCTGTCAATGTGAGGCCTGAGCCAAATGCCCCCCCCCCCACGATCGGCCCTAGTAAAAACTGCATGATTAGGGTTGCCATCCTCCAGGTACTATCTGGAGATCTCCTGCTGCTACAGCTGATCTCCTGCCATAGAGATCAGTTCACCTGGAGAAAATGGCTGTTTGGCAATTGGACTCTATGGCATTAAAGTCCCTTCCCTCCCCAAACCCTGCCCTCCTCAGGCTCCACCCCAAAAATCTGCAGGTATTTCCCAGCCTGGAGCTGGCAACCCTATGCATGATCTTTAAAAAAAAAACACACACCAGGAAGAAATGTTCTAGCCAAGCTCTTTTAGTTTCCAGTTATATGGAATGATTGTGAGAGAAATATGAAAAACACAATTCCTCACCTTTAGTTTGAGTAGCTCTACCACTCCAGCATTCTGCCACACCATTACCCCTTCATTATGCTGCATATGACAACCTAGTTTAAACTAACCCCAAAATACCTGGTTAAACAAAAAAAAATTTTTTAATTTGTTTGTTTTTTACATCTTGTCTAAAAACTGTTGGGAAAGGTTACTCTTCGTGCTTCATGTGAGAAAGGCATTCCACACTCAAGGAATGCTTTGTATTTCTCCAGAGGCAGGTCTCTCCCTCCATCTCCCTATGCTACAAGGAACTTTTTGAAAGTAAAGGGAATTTCAGAAACTGTTGTGAGATAGCTGTAGGATCTGCCTTTCAAATAAAAGAACCAAAACAATCCCGCAGGGAGTGTTCACGTCCTTGGGCACCCCTCAAATAGCTCGAACCTGGAGACTACTTTTTTCTAACCCATAGACACACAAATCAAATTGTATCTCAGTGACTCTGTGGGAGACTATATGAAAATGGAAAAAAAGTTATGACTTTGAAGTAATGATAGCTCCCCCGGTAAACAATTCCCTGGTTATAGCTGCTGCAATATTAATTTTAATAACAACATACAATCCCTGTTCCTTCACGGAGGTTTACATTTCTTTAAACTTTTTTTTTTCACTCGTAGAAGAGGAGAAAATGAAGATATATTAATAAACACAATTAAACAGGTTAAGGCAACAATACAGTGCTGGTCATCCAGGAGCCTTGTGCTAATTTTAATTAGCTGCTTTCTCTTTCTTTCAAATGCAATTAAAGGGGCTTAGTTGTGCTCAGCGATGCAAACCGCCTTATTTAATCACTAACGTTATTTCCCTGAACTATTAATGATTTTCAAAATGCTTGTTTATGCAGAATTAGAACAGTAATTATCTTACCAGTTAATTTTGTACCTTCACATTTCACACCTAGCTCCAAACGTCATTCATTTACCACAGTCATTCTGTCAAAACAAAGAAAAGCTTGTTCTAAATGCACTGCAGAATGCCAAACTGAAAGCCAAGTTTTGTAACACTAATAAAGTAGCTCCCAAGTGAAACAGGTGTAGTAATTTAGAGCCTTCCTGTCTCAAGCTTGCACGTACATGCTGTGTCTTTTCTTTATTAACTTTAAAATGAGAGCATGGTGTGCAAAATAAGCTATTTAATTCAGACTTGTGGAGCAGAATATAATCTTTAATTTAAACTAGAGCTGTAAAAAAAAAAAGGTCTTTAATTTTAACTGGCATGTGCATGTGAATTTGAATTAATAATCCAGAAAATTGAAACTGTTTTGCTGCTGTTGCCGGATATTCACTGTTCTTCACATGCCCTTAGCTTCACTCACTCTATTTCACACACTCTCTATCTGCCTCCCTCCTTCCCACAAGCTCAGGCTGGTGCTTTTCTGATTATTATTATTATATAATGATGTCACTGTGTTTTATGCAAAGAAATAATGTTGTTAAAAGGGAATGTCTCAGATGATTGGATTTCCTTTATTAAAAAGTCCAGTATATAAAAGGAACATTTAAATCTGTATTAATTTGGTTTACAAAAAGAACATAATTGGTGCATTCACAAGATCTACTTAAGACATAATTCAAATGCAGTATAGATTTAAACTTAATTGAATCCTCAGATTTCTAGCATTCTCTTAACATTCCCTGGCATACCATCTTCAGTGCTATGGTCACTATCAGGATAATATTATATTACTTAGGGTTGTGCAAAACAAAAAAAATCAGTAAATTTCAGGTTCAGGTTTATTGGGCCCAATTTTTTTCAGTAAATGCGGAATAAGCCAAATACTCATACTGGTAATTTTTGGTATTTGGCTTATTTGCAGGTTTGCCAAAAAAAATCAGGCCCATTGTAGTCTACGGGGATTTTTTTTGACGCTCCTGTGGGGGTGTTTTTGGAGGTAGAGTTCCCAAATTTTCAGGGACTCTCCTTGCATGAACCACAAAGTTTGGTGAAGATTGGGTCAGGGGGTCTGATTTTATGGGGTCCAGAAGGGGTCGCACCTCCTGCATGCATGGTAAAGTTTACAATGATTTTCTATGGGGAATGGGAGCTACCCCTTTGAAACCCCATAAAAGCAGACCCCCTGCCCCACACTTTACCAAAATTTGGGGTTCATGCAAGGAGAGTCCCTTGAAGCTACGTTGCAAATTTGGTTACTCTACCTCGAAAAATGCCCCCCCAGGAGAATGTTAAAATAACTTACTTTTCACAGTCTGTAATGGCTGCCTGTGAAAACTCAGTTTCCCATGTATCGTTGCAATGGTCCTGCACAATTGTGCATGCCCATTGCAGTGATTCATGGGAAACTGAGTCCCTTGAAGCTACCCTGAAAATTTGGGAACTCTATCTCCAAAAATGTCTCCCCCAGAGCACATTAAAAAACTTCCCATAGGGGAAGCAGGGGAAAGCAGATGCCAAAAAAAGCTGGATACCTATTTGGCTGATTTGGCAATTGGCTATTCGGCTTCAGCTTTATTCCCAGGTTTTGGTATCTGGTAAAACTGAAGCCCCAATATTGCCAAAACGGCTAATTTCGGGTTTATTTTCGGTTCAGGTTTATTGATATGCACAACCCTAATATTACTGTAATATATTCCTAAACTCATTTTTCCAACTACTCTCCATCAGGTACAGAGATTACTACTACTTATCCCAAAATAAAGGGATGAACTAATGTTTCCATGAAGTATTTTTTGTACTACTTTTTCCAAAGTGTTGTCTGCTCCACCTTTGCAAAATTGCAGATATGGTTGCATGTTATCTCTTTATGTGGAACTCACCATGTTTCATTATTCCTATCAGAGAAGGGAGCATCTCAGTGGTATGGATTCCATTTTATGGCAATAGGAGCCTAACGTGTGCAGTTTTTATAATTCCTTACAGTAAATTCACATACTAGGTGAATTTAATATAATTCCACACTGCCACAAAATGCAGAATCAGGTAGTCATTTAAGTCATAACTTACTAAGTGCTGTACATGCAATCACTTGGCATACCACCAAATTATCAACATGTTAAAAACATATTGTGGGAAATTAAGGCTAGAACACTGAGCAAATCATTGTCTGCATTCAACCATTATTCAGCCTCCCTGTGGAAATAATCATTTTAAAATATCTCTCCAATGTGAGGTAAAGCTCATACTCAAGGAAAATGTTGGTGGGGCCTACAATTCTCAGGGAATTTTCAAAGAAAGTAGAGGGTTCATTACTGGACAAGCAGCAGAGTCGCTCAAAAACATTCACCTTCTTTCCAAGACTGCTGCAGTAACTTTCAAGCCCAGAAGTCTTGATATGATACATGAGTCCCAGAGTTACTTTAAATCACCCCTGCTCCTTTCCCAGTAATGTTGAAACTTACCAGCATGATTCTCAGCATCTGGCCTGTTTCCTGCTGCCCAGTTACCTCTCAAAACAGCATCTTCTGTTGTTTCACTTATGACCACATCTGGAATTCACTGCCACTGTTTGCCAGAACTTCAGGTTTTTCCACTTCAGGTACGGATTGGCAACTATTTTTGTTTTCCAATAGGCGCACTTTGTGGTCAGTCTCTGCACTCAAGAATGAGGAAACTAACCTCCATCTCACATCCTCTTCTAGGAAGTCCTATTGCGCACAAGTTCAAGCCCACCGAACTTGCCATGTCACAAACCTCAAAGATGTATTGGCTGCTTGGTCAGCCTGGTGATGCCCAATCTGCATAAATCCCTTAAAATGTCAAGCCATTGCCCAAATATCCCCTTCTGCCTTCTTTACCTCCAGCAGAACTTCTCAAATCCTTTCCTGCAGATGCTGCACTTTCTGAACAGGATTTCAAGCAGATCAAGCAAACTGTGTCTATACACTGATTCTTCCTTGACTTTTCTGCTCATTGGAGCATTGCTGAGAGTTGTGTTTATGCAGAAGGAGAAACTCAAAGAGGTAGGACTGAAATCTTTGTACAGAATCACAGAATCATAGAATCATAGAGTTGGAAGGGACCACCAGGGCCATCAAGTCCAACCCCCTGCACAATGCAGGAAATTCACAACTACCTCCCCCCTCCACACCCCTAGTAACCAGAAGATGGCCAAGATGCCCTCCCTCTCATCATCTGCCTAAGGTCACAGAATCAGCATTGCTGACAGATAGCCATCTAACCTCTTCTTAAAAACCTCCAGGGAAGGAGAGCTTACCACCTCCCGAGGAAGCCTGTTCCACTGAGGAACCGCTCTAACTGTTAGAAAATTTTTCCTAATGTCTAGACCACTGGTTCCCAACTGGGGGTCCGTGGACCCCCAGGGGTCCGCAAGAACTAAATTAAGGTCTGCGAAACAAAGTTATAAACCCATAATAAATTAATATTTTCAATTAAAAGTTCTCTATTATAAAAATATATATTCAAATATTATTCTAAGTTTAATGTTTAACTAACAGTTATGATTAAAGTTTATTTTCAAATTCTCAGAATTTTTATTTTGAACCTTGGGGTCCCTGCACCGAACAAAAAAGTCCTAGTGGTCCCTGGTCAAAAAAAGGTTGGGAACCACTGGTCTAGACGGAAACTCTTTTGATTTAATTTCAGTTTACACATCGCAATGGGACAATGCTTGTGCAAGAAATTGTACCTCACTAGCACCAGGATTTGGATTCTTTTGACACTAGGATGGTTGGCAACTGTAGATGGAACTGTTAATGCATTTCAACACTTTAGATTTTTAAAAGAACCCAGTAAACATCAGAACAGTAAATTTTTCTCAGTGTTACTAAATTGCCCAAGATTCAGGGTCTCTTGGCAACAAGCAATCACATGGCTGTATAGGTTCTGGCCTACAGTTACAATGCTGTTATGTTTTTGGTTGCTGATTTATTCAAACTCAGTTTCAGCCCTGCTGTTAGTTCCCTTATTGCTTTAATGCAGCTGGTCCACCATTCATAACTGTCAAAAACCAATTCATTGGGAGTTGGACTTATTAGGCTCCAAACTGTGTACTGCACATATTCATTTTTGTCACTGTGTATGTGAATAGGCACACAACCATTCTCCCTAAACTTTAAATTGCTCTCGAATTATTACACTAGGGAATATTTCTACCTAATTAGCTTGCTAACCCACCCTTGACAGATGCAGACTTCCTGCATCCTAAAGAGTTTGCTTCGGTATTACACTCTATTAGTGGACGACTCTCAGGATAATTTACACTACTCTAAACAGAGATCCATAAATTGAAAGAATATTGGGATTTATCACACCATCAGAGTAGGGTGGCTATTGTCTTTACACAGTACTAGATTTAGGATTTTTTCATAATGCAAGGATCAGTTATTCCCAGCAAACATGGTATTACTTAGGGTACTCATCTAGATAGCTCCTTCATTTCAGGGCTCTGGAGTGCAGAATCAGAACTTCTTACCATATTGTCCAAATAGGGGAGGGCCTTTTCAAACAGTACATTAAACTGCTACCCTGAATGCATGCATGTATCCAACTACTATGCACATAAATGTACCAGTAATGAACCTACCAAGCACATTTATCTAACAATTAGTAAGGAGGATTCTGACTAAGCCAGTATCAATCACTCTCTCCATTTGGCACCCTGTGGGCCAAGGAAAATTGACTTGTCTTTTGCTGGTAGCTCTGCTTTTCATGCCTCTGTTTACGTGATCTAGCACCACACAAAGGTAGCAGAAAGCCACCATCTGGACAAACCTTTTACGGCCTAACAATAACTGCCTTCTATCCTTAAACAATGGCTTATTATTTTCTTCCATTAAAAAAAGTGAAACAGCTGTAGAAACAAGAGAAGTAATCACCACAGCTACGGATAATGTAACAATACCCTTAGTCAAACACTGAAAATAAAAAAAGACTGGTTTTAACAAAAGTATTCATATAATTTTAATCCAACTAAGTTTCTTAATTTTATACTTTCTGAAAGTCATATTTGAACAGGAGTCATTTAATAGTTTTTACACTTTGAATAATGAGTCCAATATAGTTTGCTCTGCTGCTCTGTACATATAAGGAATAATCTAAAATACATTTCCACAAGTACACAGCCTTTGGATAATGTCTATTTCAGGATAACAAATGCAAGACTTCTGTGTGGAAGGAAGGAGGCCACTGTTAGGAAACTACCAAGGGAGTAGAGAGAGGAAGGAGCTCAAATTAAATCACAAAAAGTTTAGAGTTATTAGAAAATAGAAGCATGCCAATTTGACAAAAATCAAGCCTGAAAAAGGGAAATGTTAAGGTAAACACAGCCAGACTAGTACTCATCATTCTGAGAGCTCTTACTAGCTAAGCTGATGTGTTGTGCCAGGAATCTAGAGATGGAAACAGGAGAGCAGAGGGGAAATGGAGACAAGAGAAACAGAGGCTGTATGTAATTAATATGAGAACAGAGAATGCCTGAAGGAGGGCAGCAGGAAGCAGCAGTGGCAGAGGGGAGTTAGCAAAGGAGAAATAGAGGAGTCTGGTTGTTACCTTTTATCAGTCCTATTGGGCAGCTGAGCTCGGCCTTGGCCGATCTAAAAAGCGATCTAACAAAGCAGACAGCCCATTCTATCTGTCTCATTGTTATCCCACCTTTCTTCTGAACAGCTCAGGGTGGTATGTTAGGAGGGGCTTCAGCAGATCCCAACCTGCAAATGGGCAAAATCAACAACTGTATGTGTGCTTCATCTGTAGCTCCCACCTTGTGGAATTACCTACCAAAGGAGGTCAGGAAAGTTTCCACTCTCCCGGCCTTTCACCAACTATGTAAAACTGAACTATTCAAGAGGGCTATTTTGCGCAAGTAATAGGGTTGCATGGTACATAATGGTTCACAGATTTAGGCCCTATTCAGATTACCATTCTAAACCGAATGTCATCGGTTGTTGGCCTGTCTTGGAATAAAGCGATACAAAGATGGGTGTTTATACAGCTCATTTGAATCTGTCTATGAGCCGTCTCTAAAGCGCTCTGGCTGGTTCAAACATCACCGCGATTGTTTTCCCGCCTTTTTTGCGGGCACGTTCTGAGATTTGTGTTATAGCATTATAGAGCTATAGCGCTATAACACTGTATCAGTACCATTGCAATGGCTGCAACTGTTTCCAGGAGAGAAAGGAGAAGGAAAGCAGCTCATTGGGTGGCAGTGGATCAGCACAACAGTGATTGGCCTCACACTGGTTGCTAGCCAAAGGTCTCTGTATATGTGTGTGTGTGTGTGTGTTTCTACTGTTAATAATGTTTATTAAATTATTGTGTTTGTAACTGTATTGTTATGCCATTTACATTATTCCAGCTATGCAAACAGCTCTTTTACCTTTCCAGCGAATTGCTATGAAGACTTCCTGCAGACAAAGCCTCCTTATAACAGTAGACGTTTATACGCTTATACTCTAGCCGCAAGGTTTTGGTTTTTGTGCGACACCTCTTATGGCCATGCCTAGACATCTCAGCAATCCTTTGAAAACAGTCAAAGTTCCTGTGAGGGGATCGCCAAACCTTCTGTATCCTCTCCTCCCCCAAAATTGCGAGGAGATCAAGAATCTCCCGCTCCCTCCAAGCTAACCCTCTCACACCACTCATCTTGGCAGATGACTTCATACACCCCACACAAACCACAGAATCAACACAACACACTTGCTGACAGCTTCCCCCTACAAAGAGAAAAATGTCCCTCCCTGGAATATATATACCTGTGATTCTATTGGCAACAAGTCACTGACCAGCCAATCCCATTGGGCCATTCAAGGGGTGTTTGGGCAGCTGAATGCCATGGCATCTCAATATAGAGACCTTTGGCTAGCAACCAGTGCGAGGCCAATCGCTGTTGTGCTGATCCGCTGCCACCCAATGAGCTGCTTTCCTTCTGCCTTGCCCCCCCTCAAAAAAGGCAGGAAAACAATTGCAGTTCTTCCCAAAGAGCTCCAGGCAGTTTAGACAGCACACGGGAACGATTCACAGGAGAAAGGAAGAACTGGAAATGGTTGAAAGCAGTTTTTATTAAAAACACCTCAGCCTCTCTTTGCAAATGGGACACAAATGGCTTAGTATGAACAGGTAAAAAAAATTCCGTCAGCAGCCAGCAATGAAAATGGTTGTGTCTGAACTAACACAAAAAATCCATTAGCAACCTGCTGCTCAAATGGATTATAAAGGCAGTTTAAATAGGGCCCTCCTTAGATAAATAACTGAGACTAGGGCTGCCAGCCTCCACATGGGACCTGGGGATCCCCTAGAATTACAGCTCATCTCCAAATTACAGAAATCAGTTCCCTTGGAGAAAATGGATGATTTGGAAGGTGGACTCTATGGCAATGCACCACACTGAAGGTCCTTTTCCTCCCCAATCTCCACCCCCAAATCTCCAGGAGTTTCACAAATGGCTTTTGGCAACCCCAACCCCCATCCCCAGAAAGTGGCCAGGGGGGGGACCTGGCAACCCTAATTGAGGCTGCTGTGTATAGCTTATTGTGAGTAGGATCCTAATTTTTGTACTGCTGAAAGTGTCATATGTAATTTTTGGTAATACAAACATTAGCATAAATGGCCAGATGAACAGAAACACACTGGAAAACATCCAGGCAATGGCTACTAATAATAATGATTTTACTAGTAGCTCATAACATATGCTCAGAACACACATGAAAATAGCTTGTGGAGTGACAAATGCAGGTCAATAGGGTATTCCAAGTAATTTTTGTACAGCTTAAATGTTCATGTTAATACTTATGCTTCAATTCTTAATACTGTCATGTTAATACTTGCTTCAGTTCTTTCTGGTGGCTCCAGACTTCTACAATCCTAATGCATTGTTTACTGAATGTCCCATTTGGTGATTGTACTGACTCACTATGTGTAACACACCTTGAGTCCCTATGAGAAAGGCAGACTATAAATAACATAAATAAAAGAAATAAATACATGGGTCTTTACTCTTCCATTTTCTTTTCACTGCCAATGTTTTTAGAAAGGGGGCAGGGCCAGGTGGGGCTGACTGGCCATTGGAGATTTGATTGGCTGTGCTAGGGTTGGCAGGGTTCTAGAAGTGGTGCCAACGCTCCATCAGTGACTAGACCAAGGCCTCGGTTTACAGCTGGTAAGCCCCACCGACTCCACCCCTGCTTGTTGCCAGGGAGAATCTGGCAACCTTAGGCTGTACAAATTTTTAAAAACATTGCTTTGGCAGCAGCTGCCACGAATGCACAAAGAACTTCACTTAGTGATTGAAGGGTTCCACCTCCTGAGACAGCCATTTTGTGCCTCTACCCATCACTCTGTGTCAGAATAACAAAGGTGCCTGCAGGCTCAAAAAGGTTGGGGAAGCCCTGAATTAGACAAATAGGTTTTATATTCATCACCTTGTATGTTTATATCTAATACTTTGGAAGGCAAAAGTACCCCAAGGTAGTCCCTTTCACTATCTCTGGCAGAAAGGGCCCTGGAAGACTGCATTGGCTCCTGTGATTGCTGATTTTTTAAAAATGTAAAACATTTCTGTTTTGCCATATCTCCTTGGACTTGGAAGATAGCTTTATGAACTATTCTTAAGGAATCTAGCTCTTAGTTTAATGGCATGTCTTCTCCTCACCCTTATCTTCTAAACAGGCCCAGTGGTTGGGAGAAAGTATGTTGAGTGATCAGGCTGAAAAGATAGGTGAAGGATTCAACTAATAAATTGTGCTAGGGTTGCCAACCTTCAGATGAGGCCTGGAGGTCACCCGGAATTACAACTGATCTCCAGACAGCAGAGATCAGTTCCCATGGAGAAAATGGCTTCTTTGGAGGATAAACTCCCTCTCCAAACCCCACCCCCAATATTGGGCCACCTATCTACCCTAGGCCCTGACCTGGATGGCCCAGGCTAGCCTGAGAGAGCTGCTGCCAGTTGCAGCCAACAATGCTAAGCTAGTTGGGCCGGTAGTCTGAATTGGCATGAGGTAGCTTCACCTGTATGCACAACATGGCATTTTAGAAAGAGA
Source organism: Euleptes europaea (assembly GCF_029931775.1). Lineage (NCBI taxonomy): Eukaryota > Metazoa > Chordata > Lepidosauria > Squamata > Sphaerodactylidae > Euleptes > Euleptes europaea. Next base: position 50,515,720 of record NC_079313.1, on the reverse strand, counting down.
TTTGTATAGCACGGGAATATTCAATAGTCCAACTGACTAGGAAAAAGAAACCAAAGTAGCTTTATGTTCAGAAAGATATTTTTAATATTCTTAAAAATAAAAAGATTATTGAAACTATCTTATCTATTTAAAGATGCCAAAAAGAATAATTGGAAGGTTCTGGAGGTCTCCTCTTGAGTGTTTCCTGATGTTTTGCTCATCTCATCAGGAATTTCGACAGACAAATAAAATGGCACTCTGTCTTCTAGACAGGTTGGTGTTTGTCTTTGGCTGTCAAGCAAAAAGGGATGTGATTCCACTCATCTGGAGAAGATTAGAATGCTATGGGAAATATGAGAATATAGAAAATGCAGCAAAAAAATAATAATAGTTAAGTCATGACTCCCATTTGGGAAAGGCAGCCATCCCACAGGGCCTAGCAGATTGAACTCCTATTAGCTTGATGTGAGCGCACTCATCAAGAACAGATTAGCTCATACAAATAAATTTTAAAATAGAAGAAAATCTCCAGAAGCCATTAAAATTATTAATATAACAGCAGTTTCCATGCCCCAAAAGTGGTGTCATTTTTATGTTACATTAGTAGCAACCCTTAAGTCTATATTAGAGTTGCCACTGTATTCACCTACAGTGAAATTCAAGATGAATTTGGGAAGGGCCTCTACAGGGGAAGCAGGTGGAGGCTTCGCTGCCAGTCTGGGATACTTCTTAAGGGTACCAGGAATGGTGCTTTGAGTTTGACGGGGCAAGAATGGTTGGAAATACATGAAATATATAAACAAATAAAATTGATTAAATATGTTTGGAAATCCTTTTGGAAGCCAGAAAAGAAAATATTCTTTTTGGGGAAGTTGTGTGCCAAAAGTGCACACATTTAATTTTACATTTTTGTATGTATTTTAGCCAGTCATGGGAAGCCTGCATTCTGAAATACAGTCGTTCTGATCAGATTTCTGTCCAGTGAACAATCTATGTCTAATTTTGCCTCATGCCCCATGCTGCATGATACTAGTAGTTCCTCTGCTAGGAAACAAACACAAAACAGCCATAACAGTTGGATGTTTAGTCAATAACCTCAATAATCTCATTGTCACTCTACACTTAAACCAAGTTAGTGCTAGAGGTCTCTTAGAGGTCTCCTTACCAGTATTCAAAGATAATAATATGATATGCAGAATTTAATGTTGGATAACATCCAGAATTTCTTTGTTAATTTTACATTATTAAAATTGCCAAATTTGAACTCCCCCCCCCCCAATCTTTTCCTTACAACTGTTGCTTTTTTGTGATTTATGAATTATAGAATGCATTTACTGCAGCCACAGATACATGCTTTAGGAAGTACCGGTAGCTTCCCCAGGAAATTCCTGCGTGTATGTATGCAGGTTGAAGAAGAGGTCTTGCTGTTCAAGGGTGGTGGTTGTTTTGGTTGTTGCCTGTAGGTTGAAGAAGAGGTCTTGCTATTTAAGGGTTGTTGTTGTATATATATTTGATTTCTATTCCACCTTTCTATTAAGGAGTTCAAGGCAACTTAAATGGGATTCTTTTATTATTATCTTCACAACAATCCTGCAAGATAGCTTTGTTTAATAAGAATTGATAGGCCCAAAGTCACTCAGGGAGCTTCACAGAGTAGTGGGATTTGTTCCCAGAATTCCACAAAACCTTCAGTTGGTGTATCTCTTATACCATTCTGACCCTTTTCCCTCACTGTATATGGTTTTGTTTTTGTTTTTAGCATAAAAGTACCCTGGGTTTCAAATTTAGGATTGTTCTCCACATTCTGTCCATTGCAATGTGGTGAAATTTTTGGGGGGTTGATAAGGGAGCCCAGTTGTTTCCAGAACAGAAACTTATCTTCAGCATTGTGCCAGCTAGACAGCAGCATGTCTCCAATACTACAGAAAGAGAAATGCATCCAGACAAGGTTTGCTTTATATAAAGATGAAACTCCCAAAGAAGAACTGACATAAGAGAGAGGCAGCAACTTACTGGTACACTGAAATCTGAATCAGAGATAATTAATCACTGGGGAGGTGGTTACATTTTATCTTTTGCTTATATGTGGTCAAATGGCAATGCGATAGAAGCCCCTCTATCACGAAAATGATCAATTTGTGCAGTGGTTCTATTCACTTTTCACCTCTCTAGTTAGATAATCTAATTGGAACCAGAGCATATTACATATGTTGAGTGAAGCATGACTTTTATACATTTTATGCTCACATAATAAAACAGGCATAACATTACATGCATATGTACATACATACACATTTACACTTTGACAGAGTTTTTCACATGAACATATGAAGCTGCCTTATACCAAATCAAACCATCAAGCTGAAATTTTAAGAACACTTTCCTAGGAAAAAGCCCCACGGAATAAAATGGGACTTACTTATGAGTAGACCTCTTTAGGAGTGCTCCATCTCTCAAGGTCAGCATTATCTACTCAGACACTCCAGAGGCTCTCCAGGGTCTCAGTTAGAGTCTTTTCAATCACCTACTATTTGATCCTTGTAACAGGAAATGCCAGGAATTGAACCTGGGACTTTCTGCATACCAAGCTGACCCTCTACCACTGAACCATGGCCCCTCCCATTTCAATTTTTTGATCACAGTTGATCAGTTCACAAGATAAAAGTGACATGTTGAATATGTGGGCCAAGTGGTGATAGGAGCATGTAGGTTAAATAGATCCAGTCCAGTCTTCTTTGGTGGTGATGTAATCACATGTTTACTTTGTGAAACCCATATCTCAATACTGCCTCTTAACACTCTTTTGGCAGATATTCAATGACATGCAGAAAGCCAGTCCATGCAGTAGTCTAGGTACACAAAAGGAAATCATGTGACCACTACAATTTGTGTTGATGTGCGTACACAAGCTGTTAGGATGATGGGGGTTGTCACATGATATTGGTCAGGCCACTTATTTGTGTATGTATGTCTTACAATACTTATGTCCTCCCTTTGTATTTATTTGTGTTGTTAGCCGCCAGTTCCACTAGGGAGAAAGGTGGCTAATAAATGCTTTAAATAAATAAAATAAATCTTCAATGTAGCTAAAACGTCAAAATAAGCATCAGAATTAAAATCTCAACCAATGAAAGGTCAGAATAAATCAGGTATGCATAAATAACCAAATTCAGTACATAACAGTGAATCAGATACCTGCACAGATTTTTTTTTTAAAGTACCAAGTACCTCTAACTGGGGGTCCAAATTATCTTCTAAAGAGCCCTGCTCAGAGAAAGCAGAAGGCAGGTTTTCCAAGGGAGGGATTTCCACAATCTTGGTAGCACTGCCAAAAAGGCCTACCCTATGTGACCTCTCCACTCGACTTCAAGCAATAGGGAAGAGCTTCTGAGGCAGATCATAATGCTCCAGTTCCTGTAAGCATCCTGAATCCAGGTCACTCAGAGCTTTAACAGAACAAAACCAGCACCTTACTATGGATCCAGAAGCAAACCAAGGGCCAATGAGGCTGGCATAAAATGGGCACCATATGTGCTCCATCAGGCTAGGTCCAATTAGCAGTTGTGCCACATCCTATACCATTTTATTTGCATAGGCTCTGCAACAGGACCATAGTCAGCCTCAGCCATTCTTTCAAGCCACATTCCTAGGAGGGGCTTCACAGAAAGCACGTCCATATATCCATCAGTGAACTCCTTTGCAGGGTTATTCCAGATAGATTGCAGTCGGTTTAGACTGGAGTAACTCTTCATACAATTGCTCTGTATGTGTGTGTGTGTGTGTTAAGTGCCGTCAAGTCGCTTCCGACTCATGGCGACCCTATGAATGAAAGTCCTCCAAAATGTCCTATCTTTGACAGCCTTGCTCAGATCTTGCAAATTGAAGGCTGTGGCTTCCTTTATTGAGTCAATCCATCTCTTGCTCTGTATAGGCATCATTATATTTATGAATTGTTAATATCAGAAATTGCTGCCTGAATTAGAACAGGGATTTTAGTTACCACAGAAATGTTAAAAAACATCTGTCCAAGTGCAAGATTCAAATCCGCTAGCACCTTAAAGACCAACAAGATTTCCACAGTATAAGCTTTTGTGTGTCTAAACTCCCTTCATCAGATACAGACACCTATAACTATCTGTCCAAGAGATTTCACTTGGCAAATGATACCTTCCTCCATGGGAGGTCTGTTGCCTATATGCTGTATATATACAGTGTAAAACAAATTCTTAAATATCTTTGGAGCACATTCACTGCAACCATGTAGGTCATGGCCATTGCATTATCTTCAGTATCACATAATAGGGCCTTGATGGTGCTGAAAATGTGGGTTATGTCATGAGTTTGTCAGCAAGTACCAAGGTTTACAATGATCCATATTGAATACATATTCTCAACATGTCTGTTTGGAAATAATGGAAGTGGTTGGCAAAACTACTCATTAATCAAATGCCTGTGAGTGTAGTACAGGCCAGAAGTAATTCTTAAACATGACAGAACAATTTAAACTACAGAGAGAGGCTCCTTCAAATGAAAGCTTTATCTCCTCCCCACCTCTGAAGCAATCCAACATTCTTTACAACAAGAGTTAGGGTATAGTCAAGCAGCCGTACAGTCTTTTGCAGTTTCTCTATTTTGTGACTTTGCAAGCAGCTCAGAAAAACAGATCATGACTTTGAAATGTTCAGCTTTCAGTCTTGACTTCCACGCAGGTGCTCTTCTTGCTGAAGATTGCATGAAAGCTTGCTGGAGATCACATGAAAGAGTTACTCCTCCACATGAGCAGCGGACTTTAATCTGGTGAACCAAGTTAGTTTCCCCACTCCTACACATGAAGCCAGCTGGGTCACAGTTCTCTTAGAGCTCTCTCAGCCCCACCTACCTCACAGGGTGTCTGTTGTGGGGAGAGGAAGGTGATTGTAAGCCAGTTTGATTCTTCCTTAAGTGGTGATTGTAAGCAGGGTTGCCAACTGCCAGGTAATTCAACTGATCTCCAGCCAATAGAGATCAGATCACCTGGAGAAAAATGGCCGCTTTGGCAATTGAACTCTATGGCTTTGAAGTCCCTCCCCTCCCCAAACCCCGCCCTCCTCAGGCTCCGCCCCAAAATCTTGAGAAGAGGGGCCTGGCAACCCTAATTGTAAGCCGGTTTGATTCTTCCTTAAGTCGGCATATAAATACCAACTCCTTCTTCAAACGTCTTTAGCATCACTATGACATCCTTGGGCCAAGAAACCCCTGGAAGACTTCCTGTCTGCTCCTCATACAGTTGTCCCACTGTACTTCCATATGTCCCTGTATGCCAACTTTGGTCATCAGGCAACCATCCGTTGGCTATCCCACCATTTAGGGAGGACCTTCTGGCATTGACCAGAGCCTGGGCTTTTTCCATCATGGCTCTGGAATGGGCTCCCTGAAGAGGTGAGTGGGGCCCTTTCCTTGGATAACTTCAGGAGGCTCTGCAAAGCCTGCCTGTTTGCCAGGGCATGTGAGGGGGTTTGAGCAGCAAGCATCTTTTAAAGAGGAAGGGGGAGGGATTTGGGGCTTGTTAGTTTAACTTTGGTTTTAGCTGGGGGTGTTTTAATTATTATTGTAAGCCACCTTGAACCAAGAGGAAAGGCAGGATGTAAATGTTTTAATAAATAAATATGCAATTAACAATTTTAATTTATGAAATAAATATAAAATATAAATCTGACTGGCTTGGTGAACCCTTTTCCATGGCTTTCTTCATTCTCTCCATATCTGAGGTGGCTGCGATAGTGGCATCCCAAGAGGGGCGGGTTATGATTGTTACACACAGTTGATGGATGAGCTTGTATCTCTGACATTTGGCTGTAGTTTAAGTGTCAGGGCTGAGTGATGTAAGAAATAGTAATCACACCGCCTAAGAAATCCTATTAATAAGTTAACATTTCAGTCCAGCAGCCACAGGTATGCAAGGTAATGTGTCCACACTTCTCAGTCACAATTTTTCTTAATGTGGTCTGTTGTAAGCAACCAGTATGGTCTATAATGAGGATACTGGCTTTTGTGCTTTTCCTGAAGTCTCTCTCTCTTTCTTTCTCTCTACACTCACCCCATGATTTGCTCAGTAGCTTTGGAGCCTAAGGGAGGGGTGAATTAAATTGGAAAATATAAATAACAAATTAAAACTGATTGGATAAACAATTTCCCCTAGTCTGTTATTTTTAATAAGTAATCGATTGGTTGATCAATATTCATTATTTCTCAGAACATACCTAACTGTGTATTGAACAAATGGATGGCTGAGCTACAGTGACATGAAATCAAGAAAGAAAACCAATTTCTTTAATAACATGGGTCTGGACACACGATCTCATTTTACCAGGTTGTCCCACACTGTCCAATATTCTATAGTAATCCTTGTTTAAGGGGGGGATCATGACAGTGGAGACAGCAATAAATTTACTATCCCCACAGGAACATATATGTACAATCAAGTATTCACATGTTTTTCACTCCACAATATATGTTACTGGATATATATATATCCAGAATAACAAGATATGCAAAGCACTTCTAAGCAAAGTCTCCAAGCATTGCAAAATGCATTTCTTTAATAAGTTGTCATTCATCAGATTCAGCAGCACATAGCAGCTATATATAGAATGTGTACATTGGATTGCTTCTTTTTTTTAGATGTCAAGATAGAAAACCCATCTTCTGTGTTGTAGCAGTGATTTGCATACCACTACCACTAATTACTGGTTATACTGTATCACTCTAATTTCCAAAATAAAGTTACCATGGCCCCATCTAGAGAGTTAGAGTCAAAAGAGATGATTGCATTGTACCCATTCCTTGCATGGATCCAGATACTAATCCACCTATGGTCCCCTATGGTTCTCAGGTGGGAAGTCTTGTTGGTCTGCAGTAGAAGAGCAAGATTTGAGTCCAGTAGTGGCTGGAGACCTCCCGCTATTACAACTGAACTCCAGGAGACAGAGATCAGTTCACCTGGAGAAAATGGATGCTTTGGAAGTAGAACTCTATGGCATTAGAACCCAATGAAGTCCCTCCCTTCCCCAAACCCTGCCCTCCTCAGGTTCCACCCCCAAAATCTCCAGGCATTTCCCAACTTGGAGCTGGCAACCCTAGAAGAAGTAGACCAGGGAAAAGGTGCTACAAAAGCAGGGATCACAGAACCAGGAACTAGCAATCTAGATTATTATCAAGAATTATCAGAAATAGTTATAGAGTTAAAATGGCCACAATTTGTTTTATTAACTATTTTAACAGCTGTAAAGCATTGGAGCCACATATGGGCTGGATTCACAAACATCTGCCAACCACCAATGTGGACTGATGTAAATCCTACTCCAGCAATCCTGCTAGAAGTAGCTAGGGATGGCAGTATTGGGAAATACCTGGATGTGAGCCACTTGGTGATTCTCTTGTCACCTGGGAAGAGGACAATCCAACTGCCCTTGAACTGGGCTTGTCTTACCTCCATGCCTCTCCCCAAAATCCCTTATTGGGATCCCCCAAGGCAGAGGAAAGGGGCTCGCAGACCACTTTCCTCCCAAAATGAATCCAGCCCAATGCTCACCCTGCCAAAGAGCAGAGTGGACCCCATGGATTTTTCCCCAACTGTATCACCACCGCATCCAGAGCCCAATGTCTTTGAACTATTATGCCCAAGGTAGGCTCCAATGCAACCCAGTGCATGCCTCTGCAGCCCATCCAGTGTATCCACAATGATTCATTGAGCCCCAGATTTCTCCCCCATCCAGATGCCCCAGCATACACACCTGCCCACTGCTTTATAATTGGATGTAGTGTATTTTAAAAAAAATGTCACCAGCCCCCCAGCAGAATTCTTTCATTTGAGCTGAACTGAGTAGCCATTTTACAGCCAAAGCAGAGAAAGATGTGTATAAGGGCAGGGCTGTATAAGGGGAGTAAAATGCAAAATGACTTCTGAAGGTCCAAAAAATGTGCCTAATGAAAATGAAGCCCCAAAGAAGTCGGAAGGTGAACATGACAGAAAAACCCATTCACAAAAGGCCTATATTTATCCCATTTTTATCTCACTCTTTTCCAATGAGCTTAGGATAGCATTCATAGTTCTCCTCTTCTCCATTTTGTCTTCTCAATAACCCCGAGGCTGATAGAAAGTGACTGAGTGACCAGGTGACTGGTCATGAACTGAACTTCATGACTTATTGGGGATTTGAACTCAGTCCTCCCAAGTCCTACTTCAACACTCTAATGGTTACCACTATGCCACACTGGCTCTCAGTAATGTGAAAGATTTTTGTTGCAAACATAGATATTTTAATTACTATAGTAATTAATAGGTATGCTTTGTTCTGATGTTAAGATGGAAAGAAGAAAAAAAGTGATATGGCTTACAGACGAAATTATTTTAAGGTAAAGTCTTGAAGGATGAAAAAGTAACTGAGGCAGTCTCAGATTATGATAGGATGAAATGGGCAGCACAAGAGCACTGACAAATTATTGAAGGAGCAATAGCCATTGCAGTTACAAGAGGGTAGCAGAGCGTCAAGTGTAGGAAATATAAAAATGTAGCAGAACAGGAGAACATATATGTTGAATCCATCCATGACTCAACTGCAATAGCTAAGGACAGGTGGGGGAGGATGCAATTTTGTAAGAGGGTATTTACCACCAGTGCTACTACTGAAAAGGTTCTGCTCCTTGTGGAAACCTATTTCAATTATCACAAATATAGCACCTGAAACAGAGCCTCATGAGCAGATTGTAAAGCATGTGGGGAGGGGCCCCTATACTATGAAAGCAATCCTAAGCAGGTCTACTCAGAATCATTCTCCAGTCTATTCAATGTGCTTACTCCCAGGAAAATGTCCTTAGGATTGCACTATACAAGGCTGTTCAAGAATAGCCTGGAGGGTCCCAGGACATGTCAATACCAGTACTTTTAAGTGGTCCTGGAAGGAAACTGGTAGTGCAAATGTTCAAAACAGTTATTGTAGAAGAATACTTACCTGTGTTGGAAACTCCACTCATAAACCAGCCCATATATGTGCAGTATGTGCACATCAGTATGTTTACACATAGGCTGGGGACCAGACTAAAAAGTCTGTTATACACAATACCACATACATCAGTACCAAAATTAGTAAGTGCTTCTGGATAGCCTCCCCCTGACAGCCATCACATTTAAATCATCCCTGAGTTGGACTCAGGAGGAACAAAGGTAAATGAGTCAGTTTGGGGGGGGCAGAAGAAAAAGAACGGCTTTAACCAACTTAATATGACAAAGATGGAACTGCAGGCCACAGGTCAGGTGAGAATTTTGGGAAAGAAAAAAGTATTCCAGAAGGGAGCAAAATATGACATATAGGTACAATTTATACATGCCACCATCTGCAGCTAACATTTATTTATTACAAATAAAACAGCCAGTTCTTCAATTGGATCCCATTGATCAGAGTGTCCAACTCAGAATAGGTAGAAGATTGTACCCCAACATTAGATACCTGGCCGATGTAATACTCCAGTAGCACCCAGTTATATGAAAAGAAGGATAATATTTTCTGAGTAATATATGCTAATATGTCTTGTATGTCATCTGAATTTAAAGGTTCCTTAAAACCACATGGATTTCAACACTTTCAGTAGCCACAATGATGGTACAATTTTTATTTCATTTTTATTTTTTGGCCATCAAGTCACATCTGACTTATGGCGACCCTGGAGGGTTTTCTGACATTCAGAGGTGGTTTGCCATTGAACACATGAAGTTGCCTTATACTGAATCCGACCCTCGGTCCATCAAAGTCAATATTATCTACTATGACTGGCAGCTGCTCTCCAGGGTCTCAGGCAGAGGTCTTTCACATCACCTACTTGCCTAGTCCCTTTAACTGGAGAGGCCGGGGATTGAACCTGGGACCTTCTGAATGCAAAGCAGAGGCTCTACCACTGATCCACAGCCACTCCCCATTGCTTGACTCCACATCACGACTAGGGCTGTTGAAAAAAAAATTCAGTAAAATTCAGATTCGGCAAAATTTGGCCCGTTTTGATTTGGGAAATGCTGAAGTCCGAACTCCCCTGATTCGGATCCATGGAATTCGGCACTAAGTTCGGAGTTTGGGGGAAAATTCGGCCGAATAAAGCCATTAAAAACACATTTGCGCCTTTCCATGGCTCCGGGGGGGCATTTTTGGGGTAGAGGTCCCAAAATTTCAGTGTAGCTTGAGGGGACCCTTCTTGCAAGAACCCCCAAGTTTTGTGACAATTAGGGCAGGGGGTCCTGAGTTATGGAGCCCGGAAGGGGTCCCCCCATGATCAGCCATTTGAATGCAAAGCAACACGTGACACGACCTTGGGAGTTTGCAAACCATGGAAAGGGACAGAGGCGCGCTAGCTATGCATAAGGAGCAGGTGGGGGTGGAATTTCCCCTTTTGCATCGGCCTCGGGAGTCGGGAGTCTCGGGACCGGGCAAATGCATTGTTTAAGTCACAATTTGAAAACCAGTTTTGAGCGAGCATCAAAATAGACCTAACCGATCTTATGAATGAGGGAAAACCTGAGGACACACAACTGAAGCCCCCCACCCCAAACCAGGGAGAGAGAGACACATGCGGGCACACACAGCCCAGGCAGAACAGGCAAACCCCCCCTCTCAAACCAGTACGGCTCGGCCCCAAACGGGAAAAAAACCAAGGAGGAGGAGGCGCGGCCCAGGTGCCAAGCGAAGAGAGACTCGCTAGCCACCACACAGACTCAACTTTACACTTTAAAACTTTAAAAGCAGAACACACACTCCCGCAGAGGTGAGCGGGCACACACCCCTCGGCAGAACGAGCGAAAGCCCTCTTTGGCTTCCCCCCCACCCACAGAAACTGCCCCCCACACACTCTGCTTCCCCCACACACACACACACACGAGAAAAGGTATAGAGAAAAAACCCCAGAGGAGAAGTAAATCTTTAGGCACACACTCCTTGGCAGAACAGGCGAAAGCCCCCTTTGGCTTCCCCCCCACCCACAGAAACTGCTCCACACACACTCACAGACTCTGCTTTCCCCCCTACACACACACACACAGGAAAAAAATTATAGAGAAAAGCCCCAAAATGGGTCTTACTGTGGATGTCTTCTCAGGAGTAATCCTATAAGATTCCATTTATGCACGGGAGGTTTTGCCTTGGATTTGCCGATCTCTAGATGCATAGGATCACAGTGGTTGGATGGGGGAACTGCATAACTCGGGACCTCCTGCCCCCATCGTCACCAAACTTGGGGGTTCTTGCAAGAAGGGCCCCCTGAAGCTACACTGAAATTTGGGACCTCTACCTTCAAAAATGCCCCCCCCCCGGAGCCGTGGAAAGCCGCGAATGTGCACACGCGCACACACCCCCCCCCAATGGGGATCTCTCTCACACACAAACAGACACTCTCTCTTCCTCTCCCCGGGCCACGCAGCAGCTGGGCTCATGTACTCAACCGCGACTGATTGGCCAGAGGAAGACCCAGCTTGGCCACCGATTGGTCGCAGGAGAATGCTGCTTACTAACTGACGGTTATGCTGCTGATTCGAAGCCCCTGAATTTGCCGAATTTATTTGGCGATCGCCCCAAACTCACCGAATTCGGCTCGCTGTTTTCCTGCCTTTTTTGAATTCGGTTCCATTCGAACTGAAAACCGCCGAATCGGGGGAAATTCGGCTGTTTTTCAGTTCGGGACGAACCAAATCGACAGCCCTAATCACGACCACATCAAAATACTAGCCTGGACTGTTCCTGCTTAGCTTCTGAGATCTGACGGGATCCGGCTAGCCTGGGGCTATCCAAATGAGGGTTATCAGGACACATTAAATGGCTTAGTAGAAATAATAACTATGATGGCAGATATCTACATTTGAATCTAAGAATTATTAAGCAGTCTGTGTGTCTGGCCTACTATGATGATAGATTAAAAGTCCAAGATAAAACATTCAATGGGTCTTCCTTCCTGGTTAGGATGATTGAGATTTTAGCCTAAGGGGTCATATATTCTTCTGGTAAAGATAGTAGGCTGGGATGCTTTTTGCTTCCTGTGGGTTGGACAGAAGATGGTGCTGCTGAGCAGTCAGGAAATCCTGGCCTCCTCTTCAGACGACATTATTGTTTATTACTTATCTTGCCCAAAATATCCTGCCCCTGGCTTGCTGGGCACTTAATTTCATCGTCAAATAAGGGTCACCTGGCTAATGCCACCAACATGTCATTTCTATTTCAGAGATAAACAGAGCAAGCTGAAAGCATTGTTCTACATCCCAGACATCAGATTAATCTGAAGTTACCTGGGGAAGTACGTTATGCGCACAGAGGCCTCTCCAACTAGCTGCTTTGACATCTCTGTTACAAAAGCAAGGACCATGACATCAATTTGGAGAGTGATAAAAATGAAACATTTTTTTCGCCAGCCATTATTGTCTAAAACATTAATGCCGTTTACTTCTCTCTTTTTTTTAATGTGATCGATAGCTGGGAGAAAAGTGCCTATAAATTACTGAAGGCAAATACCATTCTATTAGCACTCAGGAGATTTTGCAACATTTGCCAATATTGTGCTTTACTAAAATAATAATAATAATTATTATTTGTTCAAAGGCCAGGTGTTTTTTTTAGCTGCCTTTTTCTCTTTCTTTCTCTCTTAAACAAAAAGGGATGTTTTATTGTGATTTACTTAGGAAATCTAATTCTAATGTACTCCAGCTATAGCTTCAATTAATATTCTACCTCTCTACATTATGTGTTTTATGAAATCATTAACTATTGTCATGTTTCTGTTATGATACTATTAGGAAATAAAGAGACTTATGTAAATGGAGTTGTAAAAGAAAATGTATGACAGTTACTAGGAGCAACATCTGTGCACCATCATGCTAGCTTACGGTTGCTCCATTCATTACAGAGCATTGTTACTCGCAGTGGCACAACTCTGATTTCTATGCATTTAGGAACTGAAGCAAAGAGAGGGTAAGTGGGAGCCCTAATCAATACCACTTTTCATTTTCCCTCTAATGGGCTGCCTTTTCCTTTCTTTTCCTCCTGTGCCCAAGTCCAAAAAAGATCCTGACGGTACAGTCATAAAATGTAATTCTTCCAAAGAAACACAGACAATAATGCTTTCTGTATTCAGGCATATTGCATATTCTAATGGCATTTGGCTAAATTGAGTATGGATTTAACATCAAAGGCTTCATGAATTTTTCAAATGAGATATTAAAGTCAATATTTCAAGTGAAAGATATTTCAATTTAGTTGCACACACGACAATAAAAAAGAACCTCTATAGAAGGCAGAGCTAGTAGTGACGGTGGCAGTATTAGTTCATTCAGGAAATTACTAGTTTATAAGAAAATCGAACACGAGGTTGCAAGATTGCAATGAGGCTGAATAAATTAGACTAACCGATATGCACTGGTTGTATGTTTATCTCTCACAGTCAGAAACAGAACCCGCCACTGGGCATTTCCTTGCTTCAAGCTGGGTTTGGGTTTCAGTGTTGGGATTGTTTGTTTATTTGGAACTCAGCAAATTAGCGTAAAACATTTGCTTTCAAGCTTTGGAAAACTGAAACTGTTTTCAGCTCCAGAAAGGGTAGAGCCTTGTGTCTACCAAAAATAATTGCATATTGCTTAAAACAAATGACATTTACATCCCACTTTCTCAATTCAGGAGCCTGCATCATGGTCACTGGGGGTGAATGTTTCTCAACTTGCAACCCTTCTTCTCTCTTCTTTGACACAGTCAGAGGCCGCACATGTGGGTGTTTAATACTGCTATGTTTTACCAAACCAGAAGCCACCTAAAGCCTCTGGAAAGGCATAGGAAGAGTCAGTAAAATATATAAAATATTAGAGAGGAAGGCCCTGTAATAAAGAACATTGTCCAAATGATGAGGTTTGGCATTCCTGTGCACCACATTGTAGATGATTGCCAAATCTTCAAACTAAATAATAAATCTGTATCTCAAGAAGTGACCTATGACTTATGAAAACTCATACCCTATGAGAAATTTTGTCAGTCTTTTAAGGTGCTACTGGACTCTTGCTCTTTTCTACCACTACAGATAGACTAACACGGCTCCCCAATGTAAATAATAAATGTTACCCTTCCTTTGCTTCCTGTAGTTTTCTAGCCCATTTTGAAAGGATGCCTGTCATCCAGTTCCCTGTCGCAAAAGCTTCGGCTCTTTCCACAAGATAACCTCATTTTTTTTACGCACCCAACATTTGCACTGACCATTTGCACCATACAGGGCTTATGCTAGGGCTTACTGAGATAATTATATGAACGGAGAATGCTGCATAACTCAGGGAGTATTACGTAGCAATACCCAGACAAAATTAAACATGAAGAGTAAAGCACAACCACTGGTCCTCTCACTGAAGTCCCATCTCTTGCAGTCTTGAAGCGTAAGAGTGATCAGTAACAAGGTTTGCCAACCTCCAGGTGGGAGGATAGGGTTCAGATCCCCAGAATATAGAAATCAGTTCCCTCTGGAAGAAATTGTGGCTTCAGAGAGTGGACTCTGTACCATCATATCCCTACTGAGCTCTGTCCCTTCCCCAAATTCCACCCTCCCCTGGCTCCATCACCAAATCCCTAGGCATTTCCCAACCTGGAGCTGGCTACCACAGTAACAGTCACATTTAATGCCAGTGAAAGACATAAAGGAGCCCCATGGCACAGAGTGTTAAGCTGCAGAACTGCAGTCAAAAGCTCTGCTCACGACCTGAGTTCAATCCTGACGGAAGTCGGTTTCAGGTAGCCGGCTCAAGGTTGACTCAGCTTTCCATCCTTCCGAGGTCGGTGAAATAAGTACCCAGCTTGCTGGGGGTAAAGGGAAGATGACTGGGGAAGGCACTGGCAAACCACCCTGCCTTGGAAACGTCTGGATGTGACGTCACCCCATGGGTCAGGAATGACCCGGTACTTGCACTGAGGACCTTTACCTTACTTTTTAAAGACATTCTGGATTCTCCAGAAGCCATTTTTGAAATAGTTTCGAAGACGCCTGTAGTCAGAATGCACTTCAGACTTATTTTCTTTCCTTTTTAAAAAGATGCATCACTGCATTTTGTCAGCATGGCATGTCTATCAGTCTAATGTTGTATTATGATATCTTGACATATCTCTCAAAAACACATGCATTTATATCACAAATCCACAGAATGGAACATCTGATTACAACACATGAAAAACAACAGCCTCTGCAGTCACGGAAATACTGCACTATCAGGTTATCAAACACATCCTCTTTACCCAAACACAGGAAAATGCTGATTAGGCATTTTATTGGATTCAAGGTACTGTTGCTTCTTAATAAGCCTTAATCGTTAGTGGCAGCAACATTACATGGATTCCTTTATGACTGCTGCTCTCTTTCATTCCTGCAGTGCCACTGGTTTAGGAACCACCAGGTCTATTTATACAAGCAGAACTGACCATTTCTCTCCATTGCTCCCCAGTGAGAGTGATTGTGATTTTGGTTAGAACTAGGAAAACAGCTTTTTATTTTAAAAACTTACTGAACATTTGAAGATGAGTATAGAAAGAGGCTGAAACTAAGGGGAAATGCCTCTGTTTGTACCTATTGTATACCGGACTGGGGGGGAGGGGTTCCATTTGGCCTGGGCCTCAAGCACAGAGGGATTTGAGGGCCCCCTTTGAGCTTGATGTCCAGGCATTTGATAAATTTCACAACTTGTCTCACTCTCTTTTTGATTCCTTATTTTATTTGCATGTATTGGCATTTTTATTTTCATTATGACCAGAGGCCTCCCAAACTGGATGTGGCCTAGGCCTCTCTGGACCTCTCAGAGGGCCTGGTTATATCACAGTACAATACAAATAGTGGTTGAGAGCTCAGTGGGAATTCTTTTTGTAAAGCTGCAAGTGTTGTTTCTGTTGTTTTAGGGAGTTTTAGTTCCCCAATGTATTTTGCTTTTAGATTTCAGATTTTTCAGCACTTTTCCTATTAAGAAAACCCCTCCCATCTGTTCCTAGCTCTCGTTTGCTGATCTATTAATCCACACACTATGGGCTGCCTGGTTCAGAATTAGATAAATGTCCCATGCTTTCTTGAGTTAGCTGGAACTGTATGCTTGGTTTCTTACTGGTATACCTTATTTGTGCCTGTCCTCTACTTGGTATATTGTGATGTGGATTAGGAGGCCAATTATGGACCATATACATGGGGGGTGTAGAATAGAATGTACCTTATCTACCCATCCATAATTATGACCCCACCTCCAGTGCCAGAAGCCATTCACACAGGAGTGTGACATTAAAATAGGTATCACATGTTTACAATTGAATACATGTGTGTGCTCAAATTGCACAGTTGATTCCCAGATTTGATCTGGGAAATCAGCCTTGTAAAATGGATCTACTAGTATTTGCCTTAATTGTTATACTATTGTGTGGATGGTCTGTATCATCAGTGGAAGGGCAGGAGGAAAGGGCAGGTGGGAAGATGTTGTTCTTGTCCTACTCCCCACCATCAGAGGGGTGTATCATCTGATCCTTCTCTATGGATTGATCTACTAAAGTAGTTTAAATTGGAATTCCAAAAGACCAGTGATTAGATGTGTCAAGAGAAAGTTGTGTAACCTAAATAACAGGTCTGTCTTGGTGGTTCTTACAGGCATCCTTCACTCTAACTGTTCTACATCTTTCTGATTACTGACACCACAATGATGTCTCTGTTAATGATGTTTGTTGTACAATTTTCATTTGTTCCTTGGCTCTCTCTAACGCTGTCATAACTCAGGATCTGCAGCTGTGCAAGTCAGCTGGAGCTGTTTAACAAACAGAAGAGGCAAGAGCTCTCTCCTTTGTTTTCTCCAGGTTCTTGATAGCTGCCCAGGTTTGGGCCAGATTTGCATTTCCCTGAATTGTAAATACTGTCAGAACCTGAGGATAAGAACCTTTATCTGATTCATGAACAACTGCTATAAGATGTTAATTCCTCTGATTTGCAGAGACTTCATAATGGTAGCTCAGAGTTACTAACAGAGTTCTCACACCACTTACCACTTTGTACTCACTTATTTTTAATACTAACCCACATTCCTAAAAGCTCAAGAAGTCTCCCAGTAACAATGACATTAAAACCCCCAAATAAAACAAATGTAGTAAAAATCAACCTTATAAAAACAATCAAAAACACATTACAGAACACCCCCATTACAAGCTGACTGCCCATGTTTCAAGATAAAGCCCTCTGAAGTAAGATGGCCTTGCAGGCTTTCTGTAAGGTTGACAAGAGAGGCATCCTCTGTATGGGTTATGGAAGCCTATTCTATAACGTGGGTGCCACAATAGAAAAGTCATCAGAAAGGGTCAATGAAATAAGTGCCACCTGCAAGAAGATCACAATGGGCAAGAACAGCTGTGCGGACAGGATCTGGGGCACAAGGAAAGGCAATCTGTCGAGTATGTGGGTCCCAGTTCACAAAATACTTTAAAGGTAAGAACCAACAGCTTGAGTTGGGTGCAGAATTATACAGGTAGCCAATGCAGTTACTTTAAAACGGGCATATTATGCATGTATTAACTAGCTCCAGTCAAAAGATGGGCAGTCAAGATCTGCACTAGATGAAGTGACAGTAATAAAGTCTAGAGGATACAAAAGCTGGACCACTGTGGTCAGGTTAGCTCGGTTCAGAAAGGAGACAATTCATTGACTAGGTGAAGATTTAAAAAAGTACCCCTAGCTACTGTTCCAACCTGTTTTTCCATAAAAAGGCAGAAGCAGTCTTAAACTGTTAACATGACTGACTAATGCTAACCAATGCTCATATTGCAAAACCAGTTGGCCATCAATAATTAGAAATCAAAAGAAATATCACCTGACATTAAGCATTAAGAAGTTTGATATTATATATTATTATTTTCTAAGATATTAAACTAACAAAAGTTAGAGTGGGCAGGTTTTATTATGGCAAGACTCTTGTACAATCTATATGATGTGGAAGAAATTCAACCAGTGAAACGTTTTCCATCATGGCATCTGCAGGCTGGGAAAAGCATCACCTGCTTCTCATCCATCTGGGAATGACATAGGAGGCATGCAAAAAAAAAAGTCATTAATTTCTACCTAACAACATGGTGGTAATTTAGACTTGCATAGTATTTTGCTGTCAGTGTACCAAAGTTACCATTGGGATTAAGTCCCCCAATGAAAGGGAGGCGCTTTTGAGAAATAGGATGGGACTGAACAGCATTTTGGAGAGACGTGGTGCCCATTCCTAGCCAACAGAGGACCAAATTGGTATTCAGGGGAAAGAATGTAGCCATATACATACATATACACATATTCAGGGGAAATGTAAGGTAGTGTAAAGAGAATTTTTAAAGACAGCCAAAGTATTATTTTAAAAACAGACAAAGTATTATTTCATCAATAACTGCATTAATTTATTGTTCCATTTTTGGTTGTGTTTAAAGGTAAATCTGGACCAGAGAGTTCCCTTGTTTGCAAAACAAAACCATCATCTTTGCGAACTGTCATATATATATGCTATATACACAATATAAGGCAATAGTGAAAAATTCAGTTCCATCAACACTAATAACATTGCTAATAGAATCCAAGATCACATCACCTTCCAGTGTTCAAAAGGAATATCACAGCTGGATCACCAATCTTTAAAATATAGATCAGATATATACTCTGGTTTATCATTTGCTTACTCATACACTAAGGGGAAATGATCAGCATTTTCATTATCTTTTATAGACTCCAGATATTTTCTTTCTTTGCTATATCCATTCCTGTAAAACCCTTTCCCCTCTTCAGGAATCAAGCATTCTTTCTGTTCTTGTGTATATGTACATTGTGGTCTCTACATTTTTCACATATCTCCATTTCCTTGGGAGCTTTACCAGATATTTGCCATTCCTCTCAACTTTTATAATGCTCATCTACTTTGCTTTCAGTTCTGTTCAGCTGCATCTACAGTTCCCAGACATAGCACATTACTGGATTATATTCACTATTCCCATATCACACATCCTAGCATCCTTTATTATGCCATGTCTGCAATGCAAGGTATCCTGGTAATAGGCTACAAGATTTTAGGTTACATTGCTTACAGCACATTTGCTTTCATTATCTGTTCTTTCCACACTCCTGTGCTTTTTGTTTTTATGGTATTTTATTCACAAACGTCAGATTTATGCCATAGTTTACTAGCCTGCCCCATGGGATAAGCGAGAAGAGATTCTTTGATTCCTGAGACAGATTTTTGGACTTTACTTGCTCTAGTGAGAACATCAGGGTTTCACTTCCACATAATACAACATCATTATTGTAACAGCCTTCAGTTCCTTTCAGTGGCTGCCACTGCAGATTTGCATAAGCAATTGTGAAACAACGAAGACAGACCCCCCCCCCCGAAAAATACTGAAAATTAGATGGAAAAGAGGCTCACCTGAAAAAAGGGCACAGTATTAGACTGGCAGCAACCAAAAGCAAAAAAACCCTTTGAATGGATTTGTTTGCAGGAGCCAGCCATATTGGCTTAATGCAGGTCTGTACAATTGTGTCTGGTTGCAGGCCATTCCTTTTTTTTTCATGGTGGTGGAAATTCCAAATACCCATTGTCTGTTGCCCTTTCCACATCATGTACAGCTCACTCAATCCAGCTGAAGGGCAAGTGAGGCTTGAGAATGCTGGCATCATTACATCTGCATTTCTCATCCCCTCTGTGGATTCAGAGGCATATGGTGTATTTGGCATCAGGTTTCCAGCCCATCATCCATGTTGCATGGCTCACCTGTATCTGAAATACGTTCACTTTTGTGAAATGCTGGAGGGGTGAAAAACTTGTGTGTTATTGTTGCCAAATGCAATAAGGAGGAGTACAGATAGGGTTGCCAACTGCCAGGTAGTGGAGCAAAAAAGGCATGTTTACTATAAAAGTCAAGCTGAGAGAAAGTATAATAAGGGCTCTATAAATGACATACAAACTCTTATTCTATAAGCCAGTGAATTTAGTGACAAAAGTGAAAAAATTACATACAATCTAATAAAGGAAACTTATGAAAATAACTATGAGTACATGTGAGGCAATACAATACAATACAAAAATATATTTTTTTTGGCTTATCTCATTCAATGACTTATTAGTCTCTTAGAATTTTGTACTGTTCATATGCTTATTGTTCCCTCAGGAACCGGGAGAAAGATGATGGACGATAGGTGGAGAGGAACGCCGTCCAGATGCTTTGCGTTTTCACTACCCTGTGGGCAGCTTCATCAGCTCTCCTTTCAATTGGAGTCAAAGCTCCTTTAAGATGGAAACAAAATGATAACAAATTTCTAAGCTTATTACTCTTTGAACTAGACACAGTCTATAGTACTCAATAAAGCATACAACATAATGTTGGATACAGTGATAAATGCATACCTTCAATAAATTACCATATTCATATAATCTCTCTGAGGTTAGAAGTTTCACGCGCCCACTGGGCTGCTCTGCTGTTAGCTGCTTAGATGCTTAGAATGCTGGTTACAGGTGTGTGTAATTTATCTGAAGACTCTACCTAAACTGAAACAGCTGTGGTCTTATAAGAAACATGAAAGGTCTATTTCATTGTTTAACCCAAAAGGAAAATAAGACTTTAAAAGATAAATGAAGCGCATTTCTTGTTTAAGCAGTATGTTTTGTATATTTTCTGCATTAAAAGGGTTACCTCTATAAACCCAAATGGTGAAAAAACGCAAGTCTTTTTCATTGTGCTGGTTCTCAATGAAATGAGATGTTAGGGGGGCTTCCAATACTTTCGTTCTAATTCTGGAAATATGCTCACCAATGCGTAGTTTTAGTGGGCGTGTAGAGCTTCCCACGTACAATTTTCCACATTTGCATGTGATCCCGTAAACAGAGTTACAAGTAAGGCAGTTTGAAAAATGTTTAAGCTGGAACCTGAAACCTGAAGTGAGGGAACTAAATTCCTTCAATGGAAGACTTAAAGGGCAAAAGGAACAAGTACCACAGGCATAGTGTCCAACAGGTAAAGACAAGGGATGTTTGTCTCTTAAGGAAGCATTTCTTCTCAGGCCAAAGACGGGAGGATTTGTACAACCCTCTACTCCTGACAAAATATGCCAGTGCCTGTTCACTATGCGTTGAATAGATTGAGAATGCCGACTGTAGGTAAGGGAACAGAATATTCTGTTCTCCTTGATGCTTACTCTAGGTTGAAACATTGAGTCACGGGATCTAAGGTCAGCTTTCATCTTTGCTGCACGTATAATATTATCTGGGTATCCCCGTTCAGCTAGATCAAAATGCAAGTTTCTAGCCGCTTGTTCATAGTCCTGATTTAAGGTGGAGTTTCTCTTCAGTCGAATGAATTGGCTGAAGGGGATCTCCTGCTAATTCAACTGTTCTCCAACCGATAGAGATCAGATCACCTGGAGAAAAATGGCCGCTTTGGCAATTGAACTCTATGGCATTGAAGTCCCTCCCCTCCCCAAACCCCGCCCTCCTCAGGCTCCGCCCCCAAAATCTCCCGCCGGTTGTGTAAAGGGACCTGGCAACCCTAAGTACAAACAAGGGGCAGGGTCAAGTGACAAAAAAGATACTGAAGGGGACATCTGATATATGGTGGTACAGAGATAAGATAGCACTCACAGGCCTGTTTGTGGATGTAGTTCTCCCTCAGACCTCTAGTTTCACTTTTCCATTGCTTTCTCTCCCTTCTCCCTATTTTCCTCAGGGAAAGGCCACTGAATCTGTCAGTGGCCATTTCTGTATGGGAGGTTTTGCCTTGGATTTGCTGCTCTCTAGATGCATATTTTTCCCATCTGAATTCTCAAAACTCAAACATAAGCCCCCATGCATCTGACCTTTCGTCTTTGACTT
Organism: Euleptes europaea; assembly: GCF_029931775.1. NCBI lineage: Eukaryota > Metazoa > Chordata > Lepidosauria > Squamata > Sphaerodactylidae > Euleptes > Euleptes europaea. Next base: position 50,493,858 of record NC_079313.1, on the reverse strand, counting down.
TGGAGTGGCTTATAGTAGTTGGCTGGGCAACCTCCAGGGAATACCAGGGTTGTGACATGGAGGCAGACAATGGCAAACTACCTCTGAACGATTCTTGCCTTGAAAAGCCTACGAGGTCGTCATAAGTCAGCTGTGACTTCACGGCACCAAAAAAAGAGAATAGATGCTATTAGTATATGTTGGCGGGGAGTATAGAGAAAGGGTCCCAAGTAGGGCTGTCAATTCAGTTCGGCCCGAACTGAAAATCAGCCGAATTTCCCTTGATTCGGCGGTTTTTAGTTCGGGAGGAACCGAACTCAAAACTGGCGGGCAACCGGGGGGGCCGAATTCAGCGAGTTCGGGAGTTCGCGAATAAATTCGGCCAATTCGGGGCCATCAGTAAGCAGCATAACCTTCAGTAAGCACCATTCTCCTCCCCCGGCCAATCGGTGGCCAAGCTGGGTCTTCTTCTGGCCAATCAGTCAGGATCGAGTACTGGAGGAATCAGCTGATGTGCGGCCAGCCGGGGAAAGAGAGAGAGAGAGGGAAATCCTTATGTGTGTGTGAGGGGGTGCTTGTGCACATTCGCTCCTTTCCGTGGCTGCAGAGGGCGCATTTTTGGGTGTGCCGACCCCAAACTTTCAGCGGAGCATCAGACAAGGCTTCTTAAGATACCTCCCAAGTTTTGTAAACATTGGGTCAGGGGGTCCCGAGATATGGGCTCCACCCCCTTTTTCTTTCCATGGCTGCAGAGGGCGCAGTTTTGGGTGTGCTCACCCCAAACTTTCAGCGGAGCATCAGACAAGGCTTCTTAAGATACCCCCCAAGTTTTGTAAACATTGGGTCAGGGGGTCCCGAGATATGGGCTCCACCCCTTTTTCCTCTCCCCCCTTTTCCATTTTCGTGGCTGCAGGGGGCGCTTTTTTGTGAATGCAGCCCCCAAACTTTTATCATAGCTTCAGACCATCCCTCTTAAGAGACCACCCAAGTTTTGTAAAGATGGGTTCAGTGGGGGCTGAAATATCGGCTCCCCCCCTTTTCTCTTTCCGTGGCTGCAGGCAGCGCATTTTTGGGTGTGCCGACCCCAAACTTTCAGCGGAGCTTCAGACAAGGCTTTTTAAGAGACCACCCAAGTTTTGTAAACATTGGGTCAGGGCCCCCCGAGATATGGGCTTTCCCCTTTTCCCTATTGGGATGAATGGATCACCCTCGAGAGATGCATACATATGGATCTTATATTGGATATAAATGGAATCATATTGGATTACCCAGCCTCCCAGCCCCTCCTGCTGGAACAGAAGACAGCCACAGTAAGACCCCTTTGGGGGCTTTAATCTATAATTTTTCTTTTCTGTGTGTGTGTGTGGGGGGGAAGCAGAGTCTGTGTGTGTGTGTGGGGAGGGAGCAGTTTCTGTGGGTGGGGGGGGGAAGCCAAAGGGGGCTTTTGCCGGTTCTGCCTGGGGTGTGTCTCTCTCTCCCTGGTTTGGGGGGGGGCTTCATTTTTATTCTTCAGGTTTTTCCTCATTCATAAGATCAGTTAGGTTATTTTGATGCTTGCTCAAAACTGGTTTTCAAATGGTGACTTAAAGAATGCATCTGCCTGGTCCCAAGTCCAATGCAAAAGGAGAAATTCCACCCCCTCCTGCTCATTATGCATAGCTAGCTGCCTCTGTCCCTTTCATGGTATGCAAACTCCCAGGTGTCAGGTGTTGCTTTGCACTGTTGCAAAGGTGTTGCATTGCGTGCTTGTGTTGCTTTGCAGTTGTATTGTTTTGCAAAATTCTTCACACCTGCCCCGCCCTTTGCATGTTTGCAAAGGTGTTGCTTTTCAGTTGTGTTGCTTTGCAAAGTTCTTAGCACCTGCCCCGCCCTTGCTCTCATCAGCTGTTTGTCGGGGCTGGGAGCTTTGTGCATGGGCGGCAAGCTCTGCTGAGAGATGCACATTCAGGGTGGGGGGGACCTCTTTCAGGGCCCATATCTCAGCCCCCCCTGACCCAATCTTTACAAAACTTGGGGAGTCTTTCAATATACGTCCTTTGAAGCTGTGCTGAAAGTTTGGGACCTCTAAGCCCAAAAATGCCCCCCCAGAGCCGCGGAAGGCGCGATTGTGTTTTTAATGGCTTCATTCGGCGGAATTTTTTTTCCGAACTTTGAATTCCCGCCGAATTGAACGGATCCGAAGTGGGGGAGTTCGGACTTCGGCACGTACCAAACCCACAAGGGCCAAATTCGGCCGAATCCGAACTGTACCGAATTTTTTTTTTGACAGCCCTAGTCCCAAGAATATGTTGCCTCAGGCACTAGCCCAGTACAGATGACAGCCCCATGCATTCATAGGTGCAGACATGCTGGCCTCACCCTCTACTTCCATGTGATTGCCTGGCCATCTACATGGTGTGACCACTCAGAGGAAGTGGCCATACATACTCCCCCTCCCCAAGATCAGTAATGCTGATTTTTGCACATCCTAATCATATGGAGGGAGAGTTCAAGTGGCCACTTCTTTGGCAGAGTTGCCCCTGCAGACAACCAGATGATCACACAGGGCGAAGGGGCGGAGCGAGTATGTTCTCCCACTCTCCCTCCACATGCATTCAATGAACGTGTAGGGATGTTGTCTGTACCTGAGCTAGTGAGTTGCCTCTTTGCAGCTATGGGTTTTATCGAGAAAGGAAGCTGGTACCTGAGGGCCAAACTGAATGTGATGGTGTTCTGATTGGGCTTCGGGTGCAGCCCCCCACCCCCCAGCTGTTTCAGTGCTTGAAAAAGCGCAAGGGGAAACAGGAGCTCCATGCTGCTGGCCTGACCAGGATTGGCCCCTCTTGGCATTTTCAAATGGTAGCATCTTCATGTACGTTAGGGAAAGGGAACTACATATTTTCTCCTTTTCTTTATTCCCTTGCTCAGCCCAAAAGCTTGAACAGAACCTGTGTTTTCTGTTCATTTATTAAAACGTCTTTTATTTTGACTGCTTTGTGGTCTCTGGAAACATACCTCACCTATTTGGTCTTGCTGTCTGATGTGTGGCAGTGGGGAAGGGCAGAAGGGCAACTCACCATTCCTGGAGCATGATAGCCTGAATGTGCAATGCTGTGATAAATCACCTTCCATGCTAGCTTTTGGAGCAAATTGGGCAGGCTCAGCAACTAAGCTGAGGTAAATGGTAAAAATGGTAACACAGGCACTGTGTGCTAGACATACAGCTTGCTTTATCAGGAGATACTCTCAGAGCCGCTGGTGGCAGCAGGCACCCCCATATGTTTCTGACACCCCTGGGGAGGGAGGGGAAGGGGTGGCATTACCAAGCTGAGAATTGTGATGGCTGCAGGATGGCTGCAGGGTTTTTCTGACTTCCCAGAGGTCAAGCAGAAGGAACAGGAGGGACTTCTGATTTCATCCCTTCACAAGGGCTTAGCCAATATTTAAATTTGGGCTGAACTTCAAAGGCAATACATTGCAAATTGTCTCTCCTATTCATATATTACTTTCATCAGTGTCTGTTCATTTCTGCTTATATTTTCAACTTTATGGTGTGGCTTCCACAGTGGCATCGTCATATCTGGGATCACAACAATCTATTGGCTGTGTTGTTTTTCTTTACAGAAATGTTGTTGATGTGATTATTGACATTGATGTTATTACTGACATTAAGCAATATCACTGTGCTGTGAATCACATGGTTTCTGGAAGTGTACACCCATAACATGTTAAGAAAGCCATTGCCATAGGCGGAGACAGATGTGGCCGTGAAAAATAATTGTATGAATATGAAACAGATTTAAACAAATTGAATTTTTGTAGAACCTGCTGGCAGACTTGGCAAAAAAAGAAGAAGCAAACTCAAACACAAAAGTTGAAAAGTTTTGTATAGCATCATCTAAAATGTGGGTTTAATTATGGTGTTGGCATGCATAGAGACCCACATTACAATTCTGTCAGAATGTTAAGATGTAAGCTACAAAAACTGCAGAAAGAACCTACATTAAACAGGTGGCCACTTAGTAGTTTACTTATTGCTATACAAAATATATTTCATTGGAATTCAAGTGCCCTTTTTCTTCCTATTCCCTTGCAATTTCACATACGTGTTTATAAATAAAAAGAGGAATGAAAGTCCATTTGGCTGTCATTTGATTTTTCTCAAGTTTAATAGGCTTTTAAAATTTGCCCATTCGTCATGTTAGGCTTCTTTTCTCTTCAGGCTTTTTTTAATTCAGTTTGTTCATCTTAGGAGAAGAATCATATTTAAGTATTTAGATTAAATGTATTTGTCTTGGAACAGCAAGTCACTTCTCTTGCACCATGTAGCACCTTAACAGCAAAGAGCAGCAATAAACAATGGATAGGTTTTAAATAAGAATAAGCAACTATGGTGCTCCCCCCTCCTCCACCTGGTCAGCTTGCCCTCAACCATCTTGTCTTGTTCCCCAAGGAGAGTTTGCAAGGCCTCAGAATGGGAAAGGGATATGGTTGCCAATCTCCAGGTTCTAGCTGGAGATAACATAGAATCATAGAGTTGGAAAGGACCGCCAGGGTCATCGAGTCCAACCCCCTGCACAATACAAGAAATTCACAACTACTTCCCCCCCACCCCCAGTGATCCCTTAATCCATGCCTAGAAGATGGCCAAGATGCCCTCCCTCTCATGATTTGCCTAAGGTCATAGAATCAGCATTGCTGACAGATGGCCATCTAGCCTCTACTTAAAAACCTCCAGGGAAGGAGAGCTTACCACCTCCCGAGGAAGTCTGTTTCACTGAGGAACAGCTCTAACTGTTAGAAAATTCTTCCTAATGTCTAGACAGAAACTCTTTTTATTTAATTTCAACCCCTTGGTTCTAGTCAAACTTTCGGGGGCAACAGAAAATAACTTGGCACCATCCTCTATATGACAGCCCTTCAAGTACTTGAAGATGGTTATGACATCCCCTCTCAGTCTTCTCTTCAGGCTAAACACACCCAGCTCCTTCAACCTTTCCTCATAGGAATTGGTCTCCAGACCCCTCACCATCTTTGCTGCCCTCCTCTGGACACGTTCCAGCTTGTCTACATCTTTTTAAAATTGTGGTGCCCAAAACTGAACACAATACTCTAGGTGAGGTCTAACCAGAGCAGAGTAAAGGAATACCATCACTTTGCATGATCTGGACACTATACTTCTGTTGATACAGCCCAAGATAGCATTTGCCTTTTTAGCTACCGCATCACACTGCTGACTCATGTTAAGTGTTTGGTCTACTAAGACCCCAAGATCCTTTTCGCACACACTATTGCTAAGACAAGTCTCTCCCATCCTATAATTATGTATTTGATTTTTCCTACCTAAATGTAGAACTTTACATTTTTGTTGAAGTGCATTTTATTAGTTTTTGCCCAATTCTCCAGCCTGTCACGATCATCCTGTATCCTGGCTCTGACTTCTACCATATTTGCTACCCCTCCCAATTTAGTATAATCTGCAAATTTAATAAGCATCCCCTGTATTCCTTCATCCAAATCATCTATAAAGATGTTGAACAACGCAGGGCCTAGGACAGATCCCTGAGGAACTCCACTAGTCACTTCTCTCCAAGTGGATGAGGAACCATTAACAAGCACTCTTTGGGTGCAATCTAACATCCAGTTACAGATCCACCTTACAGTAATAGGATCTAGAACACATTTTCCCAATTTGTCAACAAGAATATTATGTGGAACCTTATGAAAAGCCTTACTGAAATCATGATAAATTATGTCTACAGCATTCCCCTGATCCAGCAAGGTAGTAACTTTCTCAAACAAAAGAGATAAGATTAGTCTGACATGACTTGTTCTTGAGAAATCTCCTGCTATTACAACTGATCTCCAGCTGGCAGAGACCAGTTCACCTGGAGAAAATGGCCACGTTGGCAATTGGACTCTATGGCATTGAAGTCCCTCCCCTCCCCAAACCCCACCCTCCTCAGGCTCCACCCCAAAAATCTCCAGGTTTTTCCCAACCCGGAGCAGGCAACCCTAGAAAGGGAAGGGGTTGCACCACCTTGTTTCTCCTTCTTCCTCAGACTTGTGCTTTGTTCCTCAAAGCTAAGTGCACACTTCCTCCCTGCCCTGCCTCTGAATCCTCCTTAAATGGGATTATGCCTCCCCACCTCTCTTTGGCCCCTCTCTTCTGCCCAGTTGCTTACCCAGCCCTACTCCTAGGCCCACCCATAGCCATCTGGGCCTGTTGGACGGAAAGGCCCTGCTCTGTGCACTTTGCTGGGATTGGCCACCTGTTCTACCCATCAAAGGCCCTTCAAATAGTACCCAAACCATAAAATATATACAACAATACACAGTGTTCTCAGACAGAGTAATAAACAAACATACAATTATATTATACTGAAGTCTTCAGACTAATACATAGTATTTCCTCTATCTCTTGCAGGAGATTTGAGAAACGAATGCATTACAGGAAAAAGGTGAGTAGAAATGCAGTTGACCATATGACTTGAAGCTTATATATCTTTCCTTTTCTTTCCAGGTAACTTTTACAGAAGATGATCTGATCCACCAGAATGGAAGTAATAGTGATATGACACTGTCTATATGAGGATGAGCGTACAAGAATATTATTTTGGAGAACTGAAAAAGTGTGGCTCATTTTGAGCAATGCAAAATGGTTCTTGAATGAGGCTGCCAGGCCATGTTCTTTTCTTTGAAGTTTTCTCCTTTGGAAAGACATTGTCTTCTGTAAGTATGTTGTTGAATTATATGGGCTTGTATGTATGTGTATATGTATGTTTTAGTTCCATGTAGCTGAAGATGTTATTGTTATGTGGTTGTTTAGTTTGTTTCTGAAGAAGAGTTGCTAAACAGGAAGAATACCAGGATCTAGAGCTGTTGATTCGGTTCGGCCCGAACTGAAAATCAGCCGAATTTCCCTTGATTCGGCGGTTTTTAGTTCGGGACGAACCGAACTCAAAAATGGCGGGCCACCCGGGGTGGGCGAATTCAGCGAGTTCGGGAGTTCACGAATAAATCCGGCAAATTCGGCCGTCAGTAAGCAGCATAACCTTCAGTAAGCAGCATTCTCCTCCCCCAGCCAATCGGTGGCCAAGCTGGGTCTTCTTCTAGCCAATCAGTCAGGATTAAGTACTGGAGGAATCAGCTGATGTGCGGCCCGGCCGGTGAGAGAGAGAGAGAGAGGGAAATCTTCGTGTGTGTGTGCAGGGGTGCTTGTGCACATTCGCTCCTTTCCGTGTCTGCAGGGGGCACTTTTTTGGGGGTACAAACCCCAAACTTTCAGGGGAAATTCAGACAAGCCTTCTTAAGAGACCACCCAAGTTTTGTAAACATTGGGTCAGAGGGTCCCGAGATATGGGCTCCCCCCCTTTTGCTTTCCATGGCTGCAGGGGCGCATTTTTGGGTGTGCCGACCCCAAACTTTCAGCGGAGCATCAGACAAGGCTTCTTAAGATACCCCCCAAGTTTTGTAAACATTGGGTCAGGCGGTCCCGAGATACGGGCTCCACCCCTTTTTCCTCTCCCCCTTTTCCATTTCCGTGGCTGCAGGGGGCGCTTTTTTGGGGGTGCAGCCCCCAAACTTTTATCATAGCTTCAGACAATCCTTCTTAAGAGACCACCCAAGTTTTGTAAAGATGGGTTCAGTGGGGGCAGAAATATTGGCTCCCCCCTTTCTCTTTCCGTGGCTGCAGGGGGCGCATTTTTGGGTATGCCGATCCCAAACTTTCAGCGGAGCTTCAGACAAGGCTTCTTAAGAGACCACCCAAGTTTTGTAAACATTGGGTCAGGGGGGGCTGAGATATGGGTTTTCCCCTTTTCCCTATTGGGATGAATGGATCACTCTCGAGAGATGCATACATATGGATCTCATATTGGATACAAATGGAATCATATTGGATTACCCAGCCTCCCAGCCGCTCCTGATGGAACAGAAGACAGCCACAGTAAGACCCCTTTGGGGGCTTTAATCTGTAATTTTTCTTTTCTGTGTGTGTGTGGGGGGGGAAGCAGAGTCTGTGTGTGTGGGGGGAGGGAGCAGTTTCTGTGGGTGGGGGGGGAAGCCAAAGGGGGCTTTTGCCAGTTCTGCCTGGGGTGTGTGTTCCCCCTCCAGTCTCTCTCTCCCTGGTTTGAGGGGGGGCTTCATTTTTATGTCTTCAGGTTTTCCCTCATTCGTAAGATCAGTTAGGTTATTTTGATGCTTGCTCAAAACTGGTTTTCAAATGGTGACTTAAAGAATGCATCTGCCTGGTCCCAAGTCCAATGCAAAAGGAGAAATTCCACCCCCTCCTGCTCATTATGCATAGCTAGCTGCCTCTGTCCATTTCCATGGTTTGCAAACTCCCAGGTGTCAGGTGTTGCTTTGCACTGTTGCAAAGGTGCTTGTGTTGCTTTGCACTGTTGCATTTGCATGCTTGTGTTGCTTTGCAGTTGTATTGTTTTGCAAAATTCTTCACACCTGCCCCGCCCTTTGCATGTTTGCAAAGGTGTTGCTTTGCAGTTGTATTGCTTTGCAAAGTTCTTAGCACCTGCCCCACCCTTGCTCTCATCCGCTGTTTGTCGGGGCTGGGAGCTTTGTGCGTGGGCGGCAAGCTCTGCCCAGAGATGCTCATTAAGGGTGGGGGGGACCCCTTTCGGGGCCCATATCGTAGCCCCCCCCGACCCAATCTTTACAAAACTTGAGGGGTCTGGCAAGAAGGGTCCTTTGAAGCTCCTCTAAAAGTTTGGGACCTCTACCCCCAAAAATGCCCCCCCAGAGCCACGGAAAGGCGGGTTGTGTTTTTAATGGCTTTATTCGGCCAAATTTTTTTCCCGAACTTTGAATTCCCGCCGAATTGCACGGACCCAAAGCGGGGGAGTTCGGACTTCGGCATATCCCGAATCTAAACGGGCCAAATTCAGCCGAATCCGAACTGTACCGAATTTTTTTTAATTCAACAGCCCTACCAGGATCCCTGTCATTCACTCTTCTGACACCTGGGGAACAAGATTATCTCACCATGGTGATGGACTTTTTCAGGCTTCATGGAAATTTTTGTAATTTGTAACATTGAGATGTATTGCTTTGGCGACATTGTCGAATTACACTTTTGATATATGATTGTTATTGTATTTACAGAATATTGTATTTACATAACATATTATAAGTCTTGGATTGTGTAGTGTGTGACCATTGTTGCTGTGATTTTGTGTGAGCCTCCAGGTGGTGGCTGGAGATCTACTGCTATTACAACTGATCTCCAGGCAACAGAGTTCAGTTCACCTGGAGAAAATGGCTGCTTTGGAAGGTGGACTTTATGGCAGTATACCCCATTGAAGTCCCTCCCCTCCCCAAACCCACCCTCCTCAGGCTTCACCCCAAAATCTCCAGGTATTTCCCAACTCGGAGCTGGCAACCCTGCCTATCACTTTTCTAGTTGCTGCTTCCAATGTGCTCCCATTTTTTGCTCAGGACTAAACAGCAGAACTCAGCCCTGGAAACTGTTTCTAAAACTAAATCCAGAAAGTTTGTCCTTGCAATCCACAAAAAAATTCAGTCAAAGTTCCTCCCACACTCCTCCCTTCCTGACCTAGCAGAGGAGCTCTTCTCCAAGCAAGGTAAGCCAGACTTCACAGGAAAGGCAAGACGTGGCGTGGTAAGCAATTCACTTGGTTGAGGGAGAAGAGCCTGTATCAGGAGGGGCTGTGGCTCAGTGGTAGAGCATCTGCTTGGCATGCAGAAGGTCCCAGGTTCAATCCCCACCTTCTCCGGTTAAAAGGACCAGGCAAGTAGGTGATGTGAAAGACCTCTGCCTGAGACCCTGGAGAGCCACTGCCGGTCTGAGTAGACAATACTGACTTTGATGGACCAAGGGTCGGATTCAGTATAAGGCAGCTTCCTGTTTTCATGTGTTCAGTTGGATAGGAAGAGAAGCAGTTCTGTCAAAATGGTGAGAGTTTAAAAGGGTGCACACACAGCCCATTTCTTCCTCATTCACTCTGGGCTAGCTAACCAAGTAAAGGACTAGATTTCGTCCTCAACACTTTCTCCCTTTCCCTTCTTTCTCTGTATATGCATTGCTCTGGAACTACATTTTCTGTTATTCTTATGTAAACAAGGAAAAAAATTGATCTAGATTGAGATACTTTCTGACACTCATACTTCTGAAATTTCCAAGTATAGACACTGTTCAATGGCACTGACAGCATCATGGCACTATGAAGAAGTGCACCATCTTTCAAACTAACTGAAAAGAAAGCATCACCTGGATTCTAGGTATTAAAATAATTAACAAAACAAGTTTTTGCTGAATTCAGGGGGGTGTAATGGAATAGCCTCAGGAGTCAGTGGTCTGCAGACCTCAAAGTCCAAACTCTCACCTAGGAAAAGACAACACTACTCATTTCATAACTGGCCATGATATTATTCTGATGAAGAAGACACAGATGGGAAGGCCTGGCAGACAAGATCTGTTAATACAAGGAAAGTCCAACAATCATATATATTCACCTGTCCTGTAGAAGGCATTCCTATACTGATGTTTCCTAAGGAAGGGCTGTCAACCAGTCTAAGTTGGCTGATCTCCATCTCTGAGCAAGGCTTTAGGGTCTTGTCCCTCAGCAGAGTTGCCAGTCTGGGTTGGGAAATACCTGCAGATTTGGGGGTGGAGCCTGGGGAGGGCAGGGTTTGGGGAGGGGAGGGACCTCTATAGTATATAAGACCATATAATCCATCCTCCAAAGCAGCTGTTTTCTCCAGGGGAACTGATCTTGGTCGTCTAGAAATCAATTCTAATAATGGGAAATCTCCAGGTGCCCCACACAGGTACATGACCATTGCACCAACATAAAATATATGAAAGGCCAACCAACCAAGAGTCCCCTGATAATTTAAATATCCTACACTTTAACAATCACATACTGAGAATCCTGTTGAAGCCAATGTTTGCATAAGAACATGTGAAGAATGAATTGGTTTGTCACAAATATAGACCTTATCATGCTGGAAAACACAGAAATTCCTGTTTGTTTAGCAGAAACTGGACTAGAGTTTTATAGAAGGAGCAAGCAAGCATTCAAAAATAGATAAGCAGAAATGTCAAGGAACAATTTGACCTCATCAAACCTCTAGATGAAGATCCCAAATTCAAATTGAAAGATTTTGGATTCAGCTCTACTATGGGGGCCATTTGTCCAACCACATAATTAAGAATTTATTATAACCACTTGTGTCAAATCAAGCAGGCTCATATGTGTAGTTTTTGGCTTGCATATCAAAGGACATGCGGTACAGGGAGGGATTGTTTTTCTAGGCAGCCTGGACATTCTTTCCCAGTGACTTTTTCCTCTGATAACCTAAGGATGACATGCTGAAATGTGTTGTGCTGGGGCTGATATACATGTACTTGGGAATAATGTGGTAACTTGCAAACTTTTCTTTTAAGCCTCGAGGCCTTGTTTATGTCATGTACAATCATTTCCGTGTAATTTTGAATCTACAGCTAAAATTGAATTATTGACTTTACATGATTAAAAAAATTAAAAGGTGCAAAAGAACCATCACTAACTAATTTTTACCAGGTGAGAAACTATCAATACTCATGATGGGGGAGGGGTTCTGCTTTTAACTGTGCCCTTTACTTAAGACCTATATTAATTAAGACCTATCTTCATTAAGCTCTGACCGCCTGACCGGGATGGCCCAGGCTAGCCTGATCTCATTAGATCTTGGAAGCTAAGCAGGGTCAGCCCAGGTTAGCACACGGATGGGGAGACCACCAAGGAAGTCCAGGGTTATGACACAGAGGCAGGCAACTGCAAACCCCTTCTGAATGTCTCTTGCCTTGAAAACCCCATAAGTCAGCAGCAACATGACAGCATTACCACCGCCATCTTCATTAAAAATGTAAAACATTGTTGGAAAATGAGTGCTCCCATAGAAGGATGATTTTAAACTTCTCATCTAGGGTTGCCAACCTCCAGGTACTAGCTGGAGATCTCCTACTATTACAGCCAATAGAGATCAGGTTTAAATGGGTTTAAATGGCCAAATTATTAGGGAAACCCAAATTTAAAGCCGAATTCCTACCTTTACTGGTATAGGGGAATTCAGCATTCGGGTTTTCACGAATAAAAAAAATGGCCAATAAACCCGAACCCGATTTTTTATTTTATTTCAAGAGCCCTAAGCAGCACACTTTGCGGACCAGGGACAACCAGTAAGTTGATATTCATTGAGCATAGAGCTCTCTGGGGGGTGTACCAGGAGAGGCGGTCCCATAGCTACAATGGTCCAGACCATGTAAGGCTTTAAAGGTTAAAACCAGCACCCTGGACCTGATCCGATGCTCCAGCTGGAGCCAGTGCAGTTGTTTCAGCACTGGAGTTATATGCTCTCGCAGCAAGGCCCCCAAGAGGAGCTTCGCCATGGCATTTCACACCAGCTGGAGCCTCCTGATCAGTTCCAAGGGCAGCCCTGTGTAGAGCGAGTTACAGTACTCTAGCCTAGAGGTGACCATAGCATGGATCACTGTGGCTAGATTGGGGTGGGAGAGATAAGGAACCAGCTGCCGGGCCCAGCAGAGATGGAAAAAGTCTGCCTTGACCATGGCTGTGACCTGGGCCTCCATAGATAAGGAGGCATCCAGAATCACACCCAGACTCCTGACGGCGGACGAAGGTGTTAAATTCATGCTGTCAAGAGTTGGGAGCCGGCACCCAACCCCCAAGCCACCCTGGCAGAGCCACAGGACCTCCATCTTCCATGGATTCAGTTTCAGCAGACTTTTCCTCAACCATCCAATCACAGCTTCCAAGCACCTGGCCAGTGTGTCCGGGGCAGAGTCCAGATGGTGGTCCATCAACAGGTAAAGCTGGGTGTGATCAGAATACTGATGAAAACCCAGCCCAAAACTCCTAACCAGCTAGGCAAGAGAGCGCATGTAGATGTTAAACAACATAGGGGAGAGGATCGCACCCTTCGGCACCCCACACACCAAAGGGTGTTGCTGAGAAACCTCTTCTCCTAGCACCACTCTCTGTCCCCAATCCTGGAGAAAGGAGCACAGCCAATGGAGGGCTACTCCCCGGATCCCAATGTCAGTGAGGCAGTGGTCTAGTAGATCACGATCGACCATGTCAAATTCTGCTGATAAGTCCAACAATACCAGCACCCCTGACCCACCTCAATGCAGCTGACGATGGAGATTGCCTGTGAGGGTGACCAGAGCCGTCTCCGTCCCATGTCCAGGGTGGAAGCCCAACTGGAATGGGTCCAACAACAATGCATGATCCAGGAATCTCTGCAGCTGCTCGGCGACCACTCTCTCAACTACCTTGCCCAGAACCGAAAGATTCGAGACTAGGGGGTAGTTGGTTAGATCTTTAGGTTCTAGTGATGTCTTTTTAAGAGCGGTCATACCACGGCCTACTTTAATGCCTCTGGAAAGGTTCCAGAACTGAGGGACAGGTTAATAATCTCTCCTAGAGGGCCCCACTCTGGCTCCTGACTGGCCTTAATGAATCATGATGGGCATGGGTCATGGAGACACATGGTAGGCCTAACAGCTGACAGGACCCCGTCAACATCAGCTTGAGAAAGCCAGCTGAAATGGTCCAGGAACAGGCCAGAAGACTGGCAAGGGGCCTCTAGTTCCCTAACCGTATCAAAGTTGGGGAGGTCACAGCAGGGCAACAAGACTTTATCCGCAAAAAGCTCGCAATGCCTCGCAGCTGTGGGCCGAATTAGTAGTTAAATTTGGTTGTTCGTTCAAAGACGTAAGAGACCTAATTACTCTAAATCATTGTGCCAGGCTGGACAAATTTTTGGCATTATCAAAAGTGTTTTTCTTCCCTCCAAATCTCTAAGAAATTTTGCACACGCAGTGCTCATTTCCAAATTCACCTTTAAGATTTGATTTAGGAAAATTCAATAGCTCTAATTTTTATTATAAATAAATAACTTACACAGTGCATCTAATGAGCAATGTACATTACAGTTGCATTGTGTTTGGTGAGATGGATCCTCAAGAAACTGTGGGAGGAATAAATAGCTGAGAAATTGTCCTTCAACTGAATTTTTCCTTTGCAGGATACTGTGATTACAAGCTTGATTAGTTGAATTTCTCTCTTCCTTATATTTTTTTTCTAAACAGCCCTGGTGTTATTGAAAGGTGATGAGCTTTTCTCAGAGCTTGTTAGGGGGGTACTTTTAATTATAATTTTAATTATACAGGATCCCATGTCTTGGCTATGGGTGCCCCCATCTTGCTGCCCTTGACCATTGTGTTTGATATTGGAAGGAATGATGATGAGACTGTAGTAGAATGGGATGGTGAACAAAAATATTCTATATCCCATACTCTACCATGCTAGATCTGACTGAAGGGACCACATTGATTTATCAAGCTGGCAAACCTCTGAGTTTATCCCATTCATGGTTGATTCTGGTAATGGCAGTGATGACAAAATCATTATTTTAAGACACTAATTTATCTCCTAGTTATAAGAGCTATCTAGTCATAAATTCAAGTTTCACATACTGAGGTGGGAACTACTTATGGTTGCCAGCCCAGGAATGGGAAATTCCTGGATATTTTGGGGTGGAGCCTGGGGAAAGTGGGGTTTGGAGATGGGAGGGATCTCCATGGGGTTTAATGCCATAAAGTGCACCTTCCAAAGCTGACATTTTCTCTAGCGGAAGTGCTCTCCATTGTCTGGAGGAATAAAAGGCCTTGCCTGAAAAGGGAGGGGGTTCACTCCTAGGGAGCAGGGCTGGGGAGAGGCTGCTGCAGATGGAGGGATCCCTCCTCCAGGAAAGGGTGAGTTAGCCTGAGGCCTAGTGCCAGGAGATGGCTAGGGACAGGTGAGTTAACCTGAGGCCTAGTGCCAGGAGAGGGCTAGGGACAGTAAAGATCGATGTGTTCGGGTTTTTATTTGTTTGATTGCCTGCCTTTACTGGTTTTGTCGTCCTATTGTGGCTTGAGTTATCATTATTATTAGAACTTTTTAATAAACTGTTACTCTGCCCTGGGTCCTCACGCCTCATTTGGTCACCTAAAAAGTATACTCTGTTGGGAGAAGCAGCAGCCAGGGGCAGGCCGGGTGCTCTGGGCCTTCTTGAGTTAGGCTCACAGTAGAGTGGTGGCAGCTACTGAAGATCCCCATTCCTCTCTCTTACCTGACAGCAGGTAACAACAATCATGATAAAATTATATATATCTAAAATTCATAAGTAATCAATAAAATTAATAAAACCATTCAATACAGTTAACAAGATGGTACTCATATAATTAGGGCTATTGGAGGCCCGGTCAAGCAGCCAAATCCTCATATCAGAAGCCCGAGGGAGAAGAGAGGGAGGCCAGTAATGATGACAACCTGTGGTTGCCCTCAATTGTAGGCCTGGTGGAATAGCTCTGTTTTACAGGCCCTTCAGAACTTATGAAGGTCCCATAGGGCTAGGGTTGCCAGGTCCCTCTTTGCTATCAGCGGGAGGTTTTTGGGGTGGAGCCTGAGGAGGGCGGGGTTTGGGGAGGGGATGGACTTCCGTGCCATAGAATCCAATTGCCAAAACGGCCATTTTCTCCAGGTGAACTGATCTCTAACGGCTGGAGATCAGTTGTAATAGCAGGAGATCTCCAGCTACTACCTGGAGGTTGGCATCCCTACATAGGGCCCTGATGTTACTTGGAAGAACATTCCATCAGGCTGGGGTCAGGGCCTTGTTGGATGTTGCCCTATTGTTGCTAGTTGTGAAAGGGCCCCCATAACATTTCAAGCTTCAGGGCCCCAAAAATGTAGATCCGCCACTGTCCTAGACTGCAAAGGGAGAGGATGTGAGGAGGCCAGAAAGAGAAGGAACTGAGTAGAAGCAAACCCTCCTCCTTTAGGCCCTCCTTTCTCCCTCCCCCAAAATATTTTATTAATTTTTAACAAAACAAAAAGAACACGCACACATACATTTACAAGACTCTGCCAGGGAAGAAGAGAATCCTGGAGGGTGCTACAGCTCCTGCCTCCACCAATGCACCCATCATTTAGGTCGTGTTCTGTCCTCGGTGCTTAGAAGCTACAGAGAGAAGCACACTTCCTGTTTTTAAACAGCTGACCTTATACAGACATTACATTTTAGCATGACATTTAAAGTTATCTACTTGGAATTAACTTCATACTTAACATTGCCCCAGAGATGGAGCTTTTCTTGAGTAGTATATCAAAAAAGCAACAATGATTCCATTGTTAATGCAGAGTATTTTCAATGCCAGATCTAAACTACAGATGATTGCAAAGTGCTCTAATGACAGGAAATTCTACATTGAAGGTAAAATGCTATATTTTTTAAAGCTTTAAATTACATTGTTTAAAAGCCACAACAAATTCCAACTGCAAATCCAAATCAAGGTTGTATGCATAATCCTGACCTTAACTAGCTGCATTCATTCTCACTTAAACCTCATAAAAAGTGCTACACCAGTATTTTTTTTTTTACTTCCAATTCTTAAATGTATGGAAGAAAGTTAGAATAACTTCTAAGTATCTCATCTGACATGGATATAATTGCCTAACAACTTGATCTATGACCTAGATGAACACTGATTTTTGCTGATTTTTGCTGACTAGTATAATATGGTGGATTCAATTCATAGTCAAGTAAAAGTCATTACCTTTTCATCAGATTAATTCCATGTGTTACAATGGGACTAAATAAACTCGCTAAAGCTTAAAACTCACTTTGGCAAACCATCTGACTGCATGTCTTCACATTCATTCCTTATTTATCCCAATGTTTCTTTTTCTTCCGGGCTCCTTTCCCTATGCTATCTTTTCCACTGATTTAGTTGAGGGAATATAATTTCTATTTGGGAAATGACACAGGCAGGGTTAATGCTCCCATCCCTGTTCCAGCACCACACCCAGACCTAGCTGCGTTTACGGAAAATTAAATACTTCACCAGATCTCAGATCCTATCATAACAAATCTGTAATGTTTCATGTGGTTTGGCTCTAACTCTGTCTGTATTAACGGGATGCGATGCAAGTGTACACATTATGGAAATGATGCGGCTTGTCTGATGTGGAGTACAGGGGGTACAGGCAAAATAACTATCTGGCTGCCCCAGCCTGCAGGTATGCTGCTTATCACTGAAGGGTATGTGTGTAAGTAGAACATTCTCTACTCCCTCCCTCAATATGCAGTGATAGCTATGTGTCAGGGTATTCAAGCACAATGTTTGCTCTGTGCCTATTAGGTGTAGAACCAGAACGAGAACCAGAACCATAAAATAGTCCAATAAAACAGGAGGCCATCTATGACACACACACACACACACCCTTTTACCCTCTTTAGTACCCACTCTCTCAGCATGACAGTGTATGCTGAGGGAAAGCGTCAGCCTGAGTGTATTTGTGAGATTATTTTTCTCCTTCTCCAGTCCCACACCTTGTTTTAGCTCAGAGAGAAATTTGACACAAGAGGCTTCTTAACATTAACAATCAAAACAGGGAAATTTATTGAACAGTATTCACAAGATGGATTTTTGGGGGGAAAGGCAGAATTGGAGGGAAACACCATATATATATATATATATATATATATATATATATATATATATATATATATATATATATATATATATATATATATATATATATATATACACACACACACACACACACACACACAATATTCCTTCAGAGAGATAGCTTAGTTCAGATATTACTCATGTTGTCTTTAGCTTAGATGTTTTCTCAACTTAGGTTTCTTCAGTAGTTAGGTTTCAAGCTTTGTTCTGCCCTTCAGAACTCACACAGATTCAGTTCCACAGACTCTGTACCCAGCCTGCCTGACAGGAATGAAGAGACTTTGAATCTCTTACTCCTCAGAGAACTTCCAGAAGTATGGGGAAATATCACAATCCCTCTTCCAGTTCTCACTGACTAGTCGTAGCATCCAACCCGATAACTATATTGTCATTTTCTATTCATTCATTGTGTAGCTAATCTCTGAATCCACACCTCTAGAGGAGAATTCTACAGTCTTAGTACTGCCACTGAAAAAGCCTTGACACCTGTAATCAGGAGCAAACTGACCATTAAAGCCACTGGGGAAATTCCAAATGGGCCAATGGCTTGAGGAGCCATCCCCCCAGGGGTTACCCTGGTCTCAAACAAGTCTTTATCCCAGGTAGGGCAGGCAGTAGCTGCTACTGCAAGCTGGTGGTGGCCCTCAGCTACTGCACCTTTGATGGTGAGGAGACTGGAGAGTAGGAAGGCTCCATATAATCAAAATCCAGTGAAGCTGTATCAAAATGGATGTTACTTGGTTGTTACATGTAGCCCCTATGCAGCCATGCAGATACATTCCAGACTAGCTATAGTTTCTAAGAATGTTTCAAAGTCAGGCCATGTAGAACACATTATAATAGTCTAATCTGGAGGTCTGCAAAGCATGTGTGATTTTAAAAATTTTGTTGTATAGAACTCAAGTGGAACCACTGAGAACTGAACCAGCCTTTATCTGCATAGTTCCATTCCTTCATCCTATGATCCTGGCTTGGTTCAGTTTCTTGGCAACACACAGAAGGGCCACAGGAACCACACACACACACACACAAATCATGAATCAATCACTTACTTGTTACATGTCAACATACTACCAATTTACCCATACAAAGTGATTTTTTTGTCTCTTTGATAGCTGATTTCCTTATTTCAGCCACACTACCTGTACTCCGCTCTGACCTGGATGTCCCAGGCTAGCCTGATCTCGTCAGATCTCAGAAGCTAAACAGGGTCAGCCCCGGTTAGTATTTGGATGGGAGACCACCAAGGAATACCAGGATTGCTGTGCAGAGGAAGGCACTGGCAAACCACCTCTGTTGGTCTCTTGCCTTGAAAACCCCCAAAAGGGATCGCCATAAGTCGGCTGCGACTTGACGGCACTTTACAAACATACCTGTACTCTAGTGACTTTGATTTTTCATGTTAATTTTTGTGCTTTTGTGTAACATTTCCCTGGATCATGTCCTATATGATTCTCACCACCAAATTGGAAGACCTTTTCAAAACCTTCAGAGGAAATAATGTAAGATTTCAGCCCTTTGCAGCGTTATATGAGAAGTAGCTCCATTGAACTTAGTGGGGCTTATATCTAAATAAACATGCATGAAAGTGGTCCATAACACTAGTCCTGCACACATTTGCTTATTGTTTTGTTCAACTGAACACAGTAGGGCTTAGTTCCAAGTGTTCATGCATGGAACTGAACTGCACATTTCATAATTAAACACATAACCTAATTCCAGGCATCCATCTCTGAATCACATTAGCATGTTTTTCTAAGTGAATTATAGAATGGACAGAGATGGAGAGAAACCTTTAAAAGTAAGCCTGTCACCCAATTAAAAAACCATAGTCAATTAATCATTTGAGTTTTAGTCAATTAATAAATCAATTGATTGATTAAATTTGCATATGAGTAATAGTTCTGAATTAAAAGTATACTTTGCTTTTATGATGAACGTGTGTCAGAACATCTTAGAAAAGGTGCCATTCTCTCCCAGGTGAGAAAGAGGGGAAGTTGCTGTTCTTAAATGGTACTGGGCCTGTGTGGCTTCTATAAATGCTTGTATTAAAATAATGCTCCCTCTCCCCCCGAAAAAATCTGCCATCCAATTAATCAAGATCATAGTTTTGGTTGATCAAAAGGCTTTGAGTCAATTAAGGATGCGATACAATGCACATTTACCTATGAGCAGGCCTTATTGCCCAGTAAAGTGCTGAGTACATGCACATATGATTGCACAGTAAATTTCACATCCCTATTTAAAACTGAAATAAGGTTATTTATACTGTTTCCTAAGTGTCAGTAAGAAGCCATAATCTGCCTTTAGACACATAGTGATATGTTCATTGGACTGTAGGGTTTTAGGAGTCATTCATGTAGGGAGCAGTTTGTGTGAAAGTTTCCTTCTCTCTGGAGTGACACATTTTTATGTCAAGCATATATTCAAAATGTGGTGAACATGGAAATTATCTCTCAGATCAGTAAACAAACGAGAAAAGTGATTAAAAAGTAGTCATGATGCTCAGAAAACTAAATAACACCAGAACTTAATAACATAAAATGAAATTTTATTATGGTCCACACAGTTTCTGGGTTTCTAGGTGAAAAGAATATTGGTATTTATGAATTGGTATTTATCAGAAGACATATATATCCTTCAGCAGATTAATATTCACTTCACATCTTAACAAATAGAGTGCCATTTAGTTATAATTTGAAAAACAAAATGCAGTATCTTCCCCTAATCTCTTTGATAAACCTAGGCAAATGAATCAAGTAAACAATACCTATCTTGAACAATACACAAAAGATCCTGGGGAAGATCTTCAAAGAACAATGCATGCATAGTGTTGTTTTGGGGCACAGCCTCAGTAAAGTAAGTGTCACAAATTAGGATGGAAATATATGTATATCTTACTTTGAATGCAGCATAAACCAATCTGAAATGCATTGTTCTGAATGAATATTAATTTATCATTAATAATAATCATTTTGAAAATTATGCACAAAAACTGTGCTTAAGGAGTATTGCGATTTATTTTCCTACTACTTAGGACACATTATTTTAAAGTTGCAATAATGAGACTAGGGTCCAGCAAAAAAATAAAAAAAAAATCAGTAAATTTCAGGTTTGGGTTGATTAGGCCTGACATTTTTTGGTTAACCTGAAATAAGCCAAATACACATTTGGCTTATTTCCAGGTTTACTGAAAAAATTAGGGCCCATTATAGTTTATGGAAAATTCTTTTTGAAGCTTCTGTTGGGGTGTTTTTGGAGGTAGAGTTCCCAAATTTTCAGGGTAGCTTGAAGGGTCTCTCCTTCAAGTCAGCCAAGAAGACCTGAAATTGTTCTGCAACTTCTCTCTCAATCACCTTGTCCAGAATGGGAAGATTGGGAAGGCCACATCCTTTTTCTGTAGTGATGATTTTTAAAGTAATGTATGGATAACTGTCTCTTTGAGTGGCTGAAGGAAGGCATCCTCAGTCATTGATTGATTTATGATGAACATCAAGGATTCATTAATGTGGTGCTTACATGATTTCAGCAACCAGGATGGATGCAGATCTGGAGCACAAGTAATGATCTTCAGAGATCCCAAGTTCCTTTTAACATCCAACATAGTAACATCCAACATAGTAACATCCAACATAGTAATCCATAAATGAACCACCTGATGCACTAGACATTTCTTCTGTCTGAACTGTATTACATCTGGCATCCAAATCAGAATGAATTTAGAGATTTTATCAAAATTTAGTGCTTTTGCAAAATACATTGCAAAAGTATCACAACTAATCACTTATTCCTGAGTATTTAAAGACTCAAATTTAGGAGTCAGCAAGTGCCTAAATACATTAAACCATTGAACTGGTTGTGAACTAGCTGGTGCAATGGAAGCAGAAAAGAAAAAAAATTACCTTTGTCACCATAGCCTCTTAGGTCTGCCAATGAGTTCTATGGCTGTTGTATGGATCCCAAAGCTTTTTCAGCCTGTGGGCATCTTTGGAATTCTGACACAGCACGGTGGGTGGATCTAAAAAATGACTGAACCAGAAGGCAGAGCAAGCCACAAAATAGTTACCACAACTTACCTTCAGTCACACAGTGAAGATCCTTGTGCTGTGGTGGCAGCTGCTGCCAAAGCAATGTTTTTTTAAAAATCTGCACAGCCAATCAAATCTCCCATGGGCTATCAGAAACCTTGCTGGGCAAAAGCCCCACCCACTTTGTAAAAACATTTGGTGGGTGCCAGGAAAGGTGTCAGTGAGTGCCATGATGGCCACAGGCACCATATTGGAGAACCTTGCTTTGTTGGATTTACTCCTGAGTTTTCTGCTAACACTGCTCAAAACATCTCCTGGCCCTTTTCAGGTCACCCAGCTCTGAAATAAACCAACAGGCTGGATTCTGCCTTGAGGGCAGGAGAGGTCAATGTGGGGCAGCTTTGTTGATAGCTTCCAGGAGCTTCATGTTCCAAGTGCCCACTACAGCCTCAACAGAGTATTCATTTGTAATCCTAAAATACCCAAGAGCATTTTGGAATCCAATGGGATTCATAAGTCTTTCAGTGAATGGACCATTTTAACTTTTCCCATTCTCCTGCAAATGGTAGGTGCCGCATTCATTCTTGCCTTGAGTGAACATTGGTCAGTCCAAGGCACAAGCTGAACTTTTAACCTTTAACCCAGACCTTCCCCAAAGGCTCAGTGCAATGTACGGTCTATTTCATGTGTTTACCCATCACAACCTGAGAGGTGCATGGCAGCCTGAGAGACTACAAAATCCTGACCTGGCCCAGGCAAGGTGCCCTCAGAATGAATGTTGAAGCCTCCCAGAACAACCAGTCTAGGTGTCTCCAACACCAAGCCAGAGATCACCTCTGGGTCTTTAAAGGTCAAACCTGCTCATCTGGAAGCAATACAGAGAGGATAAAATTGGGGTTATATATCCAAGCATCTACCCCCTCCCAGCATCCTAGCAATCAGCTTCTTGGACATCCGTAGGGTTGCCAGCTCCAGGTTGGGAAATACCTGGATATTTTGGGGGTGGAGCCTGAGGAGGGGGGTTTGGGGAGGGACCAATGCCATAGAGTCCAATTGCCAAAGTGGTCATTTTGTCTAGGTGAACTGATCTCTGTCGGCTGGAGATCAATTGTAATAGCAGGAGATCTCCAGCTAGTACCAGGAGGTTGGCTACCCTAGACATTCACAATTTTCAACTCTTACTTGCATCTGCAGCAGGACAAAAATGTTTTGTTGCCCCAAGTAGATACATCACCTATAGCATTCTCCCAGGGAAGCTACCTCCTCATTGTGCTATCCCCACCACCCTCTTGGAGTGGAAAAGCAGCTCAAATTATCAGCATGACATCTGTAGCTCATCCTCACTTCTACCCAGCAATGGTACACTGAAACGTAGTCATATGAGGCTAGCATCATGCGCAGAACATGACATGTATTGATTTATGGCCTGCTTCTCTGAGAAAATCTTTCAAAGCCTTGAAATGGAATGCTACAATGTATGTTGAGTTCCGCACCTGTCTGCCCATGATTACTCAGAGATAGTCCTAGGCATTTTGGTACCCATCCCCCACTAGTGGCACCCCAATTCTGCTGTGTAAGATGGTGAATGGAAGATGGCAGCAGCTGCTTGTTGGAAGCTCACTTTTAGAGCTCTGTTTGTTTTAGATGAGCCTTTGGCCTTTTATTTTGAGTGATTTGTCAGGAAAGAGCTTATAAATGGGATGGCTGTTTTTAATCATATATGGGAGGACGTTTGGTTTTGAAACCTTGAGAACCAAGTAGATAATTAGCCAAAGTAGCTGCATTGGGTGTTCGTCTGCGAATCTCTTACTCTAGGTTGCGCGAGCAGCCTTGAAGTGCTTTGTGAGAGAAAGCAAACATTTGCCTGGAAATATTATTAATGAATGAAAGAAAGAGATAAGCCTGCACATTTAATCAGAAGGTAAGAAGGAAAGAAACAAGTTTGTATATCTATTTAGTGGACTTCTGGGTTATATTAAAAGCTGGAGAAGAAGAAGTAACAAAGAGAAATGAAGGAGATTTCTGTTGCCTCTTCTCTCCTTAAACTGTGTACTGTACTGTGTTCCAAGTCCTGGAGAGGAAGAATAACTTATCTGTATTGTGAGATAAGAATTACGGGACAAAAAGAGAAAGAAAGAAAGAAAGAAAGAAAGAAAGAAAGAAAGAAAGAAAGAAAGAAAGAAAGAAAGAAAGAAAGAAAGAAAGAAAGAAAGAAAGAAAGAAAGAAAGAAAGAAAGAAAGAAAGAAAGAAAGTCTTCTTTAAATCTTTAAACTGCAGAATATGGTTGGTTTGGGATCAAGGAAAGAGGGAAGTAGCTTAGCTATGGGGATGAAAAGAGCCTATCCATTTGAAGAGGAATACTTGACTCCCTCGAGCAAACAAACCAAGTTAGAGGACTTTTTTGCTCCTCTCAAACATCCAAATAGGTTTGAGTGTCTCCTCCAGGAACATTCTGTTTGCCTTCCTGAGATGAATGCAGGTTTGTGCTCAAGCTCTTCCATAGCAATCTATTATTTCTAACAATAATACAGTGATTTATGGTTTGCGATCGTCATCTCCATTGTGCCTGTATAGAAGATCAGAGGAGATCTTCCTTCAAATCAGACACATCTAATTGCAAAGACATTTCAGCAAAGTTATAAAAAACTTTATAACAGCTGTGTAAGGTTGTCTCTTATCTCTTAACTGCCTCCCTGTATATCACCATTGGCTAAATGCCAGTAGAAGCAGCAACTGTTACTGCAGAACCAGTGATGAAAATCAACAAATAGATTAAACTAATTTTAATATTACTATTTGTGGGGGGGGGGGTCCTAGGTTTGGAAGCAACCCAAGAAGCTGGCACTGAAGCCTTAGTGCATATTCTGATGTATTTGCTTATTTATTTACTTCCATAGTAAAAACTGGGGGATGATATACCCAAGGAGCCCTGGGATTGGAAGACATTCCATGGCTAGTTGGAATAATTTTCCAACATTCTTCTTTGAAACAAGGTCTTGCACACGGAACATGGAATCATCTAGTATCAGATGTGTAACACGAGTGCATCTGATTCCCAAAATAAGTTCTGTGTGGGCATGTCCTCACTCACCAAGTATGTTAAGCCAGTAATCAGAGGTGTATACATGTGTGTACATATAAATGACCACTCTGCAAGCATCACACACAGCTATCTAGTATCTTTTCTTGGCATTTATTTGCAACAAATCAATTGTGATTTGTGTGAAATATCTCAGACATTTGAAAAATTAAGTTCTACTTAGGGTTGTGCGTATCGATATACCTGAACTGAAAATAAACCTGCAATTAGCCATTTCAGCAATATTCAGGTTTCGGGACGACTGAATACCAAAACCTGGGAATCTGCCCGAAGCTGAATAGGCGATTCCTCGGCTATTCGCCTTTGCTCAGATACTTGGTCTGACCAAACTATTTATCATCATCCAGTGGTGTGCTCTGGATCAGGATAGTCGGGAGGCAGAAGGGTCATTTTAAAGACATGGCTCACCCAGTCCCGTCCAGAGGGATATATCCTCCAACTAAAAAGCACCAGCTTCAACAGCTGCTTAACAGGCTTCGTTCTGAAGAAGACTGCTCATGCGCTTCACAAGAGCTGACTTGGTCATGACTTTGGCTAGCTCCGATATCACTCACTCCCCTTAAACCTGCTCTCAAATGCAGGTTGCTCTGAGTAGAGGCTTTGTTTCCCCGCACCGTGACCATCTCTGGAAATCAGATTTTTTGATGACTATAATAAAAGACCGTTCACAGGATGTCATTTGCCACAAAAAAAAAAAAATGTTTTCCATGCCTTATTTTTCTTGCATTTAAGCCTTTTCCCTCAATTTGGAAGCTAATTTGCTATGCACCCCAGATATGAAGGGAGCTCCCAGACTTTGAGGTGCCGGCCTGCCAATCAGCTCTTTCCAACAGTCCTTGGCAAAGCTGAACTTCTGAACCTGAAAACCGATGGACAGCTCGGCTCGCAAATGCCTGAAGGATAGGGGTAACCCCTTTGCAGTCCATAAAATTGGAGCCCCTATCCCAATGTTCACCAAACTTTAGTGTCTATCTAGGAAGAGTCCCTTGCAGCTACGCTGCAAATTTGGTGACTCTACCTCCAAAAATGCCCCCACAGGAGCTTCAAAAATAATCCCCATAGACTATAAGGGACCCAATTTTTTTTTTTTGTAAATCCAGAAATAAAGCTGAAATACCCCTTTACTGGTATGGGTATTCAGCTTATTCCGGGTTTACCAAAAAAATCAGCCCCAATAAACCCGAACCCAAAATTTACCAAATTATTTTTCACACAACCCTAGTTCTAATGTTTGATTCCATGTAGACAGCCTAAATAAATAGAAACTATATTATCCAGTATCCATTAAGTTCCTTTAAGTATGTAACTAAGAGGACTGTTCCATTTTAGTTGCACAGTAATTGGAACACATATTAAATATGCATTTTGTGAACCACTATTTAAATAAATATAACTTTTTGAGTCAATCTACAAAGACTCCAACTATGAAAAAAATTACAGTGCCATTAATTTTTAAGAAAAATATAAACTTTCACAACTACATAAAACTCTATCACCCCCATCTAAGTCCTACAATCTGCAAGCTATAGCCTCAGTCTGTTTTGCAATGACTCATTTTTAATTTTAAAGACGCATTATCTCTAGCTAGTAAATTAACAGCAGCCTATAGTGCATACACACTGTCATCCATCTGCTTAAGGCTCTTGTCATATGACACCAGCCTTGTATCTATAGATTTCATGTGGTATTCAAAAGCTATCAACCCTGCCTCCGAGATAGCCCACCTTCTGGCTCCAGGCTAGAAAAGTGACTCTCCATTTCCAATTCTAATGACTGCAGAGATAACAGAAGTTTTCTTTCTCCCCCATTAAGGGTCTGGGCTCTTTGGAGAAAAAGACTTGAGCTAAAATTGCTAGGATTTGTTTTTAAAGAAAACTGAATTAATTGGCTATCACCTGCTGTTACTGATCATAAGGAGCAATGACCCACCTCCAGTGTACCCATCTGCATATCACTGACCTTTATTGCACGAATGATGGAACAGAATACATTTTTAATACTACCATAGAATGTGTGAAACATAAAAGCCAATTCCCAACACTGTATCCCAAACTACCAACATCTTAACACACTGTAGAATGACCGTGAAAGAGAACCCAGAACTGGGTTATGTTGGGATCTCAGTGGATCCCGTGGAACTAAGTCAATGGGCTAGGCACCCAGCTGAAAGGGGCCCAGAGGGAGGGGTAAGAGGAAAGGGGACTTTTTTCATGCCATGCCTGCAATAACATCTCCTGCACTTTTTTTAAACTTCTTCAGTACTTTTCATGTACAAAGAAAATTACTGGGTACTCCCATTCATCTTCACAATGAGTCTTTAATTTTAATTACTACATTACCATTTTGTAAGCAGCAACATCCATGAGATTATAGATTGTTTTAGAAAGGGGTCAGCTGTAGGCATGCACATGCATGTGCACATAGCGATCATTCCTTCTCTTATCCTTTTATATGGGTACTCCTGAGTAGTGGTAGAATGTATATAACAGGACTCTGAGCATTGTTGGGCCATATCTCTGCCTCAAAGTGACATCTGTACCATTAAAATAACTACAAAGTAACTTTAGTAACTGAGAACTAAAGCATAAGGATCAAATCAAAAGCCCATTAACTGGCATACACAGCAACTATCACAACTCACAAAGATGCTACTTTACTAAATGAACAGTAACTAGTGTGATTCCCTATTCCCTATTAACTAGTTTCAGTAATCATTTAAAATATGTACAACAGCAGTCATTTCAAAAATACAGCTAAATGTTATGATCAATAATTACATCATAGTCTCTTTGGTAGTAGTAGTAGTAGAAGAGTTGGCTTTTATATGCTGACTTTCTCTACCACTTATGGGATACTCAAACCTGCTTACAATCCCCTTCCCTTCCCCTCCCCACAACAGACACCATGTGAGGTAGGTGGGGCTGAGAGAGCTCTAACAGAGCTGTGACTGGCCCAAGGTCACCCAGCTGGCTTTGCGGGTAGGAGTTGGGAAACAAATCCAGTTCACCAGATTAGCCTCCCCCACTCATGTGGAGGAGTGGGGAATCAAACCTGGTTCTCCAGATCAGAGTCCACCACTCCAAACCACCACTCTTAACCACTACGCCACACTGTAGTTTGTTGATAGTCGAAGAAGAGGAGGAGGAGGAGGAGGAGGAGGAGGAGGTGGAGGAGTTGGTTTTTATACCCCGATTTTCTCTACCTTACAGAGTCTCAAACCTGCTTACAATAACCTTCCCTTTCTCTCCCCACAACAGACACCTTGTGAGGTAGGTGGGGCTGACAGAGAGAACTGCGACTAGCCCAAGGTCACCGAGCAGGCTTCATGTGTAGGAATGGGAAAACAAAGCCAGTTCACCAGATTAGAGTCCATCGCTCTTAATCACTACACCATGCTGGCTCTCTTAGTAGACAGAGGTGTAAACTTGAGCAGCTCTGACAGCTGCTGTAACCAACAAAGTTGTGGCCATTTTTATTCCAAAAGGTTGTCTGTTGTTATTGCACGTTCCAGGGGGGAAGTGGAGGTTGTTTCTTTGCCCTTTCAGCATTGGGTCAGCAAGAGGTGGTTCACCAAAAAGGATCTTGATTTGCTTGAGAGGAAGATGCAATATTCTCCAAGTGCCTTCTGTTTCTTCTGAATATTCACCTCTGTCTCAGAGAAATGTGAACCAACCTCCTTGGTTGCAGTTGTTTGGTCACTCCACCATTTCCCATTCAGCATTCTTGTTCTCTCATTCTTCTTTAATTAGGGTAAATACCTTGCACCTCTATTATAAGTCATACTTCTCCTGGTTTTTTTGTACTGTATTCATTCAAATAATTAAATATAGCTATACATGTATGAAACTTTCTATTAAAAACTCTGTAGTAAATTAACATTGTTGTAATGGACCTTGCTGTAGTTTAATAATGAAAGATATTTGTCTTTTATCAGTTTATATGTCATTAATCTAAAAATCTTCAAACTATTTTCCACGAACCCATTCACTTGAGAATTACACTACCTCATGCACTTGAAAATAAGTGTATATTTACATTAATAAAACAAAGCAAAATTCCTGAATATAAAAGTCAAGCCCATTATCTGTTATCATTGTCTTGAGGCATACCATGTCTTGCAAATATAACCTTAATTGTCAGGAAGTCTTGTCATTGGCACTAGTGCTGTTCAGATCTGATAGCCCGGAGAGTGTCAGTAGTAATCCAAAATTGATAGCTTTCAGTTTCATTTATCAGCCAGATACTTTTAAAGAAGAGATCAATTGATGATGTTTTCGTAACAAAATAAGATTTTACATAAATCACTCTGTCAACCACAGAAAACCTTCATATGTCTAAACAATGTGTTCTAGCTTACGATTATCCTCCTCCCCATTACAGAACCTTTCTGTTACAGGACTTAGGCTTCTCATCCCAGCTTCTTCTTTCAGGGAATAATTAGGCCATGCTTCTTGAACCACATAAAACTCAGCAGCCAGCCAACCCTTTAATAGGCTTTCCTCCCACTCAAACTTCTGGATTGTTCTGATGTGCCACAGTAATGAGTCTGAGTATTCAAATAAGTCTATATGAGAATTTGGTGCCATGATTGATAAATTCTGTATTAACGGTCATGAGTTGCTAAAAGGAATACTTCTGAATGTCTGGCATAGTGTATTAAAGGATCACTTTCTGCTTTAGAAATCTGTTCAAAATAACTGAATAACTGAGTATAAAAATGAACTGTGATTTTATCAAGAAGCTGCCTTGGAAACCCATGGCTGAGATGGCATATACATTTTTTTTTTAAATAAACAAGTTTAGAAAAGAATACTGACATTTCTATTAATATCAGGCCAGTTTCTAGCTCTGCATTTACAGTTGTCAATACGTAGGTTACAAATTCTCTTTATTGTTTTTACTTATATCTTTATATATGGAAAGCACTTTGTGGCTGACCATCATCCCTTCATTGGTATTGATTTTAACAGCTCTCTGCCAACCAAGAAATTATGATTCTGAGGTTCTTTAATAGGACTTCATGAATATATAGATCTTAAACAAATCTCTTGAATGAATTTAGTCCCTTATATGAATCTATTCCATCTTACAAACATTGCTTAACAGCTGACAGCATTGTATCCCACTGGTGCATGAGCAAGCTGCTCCCACACTTACAGCCTATTCCTGAGGGTCAGGGAGCTGAGCCATGGTGGGGAGAGGCACAGCAATGGCACAGGCAAGCGGGCTCCTAAAAGGTTTGGAGTGGTGTGGGTTGGTGGGGAAAACAAAGGGAATTTCAAAAATGAACGATCACTGCTTGACGGCGGGGCAGTGCCGCGGCCATGAAGGCTGGGCAGAGCAGGAGGCCTCAGCTCCTCAAGGCCGGCAACCAGGGGAGAGGCCTTATGGGGACGGGGAGGAGTGTTGACTGGGAGGGGATGGGTGCCAGACATTCCCACCCTCTTTGTGTCAACTCTAGCAAGAAGGGAGGGGGCGGTGTGGTAGCGGCAAGAGGCAGGGCTGGGCCAGGAGAGACTGGCCAGGACAGTCCCCATCAGTGAGTGTGTCGGGACAGGGGTGGGGTGCACCTCTCCAGTTTACCTGAGCCATGTGGCCCAGTGATGGCTTTCTGCCCAGACAGCACCTCAAGACCCTCCAGCCATCAAGACCCTCCAGCCATCATCCCTGGTCTCAAGTGACTTGGCGACCCCAAGGTCTTGGGCTCAGGAATCAGAGAACTGGGAGAATGGGAGGCTAATGTGGCAGCATGGTGGTGGCGTGGGGGCCTCCCATGGCCACAGGGGGAGAAGCTGGAGGGGGCCCCGCCAGAGTGTAAGTCAGCGTCTCCAGGGCCCCCAGCACTCATGTCTGTCCCTCCGCCATGGTCTGAGTCATGGTGAGCATGGTGGACAGATGGCCTCTGGAGGCAGTCACCTTGGCCGCCAGCATCTCCACACAGCAATCTGCCCAATCGGTGGCCTCCTGCCACTCTCTCTCTCTCTATGGCAGCCCACATGGAGGAGAAGGTTGGGGGAATGTGTTGCGTGAGAATTTGCGCTTATGAGGGGGCCCCTCCCAACCATCTCCACATGGTGGGGGTGTGGATCCCAACCTCATGCAACCCCATTGGCCCTGCATTGGCATGGGAAACACATTTGCCTAATGGGAGCGTGCCAGACCCAGAGGCACAGCTGAGATTGAGTTAGAGGGGCACTAGCTGCATGACTGATCCCCGTCAAACACCCTCACCTGTCAGCAGGCAGGCCATGGTGGGAGGCTGACCTGGAGTGGTGGAGCCTGATCTGGAGAACCAGGTTTGATTCCCCACTCCTCCACATGAGCGGCGGAGGCTAGTCTGGTGAACTGGATTTGTTTCCCCACTCCTACACATGAAGCCAGCTGGGTGATCTTGGGCAAGTCACATTCTCTCTCAGCCTCACCTCCCTCATGGGGTGTCTGTTGTGGGGAGGGGAAGGGAAGGTGATTGTAAGCCGGTTTGATTCTCCCTTAAGTGGCAGAGAAAGTTGGCATATAAAAACCAACTCTTCTTCTATTCCCGCCAACCACTTGTCTAGTGCTGTCAAGGGAGGGGAGTTGCAGCCCTTGCTGGAGCGGCTGGGGCGGACCATGTTGCACCAGTTGGCAGGAACTGCTGGAGCGGCTGGGGCGGACCATGTTGCACCAGTTGGCAGGAACTGCACGTGTTCTAGGGACCCCAGCAGTGCTTGGCCAACATCAATGGTAGCTCCAGTGAACTGGTGGAGATCATGAGGCCGGGCCATGGGCTTGGGCCTGCTGATCAGAGGAGTCCTCCCGAGAGATGGGGAGGCATATGCCCCAGCAACATGAGACATCCCCCATTGGTCAAGTGGGATGGGCAGTGCAGGACTCAAGGCCATGGTGGCCCTGGACCAGACAGTGGGATTGGAGTGATGAGGAGGTATGGCCCGAGGACCCACAGGCCATCCCCCCAACACTGCTGCCCTGACATGCAAATAAGGGGGTAGGTCTGGCCTTATGTGGGAGCTTTGGCCTACTGGGCACAGCCACATGGGGTGGGGGCCACCTTTTTCCTGCCCTTGCTCTTCTAAGCTGGCCCAGTCTTTGGGGTGTGGCCTCAGAGCGGCAGCCTAGGGACCATTCCCAGTCCCTCATAGGCCTGGTGGGTCCTCCACATGGACGGGGCCCACCCACCTAGGGTTCTGGCTGCATCCACTACAACAAGTGCTGTCTCTGACCTCATGTGACCCTTTGGAGCACCTCCTTGTCAGACTTCCCCCCCCCACCCATCAAGAGGGAAACAATGACAGCAGCCAATGTGGATGGCATGTGTGGCAAGGGTGGACCTGGGAGATTCCAGAGCCAGTGTCTCCTGGCCCACCAGGGACATCGGGGCACTGAGCGCACAGCATCCTCATCGTGGTCTGAGGGGTGGCGCTGGACCTTGGGTGGCCTGGGAGCGCACTGACTACAGTACCCCTCGTCCCCCTTGTTCCCCGGTGGTGGGCAGGTTGGTCCCTGGCAAGGGCTCCAGAAGAGGTAGGCGCCATCCGCCTCTCCACCCATCATCATCATCATCATCATCATTTTATTTGCACTCATAGACCATCAAACAAATTGAATTCACATAACTGAATAATATATAGTAAAACAAGTACAAAATACAATTAAAATTTAGATGCTTAAAAATGGGGGGAAATGCAGAGGTACATAGTTAATTAATATCAAGTAGAACTAAAACAGTATATTATTAAAATTGGAATGCTTAATAGCAAAAGCTTGGTAAAATCAGAAAGAACATACATTAAGTATATAGATAAATACAGTACGCAGAATACACATTCTCAATTTCCTTGGCTACTGTATAGACTTAAGCAATCTTTGCCTTATTTTCATTGCTAACCAAGCAAATCTGGCCATGCTAGCAGATAAATTAACTATTGTGTCCAATAGGAGAAGCGCTAGACATTGTTTTCTCAGAGATCTGGGGCAGTCCACTAATAATGGAATCCATGGACCTGTGCGGATATGATCATATAATTTACACTCAAATAGCACATGTTCAGTGGTTTCAAGAGCATCCCGTTTGTATATGCATCTCCATGCTTCTAATGGGCATTTATTATATATCTCATCTATGACCTTGGAAGGCAGGGCGTTATGCCAAAGAAACATAAAGGCTCTGCAATATTCAGGATTTGTCATATTGGACAGATACAACATGGTCCTATTCCTGATAAGCAAAACCTTTCTAAAGAGAGGATTCAGAATCTTATTTAGGTCATGTTGCCGCTCCACCTCACTGCGAAGTCACCTGCTTCCGAGCTAAGCCACGGCATCTGCAACACAAACATGGAGAACTTAATGGGCCGGCCCAGTCACGGCGAGGCCTGTTGAGAGGACCTCTGCCAAAGACAGAGGAGAGCAGAGCTGCCCTTGATTCACATATAGGGGGCGGCAGCCAAGGCTCCCAGCACCAGTGGCAGAATCCCCAGCCACACACCAAGTCTGCCAGGGTAACTTAATGGCACCTCGGGCAACCCCCTCATAGTTTGCCTTGGGGAAGCAGGAGAGGCAGGAAAATCGCAAAGTGACCACCTTGGGGAGTGGCCCGGCAGCATGCCACCTGGGACTGCTTTTGAAGGAGTTTCTGCTCATCCAGGCCCCTCCTCTCTGGGGGTGCTTCCACTTCCTGCCCTCCACCATTGGCCAGCCACTTAGTCGGCTTCAACAGCCACTAGGGCGAGGTAGGCGGGGCTCTCGGCGGCCGACTAGTCTGGCCATGGGGGAGACTGCATGAAGCTCTATGGGCTGCGCCAGGTTAATACCTGGCATAACTTTGCACCATCAAAAGTGGGCGTTCCTCAGATGAAAGCCCTTTGGAATGCTCCTAGTGCTCGGAACGCCCCTGGGACCACCCCTTCAGGGGACGGTGGCCGCATCTGTGGCACTGGCGCAGAGCTTGCGCCACCTCACCCACACCATCGCCAGCAGCCGCCTCTCACCACCAGCCTAACTCCGTGTATGCTGTCGCCCAGTCCTTTCTGGATGGCGCAAGTGCCCCTAATGCCAGCTCCTCCTAAGCCCAATTGGCCCCCAACCTCAGGAAAGAGCTGTTACTCTGCCTGAAAATAATATCAACTTTTTAAATTGATTTAGCTCCTCCCCTGATTCCTGTTTCTTACTATCCAGTGTCTCAGTTAATGTGTCAGCTAACTCTAGAAACTTTCCCATCTGATAATGTAATTTGTAATCATATGTTTGTAGCTGGGGGCAGGGGATTACTTGCAGTATCACAAAAATCCCTGTTGTCTGCTTATCTGGCTATTAACTGTTTAACTGGTTATCCGAAACAGCTGTATTTCCTACTTAAACCTTTTCCATTATTTTCTTGGTCCCTCGTGACTAATTGATAGAAGCTCATCCCACATCTCAAGAGGGGGGGTAGGGTTGCTAACCTCCAGGTACTAGCTGGAGCTCTGCTATTACAACTGATCTCCAGCTGATAGAGATCAGTTCACCTGGAGAAAATGGTCGCTTTGTCAATTGGACTTTACGGCATTGAAGTCCCTCCTCTCCCCAAATCCCGCTCTTTTCAGGCTCCACCCCAAAAACCTCCCGCCAGTGGCGAGGAGGGACCAGACAACCGGGGGGGGGGGGGAATTAAAAATGCAGGCATCCAATACTTCTGTATTGGATGTTACCCTGTATTGAATGTTACCCTGGACTGCACAGGACTGCAGCAAGGCATGGCTCTGAAGGGGCTAGCTCCTATTGTCTTCATGCTTTGTTTTTATTTTTAAACAGATTTCCCCACCACCACCACACACACACACACACATCTCTGCTTAAAGGTCTTATGAAAGGAAAGAAAAGCTCACACACCAATTCACCTCTCCATATGCCCACTGTGCAGTGAACATTTGAACTGCATTTAAACTAGGGAAACATTTCAATTCTCTTCTTTTGAAATTTGGCAGAAAGGATTCCACATGTGAAACATATATCGTAGCCCATGAGAATTTCATCTCATTTGCGTAGAAAACAAAACAAAGTTACAGTTAGAAATGTGTTTCCCATTAAAGCCAAATTAATAATGAATAGGAAAAAATAGCTATAATAAGGAAAATGAATAGAAATATTAAAGAATAAAATGAACCAAAAATGTTTCATTCAAATAAAAATTGGTGTACACCCCTAGGCTGCATATAGCTGGAACATGTTAAGACCTGATTGGATGGGAAATATAGGCATCTGAAACAACTTTCTAGTGAGTCAGATCATTGGACTATCCAGTCCATTATATGACCAGCTCCAGCAGAGTTCTTTCCAGTCTAGTGAGATAAGATCTTTCTTAACTGGAAAAGCTGTTGTGTGAACCTACCGCATGCATAGCTTATAGTATTCCACTTAATGATGGTTCCTCCCAATGTTATTAATTTGTTTAAATGATTTAATACCACTTTTCGGCACAAGTTCCAAAAAATAACTTACAAAAACATGGAAGTAAAATAAAATCAGTACTGAAAACACAACATCATAATAGAAGTAGAAGGATATATACAGAGCAGCAATGTAATAATAAGGGTCTCAATCAGCAAAAAATAGATCAGTTCTCCAGCAGAGCCACTCTTAAACTACCGTATATACTCGCGTATAAGCCGAGTTTTTCAGCCCAAAAAAAGGGCTGAAAAAGCCGGCCTCGGCTTATATGCGGGTCAATACGGTAAAGGAGGGAGGGAGGAGGGAGGAGGGGGGGCAACTTACCGCCGCCGCCATCGCCGCCGCCATCGCCATCGCTGCCGGGCCCATGCGGCTTCCCCCGGCCAGGAGCGCCCTATGAGGGTCTCCTGCTGCCTCTGGAAGGCCGTGTGGCCGCCGCCGCCGGGCGCATCCAACTCCCCCCACCCTGGAAGGGCCGGGGGAAGCCTGCTGCGGCCCCTGAAAGGCCGTGCAGCCGCCGCCGCCAGGCGCGCCAGGCTCCCTCCGCCCTGGAAGGGCCAGGGGAAGCCTGCTGCGGTGGCTGGAGGGCCGCGCGGCCGCCGCCGCTGGGCACGCCCTCCTCCCCCCGCCCTGGAAAGGCCGGGAGAAGCCTGCTGCGGCCCCTGAAAGGCTGCACGGCCGCCGCCGCCGGGCGCGCCGGGCTCCTTCCGCCCTGGAAGGGCCAAGGGAAGCCTGCTGCGGTGGCTGGAGGGCCGTGCGGCCGCCGCCACCGGGCGCACCCTCCTCCCCCCGCCCTGGAAGGGCCGGGAGAAGCCTGCTGCGGCCCCTGAAAGGCCGCGCGCACCCGGCTCTTCCCGCCCTGGAAGAGCCTGAGGAAGCCTCCTGGGGGGGGCCGCCGCCGCCCGGCCTGAAGGTAAGCCTGCGGGGGGGGAGGGGTTATAAGCCAACCCTCGGCTTATACGCGGGTGCCTAATTTTTCCCCATTTTTGGGGAGAAATTAGGCACCTCGGCTTATACGCGGGTCGGCTTATACACGGGTATATACGGTAATCTGAAAGCAAGTGGGGGGAAATGTCCATAGTTATCCCAGAAACCACAGTTAATGGTGCCAACTACACTCTCTGGGGGAGAGCATTCCATAATCTTGGTGCTGCCACCAGCAATGGTTCTAGCTTTCATGTTCTTTTTCATTATATGACTAGCTTATGATATATACCCAAGCTTCTAAAGATGATAGACAGTGTTATTGATTTACATGCTAATTCTCCAACTGTTACTAATTTCCTTGATTCCAACTTCGAAAGCTGACATTCCTGTCAAAAATTACCACCTGTTGAACCTCTTATGATAATGATATGGAAGGTGAGGCCTTGTCACATTATGTTAGTGTCTGGCTAGTTTCATACAGAGAAAAATATAGGGCAGGGGTCCCCATCGTGGTGCCCATGGGTGTCATGGCACCTGCCAACATCTTTCCTGATATCCACCAAGTGTTTTTAGAAAATGTGCAAGGCCGGGTGACACTTTTGCTCATCAGGGCTTCTGACTGGCCATTGGAGATCTGATTGGCTGTGCAGATATTTTAAAAGTTGCTTCAACAACCACTGTTACCACTCCATAAGAATCTTCACTGTGTGACTGAAGGTAAATTGTGTGCATATAATATTTTTAAACAGTATGTTCATTTTAAAAAGGCACCCTGTTAAACAGAGTTTCTACCTGACGTGCTGAATATTTACAATTAGAGTCATGCAGGACCTCACTCCCTGACACTTTGTAGTTGGCTCTGCCTCCTGTGGCAGCAATTTTGTGGTTGTGGCCACCCCCCTTGTGTTAGAATTCCAAAGGTGCCAACAGATTAAAAAAAACGCTGGGGACTCTTGGGATAGGGGATCAAACCTGCCAGAAGGACACTGTGTGTCTGGATTACAACCAGGAAATTTAAGATCTTTGCATATTGCCCCAGACAATTTATTAGTGGAAATGTTGGGGCTTCAACTAGTTTGGTGTATCAAGACTAGTTTGATGGATTTCTTTAGAGATCTCAGGCTATTTGGGTGCCCAAATATTTCCTTTGCCTGTGAAGGACTGAGTATCCAACCTTTCACCAATTTAGGTCAATTTACGAATGCTTCCTGACTATTCCATGTGTTTGCCAGTTGTGACAGTTTCTGTTAAGGGATGATCTTTCACTGTGATGCCCCCAGACTACCCCTTTCCTCTTGTCTTTTTATTGAACATGCCAAACTGTCTTGTTCCAAAGGGCATTTAGCTGAAAACCAGTCACCATTTTGTTGTCTCAAAGGACTTGTGTTTGGAAAACACGATTTAAAAAAAAGGTGTGAGGTCATTCCTCTTTTAACTGCTCTGTAGTATTGATGTGCTTTATTTCTGTTTGCTGTATTTTATTGTTGATTTGCCCGTGTCAACCACTTCAAACCAATGGAAATAACATGGTGCTCATTTTTAAATACATGAATCATGACCTCCAAATGGGCTTGGCTGAGGCAACAGTCATTGGCTTACCTTTGTGTTACCTCATTCTTGCTAGACATTACTGTAGCTCTAAATCATTTAGTTTCCAAACTCATTAGATGTTTGGGTGTTATAATGGAGTTGTGGCTGATGTCCATCCCAATGCCATACATTGGCTCTCTTCTCCATCCTTACTGCTTCTGTGGCACACAAATCAGGTTGCACAAGCCCTCCAGAGGTGAAAAAATGCAAACAAATGAGAATATAATAATCAGATTGTGAAAGTGGACTTGTCTCATATCTTGCAGAATATTTACAAATCCAGGGCATTGTATATTTTTTCCATTGCTGCCTTTCATTTTGAAAGCACACGAATAACTGGGAAATGCTAATTCTGATTGTAGACACACTTCAGTTCCCTCGTTACCATTTTTGCTTCCTAGTTGAAGGTGAAAGGCTGACTTTACAAAAAAGTTTCTCTCTCTTTTCTTTTTTTACAACAACACCTGTCTCATCAGCAGGACCACTCTGAAGGGAAGGGCCTCCAGGCACCTCAGTCCCATGATTCTCCATGCCTCATTCTTCATCCACGCTGCTAGTAATGTACCATCACTGGCACAGTTACACCTGAACACTCTGGTGCTGCCAAACACCTGGCTTGATTTTCCACTGTCCAAATGAAAAATAAGCATAATCTGCTTTTTTGAGGATACAGCAAATGAGGGAGTTCATGACAAATTGTGTTAGTTTATGCAGAATAGTGTTAATAAGATACAAATGAGAATTTTTTGTGGCTTAATGAATAATACTAATCACGTTTCAATGGATGCTGTGCCCTTCTCATTAGAGAGAAGGCAGAAAACTAGCTTAATTTATTTGCAACTAGTTATATACAGTTTAAATATTTACTAGTGATTCATTTGAACATTTGAGAAAGCTTTTTTTTAAGGAAAAAAGAAAAAGAACCTTGCTTGCCATGAAAGCACTCCTAATTGTATAGAGCAAGCTATGATTCTAACTTTCATGTTCTTTTTTGTTATATGACTAGCATATGTTGTATACCTTAGCTTCTCAAGATGCTAGAGAAAGGATATTATTGATTTACATGCTAATTCTCCAACTGTTACTAATTTTCTTGATTCCAGCTTCCAAAGTTGCACTACCAACATTCATCACTGTAGTACACTAGAGGGGCTGAGCATCTTTTCCAATAAATTACAAGAACTATGACTAATTATAGTGATATTAACTATGCAAAGTAACTTGTGCCTTAAAATGGATACGTTTATCATTTCAAATTATGCCTTTGATTCTTGATGGCTTCAGACATAGCAGCTTTCTCTTTTTTAAATACAGTCTATGAAGTTTCTAAGATCTTTGTTTCCTTTGCAGATTAGCTGTGCAATCCTAAACAGAGTTATGCCCTTTTAAACCCATTGACTTCAATAGACCTAGAAGGATGTAACTCCGCTGAGGATTATAACTACCCCTGTTCACACTGTTACAGTGATCACTATGTACAACCTGCATGTACATGCACACACCTGTTTGTAAGACTGAGCCAACACTTCACTTACAAATGAAATCAGGGACTGGTACCTGGATAAATGTGGGGTATATACCTCATACAAATAGATCTAGGTACCAAGTATAGGGTGCAGTTTCTTCTCATAATAAAAAACACCTTAGAATAGTCATCCACACATTGATGTATATTGCATTATCATTGTGCAATAGCTATCATTTACCTCTGGGATTGTCTGATCCACACAGGATCAGTTGTGAATGATACATATAGAGCAATAATAGCCCAGTATCCAACAATGTGTGGATACAGAAATAAACCATGCTGCTATCTTCTTCTGAGTTTCCAG
Organism: Euleptes europaea; assembly: GCF_029931775.1. NCBI lineage: Eukaryota > Metazoa > Chordata > Lepidosauria > Squamata > Sphaerodactylidae > Euleptes > Euleptes europaea. Next base: position 50,454,434 of record NC_079313.1, on the reverse strand, counting down.
CTCATGGTTGCTTCCAGTAGAAGCAGAACTATACTTTAGTTCTGGGTAAAGATGGTTACATTGGATGTCCCATGGTAAAGTACTGAAGGTTTTCCATTTAGAGAGATGTGCTTGCTGACACACATAACATTCAGCAGGACCATGGCATGCCATGGATAGATGCCCACTGGTGAGAGATAGTAGGTTACAATGGCTTCTAATGAGAAGAACCCTGTTCTATTTGCAAAGGGTGCCACATTGTAGCCCAAAACATGTGGAAATGATTGTAAACATTATTTACATACAATTGCATTGGCTTGATGGAGTAACACAATTAATAGTGCAATTCCATGCAGAGCTGCTGCCCAGTAAGTCTACAGATTTCAGTGAGTCTAGATTGGAATAACTTTGCATAGAATTGCTCTGTAAGTGATTTATTAATTAGTACTTCAGAGAGCAAAGAGAAAACTCACATGTCAATTCAAACATCTCAGTAGCTATTCTAAAGCTGAGAATTTCAGTTGTTTAAATTTCTGCCTTAAATTGTGGAAGGGAGCTCCTTTGGATGAAGGGAACAATAATGAGTGAAAGATAGGTCCTTTATGCATGGGTACTGACTCAGTTGTTCCTTGGAGTCATGCATGAGTCTTCCGTCCCTCAGAGATGTCCTTGCACCCAGCCCTCACAATGTCCAGGTCTTCCTGATGCTTTTAAAACCCGATTCTTCGATCTTCCCTGAGGTCAGCCAAGGTCAAATAGTCCCCATTTCCATGCATAATCTAAAGTGTATGACAGGGGAGCTGGGGGAAGTTTGATGTTTTTCTCATAGTAAGCACTACAGCCAATTACAAGGCAGCATTTCAAGAGGTGGGGGCTCAATTGCTTCCTGATTTTTGTCTCCCACCTGGAGTTCTTTCTGAGCAGACCTTTGTCTCACATAAAAATGGGTTTTAAAATGACGCTTGGGTTTCTCCAATTTGGAAAATTGTTTTTAAAATGGCACTTGGATTTCCGCCAGGAGCAGGGAGAGGAACTGGACGTTTATCTCACAGTAAGCACTACAGCATTTTCAAGGGGCCGGGACTCAGATGCTTCCTGATTTGAGCTGGTGATTTTACTCATGAATAGCAATTTTGTGGGCCGAGAGAGAGCATCGAACCCCAGGTAAAACTCCCATGCATAAAAGACCTTTGTTAAACCTGGAAATGTTCTTCCCAGACACACTAATGGAAATGGCTATTGGGTTTATTTGGTAATACGGAAGATTTTTTCAATATAAAAAAACCTTTGATCATAAATTATCTGGAACTGGGGGTGAGCAGTGCAGTGGTCAAGTTTGCAGATGACACAAAATTATTCAGGATGGAGAACATTAGGACTGACTTGCCATTTATGCAGGCCTGTTTCCCTGCGGTCACCCCCGCTGACTGCTCCAGTGCTTCGCTTTGATTATGCATACCTTTCCTGACCGTCAGAGCTCACCTCACTCTCCCTGCATGTTTCTGTGCATTTTGCCTGTGTTTTCCAGATTCTCGCTAAAACAGCATCCGGAAAACATGGGCAAAACATGCAGAAATGTGTGGAGAGAGTGAGGCGGCCTCTGACGGTTGGGAAAGGCATGCATAATCAAAATGAATCACCAGAGCAGTCAGTGGGGTGACCATGAGGGAAACAGCCTTACATAAATGGCCACTGTAAAGAGCTCCAGGAGGATCTCCACATCTGAGTGAGCATGCAACAATGTGGCGAATGACTTTCAGTGTAGGCAAGTGTAATGTGATGCATATTGGAATCAAAAACCCAACTTAAAGTCTATGCTAATAGGGTCTGAACTTGCTGAGACTGAGAAGGAAAGAGGTCTTGGGGTTGTGTGGATAGCTCAATGAAAATGTCCACCCAGTGTGCTACAGCAATTAAGGATTATTAAGAAAGGGTTGAAAATAAAACAGCCTATATTATAATGTCCCTGTATAAATCTATGGCACTGCCTCATTTGGAATATTGTGCGCAGTTGTGCGCATGGTATCTCAAAAAGGACATTGCAGAGCTGGAAAAAAAATAGAGAAGAGGATTACCAAATTGATTAATGGATTGGAGCACCTTTCCTATAAGGAAAGGCTGAAGAGTCTGGGACTTTTCAGTTTAGAAAAGAGACAACACATTAGAGGTTTATAAAGTTCTGCACAGGGTAGAGTGGACAGAGAGAACCTTTTCTCCTTTTTCCCAAATGCTAGAACTTGATGGCATCCAATGAAGTTGATGGGCAGTAGATTCAGGCTGGACATAAGGAAACACTTCTTTGCTCAATGAGTGATTAAAATGTAGAATTCGCTGCAAGAGGATGTAGTAATGGCAACAGGCTTTGGCCAAAAACGCATGGTCCCTTAACCCACTTTATTCCCCGTTTCAGCCAGGATCAAATTGACCCAGGATGGGCGGAAACTGTACGCATTACCTTGAAAAGCAGGGACGAAGCTGTGTGGAAATCCATCCTTGTAAACAGAAAGTGCGGGAGACGTGCACAGTTCCTGTTTAGCTTGCAACACCCCCGCCCCGGGTGATTGGTCATTTCCCGGGGCAGGGAAGGCCCTCATTGGTCAATTTGAAACAAGCAATCCCCGGGGGCGTGGGGTGTGTGACAAACTAAACAGGAACTCCATGTCTCCGACACTTTCTGTTTACATGGATTGATTGGCACAGTTTCGTCCCTGCTTTTCAAGGTAATGCGTACAGTTCCCCCCCCCCCCCAGCCCGGGTAAATTTGATCCTGGCTGAAATGGGGAATAAAGTGGGTTAAGGGACCATGCGTTTTTGGCCATAGACAGCTTTAAAAGGGGATTAGAAAGATTAGTGGAGGGTAGGTGTATCAGTGGCTAGTAGCCTCAGTGACTAAAGGGAACCTCCATATTCAGAGGCAGTAAACCTCTAAATACTAGTGCCAGAGGCAACATCAGGGAAACCAAAGAACTGAACACTGCTACTTTCAACTGTTTATGCAACATTGTATGTATGTATGTATGTATGTATGTATGTATGTATAACGAAAATAAGCTTAATACAACTTCATAGGAGGTGAGTTCCCACTGTTGGATCTCTTTTTTTAAAAAACAAACAAACAACTTTTGATAAAATTGGAGACTGCATACATATTAACACGAATCACATGTCAAGGTGAATCTCTAGTTTCTCCATCTGACTTTTTAGTATTATTCAGATACCTAAAGAAAAGCTGCAATAGTTCCCACTATAGCAGTGTAAGAAGTGTTTATAGAAGTGTTTCGAAAACACACCATTCTCATACACAATGGATCAAAACTATTGAAACACCATTAGGAGACAATACTGTATAATGCTGTAACCCATAAATGAGTTTCAATTGTATTATCAAAGGGAAAAGATTGTTTTCCTTCCATGATTTTTTTTTGGAACACAGTGCCTCACAAAAAGTTAATCTTTTTTAGGGCTGCCAGCTGATTAAATATTTTTGTATCTAGCTAAAACACCAACTTTTAACTAATTACTCAGTTATAATTAGATGTTAGAAACTTCTAAAAGTGTTTCGAGAATTCTGAAGACAGTCTGAGAACCCTCAGTGTTCAAAATAAAAGCTGTTTCTCATTGTTTAAAGATCAAAATAATCCCCATAATTCCTTGGGAAGGAGGCATTGTTCTGACCAACGTCTGCTGTCTGAGATGAAAAAATATAGCCAGAACAATGATGCTTAGCTACCATTCAGCCAGAACTCTTGCTATAATTTCAAGAGTTTGGTCTGTTTAACACTGGTAGAGCCAAGAACTGTGCATGGCTTTGTTACATCACTGCTGAATATTCTTTGACAAGGCACTCAACCCAGTTTTCTTCATGTTCTTTTACTGAGGAAAGGAATTGTTTGGATTATAATATCACAGTTTCACAATCTACTTGTAAGGTCATGGTATTCAAAATGATCAGGCCACACTGGTTAATTAAACATAGAGATGGATTGAATCATCTGTTTGAACTCTTGAAAATGTTGAGCGGACTTTCAGCATCTTTGGAGATATAGTGATAAAATATCGAAGTGACCACTAGTGGGAGCAAAAAATGTGTGGAAAAGGGAGGAAAACAGATGCAGTATGGGCACACAAGTGACAAAAATAAGAAGCATGAACAAGGCACAGTATGAACCAGTCATCTGATTCAGAATAAGGCAGCTTCATGTGTTCATGTGAAGTTCTGCTGCAAGGTGGAACCGCACACTCAGTGCTAAATTGAACTTGTGGCAGAACTTGGTAATGAAGTATTGCAGTCCTATTTCTTTCCTTCATTCATCCATAACGTATTTGAAACAGTAGTACTTGCCCTGAGGCTTATGGATAGCCATATTCACAATTTAGGGTTGCCAACCTCTAGGTACTAGAATGTAAAAGGGAAACCTATGCTGGAAATAGTTGAAACTGTAGGAGAAGGCAGCACGTGGTTCAATATTATAAAAAAATCTTCTTCAGCTTGCCGACCACGTAATGAATTAGAACGTTCTCTATGAGAGAAGAATATGTCTGTGAAAGGATCATTTCACAGACATATTCTTCTCTCATAGGGAACGTTTTCAGAATGAGTCTCCCTCTTGGAAGAGATAAATATTTTACAAAGCAATGGATAATCATTGCAACTTCAATGAATGAATGGTGGTTCCTCTAATTCATTACGTGGTCGGCAAGCTGAAGAAGATTTTCGAAATGCGTCCTTGCCTTGCACCCACCTTATCACCCACCGGCTTAGGTCGTTTAGTGTTGAATTATGGACTATACATATTTTTGAACTATTGCATCTATTTATTTGCAACAACAGCCCTGTGAGGCCTTATACACCTTTAACAGCCCAGTGAGGCTTGGTTCTAAGTTTTTATTACTGTATTCATTTCTCATTATCATTTGAGGCTTATACTTTGTAACCTTGTTTTCATTGTTTATCTTGTATCCTTGTATCCTTGTTTGCCTGTTCACAGCTTGAAGTTTCTGTGTGCATTTCAACACAGTTAACCTTGTATCTTAGTATTCTTGTTTGCCTGCTGTAGCTTGTAGTTCCTGTGTGCCTTAACACAGCTTATATGATTTAACAGTACCTTTAATTCAAGCTCCTGCGCATTGTTTGATTCATTTCCTGTTGGTGTAATATTAATATTGCTTAGGTTTATAAGTGCTTATTTTGAAGTTTTCATATATTACCCCATTTGGGCTTACTTTAACCTCTAGGTACTAGCTAGAGATCTCCTGCTATTACAACTGATCTCCAGCCGATAGAGATCAGATCACCTGTAGAAAATGGCCGCTTTGGCAATTGGACTCTATGGCATTGAAGTCCCTCCCCTTCCCAAACCCTGACCTCAGGCTCCCCACCCAAAAGCTCCTGCCGGTGTCAAAGAAGGACCTGGCAACCTTATCACAATTACCATCAACCAAAACAGTCGTGTGACTACTGTATACCAAATAGGGGGGTGCTAAAAAAAATTGGTACATTTCAGGTTTATTGGGCCTGAATTTTTTCAGTAAACCCAAAATAAGCCAACTACCCATACTGGTAAATATGGAGATTCGGCTTATTTTGGGGTTTCCCCTAAAAAATTCAGCCCCATAGACTCTGTGGGGAATTTTTCAAAGCTCCTAGGGGGCATTTTTGGAGGTAAGGCCCCCAAATTAACAGTGTAGCTTGAAGGGATTCTTCTTGCATGACCCCCAAAGTTTGGTAAAGATTGGGTCAGGGATCTGATTTTATGGGATCCGAAAGTGGTATCCCCCTCCTCCATAGAGAATTCGCAATAATTCTCTATGGAGGAGAGGGCAACCCATTCCGCACCCCATAAAATCAGACCCCCCAACCCAATCTTCACCGAACTTTGTGGGTTGTTCAAGGAGAGTCCCCTCAAGCTATGCTGTGAATTTGAGGGCTCTACCTCCAAAAATGCTCCCCAAGAAGAATTTTAAAAGTACTACTTATATTTTAGACTTGTACGAATAATGGCCAGCCGTCAGCTTCCTTCTTCCAGAATAGTGGGGAAACGAATGTTCCCAATGACTGCACGTTGCAGTCAATCATGGGAAATTCAGTTTTCCCTCAACTCTTAAGGGAGGAAGCAGGCGGCCATTAGAAACGTTGGAAAACTCAATTTCCCATTAATTATATGTCAAAGATATTATGTCAAAGATGTGTGAAGAAATACATGAATCTGAGCATGGAAGTTCAGTCGAGAGTCTATGGGTAAAATAAAAGGAGTAAGAAATAATCATGATATTATGATGGGGGTCTGCTATCGATCACCAAACCAGGCAGAGGACTTGGATGAGACACTCCTAGACCAGATTACAAAGTTCTCAAAGAGACGGGACACGGTGGTCATGGGAGATTTTAATAACCTGGATATCTGTTGAAAGTCCAGTGCTGCTAAAAATGCAAGATCCAAGAAATTCCTGACTTGTCTTGCTGACAGCTTCATATTCCAGAAAGTAGACAGGGAGACAAAGGGGTTAGACTTGATTCTCACCAACAGGGAAGAACTGGTTGATGAGGTTAAAGTAGTAAGCACCCTGGGTGGTAGTGACCATGTAATCTTGGAATTTTCAATCTTGGGAAAAGGAGAAACTGTTCACAGTCAGACATATAGGTTGGACTTTAGGAAAGCAAATTTTAACAAACTTAAACTTATGCTGGGTAGAATCCCATGGTCAGCAATACTTAAGGAGAAGGGAGTTCAAGATGAAATAATGAATGAAATACTGAAGGCACAATCACAAACCATTCCCATGAGAAGAAAAAATGGGAGGAGCCTAAAGAGGCCAGGGTGGCTCCATAAACAGCTTTTTAAAGATTTGAGAAATTAAAAAAAGTATGGGAACTCGATTTAATCATTTCACACTCTCTCAAATTCCCCTGGCTCTCCAGGACACATATAATGATTGGTGCATATTGGGACTTAGTCCAAATAATTTCACAGACGGCTTGGTCTGTTCTGAATTAAACCATAGGTCCCTCTACATTCGGCATCAGTCATTCTTCCAGCTCCAACTGATAAAATTACATGCATTCTCTGTCTTCCTTTTTTTCTCTTTTCTTTCCTTTCCTTTCCTTTTCTTTCTTTTTTTTTTTTGGTGAGAGCCTCCTCAGTTGCCATCTCTTTAATGGTTCTTGTCTCCATGACTTCAGTGTACTGGAATGTGCTATTCTTTCTCTCACCCCTTGGCACTCTTTTGATACTCGGTAATAAGCACTCAGTTCAGATAAGCTCTGTATAAGAAGAGAATATGCCTGCTGGGTAGAGAGAGAGGTTTTGCTTACTCACCGCTTCCATCAGACTTCTGTGTTTCATATCTGGACCCTCCAAACACGAACACATTGGAAGTAGGGTTGCCACGTCCCTCTTCCTCACCAGCGGGAGGTTTTTTGGGTGCAGCCTAAGGAGGGTTGGGTTTGAGTAGGGGAGAGACTTCAATGCCATAGAGTCCAATTGCCAAAGCAGCCACTTTCTCCAGGTGAACTGATCTCTATCAGCTAGAGATCAGTTGTAATTGCAGGAGGTCTCCAGCTAGTACCTGGAGGTTGGCAACCCTAATGGAATTAACATTTGCATAGGGCCAATGTGTGTAAGCTTTGATAGTGTAATCATTAACCCACAAACAATCTGGTTAGTAATCATCACAGATAAAGGCCACAAGAGACTCACTACAATTGCCCTGACTCAAAAAAAGTACAGTTAGATCCCCAAAATAGCAATGAATTACAGACCGCACAAGATGGCCTCATACAATTATACTGGAGACTCTGTGGCATTCAGATCAGTCACTTACTAGTGTTTAATATGTTCACACTTTTTTTTCTAAACATTCATGAAGTCAAGACCCTAACTTGTTAGAATTCAATTTTGTACTATTGAAGCTATTACAGTTCAGTGAATGATGATCTCAAACACAAAGTAGTTTTCATTACTCATTGCTTAATTTGGCAGCTAATTCCTTCGAGTTCTATGTTTCCACAGCCATTTAAAACTCTGACAGCCTGAGGTACCCTTATCTTAGGGTTAATCTTCCTGTGCCACCATTAAAGAAAAAAAGCCTCCTCCCTCAAGAACACTTTTGACTAGGAGAGCCAACTCTCCAATTACAAGCAAACATATCATTTTTAGAGCAGTGGAAATTATTTAGAAGCACACTCACCGAGTTTATTCCAAATGAGCACTTCTACTCCAGGGTCAGTTCAGGAGTGGGGGAAGTTTGCAGAAGAAACATTCTGGGACAACAGTTATCGGCCGGTGTCAGTGCTGTCACCAAGAAACCTTCCCTAAAGTATTCCTAAAGTAGTTTTGTACTTTTATTTAGGAAATTTATATGACACATCTTGTGCTGGTCATTGACTGTAATAAAATTTCTATTCTCTATGACACATCTCCAGAGACCTGCTCAAAGCATCTCAGAAAGTAAAAGCAGTACAATAAAATCATAAAGCTACTAGCATAAAAATTCTCAGTTTTATTATTTTTATTAACAAGATCCCCCCCCCACCCACCTTTCTGCCCTCAAAGGGCCACCAAGGAGGATGATAAATTAAAACACACAAATTAAAATCTCAACTTAAAATCTCAATTTATTAAAGCCAAGGCACACATACATCATTACAAATGTATAAATTTACTCTTTAAAGGAGATTTTAAAATAAATACAAAAGATTTTTTTAAATGACAGTTAAAGCATTGGGGAGGAATCTCAGAAATTAACAGGGTGTACTTCAGGTTAAATTGATTTCAGATGTATGTTTGCAGTGTACTGACTAAACTTGGACACAGGAATATAATCTCTCCCCTTTTCCCCTTTTTTCCCCTTTCTGTACCCCGAAAAATTAAATAAAATATATTTTAAAAAGAAACATTGGGGAGGAAGGAGGGATCGCTGAGGGAATGCCAAGCAAAGCAAAAAAGTCTTCTCCCATGGGTGGAATATGGCAACAAAAGGATTCAGGAGAATCTTGCTGAGGAGAGTGTTCCACAGTTGTAGTGCCATTATTGAGAAGGCCCTCTTGCAGGTTGCCATCTGTATAATCGCAGAAGGCAGGGGCACCCAAAGTAGGATCTCCAAAGATGACTGGAGTAGTTAGGTATGTTCATAAGAGAGTCCTTCAGTCATGTGGGTCCCAAACCATATAGGGGCCTTAAATGTCAGCACCAACACCTTGAATTATGCCCAGAAACAGTGATATGGTCCCTACGATCCACTCCAGTCAACATCCTGCCTGCAGCATTCTGCATCAATTGAATTTTCCAAACATTTTTCAAGGACAGCCCCACGTAGAGCACACTGCAGTAATCTAATCTAGATGTAACCAGGGCATGCACCACAATGTCCAGATCTTTTCTGCCCAGGAAAAGCCACAACCGGCTAACTAGTCAAAGGCACTCCTGGCCACAGCTGCCACCTGCTTATCCAGCAGTAGCCCTAGGTCCAAGAGCACTACAAACCTGCTCCTTCAAGGAGAGTGCAATCCCATCCAGACCAGGTGACACCTTAAATCCTGGGTCAGACCTTCCACTAACCAATAGCACTTCCATCTTGTAGGGATTAAACTTCAGATTATTTGCCTGCATACACTCCAAAACTGCCTGCAGGCACTGGTTCAGAGACTCTATAGCCTCCCTGGGATCAGCCGGAAGTGTGAGATAGAGCTGAGTGTCATCTGCATATTAGTGACAACCTAGCCCAAATCTCTGGATGACCTCGCCCAGTGGTTTTATGTAGATGTTAAGAAGCATAAGGGACAAATGTAACCTTGCAGCAGCCCACAAGTCAGAGGCCAAAGGGCTGAACAGCAGTCTCCCAGAACCATCTTCTGAAACCATCCCTCCAGGTAGGACTGGAACCACTGCAGAATGGTGCCTCCCAATCCCAGCCTGGAAAGGTGGTCTGGAAGGATACAGTGACTGATGGTACCAAATGAGGCCCAGGAGAATCAACAGAGTTGCACTCTCCCTGTCCATGTCCCAGTACAGGGCATCCACCAGGGTGACAAAGGCTTTTTCAGTCCCACAACCAGGCCTAAAACAAGACTGGAAAAGATCTAAACAATTTGCCACATAGAGGAAAGCTTGAAGTTTTCCAGCCACCACCCTTTCAATCATCTTGCTCAGGAATGGACCAGTTGAGACTGGTTGATAGTTATTGAGATCTCCTGGGTCGGGGTAGGCTTATTTAGAAGGAGTGCACCACAGCCTATTTCAAGGAAGAGGCAACCATCTCCTCACGCAAGGAGACATTAACTAACTCTCACACCCAACTAGCCCCTACCCTAGTAGATTTAATTAACCAGGAAGGGTCATACAAGAAAGTGGGAGACCTCAAACTTCCAAGGATCCTGTCCACATTCTCAGATTGAATAAACGGAAAAGTATCTCAAATAACAAGACAGAATGGCACCCTGGCACCATCTGACCCTGTCACTGCTAATTAGGGTTGCCAACCTCCAGGTACTAGCTGGAGATCTCCTGCTATTACAACTGATCTCCAGCCGATAGAGATCAGTTCACCTGGAGAAAATAGCTGCTTTGGCAATTGCATTCTATGGCATTGAAGTCTCTCCCCTCCTCAGGCAGCTGACAACCCTACTGCTAATGTAGAATCCAAGTTTGAATGAATATGAAAGATTTTACCTGCAAAGTGCTGATCAAAACAATCACAGTGGTCCTCCAAGCAGTCCACCTCCTCCTGCAGGCCAGATCCCAACAGGCCTTTTATTACCCTTAACTAGGGCTGCAGACATCCAGGTGGGGCCTGGAGATCTCCCAGGATTACAGCTGATCTCCAGATGAGAGAAATCAGTTTCCCTGGAGAAAATGGCTGCTTCAGAGGGTAGACTCTATGGCATAGGGTTGCCAGCCTCCAGGTGGTGGGTGAAGATCTCCCGCTATTACAACTTATCGCCAGGTGACAGAGATCAGTTCATCTGGAGAAAATGGCCACTTTGGAAGGTGGACTCTATGTCATTATACCACATTGAAGTCCCTCCCCTCCCTAAACTCTGCCCTCCTCTTGCTCCAGCCCTAAAATCTCCAGGTATTTCTTAACCCAGAGCTGGCAACCCTACTATGGCATTATACTTTGATGAGTTCTCTCCCCTCTCCAAAATCCACCTCCCCTAGCCTCTACCCCAGATCTCCAGAAATTTCCCAACCCAAAGCTGGCAGCCATACCCATAACAGCTCCACTGGCCTACACTGTGCAGACACAATGGTGGCAGAAAAGTGTTTATTTGCCATCAACGCCATGGAGTATGCTTTAAAATGAGCTTTTGCCCATGTCTTATTGGATTCACCTCGAGTCTTCCTCCATTGTTGCCCTGGCTGCTCCCTTGTCTTTCCATTGCCCCCAGCACTGCATGCCACATTATAACAATATGGGTTTTTGATATTTGAAATTGTTGATATAGGTTTTTAAATATGTATTGAGACTTACGTTATATTTATGTTATATTTATTGATAGATAACACAGTTCATGGAAGTAAATGTGACTGTGTGTTTAATGCTATAAAGGTCCATTTTGACGTTAAAAATGCAACTGAAGAAGTAACTCATCAAAATAGGTCCATCGGATCCTTCCCTATTTTGCATCTTCCAACATTCCAGCTGATATCGGACTATGTACTACATTCAGGCGCATTGAGCCGCATATAGTTTCTCCGTCGAAAGGCATTGCCCCTTTAAATTTTACTAGACAGTGGCGGCGCAGAGGGAAGCTACGCCTTACAGCCCCGTTTGGGACTATCGACAGCAACTATCGTATTTTTGTACATCACCTTGTTTTCACCTATTGTCACAGTCCAGTCTTTTGTATATTGATTGTGTATATATTTTTGTATGTTATGGGCATAGTTAGATAGTAGTAGTCATAATTGTGATATATTTCTTGCATTATAAATTGCTGGCATCCAGTACCGAGTGACTTGTTATTTTGTGGCCACAGTGCTGCAATTTTCTTGTTGTAACCTCAGGTACTAGCTGGAAATCTCCTGCTATTATATCTGATCTCCAGCCAGTAGAGATCAGTTCCCCTGGAGAAAATAGCCGCTTTGTTAATTGGACTGTATGGCATTGAAGTTCCTCCCCTCCCCAAACCCCGCTCTCCTCAGGCTCCAACCCAAAAATCTCCAGGTATTTCACAACCTGGAGCTGGAAACCCTACTACCACCTCTTTCCTGAGCTTGCCTACATCTAACCAGAGACACAGAATAAACAAATATTGTGCCCAGGGATTTGATAAGAATGCACATTCAAATTTGGCATAAGTGGATAACAAATAGTTCTATTTTCAGCAGCAGTGCAATGTAACCAGTGCTAAAGGATCAGACAACTCTGGGAGATCAGGTTCAAATTAGATGTGTGCAGCAAAAAAAAGGGAGGGGTTCTCAGGATTCACCTAATACAAGATTTGGTGCCCTGTTGAGGTTTGTTCTCACACAAAAAAATCTGAGGAATTTTGAATGAAGCCCAAAGAACCGGATAAGGATTGTAAAATGATTCTTTTGCATATCCCTGGGTAAATCCATGGCTCCACAACTGCACTCTGAATCAGACTGCAGCTCTGATGAAATGATTTGTGACATCCCCACTGCTGACATAACTCATTGCCTCAGTTACGCAGAAAAAAACTGATAGGGCTATAAGGCGTCTTTTGCCTTTTTTGCCAGGTTTCTCTGAAACACAGACAAGTTAATGCCGGGTGAGTGGCAGTGAGCACAACAGCCCATCAGTAAGCAGCAGAAATAAGAGTCTCATCCATACAATGGCATCCGTCAGAAGAATTTCATATTCTATCAAGTTTTTCTTACTGCTTTATAGTTCCTTGATAAATGGAAGGATTTCATATCATCCCTACAATGATATCCATTTAATCATTTTACACATCTCTAATATTTTTGCAATAGATTTCCCTGAATCAGCTGATAACATTTAATAGAATGTTTAAGACACAGTATAAAACCTTAAATGCTTTTTGCTTAGTCTGAGAGTAAAATTGTGCGCATAGATTGGTTTCCAAATTAAAAACTATGTAGGCGTACTGGCAGTCCCCCCCCCTTCCCTCCTTTGCTTCTGCTATACATATTAAAATGTAACGAAACAGCTCTTAGGAAAATACTACAGCTCAGGTAGAAACAAGAAGTATACAGTGACTTTACAAGCCAGATACATGACGAAGGGGCCATTAATGAAGTGGGACAAAAACTACAACGCAAAAACGCAATCGCCCATAAAATTCTTATTGGGCAGAAGAGAATTTGCAGTGAATAAATATTAGCACAAACGTTATGGGAAACACAAAGCAACTGCAGAGGAGGGGAGAGAAGACAGAGAAAGCCAAAATTTGAGGTTAAAACTGCTGACTACTTAAGGAAAAGTCTATTTGCATACTGCAGGGCTCCATCTGCTGTGGAAAATCTAAGCTGCAAGAATGATTTAATATTTAATAGAAGTAGTGGCCATTGTTAATTATAATTTGCACATTTACAAATCAGCACTGATAGCAATACAAATTATGAAATATAAGGGTGTTATGCTGTATACTGGGGAAAATAAGATGACAGACAAAGTTAATGGAGTATCCCTAACAACGGCTCTGTCAGAACACATCAGAGAACTAATCCAGTTACAAAGGGCCTGCAATGGAAAATCTATTTAAAATATTAAAATGCTGCTTGGTAAAAGCTTTTTCATAGTGCATTTTATTTAAACAGTTGCTTATTGCTCATGGGTCATTAGCTGTACACCCAGATGCACTCTGCAAACTGCTGTTGGAGAGAATAGTAGAAATTTAAAAGAAATATATTTCTGCAGCACTTTTGTTGAAGTATAGAAGTGGCTTGCTGCTGACTTCAGTTTAGCAAAATAATTTGAGCCAGCTTCAAGAGGATGGAAAAGGCCTTTAAGGAGCAGTTGGACAAAATGTGACCAAACAAAACCACCTGAGTTGGTTTGCCCCAAGTATCAATGCATGGAATTCTATGCCCCATGTCTCAGTAGTAGTCATTCACTTCAGTTGGGCTTTTTAAAAAAATGCGTAGATTCATGGAAAATAGGGTGTGGCAGCTCTTAGCCACAAGAGCTAAATGGGACCTTCAGAAGCAGCATACCTCTGAATACTGATCAGTAGCAACAAAGAACATAGAATGACCATCACATTCATGCTCTGCTTTTGATCTTCCAGATGCATTTGGTGAACGTTGGTGGGAACAGAACAAGGGATTTTATGAACCTTACAAGTACTTCACCAAATCTTTAAGGACTGGAATCACAAATTATGGAATATACAGGCTGGGTCCATGCTTCCTGCCCTGTGTCCTGTGTAGCAGTTGCACAAGAGTTATGGGTTCTCCTCAGTTCCCATGCATGCAGTACCCAATTCGGATCACGACCGTGATGCACATAGAGAAGAAGCTTCAGGTTTAAGTTTCCTACCTAAAATGGTACTAGGAGGCACCCTTTGGCCTGTTGGGGTAACCTATGAGTGGCTTGTGTCTGAAGGTTAACTAGTGACTGTAGTGTGGAGAAGATCCATTTCCTTAATTGAGACGACCCAATCTGATTGCAGTGCAATCCTGAATGGAGTTATGCTCTTCTGAGACCACTGACTTCAATGGACTTAGAAGTGTTTAGGATTGCATTAACCTCCCCTGTGGGCAATCCTGACAAGATGGAAATTAGACGATGGAAATGATAAATATTATAGAAAGCCAGTTGGACACAGTTCTTTGGGTGGCTGAGGCTGTAATTTGATTAAGTATATTGAATATGTAGATTTCAACAGCAGCAACTAATTGACTTTTATTTACTAAGGCCTAAGTTGCCATTGATTGTTTTCATTAATCTTCCATTTCACCTGGCTTTCTTCAGCATCCCATAATATAGATTATAGATGGGAACACTTAATAAATAAATGTTTTAGTAGTAGCTCCTTTCCAGTCTGTTATCATTTCCTCTTTATTCTGCATGCGCTTCGGCTTCAGGGAAACTGCACCTCACAAAACAATATTAAAATACTGAAGCTTCACACCAAACAGCACAGGAGAGTCTCATAAACAAAAGGTGCAATAGGGCTAATAGACTCGGGAAAGATCGGTAAAATGCCATACCACGCGAGTCATAAAGCAACTCTCGTTGGAATGGATTCAACACACATTTTACAGCCTTATTGAACAGTGGTGTACGGACAAAAACAATACAGCCTTTTGTATGCTGAAGACAGCCTTCAGAAACAGCAGGATTATTCCAATGCAGTGCATCCAAATTACATCCATCTTGAATACAAGCTGGCCTGACCTTGCTGGACTGACTTGCCAGTTAACAAACTTGCTTATGGGCTTAATTCAACTTCCATACAGGCCTGCCGGACACAGGCAAATGTACTTAGCATTCTCTGGTCTACTTCCTACCTTCTCCATAAATTTATTCCAGCCCAACTAAGGTTTCAATGAGCAAGTGTTCATGAAAGCTCTATTGGGTCCTGAATGGAGCTAGAGCAAGATTGAACTAGAGATAAGATCTGGGGTTTTTAATGTCTTTGTGGATGTATTTTTCTCTTGGGAAAGTAGAGGAGCTGTGTAAACTTTTTGCAGTATTTCTACACTGGAATAAAAAAATTATTTAAGGCATATAGGCAAATCTGTATCAAGAAGATGTGTATGCATAAATAAATAAGAGCAGAAATGCTCCCACTGTCATAGCTATCTTCATTGGGTTCTTTTGGTGTGAAAGCCAGTATGGTCTAAGGATTAGAGTACTAGGAGACGGCAGCTCATTCCTGAGCTTTGCAGTGGATGGGGACAGCGTAGCCAAGGCGCCGCTGGGGCACCCCAGCTAAAAAAAGCCTTTTTAAATGTAAAAAATCAAAAATGGGGCATTTCCCCCAATAGAGAACAGCCAGGCTGTGCCAGGAAAAACCTGGCACAGCAACGCTGTTTCAGAGGCGGGTGTTCCCAGGCTGGAAGGGGCTGTGAGGCAGCCTACAAGCAGCCCCACCCCTTGGAATGCCCCGGGAATGTCTCCCAGGACACCAGCACGAGCTCTTGCACTGGCAGGATGGCAGCAGGAGGCTGAGCCGGCATCTATGGGCCGCGCTGCCATGCCAGTCCTGGGGCACCGTCTAGGCCAGTCATGTCCAAAGTCCGGCCCAGGGGCCAATTGAGGCCCCTAGGCTGGTTTAATATGGCCCCCCAGCCCGTTTTGCAGAGAGAGAAAAGGGGGCGCGTGGGGGCTGCCTGTGCTTTGCATCCCTGACCGAGGGGGCGACGCTTGGGCGGAGGGTCACCTTGATTGGCTGTCTCAGCCCCACCCACCCCCGGAATGAAGGCCAGTGAGTCTGAAACCCTAGAGAGGCCACTTCCTTCTTACCCAGAGCCCACGTGTGGGGACACGACCTTTGTTGTTCTGACGCGTGGAAAAGCAGCAGCAGCTCCTCCCGAGTGGGTCAAGTGGGATCCTGAGGATGGGTTGGGGGGGACTCGAGGGTGGGAAAGGTGGTGGGAGGAAGGGAAATGCAAGGGAGGTCAGAGGCTGGCCCCAATCTGGGAGAGGAAAGACACCCCCACACACACACAAACACCGAAAAGCCTGGGGGTGGGGGGGCTGTTCCGTCTGGCTCTCCTCTTTCCTCCTTCCTCTCTGCAGAAGGCTGGGGTGGGGTGGGGAAGATGCAGCCCCTTCCCTGCATTGCAGAGGCCTCGCGAGGGATCCAGATTTGCAGGGTGGGTGGGAGGGAGGAGGGGAGAGACTGGATGGGCTAAGAGAGCTGTGACTAGCCCAAGGTCACCCAGCTGGCTTTGTCTGGAGGAATGGGGAAACAAATCCAGCTCACCAGATTAGCCTCCACCGCTCATGTGGAGGAGTGGGGGAATCAGACCCGGTTCTCCAAATCAGACTCCACCGCTCCAAACCACCGCTCTTAACCACTACACCACGCTGGCTCTCATGGGGAGAAAAACTCCACATTCCTCCCTGCACGGGAGATGTCAGAGTGTTTGAATCTTGGACTCCATGAGAATGAAAACCAGTTTATTTCCTGGCTCAGATGAGGGGAGGACAGAATACCCCCGGCATGGTTGAAGGGAGAGAGTCCACAGTCCCAGAGAGGCACATGAGTGGGGGGGAGGGGGAGGAAGAGTTCCTGCTCCCTCCCTACAGAAGGAAGGTTGGAGATTTAGACGCTGGGGGGTGTCCGGTGAGCTGAAAGGGGCTTTGGGGAAAGAAAGGAATGTAGCCATGGTTTTTGTGGTGCAGTCTGTGGTTATGGGCATAATAAGTATGCTGTTTGCAATAAGCTTTGCATAAAATAGTTAATTTGCATTTAATTAATTTAATTAAGAATATCAGGCAAAATGGTCTGCCTGTAAGCGCTTGTTTGTCCTGAAAGTCCAAAAGCCACATCAAGAGACTGATAGTCCAAAAGAGTTGGTTTATTGGTAACAGGTATGCAGAGCTTAGGAATCAATAGGCAGGAACGAAGGGTGAAGGCTGTACAATTGGTTATATGGAGATTTGCAGACAGAGCAGTACAGTCATATCATGATAATACAGTTCAGCCCTCAAACTACCAGGCTCCCACAGGTCCAGACCCTGGGAAGCAATGCCAGCTGGAGACTGCTCTGGTAAATAACCTTGAGGCTGGAGCCTAAATGAAGAATCCGAAAGTCAGCCTGACATTCTGCTCCCCTCAAGGCCCCCTCCCATCCCGGAAGGGGGCTGGCTTGTCGGGGTAGTCACTGTGAAAAGCGCGCACTAGTCGGGGGGCGGACACATCGCGGGAGCGCACCCACTTGTCATAGGCAGGAGGGAAGTGTTTCCAACGAACAAGATATTGAAGAGAACCATGACGTAAACGGGAGTCCAGGATTTTAGCAACCTCGAAATGCTCCTCCCCCCCACCATGACAGGCTGCTCTGGAGGCGGGTCGGGATGCCACTCCGGAGTGGCAACATGAGGCTTCAAGAGGCTTACATGAAAGACAGGATGAATGCGCTTCAGAGTCTTTGGAAGGGACAGTTCCACGGTCACTGGGTTAATCACTCAAGTAATGGGATAAGGACCCACGTACTTGGCACTGAGCTTGCCACACAGACGAGTAGACCGTAGATTCTTGGTGGATAGATACACCAAATCTCCAACGTTAAAGTTGTGGCCGGGGGAGCGGTGTTTATCCGCTTGAGCTTTGTATTTACGATTTTCCCTTTCCAGATTCTTTACTAGCCAGGGCCAGGTAGTGTGGGTAGCTTGTACCCAAGATGCCACATCCTCACCTCCCTCCACCTTAGGAACATCAATTTGTCCAATAGGATTAAACTCCTGACCATATACAGCATAGAAAGGACTGAAACCAGTAGACTGATGTACAGCATTATTGTAAGCATATTCAGCAAAGGGCAACAATTTAACCCAATCATCCTGATGGAAATTGACATAACGAAGATAACATTCCAATACAGCATTGACACATTCAGTTTGCCCATCAGTCTGGGGGTGGAATGCACTAGAGAAACCTTGCTCCACCCCCACCAATTTAAGGAAAGCTTTCCAAAATTTGGCCACATAGGTGCCCCCCCCCTGTCGCTCACTATCTTCCGCGGAAAGGAATGTAAAGGGAAGACATGTGACACAAAGAGGTGGGCCAACTTCGGGGCGCTGGGAATACCTGCGCACGGGATGAGGTGCACCTGTTTGGAGAAAAGATCTGTAACAACCCATAAAACAGTTTTACCCTCACTAAGAGGGAGGTCTGTCATAAAATCCATGGCAATGACCTCCCAGGGTCTGGAGGGGGTTTCTAAGGATTGCAAGAGTCCGGGGGGTTTCCCTTGAGAACGTTTGACCGTGGCACAAATCGGGCAACTGCGGATGAAAGAGTCCACGTCGGCACACATGCCTGCCCACCAAAATTGCCTGCCCAATAAGTGGAGGGTTTTTAGAAATCCGAAGTGTCCTGCAGTTTTGGCTCCGTGGGCTAATTGCAGAACTTCTTTTCGCAAACCTTTAGGCACATATAGTTTAGAGTCTTTGTACCAGTAACCACCCTGTTCCAGGAGGGAAGGGGGAAGTGTTTGAGCTGTGCATTCAGCCAAGCATTGGGTACGCAGAGAGACTAGGAAGGAACCGGGCAGGTTTACTCTGGCTGTGGAGGAGGGTGGAGCAGGACTAGATGGTAGCGTCGGTGGGGCGGAACGCACAACTGGTCGATTCGGGGTTCTTGGCGCAGGAGGCGCTATTGGGATCGGTGAGGGAGTCGGGTTGACCGAGATTGGGATTGAAGCAGAGTTCTAGACCGGGTTTGCACCGCCAAGGTGGGTAAGGCACCCCTTTGTGCTAGGGTGAACAAGGAGACAGTTGGGCGGTCGACTTTCACCGGATATTGGGGCAGTCTGGAAAGAGCATCTGCTAGTACGTTCAACTTTCCAGGAACATGCTTAAGCACAAAACGAAATTGGGCAAAGAAGTCAGCCCAATGCTGCTGTTTCGCGGACAATTTGTGGGCTCCCGTAAGGGCCTCCAGGTTTTTGTGATCTGTCCAGACCTCAAAGGGGACCCTGGAACCCTCCAGGAACTGCCTCCACGTAGTGAGGGCATGGTGGACGGCGGCAGCTTCCTTCTCCCAAATTGGCCAGTTCAGTTGGGAGTGCGCAAATTTCTTAGAAAAATAAGCCATGGCCCCTCTCCAGGGTCTTAGGCAGAGGTCTTTTGCCTCACCTACTTGCCTAGTCCCTTTAACTGGAGATGCCAGGGATTGAACCTGGGACCTTCTGCATGCCAAGCAGATGTTCTACCACTGAGCTCTGAGGGGAGAGAAATTTTGAATGGGAGAGCAGGGAATGGGGTTAAGTCAGCCTGACAGGCCCTCACGCATGTTCACTTCATCAAATCTGGCTCTCTTTGAAAAAAGTTTGGACACCCCTGGCCTAGGCTTACCAGGTCCCTCTTCTTTGGTGGGAGGTTTTTAGAGTGGAAGTGGGAAGGGTTGCGTGCGCCCGGAAGTGCTTCATCACTTCCCGTTCACATCCGGAAGTGCTGCATTGCAAAGGGCCGGTTTCCACTCAAACTCCCAGTTTGAGTAGTAAAGGCCTGTTGCGATGCGTGACTTCCGGGTGTAAAATGCATCACAAGGGGCCGTTTTACACTCAAACTGGGACCCTCAGCTGGTCAGCGGGCAGCCAGGTGTATTGGCGGGGGTTTGCCCGCCACCACCTGGCACTTGGCAACCCTAGCACCGCCGCAAGTGGCACTACGCCGGTGTCCATGCCACTTTGCACAGTGCAAGCGGCATGGGCACCAGCAGTGGGGGCTGGTCGCCTCCTAAGCCCCATTCAGCCCCCAGGCTCAGGAATGAGCTCTCAGATACTTCAAATACTTCTTCTGTCATGGAAACTCACTGGTGGACTTGGGCCAGTCACTGTCTCTCAGCCTAACTTATCTCATGGTGTGAGGATGAAATGGTGGAGGGGAGAAAGAGGTTGTAAGCCAATTTGGATCCCCACTGTGGACAATTGCTGGGTATAAATGCTGATGCCCTACATAGAATGATGCTCCTGAAGTCTGTGGGGTACCATTTATAATCTTATTCTCTTGGTTTTTACCCACAAAATTCCACAGTGACAACAGAAAGTGTCCACTCCACATGCTCATTGGGCTTCATAGCTCCATGTAGACAATGTGATTTCTTCTCAGGATAATGGCTGAATTCAAAACAGACTGAGGGCAATGCTCCCTCCCTTGCTCTATTGTCTTCTGTGTAAAAAAAAGAAGAAAAGAAAATAATGTCCTGCAGAAACAGGGAGCACAATGGCCATGTTGCCAGAACCACAAAAAGGTGAAATAAAATAAAATTTTAATAAATTAAGTAAACTGCTGTGCAGTTTTTTTAAAAGTGGAAAAGGTAAGCAGGCTGTAATTCCTGCCCTTTACAACAGGAAAATTCTATAATAATCATTTCATTTGTTTGTTTATGTGGCAAAGTGGTAACAGCTTAGGTTGTTTTTCAAAAATATTTTGATAATAGTTGTTTTGATATTTGGGGTTTTATTTTATTCTGTTTATTTTTAATTTGTGAAAGCTACCTTGAGGCACCAGGAAAGTTGGGATATAAATATTTTAATACATACATACATTTTTACTTTAATATCTTGCTCCATGAAGTCTTCATAAGGACATTTCCTTGTACTTTAAATGACAGTATCAGCACACAGAACTCCTGCAATAAAATATACTTCCCCCCCTCCTCCCCCCAAAAAATTAAAGTGGTTCCTATCTGGCCTCTGTTTCCCCTTGTCAAATCCTCCTTTTATTACTAGGTGAAAAAGTCAACCTTCACATATGTAAGCAAATACAGAAAATCTACCATTGCTATTTTTGATGCTGGGTCTTTATTTGCTGCAATCAGAAAGGTGATTATAAACACTACAAAATTAGCACCCACAATTGCATAATTTACTCAAAGCTGTTTTAACCATTTGTGTGCATTGTGAGAATGGAGATGATGACAAGCTGTGCACCAGACAGGAGCACATTTACTGGGTGGCTCGACAGCTCATGATACATTACAAACATCAGCAGTTAAGACTAGAATTTGGGAGGTGGGGAGATCGCCTGCCAAAAAAGTAGCTTATCATCTTTGTTTAGACAGTTCCTTTTCTGAGTATTCAATAAATAGAAAAGATTAAGAAAAGCAATGTAGAACTCTGCCTTAGATAGGGTTGCCAACCTCCAAGTACTAGCTGAAGGTCTCCTGCTATTTCAACTGATCTCCAGCCAACAGAGATCAGTTCACCTGGAGAAATTGGCCACTTTGGCCATTGGACTCTATGGCATTGAAGTCCCTTCCCTCCCAAACCCTGCCCCAAAAACCTCCTGCCAGTGGGGAAGAAGGACCTGGCAACCCTTACCCTAGAAGACCTGCTAAACCACGGTTTTAACCATGGGGAAATCAGACAATCACGAGCTTGCATGTTGTATCTTACATCCATTGCATAGACATAATTATTCTCTCTCTTTCTCTCTCTCTCTCTCTCTCTCTCTCTCTCTCTCTCTCTCTCTCTCTCTCTCTCTGTGTGTGTGTGTGTGTGTGTGTGTGTGTGTGTTAAGTGCCGTTAAGTTGCTTCCAACTCATGGCGACCCTATCAATCAGTGTCCTCCAAAATGTCCTATCTTTGACAGCCTTGCTCAGATCTTGCAAATTGAGGGCTGTGGCCTCCTTTATTGAATCAATCCATCTCTTGTTGGATCTTCCTCTTTTCCTGCTGCCTTCAACTTTTCTTAGCATGACTGTCTTTTCCAGTGACTCTTGTCTTCTCATAATGTGACCAAAATACAATAGCTTCAGTTTAGTCATTTTAGCTTCTAGGGTCAGTTCAGGCTTGATTTGATCTATAACCCACTGATTTGTTTTTTGGCAGTCCACGGTATATGTAACGCTCTCCTCCAACACCACATTTCAAAGGAATCTCTGTAACCATGTTTAAATCCATTATCCAAAATGAACGTTTTCCAAAATGAATTAGTTTTAAAGTAGGTTCTACCATGGAGGGGCAACATGGTGTGCAGAAAAGAAACAGGCAAAAATCTGGTAGGTTCATTGGAGACTAGGGGCGAAAACGCATGGTCGCTTTAGCCTCCTTTCTTCCCTGTTTCAGCCAGGATCGAACGCACATTCGGCAAAATGCATTCGTTCAATCCTGGCTGAATCCTGGCTGAAACAGGGAATAAAGGAGGCTAAAGCGACCATGAGTTTTCGCCCATCCACTGGCTGTCTCATGAGGAACAGGATCTCAAGCTTTTGAAATATTTTTTTCAGTTCAGTGGCTCTGTCAACAGCCCCCACCTCCCATGATGATCACCCATAACTCTGGAAAGTGGACAAGATTTGTTTTTGCATCTATGCATTGCAAACTTAGTTCCAGCCTGTTCTCTGCTCTGTGCCCTTTGTTCTGAGAAGTACACAGTGCCATATAATGTAATCTCTACTTCATATGAAAAGCTCAATACAGGAACTCAGAAGCCCAAACGCCATTTAAATTGATTTGATTTTTGTATCAGAAAAGCTTTCAGAATTTCTTTTTTTGCTGAGAACGGCTTTTGGTGACCCTATAATTAAAAGAAATGTGTTTTTAAAACTGCATCTAAGAAAATAATGAGGACCAAGGACAACTTTGTACATCAAAATCCTGATTGCCAAATTAACGCATTCATTCTTATTACAGTGTGTCTGATGTAACTTTGAAATGAGAGCATCTCCATGCCACAGTCATTCACAGAGTGGCCATGAGAACTCAAAAGGAACACTAAAATTCATTATTTGACTTTACCGCACAAAAGACACGAATGAAACAGGCTGTGGAATCCTGTTTTGCTTATGGAAGTGATTCAACTCCTGACGTTCATCCATTAGAAGGGCTCCCAAGTTCATGGGCAGCATAGCAAACATTTAGTGCGCTATAATTTATCAGTGTCAATTAACAGCATCCTTCTTTTTATACAAGTCATATTGTTTGATCTGCCTTTTAGGAAGAGGGGTCACTAGTTAATTGACTCATTCTCACTCTGATCCACTGCTGGGGCAACCGGGGAAAGTTGCCTCACAAGAACTCTTCACTCTGAATGTTTTTATGTGCATGATAAATGACAAATCACTGCAACTTATCTGCAAACATGTTGTCATGCTAGAAATACTTCTGCTTTATGCTACAGCCATTTGTTGCCTCTCCTTTTCAATCTCCTTGCCTCACTGTTATCCACTATGTAAAGGGAAGATGTAAAATTTGTCCTCAGCCCCTCTGGAAAACAGACAGAAACCTAGCCAGTTCATTAATCACTAGATTACTTTAAATTTGGAGCTGATTCACACATGCATGTTGGTAGCTGCCACATCAAAATGTGATTCACATACATGAACCAGCCCACCCAATCAACATCGTCAGGGCCCAACTCTGGTGGTCAGGGGCTGGATTGACCTGAGACCAAGCAAAGCAGATCCTCTGCCACTGAGCCATGGCCCACCCATTTTTATGCCACCATTGTTTTTACAATGCAGGCTTTTTTTAGAAAGTACAGGTTGAGTATCCCTTATCCGGAATGCTTGGGACCAGAAATGTTCCGTATTTCAGATCTTTCCATATTTTGGAATACTTTGAAATGTTTGCATATACATAATGAGATATCTTGGGGATGGAAGCCAAGTCTAAACATAAAATTCATTTATGTTCTATATACACTTTATACCAGCGCTGGATCTTGGGGGGGTCTGGCAGGGGCATTTGCCCCAGGCACTAGGATAGGAAGGGTGCCAGTGTGGGCATGGGGAGCGCAGGCATGGGAAGAAGGAGTGGTGCCGCGCCACAGGAGCACTACTGCGCCATGGCAAAGGTGCAGCTTCCTGCCTGTGGCCCAGCTTGTGCATGCACTGCCCGCCTACCTTCAGCTTGTACTGGCCACTGCTCTCCCTCTCTTTCTTTCTGCAGGGGCGGCCGTTGCACGTCCCACCCAGCATGCTTCTCTCTGCTCCTTCCCCCAGCTCCATGCCTGGTCCCTGGGGCCACCAGCGCCTGGCTCCAGCATACGCATGCACACACACACACATTCATGGCACAACCTTCCCTCCCTCTCCCCCTGCTCTGGGCACTCCTTCCCCCAGATCCATGCCTGCTTTATACCCATAGCCTGAATGTAATTTTAAACAATATTTCTAATAATTTTGTGTACATTGAACCATCAATGGCACCTCTGAGGGCTGTGATTAATGCCTGCATGTCGGCTCAAAACTTCCGGTTTTCAGGTCATTCCAGTTTTGGGATGTCCAATTAAGGGATACTCAACCTGTATATACTGTGCTGTTTTTAGGATGTTCTAAGATCATTTTAATTTGACGTATTAATTGCTGTCATTGGTTTTTCCACGTTTCTTGCTGGCTTTATATTTTGTAAAGGTTTTATTGTATTTAATATTTTCTTATTTAATGTTTTGAACCACTTTGTAGTTATTTATAGGAAGGTCTGTTTATAAATATTTTCAAATGAATAAATAAATAGGTGCATGAACTGGCCATCTCAGGTATAACACTATAGACCGAATTTTCACACCTCCTCACATCATCTCAAACACCACGGTGGGGTTTATTCATGAGCTGAGCTCATGAAACAGGGATCATTGCTGCCCTCTGCTTAGGTTTGCCAGGTCCCTCTTCGCCACCAGCAGGAGGTTTTGGGGGCAGAGCCTGAGGAGGGTGGGGTTTGGGGAGGGGAGGGACTTCAATGCCATAGAGTCCAATTGCCAAAGCGGCCGTTTTCTCCAGGTGATCTGATCTCTATCGGCTGGAGATCAGGTGTAATAGCAGGAGATCTCCAGCTACTTCCTGGAGGTTGGCAACCCTACCTCTGCTTCTTTCTGCAATCCCCCTTGATCCTCACAGAGTACAATTTCAAGAGGGTCAACATGGCAATCAGGAATTGCACACGATATGGAGAAGGGGGAAAAGAATCAGAGGAATTTGGGCTTCCATTTTGGGGAGTGGCTCAGAAGCTTGCACAAGAACCGAAGGGCTTTCTTACCAATTCCTGCTTCCCACTGAAACCCTGCATGCCACATCCCTATGGACCAACCAAACACAGAGGAGAGATCTTCCAAATGAGGAGGGGGAAATAAATGAATAAATAAGGTTTTTTTATGCACACGTCGATCGTGATATTTATGTTGCGACACATTCTCTCTCTCTCTCTCTCTCTCTCTCTCTCTCTCTCTCTCTCTCTCTCTCTCTCTCTCTCTCTCTCTCTCTCTCTCTCTCTCTCTCTCTCTCTCTATATATATATATATATATATATATATATATATATATATATATATATATATTCATATCATTATTGCTTGCTTTTTTTTTTAGAGGTCTGTATTTGTTCCCTATGGATCTCCATGTTTGGGGTGACACAGGGGACTGCAGAAAGGAAGAAGAGGATGGCAGCAGAGATTCATTCTGCAAGCACTATTTTATTTGCAGTTGAATGGACCCAGTCCAATACTTTAGAGTGGATGCAGTGCATATCTTCAGCTGCCCGTCTTCAAAAGTTGGTTTATCCAAGCATTCACATCATTTTGATTGCTAGTTTGTTTTGAAATTGTATTCAAATGCCATTTGAAATGATAAGCATTTCAACATTTTAGGTTATAGGAAGGATTTATAACAAAAGCATAATAAAAAGGAAAACTTCAACGATATTCCATTTTGGCATATATCAGCCCTGTACTCTTTTTTCTTTTGCAAAAAATAGCAAAATGAGTGGGGGAAGGGGGGTTGTAAAGTCAGCACTATTGAATGAAACCATCCTGATCATTTTTGCATACAGAGATTTCATTTTTAATCTTTCCAGTCAAGCTGCTTTGTTAAATCCTAATGACAATGTTTATGTATAATGCATAAAATAAACTTTACCCATATTTAACACATGTTTAGAAGCACGAAAATACCCATAATAAGAAATATAACACACCACAAAGCCGGTAGCTTCAATTTACGAAGAGGAAAAGGCACTCATTGGATGCAAATAGAATCCTTTGCTTGGCTTTATATCATTAATTTCACACTTTCCAAAACAAGCAGGCATCTTTGTGTACTTGCATGAGGCTGTTGTGTGTAATTTTGTTCATGAACAGGTTCATGCTCTTCATTTGCATAGATGCTTTCTACAGCACGCAAGGCCAGACTCTGTTGTAAGGAGTATCACCAAAATATTTTTCAAGAACAAATTAAAAACTATAAAAAATACATCCCAAAGAGTCAGTCATGGAATTTCACATACACAAAAAATGGTTGTTGTATATCATCTTGATGCAGAAGGCAAAATAGTGAGAACAACAATAAAGTATCGCTAGCCTCCTTCATGAAAATGATTTGTTTTACTCTCCTAATCTTTACCATATCTAAACTGGCTATAATAAAATGAATAATTACTCTGAATTCTGTCCCATTAATTGAAAATCTACTCAAAGTATAAGCCAAGAAATCGTAACAACAAATACAAGGTTTAGCCAGTGTCTAGGAACTTGTCTCTGTCAACTTTTTTAAAGGATTCAGTGTAAATGATACTGTTTACCATCATACATCAGCCAACATTACTCAACGAAGTCATGAATTATTTCAGACATCCTATGAATATTAATAGACTTTATAGTCTTGATATTTCATCATTTCCCACCCAAGTATTACAGCATGATGGGATTTGGCTTAAGGATCAATGGAAGTTTATTTTTCTTGCCTGAAACCTTCACGGCCACACACAAATTGGATGAAGGTTCATGTGTTTGCCATATTCCCCTGAAGATAGAATTGAACTGGGTAGAGTTTTTTTATCCCATAACTTGTTCTTGCTTTGTGCTAGATTCCAACCAAACCAATGAACAAAAGCCATTAATTGAAAGGTGTAACATTAGAACAGGGTACATGCTACAACACAAATGAAGGTTAGAGATTAGCAGAACAACTAGATTCAAGTAGCACCTTAGAGACCAACAAGATTTGGGGGATATAAGCTTTCGAGAATCAAAGCTTCCTTCATCTGATTGGCAGAGTAGCCTTAACTCTGCTATGCAATGTAATATAAAAATCTCATCACATCTTCATTCACCAGCACCATGCTTAACATTCACACCATCTAAAAATATATAATTTCTTATCAAGTCTTCTGTCCCCTAACATTAATTTGCATGGCAAACAAAACCTGCTTTGTTTGCTGCTAGTGGTTTTTTAAAGTCATTTACAATGCATGTGCACTCCAAAATAAATCCCATTTAGCCCACTGGGATTTACACGCTAACAGTGCAATATTAAGCACAGTTATACCTTCTAAGCCTATTGACTTCCATGGACAGCAGTTGTGACTCAGCTTAGGACTGCTGCCAGGCAGCCCATTCCTGAAGGGGGTGGGTAGAGCCGTGGCAGCCAGGAGCAGAGCAGCAGTGCCACCTCCTCAGAGGCTTCCCGGCTGCAGAAATGAAAAATAAACCAGTTACAAGAGAAATAAAAAGTAACTGCCCCGATTGAAAAAAAGAAAAAAAGAAACTGCCCCCATTGAAAAGGAAAAAAAAGAAAGCAAAGGGGCTATGCCACCAGAAAAGGTGGCATAGCCACGCTACTGCAAGAGGGGGTGTTCCCGGGGTGAAAGGGGTTAGGAAGCTGCCTAAAGGCAGCTCTGCCCCCAAGAATGCCCTGGGAACAGCCCCACATGTAGGGTTGCCAGCTCCAGGTTGGGAAATACCTGGAGATTTTGGGGCGGAGCCTGAAGAGGGTGGGGTTTGGGGAGGGACTTGCCATAGAGTCCAATTGCCAAAGTGGCCATTTCCTCCGGGGGAACTGATCTCTATCGGCGGGAGATCAGTTGTAATAGCAGGAGATCTCCAGCCAGTACCTGGAGGTTGGCAACCCTACCCCCATGACAGCATGGTCTTTCTTTTCCAGGAATTCCCTGCCAGTGTGGCTGCGTTGGTGGGGGCTGGCGCAGCTCCGTGGCTCCCTGATGCCAGCGTGTTTTCCCCCTTGCCAACATAGGTGCCACTTTATTCCATGATAAGGTGGCACCTATGCTGATGTAGGGTCATGCTGGCTCCTATGGAGCTTCGCCCCTCTTCAGGACTGCAGCCTTACTCCTTTTTGTATCTGACACTGAATATTCAAATTATTGTCAGCTCTCTCCATGACCCATTAATTGAATGTAGTACATAAGTATTTTAAATAAATAGATAGATAAAATTCAGTGTACTTAATTTATTTTGCTATTTCTATATTACACAAAATGATTAGAGAGATGTCCTTACAGAGATCTCAAATCCTGTAGCCTGTATAATCCTGTACAAAATTGGCTTGTAGAACGTGTTGTGGATGAGAGCAGGAGAAGCTGTTTCATCTTAAGAAGGGCTGACATTCATGGAGATGAGCCAGTGTTGATGGAGACAGCTAGGCTGAGAAAATCCTACCCACCCACCCTAGATGAATATGCTTTCACATCCTCCATTACTCAGTCTTTAAACCAAGAGTTGCATCTCTGATCTAATGAATTTAATCCTCCAACAAATACCATGATCCAAATATTTAATTGTTGGTTTATATGTATGTTCTGTTTGCAAAATTGATTTGTATTATTATTTGTCGCCTCAAGGGCCGTAATTGCATACAAAAATGGCTACGTATATTTTTTGCCTGTGTGTACCCATCATGATCAAGATGTGTACCATGAGAAAGCTCCTCTAATGCATCGACTAGCTGTGGCAACTGCAGCAAAACAAAATCGCATCTAGGTTTGTTCTCCAGTGCATCTGACATGGAACTTTAATGGTCAGTTGTGGCAAATGCTGTAAGGCCACTTCCCAGAGATTTTATTGCTACAGAAAAAAAATGATTAAATGTGATGTAATTTTCCAAAAAATTCCTTTCCCTGTACAGAACTGTCTGCAGCATGCATCAACACATGATTCCGGCTGTAGGGAGAGCAGAGTACAAAGAACGCCTGAAGATTTTTTTAAATAGAACAATAGCTTACATTCATTTGGAATCATTATCATAGCACTGGCCACAAATATTAGACACAACAATCTATACTTTTATGTCACTTTGCCCAACACAATACCTTTTCCTGTTGGGTCTGTGACATGCAGAACCCGCCCCCCCCCAAAAAAAACCTCCTTGATCCTTTGTCCATCATCTTCCAGAGCTCTTGGTCTTCCAGACCTCCAGGACAGCAGACATGCCACAAGACTGGAAGAGGATGAATGTTATTACAAACACTTACCTTTGCATTTCAATACAACCACTTATCTAGTCACATTACTCGAATTATTAAACAACATCATATCTGATATTTCTGGATGTAACCATTTACCCAAAATTGGATATAGAAGAACTGCTTCTATTCGTGACTGAGTGGCTCTGAGTGACTCTGACATCATGACAAGATCCAAGCAACTTATCTTTAGAAGTAAAGGAATTTAAAAGAACTGATTCCACTTTCACTTTCAGTTTACAATATTTCACTAATTGTGATACTAAATATTGTGTGTATTGTCTTCCCTGTCTGTGAGGGAAAATCTATGTAGGATCTAGCATTAGACCAATTAACACAATTGACTTCTGCCCCAGTTGTAGAACATTTTCTCCAGTTCAAACATAATGAAAATGAACTAAGTTTTTTTGTCTTTTGGCACCTTGTAGGGAGGAAATTTGATAGATGTGATAAGGAAAGAATACTTAGACAAAAAGAATCATATTTCATTCATCTCCTTAATACTATCACACCACATGGACTGAATTTGGAGAATGATCTATCTTGTTTTTTGTAAGATTCATCAGTACATTTGTGGCTATGGCCCCTTTAATTGAAACTGACCAGATTGCTGTGGTCTGCTGCTAACTGCATCAGATGCTTGAATAAGAACATAAGAAAGACCCTGTTGGATCAGACCAAGGCCCATGAATATGTCCACTCCCCTCTTAAAGCCCTCCAAGCTGGCAGCCATCACCACATCCTGGGGCAGGGAGTTCCACAATTTAACTATGCGTTGTGTGAAAAAATATCACACACACCTGTTAGCTATTTAGCTTCTAGTAAATTAGGAGATGTTACTGCTACACTTTCTGTATCCCTATGGGGAACAAGATAACTATCCTGGATATCTAAGTGCAGTCATGTATTATTGAAGCTTGAATAAGATTGATACTTTGTAAGTATATGGATTTTAATATATTTGTATAATTTGTAAATTTTGTATATAGGGTATGGGTTAAAATTGTATGTCATTATATGTTTCTAGTGGGGACTGAGGAAGAATTATACAGAAGAATTTTGAAACTGCCGTATCCCTGTTCATCTCTTCCATGATATGCATCAGTAAAACATCTATGAAGAAACCATATTTGGACTTTATTATCACCCTGTTTATACAGGACTTACTGCATTGACTGCACATTGTATTGTGACATACTGAGATTTGACAGGATTTTTTGCACTGATTGTACATTGTCACTTGTTGAAATTAGGTAGCTTGTTAATAGAATATTTTTGCACTTTGAATAAGTTGTGTGTCGCTCCTGTACTAATTTTCTAACTGTTTAGTAACAGTAACAGTGGTGTCTGCTTTTTCCACCATGCTCACTACCATAGCATAAACTCCTTCTTCCCTTTGAGATGAAATAAATGTACCCATTTAGTTCTCTGCAGTGCTAAATCACTAGGGTTGCCAACCTCCAGGTACGAGCTGGTGATCTCCTGCTATTACAACTAATATCCAGCTGATGGAGATCATCTCACCTGGAGAAAATGGCCGCTTTGGCAATTGGACTCTGTGGCATTGAAGTCCCTCCCCTCCCCAAACCCCACCCTCAGGCTCCACCCCAAAAACCTCCCACCGGTGGTGAAGAGGGACCTGGCAACCCTATAAATCACAGAAAAGGTAACAAAAGCCTACGGATCCCCCACACGCACAGAAAAATTATAGAACTTCTTGTGAGAGCAACTTGTTTGCGACCCATGGCTATTTGGAGATCAAAGCATATTAGGCTGGAAAGAGGTTGGAGATGTTCAGCTTTCTCAGCAAGGCAACAGTGTTGTGCTTTCTTAGTAAAGCATAGTGTGCTGTCAAAAGACTATTGGCCTCAATTGCATGAAACACTAGTACCTTTTAGTGTTCTATTGAAATAATTCTTAATGAGGAACCTTCTGGGAAACAGGCAAGTCTGTAGGTAATTGGTCCTACGTCGTTATACATATTGCACTTGGGCAACACCAGTGACAGAACAATATTTACCTTTCATAAATGGAGTCTTAAATTAATAATCACCAAAAAGATTATGCTTTCCACTGTTTGTAAAATAAAACTACAACTTATTTATCCAAAGAATGATTGCAACAAAGCAGTTGGAGCCTTCTAGTATATTGTATATTTTAATTGTTTTTGATGTAACATTCTTTATGCAGGTATCAATTACACTAATGACTCTTACATAATATACTTGGATGCCGAAGGGATATGAATTTTCACCTCCTTTTCTGTCATAACAAAAAAGTTGTGAGCAAATGTAGATCAGTGGCTTCTTTCCGTTTTTGTATAATGAATGAGCACCACTGTAAAAACAAAAATGAAGACATTTTATCCCATACTAATTTAACAAACAGAAGAGATTTCACATATGACAAGGCTAAATATACACTTAAGCTGCTAATAAAGACAAAGCCTGAGGGAGAATATATTCATTTTGAGCAATCCTAGAAGTTTTTGTTTCCAAATCTGAAGCAAAAATGCTTCGCTTATGTGTAATTTGAAAAGCTTCAACAGAAGGAATAATGGCTTTGCACTTTTAAAAATCTCATAAAATGGATTCATTCAAATTACGTACATTGTTAACATGCAAACCCAGTAGTTGTCAATGTACGATTAGATGCATAATATCCTCTGTAACATTTATAGGCAGCGAGAGAATAAAAATTGAATGTTTGGTTTGTAAAATCAGTGACACAGGGCTCTCAGAGAGGTGCCAGAAGATAGTGTAGAATGAAAGATAAATTTAGAACAGGGCTAGGCAACTTTTTTGGCCTGAGTGCCACAAAAAATACAGTATCTACCTGTGAAGAGGTTGGTGAGCTGTCAAACAAAACAGGGTGGAAAGGTGAGGGTTGTACTTAGCCAGATATGTCCCCAATGGCTCTGCTAATGCCTCACAGGGTCACCTTGGACATTGGTGGTGACTGTGTGGTTCTGAAAAGCCATGCCCATTAGTTTCTTCCACAGTGCTGGCTCCAGGGACTTCCGTGGTTGCTTGGGTGCATAGCTGGCCCTGTGTGGCAAGCAAAATGGTCTGGCGTACCACCATTTAGCATGTTTGCCACGGGTAACCGTTGATCAAGAGACTTGCTGAACCCTTGATCGAGAGACTGAGAGTGACACTCTTTTCTGTATCTTAAGGTTTGCTGCCACCACTTGAAGTATTGAATTCACTTATCCACTGTGCCCTTAAGTGTACACAGGTAAGCTTTTTTAGTCAAATGTTGCTCTATTTAATTTTTAAATTTCCTAGTCTTTAGTGCATTGAAAGTAGTGAAAGTGGATTATTCAGCATATGTGAAAGTGCCCCACGACTCAAGGCAGATTACACAGTGTAAAATAATGGAATCAAATAGATGCAGCATCCAGTAACAGCAAAATCCTGTTTGGTTTTCAGTGCAATCCTAAACAGAAATGCACCCTTCTATACCCATTACCTTCAATGGATTTAGAAGGATGTAACTCTGTTTAGGATTGCACTGTATGTACACTGTACACAAAGTCACCCAAGTACACAAATGTCCTCACCAAATTAATTAAGAAGGTAGCAAAAATACAGCCCTGATGTTCATTGACAAGAACCAAGTTTCTTCCAAGTTTATTTAAAACCACTCATAAACTGCAGCAAAATCCCTTACTGGGCTCTAACACAGTTACCATACCTCTAGAACTCTTTTGTTAGCTTAGAAGAAATCATTAAATTATATGTTTCTATGTGGCAGGTGCATTTTTGCACTTGGAAGTGTTTGACTGGATACCAACTATATAAATTTTCAAATGGTAACATCACAGAGTCTATGTAGCTTTTCATATTTATAGATAAAAGGTAAGGGTACTGAGACATTTAAAATATTAAAATATAGCTATTGCATATGCATAGAAAATAACTACCTCTCCACCATACTTCAGAATGGTGGTATAGAGCACAGCACTTGTGATAAATTATGTATTTATTTTAAGGGAGTCAGAAGAAGAAGTTGTTGCAATTTAATCTCCTTGGTCAAAAATTCACTTAGTACAGAAATTACTGTCACAAATGGATCTAGGTAGATGTTGTGCTCAGGCTGATAGCCACAATAGGCATGTGAAGTCAACTTCCCATTCAAGTTATTTTATATAAGTGCACAGAACTGTAGTGGATCTAATATTACAAAGTAATGGTGTCAATTGTAACATGTGAAGTGAGAGCCAGTTCACAGATGTCTCTGTACTTCTCAACACTTTCTCATTCCACACTTGAAGATGAAAGTGTGACCTGACTCCATAATAAAGGAGAGCCAGCATGGTGTAGATCCTCAGACTAGGATCTAGAATACCCAAGTTCAGATCTTTAATCCGCCATTAAAGCTTGCTGGATGACCTTGGGCTAGTCATACATTGTCAGCCCAAGCTACCTCACAGGATTGTTGTAAGGATAAAATGGTCCCCACTGGGGAGAAGGACAGCTACCTAACCCCCTTTGCCCCGGGAATGCCCCCTTGTGCTGCGGTGTTGCTGCACAACCTGTTTTGGTGGCACAGCCCCATTGAAGGCAATGGGGGACTTTCCTCCTTTTTACTTTTTAAAAGAATTAATAATTTTAAAAGAATTAAAATTCTTTTCCGGCGACTGGGAAGCCTCTGAAGAGGCAGTGTGGCTGTGTCGATCCTGGCGGCCGCAGATCCCAGTGGGGACCCAGAGGAGCTTTCATCATTCTCCTCTCCCCCTCACGCCAGCACAGGCTTTCCCTTCCAGGAATTCCCTGCCAGTGTTCTGTGCCGGTGATGGGGGTTGCCACAGCTCCCCGACATCAGCGTGTTTGCCCCCGCGCTGGCATAGGTGCCACTTTATTCCATGATAAGGTGGCACCTACACTGGCGCTGGGTCACGCCAGCTCCTAAAGAGCTCCGCCACCCCCTTCAGGAATGGGCTCTAAGTCTCCTATTGGAAATAATAATATTATTTGGACTGTTAAAACAACAGGAAGTAATCTTTTTAAAGTTATCTAATTTGTTTAGTTAAAACATGTATTAACCTCCTTTCTACCTTGACGAACTCAAGGAGGTTTACAATGTAAATAAAACAATGATTATAAAAAATACAACAAAGGCCACAATACACAAAGGACTGCCAATAAATAAAAACTAAATTAGTCAAATGCAGTCCTAAATAAAACTGTCTTCAACTGCCTCCTGAAGATTGAAAGTGAGGCAGCTAGGCACACCTCCATGGGGAAGTTGTTCCATAATTGTGGTGCTGCCACCAAAAAGTTGTTCTCATGTGCCCACCAGTTGAGCATCTTTGATTGGTGGGACAGTCAAAAGGGCCTCTCCATGTGACCTTAATTCCTGGACAGAAACAAATGGAAGAAGACGGTCTTTCAGAAACCGTGGTCTCAAGCCATGTATGGCCTTAAAGGACGAAACTAACACCTTGAATTGGGCTTGGGAGAAGATTGGTAGCTTGTGTTATTTTTGTAGTATTGGGGCCACATATTCCCAATAACTGGCCCTGACCAGCATTCTGCAACTTCTGAACATGCTTCAAAGGTTGCCCCAGATAGACCGCATTTATAGTTGTAGAGATCCAAGTGAAAATTATTATGGAATAAGTCTACCACATGTTGGGACTGCAAAGCTGTTATAGGATGCACTGATTTTTTTTTGCTATGTTATATTTGTGTAAAAATAAAGATAAAAGGTATACATTCCCACTATGTGGTAGACCTGTCCTACAATCCCCCTTCTGCATTGTTTAAACTGCCTTTTAAAATTTAATCTGAACCTGTATTTCAGTTATTTAAGCAGTATTTTATTTTATATTGGTAGTTTATTAAATACGTAGTGACCTTTGGTCTTCATTGGGAAATAAATAATAAATAAGTTTGGCATTCACTGCAATCACACTACCTTAACTTCTGTCTAAAGACCACAAGGCTCTCAATGGGCAATATTGTACCATTCATAAAGAACTAGATACTGGGCAAATTCATGGAACAAAGCCATACCCAGAAATAAAGGACTATATTGGAAAGAGCAACAGTCAATAGAGTGGAGCCTAGTTGGATAGCATATTATGGAACTAATGAAAACTGAGACTGCCTGAGAACAAACTAAGTAATTAGGTTCTTGTAGGTTATCCGGGCTGTGTAACCGTGGTCTTGGTATTTTCTTTCCTGACGTTTCGCCAGCAGCGAAATGTTAGGAAAGAAAATACCAAGACCACGGTCACACAGCCCAGTTAACCTACAAGAACCAATGAACTCTGACCGTGAAAGCCTTCGACAATATTAAGTAATTAGGGTTCCTGTCTTTTTTGGCTAAACAGGAATGGTTGGATGCAATCAAGTAACAAGCTCTTGGATGCTGTTATACAGTAGACTACCTGTTCCATAGTAGCCTGACACACTTCACACAGTATTTTCTGGATATCGGGATGATGATGAGGACAAAGTTGAAGAAGATGACTGCCTCTTAACTGGTTGGAATGAGGCTCTCTGACACATTCTTGACTGCACGTTAATTGGTATTTGTTCTGTAAGATGTACAATCGCTCAAATTAATAAACATCTCAGAGCTACTTAAATAGTAGTGGGCAGATGTGGCAAATCAACAATACTATGATATCACCTCCCCCCAAATTTTGTGCAGACCTAGCATGATGCTGCCCACCATATAATAGGCCACACACTTTCCTGCTTTCTATGGTATATCACCTAGTGGACATCTGTTGAATTCTTAAGGTTCAAAGGGTAAACGTGGAAAAGCACAGGTCTCATCCTGCCCTTTCATCCTCTCCATATAATCATTTCAAATGTTTCCTGTGGAGAACAAGAATCTATTATAGTGCTACAACCTGTTGTATATTGTGTACTGTGGGTGGCAACCAGAGACAAATCATCAATGGCATGGATAAGATATTTGTACTGAATTTTAGCCCTATAATCACCACCGAGCAAGTAGTTTGTACGCGGAGAGAAGATGCAGAGAAGAGCCATGGTAAACTGTTAGAACGGGGTGGAAATAGCATGGGTTCCCATACAGAAAAGTAGTCAAAATAAAATCATCTCAAGGGGAAGCAGAGCCAGCCCCTATTTATGTAGTATTACTTCATCTCTATCCTAAAAGTAGAGCA
Organism: Euleptes europaea; assembly: GCF_029931775.1. NCBI lineage: Eukaryota > Metazoa > Chordata > Lepidosauria > Squamata > Sphaerodactylidae > Euleptes > Euleptes europaea. The sequence goes on along the minus strand of NC_079313.1, from coordinate 50,417,507 downwards.
CCACTTGTGACAATGCGTGCACTTTGGCTTCCTTAGTTTGATCACATTGATGAAAGGATAAGCAATCAATCTCCCACTAAGACAGTGAGTGGTATTGGCCATAATTCATTACTCCATCAAAGGATTTGGCATTTCAATCGATGGGAAATGATGTGTGATCATTCTAATTTATTATACATCATTTCCCATCAATCGGTGTGCTGAAGCCTTGACATAATAAGTAGTTACAGACATTGTCAATCATTCTTGGCCAGATATCTCCAAATGCTGCCATTAATGTACACCCATGACTTTTCATCCAAACTATAAACTTCTCTCCAAAATCATTCACCTAAGCTTCACATAAATGGTGGATACAGCAATAATACTTATACAAACAACTAAAGTGATTGGTACTCCTAAGATGAGCAAAAGTTGGATCACATTAAAGGTTATGTGTGCTGTTGCGTTATTACTTTTTTATATAAAGTTTGTATTGTTTTTGTTACAAGACATGGGGAAAGGGAAACAGGGAAAGGGATAATCGGACTACATTCATTTTCATTTCTATTTCACAGGCATATGGGCTTTCTTCATCATTATCTCTATCATAATCTTACTTTTTTCTTTTATTATTACTATTACATTCGTACATCCTTTCTCTAATACCATTTTTGATATTTTTAATATTACCCTTTAATCTATTGCAAAGAACAATCACAAATTTCATGACAACACTAACTAAAGTATATATTTATGAACTATCATATTTATTATAAAAAGATTGCCATTTCTGCTTGTGCTCTTCATCTCATGATGTAGCAAGGTGGAGAGTTTTGACATCATTGCATATTCATGCATTTTTGTAATCCACATCTTTAAGTCTGGTATCTCCTTATCTTTCCATTTTAGCGCCAATAACAATCTCGCCACTGTTGTTGCGTATTGGTACAGCTCTCTTTGATTGGGTGAGATTTGAGTTGGAATAATACCCAATAAGAAGTATTTGGCTTTTGGTTGAAAGCTGATTTTCGTTAGGTCTTGTATTTCTTTATGTATCATTTTCCAAAAGGTTTGTACTTGCTTGCATGTCCACCATTGGTGGAAATATGTCCCTTCTGTATCAGAACATTTTCAACAGTTTGCCTGATTTGCTTTGTACATCTTCTGCAGATCTTTTGGTGCATAATGCCATCTGTAGAACATCTTATACCAGTTTTCTTTTACAGCTTGTGATCTGGTAAACTTAATGTCTGTTTTCCACAGTTTCTCCCAGGTTTGCATCGGGATCATCTCCCCAAAGTTCTGTATCCACTTCACCATACATATTTTAACTTGCTCAGTGAAGCTACTGGTTTCTGTCAGTGAAGCTACTGGTTTTCGGCATATTAAAACCACGTCATCTGCGTAACTTCTTATTTTGTATTCTTGGTCTTCATATTTTATTCCTTCTATTTTAGGGTCAGCTCTTATCTTGTTTGCAAGTATCTCCATTGCCAAATTGAACAATAAAGGAGACAAAGGACAGCCTTGTCTTGTCCCCTTTTGTATTTCCAATTGTCGCTGTTGTGTTATTGCAATAAAAGAGCAATGTAACAAAAGGAACAGGGTTCTACTGAACTAGTCAACCAGTCCAGAGATTGGCTATCTAAGGAATTTCTTTTGAGTTCAGTGAGGCATCATTTAGAGTGGCTTAGGATATGATGCAATGTGAGGAGAAAAAGGAATCACAAGTGGCTGGTGTTTCCTGTTCTCTGTATTTCTTTGTAACATATGAAGGAAGCAAATGCATTTCCTAATACAATAGGCTATGGAAACCACCACTCACATCACAGGGAGATACAAAGAATTTCCAGTTTGAGTACTACAAGGAAAAACGAACAGGAAACATGAGTCACTTCTCTTTTCTGTTTTTGACATCATCACTAATAATATGTGTCCAATAGTATTCTTAGGCTGTATTTCACCATTACATCAAATCTGTGTGTGTGTGTGTGTGTGTGTGTTAAATGCCATCAAGTCGCTTCCAACTTTGGCAGCCTTATTACATCAAATCAAGCAACTCTATTGGTTCTGTTGGTTCCAGTGAAAAACATATTATCAGATATAGCCTTTTTGTCTACACAATTTGATTAAATATTCTGAGGTTGTACTGCTCATCTAGGAGATTCTCCCTGCCATACTGCAGACAGATAGGAGAAAGCATTCCCATTCCTCATTTTATAGGCAATTAAAATTCTCCCTTACAGATCAGATGGAAGAAGACAAAGTAATATTCCTATGAGTTTTGCCTCCTTTCCTATCCAGAGCCCTACCTGGGTGATAGATAGGAGTCTTTCTTTATACCACGATACAAATGGAGTGCAAGAGCAAGGGGAACGAAGTCGTGACATCATGTACAAGAAGCTTTCAGAAGATTTCTTCTACCCTCCTAGGTTTCCAGTATTGGCATGGTATAGCTAGTTTAGACTAGGGTTGACAGACCTCATTGGGGGGTGGGGGATCCACTGTTTTGCCCCCCCCCCCGGCAAAGCGTAGGAAATACAAAGGCGTTAAAATGCTCACAATTCATGAAAGTCCATACATGGAACAGAAAGCAACGGAACAAGAATATAGCGAAATGGGCTTCCGGTAAAATCCCATTTCATAGATATTTTTTTCTAGCTGTAAATTCTTCCGTGTGCTTGTAGCGTCATTCAGAAGTTAAAGGAGTGTACCTTCCTAGTATGTATGGACGGCTGGGTAAGACCACCTGAAGGTTGGCAACCCTAAATGCCATACCACTGTGAGAAACACTCATGTGATCTAGACTATCTATACATAAGAACTATATGGCACAGGTATGCTATGAAGCCAATTTGCAGCTCATTCTTTCATGCCATCTGGGTTCAAGTCTGTTACTTTAGTCGGGATTTAGCTTTCATTCTTACTTCCTAACCTGGACACTTCATGTCTCATTAGGCCTTTAGGCCAATCTCCAATCCTGGAAGGCTGAAAACTTAGCTGCAAAGTTTAGGAGACTGGCTGATCAGTTCTAAGCACTGTTTGGGAGTAACTGTTAGAGACTAATATTCACCCTTGTATTTAATTTTTGTAATTAATCTTCCATATATATCTTCTTAATTGGTATGCAATGGAAGTGTTCATTATTGCTGAGGAAGAAAAAAGTTTTTTGTTGTTTGCTTTGATTTAGTAAAAAAAAAAATTGTGCACTGGCAGAGTTTCAGTCTGATAAGATTTGAAATGATAGCGATAAGCATCCCAAATATGGGCCTCATAATGGACAGACTTTTAACTATAGCTGCACTGCCAGGTGGAAATTTAATAAAAGATTAACTAATAGATGGAAGAGTATTTCCAACAGCTGTTTGTATTCCCAGACAAAAATCTTCATTAAGATAGAGTTAAGGATGTAAATAGATATCTATTAATTTAAAACAACATTGTAGAATGCTGAACATTATTCATTGAGGACTCTTGTGGTTAAGATTAGAAAAACAGCATGTTCAGATATTTAGAGTTTTAGAACCATATCATGCAACACAAAGACTGTGATCCAGTGATGCAGTTTTATGGGTGCAAACTGATTGTCAGCTATGGCAGCAGAAAGCTTCTAATGTACTCATGACATTCCATCTACTATAGTCGGCAGTCTTCTCCTCTTCAGGCTAAACATACCCAGCTCCTTCAACCTTTCCTCATAAGACTTGGTCTCCAGACCCCTCACCATCTTTATTGCCCTCCTCTGGACATGTTCCAGCTTGTCTACATCTTTCTTAAATTGTGGTGCCCAGAACTGAACGCAATACTCTAGATGAGGTCTAAACAGAGCAGAGAAAAGTGATACCATCACTTTGTGTGATCTGGACACTCTACTTCTGTTGATACAGCCCAAGATTACATTTGCCTTTTTAGCTACCGCATCACACTGCTGACTTATGTTCAGTGTTTGGTCTAATAAGACCCCAAGATCCTTTTCGCACACACTACTGCTGAGACAAGTCTCCCCCATCCTATAATTATGTTTGATTTTTCCCACCTAAATGCAGAACTTTACATTTATCTTTGTTGAAATGCATTTTATTAGTTTTAGCCCTATTCTCCAGCCTGTCAAGATCATCCTGTATCCTGGCTCTGTTTTCTATCGTATTTGCTACCCCTCCCAACAAGCACTCTTTGGGTGTGATCTGTCAACCAGTTACAGATCCACATAATAGTAATAAGATCTAGATCACATTTTCCCAATTTGTCAACAAGAATATTATGGCAAACCATATCAAAAGCCTTACTGAAATCAAGATAAACTATGTCTACAGCATTCCTTATCCAGCAAGGTAGTAACTTTCTCAAAAAAGGAGATAAAATTAAAATATTGTCGAAGGCTTTCACGGTCAGAGTTCATTGGTTCTTGTAGGTTATCCGGGCTGTGCAACCGTGGTCTTGGTATTTTCTTTCCTGACGTTTCGCCAGCAGCTGTGGCAGGCATCTTCAGAGGAGTAACACTGAAGGACAGTCTCTCTCAGTGTCAAGTGTGAAGGAAGAGTAATATATAGTCAGAAAGGAGTTGGGTTTGAACTGAATCATTGTCCCGCAAAAAATAACAAAGGTAATGTGCTAATCATTGTCCTGTAAGTATCCAGTTAATGTGCTAATGAGGGTGTGGTATGTTAATACAGAAAAGAGGAATAATCAAAACATTAATGGACCGTGCAAGACGGATCTGTGAACCACAGTTTCTCAAGAAAGAAACTAATCATCTAAATCACGCACTGCTAGCAAACGGCTATTCCAAGAATGAAATCAGAAGGGCCATTAAACCAAACAAACATCAGAAAACTCAGGAAAAATAGTCTCCCATAGGAAAGGTATTCTTGCCATTTATTAAAGGAGTCACTGATAGGATGGAGAAACTTTTGAAAAAACATAACCTACAAACAGTGTTTAAACCCACCAAGAAAATACAACAAATGCTACGATCAGCAAAAGACAAAAGAGACCCCCTCACCTCTGCAGGAGTATATCGTATACCTTGCAGCTGTGGAGAAGTTTACATCGGGACAACAAAACGCAGCATACAAACAAGGATAAAAGAACATGAAAGATACTGCAGACTTGGCCAACCTGAGAAATCAGCAGTGGCTGAACATCGACTGACACAAACAGGACATAGGGTCTTATTCCAAGACACTGAAAGACTGGACAATTCTACCAACTATTTTGTCAGATTGCACAGAGAAGCCAATGAAATTCATAAACATCAGCACAACTTTAACAGAAAAGAAGAGAGTTAAAGAATGAATAAGGCTTGGCTCCCTGTCCTGAAAACCTCCAGACTAACAAAGACTACAGTCAACAATAGCCATGCAGATTAGCTTTGGATTTCACACATTAACAGATCACTTCAGGATACAATGGTTCCATATTAACAAACCACACCCTCATTAGCACATTATCTGGATACTTACAGGACAATGATTAGCACATTACCTTTGTTATTTTTTGCAGGACAATGATTCAGCTCAAACCCAACCCCTTTCTGACTATATATTACTCTTCCTACACACCTGACACTGAGAGAGACTGTCCTTCAGTGTTACTCCTCTGAAGATGCCTGCCACAGCTGCTGGCGAAATGTCAGGAAAGAAAATACCAAGACCACGGTTACACAGCCCAGATAACCTACAAGAGATAAAATTAGTTTGACATGACTTTTTCTTTTTAATCATCACCTTTATTGGCAGATATCTGGCTAACCATCTCAGACAGGAAACGTTGAAAAGAAGAATACTTGGGGTTAAAAGGGACGGAAAGATACAAAACAACCAAGAAGATATAGAAAGAACATTTATCGATTTTTTAAAGACTTTATATGCTAAAGACAATTTGAGAGAAGGTCTCATTCAATACATTTCCTGTGCTCAGTTACCAAAACTTTCCCCTGAAGACCAGGAATGTTTAAATCAAAATATTTCTACACTGGAAATTGTTGATACAATTAAAGAGCTTAAGATGGACAAAGCACCAGGACCAGATGGTTTAACTCCAAGATTCTATAAACTATTCGAGCAACAACTCACTCCTAACCTCTTAAGACTGTTTAGTGATATCATTAGAGAAGAGAAAATTCCAAATTCCTGGAGAGAAGCCCACATCTCATTAATTCCAAATGATGGTGCAGATCTCTATTTACCACAAGCATACAGACCTATATCATTATTAAATGTATACTATAAGATTTGTTTCCATCTTCACTAACAGAATACAAAGATGTATTGCAAGACTAGTACATCCAGATCAGACTGGTTTTATTCCTAAAAGACATATGAGAGATAATGCCAGACTTGTTCTTAGTGCCATCAAACACAACAAATCTGAATCTTTAAAAGCGGCACTTATCTTTCTTGATCCAGAAAAGGCCTTCGATAATGTTTCTTGGAATTTTATCCATGCGATATTGGAACAAATTGATTGCGGGAACATCTTTTTGAGTGTATTTAAAGCAATATACTCTAACCAGCAGGCCAGACTTTTGATAAATGGAAAACTTAGAGAGTATTTTGCTATCAAGAAAGGCACCTGACAAGTCCACCAAACATACATACATACATACATACATACATACATACATACACTTTCTCCATTCTTATTTGACCCTGCAATGGAAGTTCTTGCTAACTATATCAGAGCAGATTCCAGAATTAAAAGTCTGAGGTATAGAAGAGCATAAGATATAAAGCTATGCAGATGATGTGGTATTAATATGCCGAGATCCACTTATATCAGCTTCTGCAATTAAATCCCATATTGAAAGGTTCTCCCAATATTCAGGATATAAGCTCAACAAGGCGAAAACCAAAATTTTAACTTTTAACCTTACTGAAGAAGAGCAAACATCTTTGATGGAGATTACTAAATGTCAAATCACAAAGGATCCGGAAAAATATTTGGGTATATGTATAACTTCTCAAAACAATACCCTCTTTCAGACCAACTATCTCAGATTATGGAAAGAAATAGAGAAAACTGAATAGATGGTTCAGATTCAATATTTCCTGGTTGGTTAGAATATTGACTATTAAAATGAACGTGCTCCCCAGACTCATTTTTTTGTTCCAATTTCTATCAATGGTCCTCAAGGACAACGTGCTAAACAACTGGCAACAAAGAATTAATACATTTGTTTGGAATGGGGAAAAACCAAGAGGGAGATTCAAAACACTCCAAGATGACAAGAAGAGAGAAGGACTCAGATTGCCAAATCTGAAATTATACTACCACGCCTCATGTCATGTTTGGATAATGGACTGGATTAAATGCCTGTTGGATAGGAAGTTGGCATTAGAAAGAGCAGATCTACAAGCTGGATTTCATAATTTGTTATGGACTTCTAAAGCAGCTAAAGTTCCAGCTATACCAAAACAAACCCTCCAAGACTTTGATGTAAAGCCAGCTCTTTTAAAAATTTGGAATAACCATAAAAAAGGATGTCTTTCTCCACCTACAATAGTGTCTCCTCTGGAAGCTTATTATGATGAGTCCATTCTGAAAAGTTGCAAGTATTTATCAAGATTTGATTGATGAGTCCGGGGAAATTAAACAAGTATCTGTCTTGAAAAAAAAGAAGAAGGACTTAAACTGGCTCAGTTGAGATCAAGACTAAAAGAAGCCTTAAAACTGGTACTTTGAGAACACAAACAGAATTTGAAACCATAATAACCAAGCATCAAGACCACTTACTTGGGATAATCTATACATTATTACTATGATACAGAAATGGAACAAGTAAAGACAAATATGATAAAATGGATGCAGAATTTTGGACAAATGATCATAATGAAAAAATGGGAATCATTATGTACCATGGAATTGAAGTTTACAGCCAGCCAGGAAATTCGAGAAAACTGGTATAAGATGTTTTATAGATGGCACCTTACTCCTAACATGGTAAAGAAGATGAATAAAACAAATAAAACTAGTCAAGTGGCTTGTTGGAAATGCAATTCATCAGATGGTTCTTACTACCATGTATGGTGGACTTGTTCAAAGCTACAGTCATACTGGAGAGCCATCTATCAGAAATTTCAAAAGATATTTCAACAAAAAATTCCATTAGATCCCAAGAACGTGTTGTTAGGTATTATATCATCAGAACTAACCTCGCAACTCAATGACCTGTTTAAACATGCTACAACTGCTGCCAGAGTAGTTTTAGCAAGGAAATGGAAACAATCACATCTCCCAGATATAGAAGAATGGAAAGATAAACTAATGGAATATGCTGTGTGTGTGTTAAGTGCCGTCAAGTTGCTTCCGACTCATGGTGACCCTATGAATGAAATGGAACATGCTATCATGGCAAAAATGACGAACATGATAAACGCAAGCAATTATATGAGTTATGAGCAGTTTCATGAGAAATGGAAATTATTTTATAAATATTCTGAGGCTTAATATCAATAAAAACAAAATAAGAAAGTAGATACTAACTAATGGCAATTATATCTTAATTTCAGATCTAGTTAACTACTTCGATGCAGAGATATTAAATATGCTTGATAGATATAAAAGGTGATTATTTTCAGATATGTTATACATTTAACTTGCCCAAATATTTTTTTTCTTTTATAACTTAGGCAATTATTCAATCATAAAATGGTGTAGAAATGCAGGGTAATGTAGTCTGCTTGATTTGTTTCTGAATTTTTGTTTTTTAAAATTGTATGTTGGAGATCTTTATTTTTTCCCTTTCCCTTTTTTTCCCCTTCTGTACCCTTCTGATTTTATATTTCTTGGTTCTATCAACAACCAAAAGGGAGACTGTAACCAAGAAATCAGAAGGCGATCAGAAGGGTAGCCTTGAAGGAGCTAGAAAAAATTAAGTGTAAGGATGTGTTGCTGGTGACCAAGATCAAGACAATCTATACCATAGTATTCCCCATTACTATGTATGGGTGTGAAAGTTGTACAATGAAGAAAGATGACAGGAAGAATGTTGAAATATGATGTTGGAGGAGAGTTTTATGGATACTGTGTACCATCAAAAAGACAAATAAATGGGTTCTAGATCAAACCAAGCCTGAACTATCCCTAGAAGCTAAAATGATTAAACTGAGGTTATTGTACTATGGTGACATTATGAGAAGACAAGACTCACTGGAAAAGACAATAATACTAAGAAAAGTTGAAGGCAGCAGGAAAAGAAGAAGACCTAACGTGGGATGGATTGTCTTAATCAAAGAAACCATGGCTCTCAGTTTGCAAGCCTGAGCAAGGCTGTTAATGATAGGATCTTTTGGAGGTCATTAATTCATCAGTCACCATAAGTCAGAAGCAACTTGACAGCACTTAACATGCAAACATATGTAACTTCATATGCTGGATTCTTACCAATTAGCACATTATGCTGAAGGAAACCATGGGTTGCGAGGCCACTTGCACATTATATTTATCACTTGGAATGCTTTTTGCAGGCTTCATATTTTATACCAGGCAATCAGGCTGGCTAAAGTGTCACTTTCGATAAGTGATCCCTCATATTTGTATTAATATCTAATTTCTTAATATGCTAGATTGCATTACTTTAAATAACATCCTGGTTTACTGATCTAAAGTTAGCTCTAACAAATGTGTAATGTGTGCTCCTGTGCATATGTACTTAATTTTAGCTATCCAAGAGGCAATATTGTTGGCATGGCATATTAGAATGAGATGGAAAGATCCATTTTGATCTATCAGCTTCATAACAATATTTATGCTTTATGAAGCAGTGTGTCAAATCCTGATCTTCAGGATGTATCCAAATAGCATGTTCACTCAATGCAAAGTGACAGTTCCAGTGAAGACATTCTAAACAATCAAATATTCATCTTTTCTCCTCCCTAATTATTATATCCTTCTTCAAACCAGCCTTCCACATGCCCACCTTTTAAAATATAATATTTACTTACTTCATTTGCATCCCACTATTCTTCCAAAGAGCTCCTTACTCATGGCTCCCAGCCATCTCCTATCCAAGCACCGTACAAGGTCAGACTTGCTTAGTCTTAGCAGCATAAATTATCATATGCCTTCAGAAAACTCGCTTGGTTCTATGTGCTCATCTTGATTCTCTAATTTCTGTCCAGAGTTCTATTGCCAGAATTATCTACTTGCCAGCTTCAGGACATTCATCAATTCCTTTCCTTCATTTTCTGTTCCGTTTTACATCCATCATAAACTCCTTGTTTTACACAGAAATGGAACCACAGTTTCATTCCTACTTGACTTCCTTCTCTTGTTTCTCTCCCACTGGTCTTCGTCCTTCATTTTCTATTGCCTCTACTAATCCTAGAACTTCCCATTTTCTAAATCACTGGTCTCCAATCTTTCCCAGGGAGTTGATGTTTGAATAGCCAATGTCTGCTGTACAAAAAAGGAAGAGAAGACCCTGCATAGGGCAGAAAGAGGACAGTTAGATGAGATAGTGAGGTCAGCATCTTCTCTCCTATTAAGTGTCATTCCTTGTCTGTCTCCAGATTACTACTCTTAGGGCAATATCCTGCTTCTTGTAAGAAGTTCCACAGTCTGTCTGTCTGTCTGTCTGTCTGTCTGTCTGTCTCTCTCTCTCTCTCTCTCTCAGCTAGTGATGCAGTCTGGACACTATGGTCATTTATGCATGGTCACTTTAACCTCCTTTATTCCCTGTTTCAGCCAGGATCAAATTTTTCAGTATGCACGCTATCTCATTCCTTGGAAGCTCACCGCTGTTTCGATGCAAAACAAACCCGGCTTTTCCCATTCCTCTTCTGGCCTGAATTAAACCGTTGATCCTGGCTCATTTCAGAGTCACAGAGCGGGCATACTGCATTAGGGGGAAACACAGAAGATTGGCTTTTCTCACAGCCAATCATGAAGCAGTGTGTAAAAAGGCAGGGATTCAAGTGCTTTCTGCTACCTCTGAGCTCTTTATGAGCAAAGAAAGGCTTTTTAAAAACGAGGCTTGGATTTCTCCCCCCCCCTTCTTTCAGGTAGCTCTGTTTTTTGTTTTTTGTTCTTAAAATGCTTTTTTATGTGGCAGTTGGGTTTGGGGGAAAGGAAATCTTCTCTCCCGGTAAGCCAGTTACAGAGCAGCATTTAAAGGGGTGGGACTTGATTTGAGCTTGGGAGACTGCTTTTCTGTATTCATGGTTCGATTAGCACACAGTTTCATCCCTGATCATTTAAGCCAATTCATACAGTTTCCCCCAGCCCAGATTACTTTAATGTGCAATGAACCCAGGTCCAAGCAGGGAGATCCAGCCCATGCATAAAAGACCCGTGTCTGACTCGCCACTTCACTATCCGTTATGCTAGCTCCTGAATAAAGCTTTGTCTATACCTTAATCAGGCTATGCTGTGTTAGTTACTCAGCAACAGTTGATAACTACTCTGAGAAGTAGGGCTGTCAATTCGGTTCGGCCCGAACTGAAAATCAACCGAATTTCCCCTGATTCGGTGCTTTTCTGTTCGGACGGATCCGAACTCAAAACTGGCGGGCAACCGGGGGGGCCGAATTCAGCGAGTTCGGGAGTTCGCGAATAAATCCGGCAAATTCGGCCGTCAGTAAGCAGCATAACCGTCAGTAAGCAGCATTCTCCTCCCCCGGCCAATCGGTGGGCAAGCTGGGTCTTCTTCTGGCCAATCAGTCAGGATTGAGTACTGGAGGAATCAGCTGATGTGCGGCCCGGCCAGGGAGAGAGAGAGAGAGAGCGAAATCCTTGTGTGTGTGGGGGGGGTGCTTGTGCACATTCGCTCCTTTCTGTGGCTGCAGGGGGCGCATTTTTGGGGGTACAGACACAAAACTTTCACTGGAACTTCAGATGAAGCTTCTTAAGGTACCCCCCAAGTTTTGTAAACATTGGGTCAGGGGGTCCCGAGATATGGGCTCCCCCCTTTTTCTTTCCATGGCTGCAGGGGGCGCATTTTTGGGGGTACAGATCCCAAACTTTGAGCGGAGTTTCAGACCAGTGTTCTTAAGATACCCCCCAAGTTTTGTAAACATTGGGTCAGGGGGTCTCGAGATATAGGCTCTCCCTCTTTTCCCTCCCCCCTTTTCCATTTATGTGGCTGCAGGGGGCGCCTTTTTGGGGATATAGCCCCCAAACTTTTAGCATAGCTTTAGTGAATTATTCTTAAGATACTACCCAAGTTTTGTAAAGATGGGTTCAGTGGGGGCAGAAATATCGCCTCCCCCCCTTTTCTCTTTCCATGGCTGCAGGGGGCGCATTTTTGGGGGTGCAGATCCCAAACTTTGAGCGGAGTTTCAGACCAGTGTTCTTAAGATACCCCCCAAGTTTTGTGAACATTGGGTCAGGGGGTCCCGAGATATGGGCTTTCCCCTTTCCCCTTTTCCCTATTGGGATGAATGGAGCAGCCGATCCTGTGTGCATCTCCTCTCCAGAGCAAAACGTTCCGTGCCTAATTGGAATCATCTTGGATTACAGCCCCTCTTGATGGAACAGAAGACAGCCACAGTAAGACCCCTTTGGGGGCTTTAATCTATAATTTTTCTCCTGTGTATGTGTGTGTGTGGGGGGGAAAGCAGAGTCTGTGTGGGTGTGGGGAGGGAGCAGTTTCTGTGGGTGGGGGGGAAGCCAAAGGGGGCTTTCGTCGGTTCTGCCTGGGGTGTGTGCTCCCCCTCGAGTCTCTCGCTCCCTGGTTTGAGGGGGGAGGTTTCAGTTGTGTGCTGCAAAGGTGTTGTTTAACAAGGTTGTGTTTGCAGTTGTTTTGCTAATTTCTCCGCTGTTGTCGGGGCTGGGAGCTTTGTGCGTGGGCGGCAAGCTCTGCTGAGAGATGCACATTAAGGGTGGGGGGGACCCCTTTCAGGGCCCATATCTCAGCCCCCCCTGACCCAATCTTTACAAAACGTGGGGAGTCTTTCAATAAACGTCCTTTGAAGCTCTGCCAAAGGTTTGGGACCTCTAAGCCCAAAAATGTCCCCCCCCAGAGCCGCGGAAAGGCGCGGTTGTGCTTTTAATGGCTTTATTCGGCCAAATTTGTTTCCGAACTTTGAATTCCCGCCGAATTGAACGGATCCGAAGTGGGGGAGTTCGGACTTCGGCACATACCGAACCCACAAGGGCCAAATTTGGCCGAATCCGAACTGTACCGAATTTTATTTTTTTTGACAGCCCTACTGAGAAGAAAGTGAGTGGGAAAGATGTGGCTACTTTCTTTGCTGCTGCATCAGAGGATTTACTGACAAATGGATGTTCTTTAGGTTGTAAACTGGCAACGCTCATATACAGTAAGAGCATTTGTTTTTTTCCCCTCTTTGTAAAGTTATCAAGGGCAAGTGATTGAGAGGCAGCAGTATGTAGTGGTTAGAGTGTTGGATTAGGTTCAGGGAATCACCACTCTGCCGCGGCTGAAAGCTCACTGGGTGACTTTGTTCCAGTCATTCTCTTTCAACCTAACTTATCTTACAGGGTTGTTCTGAGGATAAAATGGAGGAGGAAAATGTTGTTATAAGCTGCTTTGGAGAGAAAAAGTGGGTGTACACATCTAAATAAATAAAATCAATCTAAAACCTAGGATCTGACCCTACACCATCACAAATGGAGCAAGTTCTCAAAAGTGATTTTTGCTGCCTCCCTCTTTCCACTGCAGACAGCTAAAACTACCTCCAGAAAAGCTGTTCTTGAGAGTCCAGGGACCTTCACAGGGGTGGACTGGAAAGAAAAATTGCCTTGGGCAAGAACCCCCCCCCCTAACCCCCAGCTCCACACAGAAGGGAGAAAGAGCCAGAAAGCCCTAAACCTCATGGGGCCTGGCTGGGCGCTTCCCGCAGCTTTCCTCAGCCCAGGCACAGCTGTCTGCAAGCTGCACCAAGCTCTGCTGGACTGAGTTGGGTGCATCCATGCATGTAGGGTTGCCAACCTCCAGGTAGTTGTGCTAAGGAACAGTAACAAGCTCTTGCAATCTATGCAAAATAGTGATGTTATTCAAAAAGTGCAAACATGCAAGGTTACAATAATATGATGAACTTACACTTATATACCTAAGTCTTCCAAAAGGAAGTCAATCTTGATAGGCACAAGCTTTACAAGGTAAGTACAAGAACTTATTTCTCCTAACATTTGTTCTTTTTGCAGGTAGAAATGTTGAAGTGCTGTGGAGGCTGAAACTGATCGGGAGCGTCCTTCCGGATGAAATCAACGCTTTCGCTGTTACACGACAGCTTCTTCAGCCAAGAGCCTCCTCCCCAAACTCCGCCCTCCTCAGGCTCCACCCCAAAAACCTCCCGCCGGTGGCGAAGAGGGACCTGGCAACCCTACATGCATGGCTTGCCTGGGCCAGAGTTGCCACCCCTGGGCTAGGAGTCACCTTTCCCAAGCATGGCTCACCTGGGCCAAGAACTGCTTTCCTCAAGTTGCATGTGGCTTGTTCAGGGTGGGAACTGCCTTCCCTGTGCTGGGCAAGGCTTGCCTGGGCATGCACCCCCTTCCTCAAGCCATGAATTCTACCCTGGTCTGGTCTACCCTGGTCTGGATTGGCCCAGGGTAGTCCCATGCACTTCAAGAACAACTTTTCAGGGGCCTTAGAGAGCTCCAGTAGAGAGAATAAGTGGCAAACCTTCCCATGAACTCATTCCATTGATTGTATAAGACCCAATCATATAGAGGAAAAACAAGCTATTACATTTTGAACTGGATTTCTAAACCCAGACAACTGTAGAAGCGTTGGGTGAATAACGTTTTGTTCAACATCTGGTTACTAGATGCAATAACAGCCTTCCAGTATAAGATTAACTTTTAAATTTAGAAGAAATTTCTTCTGCAGTTCAGGCTAGGGTGCTCTAACCAGGCTTGAATCCATCTCTCTTACAAAGGGAGTATTAAGTTAAGATGCTACAACACACAGAGAGAGAGAAATTCATTCTCACTAGAGAGAGTATAAATGCACGGGCCTACTTACCATTCTTCAAAGGAAACAAGGGCCCCATCTGCTGATGTTTAAATGTATTACATTTAACAAGCATGGTACAGTGTTAGCAACTGCTGATAAGAAATGTATTAAAAACTGAGTAAGGGAAAACAAATCATAGTATGGTAAATGCAAAACCCCAGTGAAACTGGGAACTACTTAATGGGAAGATTCTGCTACCTTTCACTGTTCACTGTTATTTGCACATATAACAAAGAACATTTGGATGTGTCCTAAAATGAGCGCGATAACAAGAAAAAGTGCATGAACCACAATCTATTCAAAGCATGCATACAATAATAATAATAAAAAAAAACTATGGGAAAATACATTTTGTTTGGTCACATGAGATTTATGGAGAAACAATTCAACATTTCAAAGGCTTTATTTTTGTCTCCCCCTCTCTTCTAAATTTATTCTAAATTTGCCCTACACTATTTATTTATTTATTTATTTATTTGAATGTGTTTAGGCTGCTTTTCTCCCCAGAGGAGCCCAAAGGGGAGAAACCCTGGCACAAACATTGGAAAGTCACATCTGGTTGAGCAGCCAGAAATCATGTCACAGCATTCATGGTACTCGAGGGATTCCCCCCATCTTTGTGGTATTTGCATGAAGATTTTGGGAATTGCTAGAGCATCATGGACACTGTGATGTCACTTCCATTGACTCAACGGCAAGTGACATCACAACATTCTTGCCACTTCCCCTCACCAGGCTCTGCCCCCAAAACGCTCCTGGGGATTGCCAGCAAATAGCTGGCAACCCTAGAGAGAACACTAACAAATGGAGGACACTAATACATAAACATTGGGCGAATGCAAACAAGAACAAGACCTCAATCAGGCCCCTCCTATACAGGCACTAAGTGGGAAATAGAAACTAGTTGTTGAAGGCTCATATACATACATCACGCATCCTATGGCATCATATGAAAATCTATGGTTCAAAGCAAAGGAACACCAAAGGTTATTATTTTCCTGCTATGTTGGGTTGGTACATCCAGCCTGGGAAATTGCTGACTATTTGGGGGGAGGGGCAGTGTCTGAAGGAGGCAATTTGGAAATTGATTTTACCTAGAATCTATTGTATACTATGCAGTTTGCCTTCTGAAGCTGCCATTTTCTCCAGGGGGACTGATCAGTGTAGCCAGGAGATCAGTTGTAATTCTGGGAGAACTCCAGGCCCCACCTGGAGGTTGGCAGCTCTATCTACCTGCATCTCTTCACTTTTGTTCTCTACCCTGGGAATAGGCCTAGCTTGACTGCTCTTGGCATTGACTCTAGGGTTTCCAGATCCCATCTGGCCTCTGGCGGGAGCTTAATCTCTGCGGGGCCAAGGGGCAGCGATTAGCGCATGAGCAGCATGATAATACCACTTCCGGGTTTACCCTGTAAGTGTCGCATGCACATGGAACACACTAGCAATTCCCTCCAAAAACTCTATGGACATCATAGAGTTTGGGGGGGAGATTGCTAGAGCATTGCCAGCACTTCCAGGTAACCCAGAAGTGATGGCAGCGCAGTGCTCATGAGCGGATTGCCATCCCCCTCCCCAGCTAGCCTACTTCTGCCCGCTGGCCAGCTGAGGAGCAGCAGGCAGCCCAGTGAGTTGGTTGGCAATTGCCCGCCATCACCGGGCAGTTAGGAACCCTAATTGACCCAGTGAATAGAAATTAAGCAGTTTCTTCCCCTGGTTACTACTTTCAGAATCTCCACTAAGGATTTCAAGGCCTTCCAATACATTTCTCAGCAGCAAAGAAGACTTTGCACCTAAAAGTACATTCAGCAGTGAGCCACTGTCAATCCCAACTTTGATAATGAGTGTATGTATACATGTTTGAACTCACTCTAGCCTTATAAACAAAGCTAGTACCAATGACTAGCTTACAATTTGGCTGATAGCTCATCTATATTCCTAGAAGTGTGGTGTAAGTTCTTTTTTTCTTTCATGCATTCTTATGTGGTATAGTTTAGCCTTTATTAAGTGCTAAGTCATCCTCATATTGGACTGAACAGTCACAGCTAATTGGGTCCATTTTTATTTTACCTTCTTCAAAGGAGTTCAGAATAGCCACACACATTTCTTCTCTCTTCTTTCATTGTATCTTTACAACAGCACTGTGAGATAGGTTGGGCTGAGGATAAGTGGCCCAAGGTCACCTAGTGAGTTGCATGGTGAGCAGAGATTTGAACTTGGGTCTCCCCAAGCCTTGGCCTAATATAGCACTTTAATGCTCACCTCCAGACTGTAGAATATTAGAATTTTATGAATAGAATTTTCATTTTTTTCTCTCTCTAGTTTTTTCTCTGGTTTTCAGAATTCAGAATGCCTTCAAATATTTTAACAGCTTCATGAGTTTTTATTTTATTTTACAGAGTATTGGTGCTTTGGGGGAGTTTCTTCTACAAAGCAACTTTATCTTGATTTATTTGTTCATGTATTGTTCAATGAGGGGGTTGTGTCGGGCAATGTACATATATGCTTTATACTGATGTAATTGTGTAATCTTTTTTCCTCTTTTTTCATTTCATGGAGGTATGCTCCACATGCATAAAATGAACACACTGTTTAAAAAATAATTTGAAGAATGTTGATAGAAAATAAACATGAACATTTTTAAATGACACATCATATGGGCTTGTTTTACCTTCCCATCCAATAATCTACCTCTAAAGAACCAGGAAGTAGTGGCAAAAATACATTGGAGAGACAGGTAGAACTAGCACGATAGCTGCAGTCACTAGGGGTGGATCAACAGCAACCACAGATTGTTAGAAAACAAATTCCAGACATCTATACTTATGGTTGCCATGCTTGGCAACCAGCAGGAGACTAGGGGAAGGGGACATGGGCAGGCAGATGTTGATGATGGTGTGACATCACTTCCAGGAAACATTTAGATGTTAGTCCTCTGCAAGAATCACCTGAAACTTTATGGTAGAGCCTCCCCAGAAGTAACATCAGTCCTCTCTAGGAATCACCAAAAATTCTATGATTTTACCATAGAGTTTCTTGCAATTTTTAGAAATGCGTGATGTCACTTCTGTTTTTTTCAAGAAGAGACATCACACAGTCAGCCAGATAGCCATTTTTAAAAAAAAAATCTGCCACTGATTGAGGCTGGTATGGAGGATGCCCCACCCCTGCTAGAGGACCAGGAACCTATCTAAACTGCAGCATTCTGGCACACTCATGAAATTAGACAACTTTCCCACATTTACCACATGGTAAGCTGATGATTGTATTGTGATGAATGTGTCAAAGGGGAAAACACTGTTCCAATCTTCATACAACCAGCCGAGTGTCTGTGAAGAGCCATTATGTAAGTGGCATCTACGTGAACAGGTACCCTGAAAAGCCAAGTAGAAAATGGCCTTCCTGGATTTTTTCTTTCATGCTACTTGCCAGTAAAGCAAGAGGTGATGTAAGGTTTATTAGCTTTTATGCTGGGCTTGACCAGCCCTGATCTACCCCAAAAGCTGGAATTCCCCTAGGAGTCATCCCAATTGATTGGGATCTGCTCTGTGTCACTAACCCCTGGATTCTGTCCAGGCTCTGCCTGCAATGGCAAAGGACTCTGCTACCAAATCCCATCCAGGTACTACCATTTTTTTCAAGAGCTGAAGTGAGCCAGTTGAAGACACTAAGCAGGTGTAATGCTACTAGAGGCTATCCATACAGGAATATGAACCTAAGGCCAACCTAATGTCTTATTGAGCCATAATAAGAAGGGAACAGGTGTTCTTGGGCAGGAGTATTGATATTATGAGAAACAAATGTGTTGATCAGGGGGAAATGTATTATTGATTTGTGTTTCAAGTGTTCAAACCATTTCACAACCATTGTAATGTAATATTTGCACCTATTAAATATTTTATCCCCATATTACTGATGCTAGGCTGAGACCAGTTCATGAGTTCCTGGATGGCAAAATGGAAACTAAAAGTTTCCCCGGTTCTGATGCTCAGCTTATATTCTTGTCCTATATACCATCATATAAATAGGCACATAAAAATATAGAGAAGAACATGGAGACATCACTCATGCAAACCAAATTCTCTACCCTTCAAATGCTCATGAAATTTCCAACTGGTCAATGGTCAGAGAAAAACAAGCAAAGCATCTTGCCACATGGATAAACAAAGAAATAATTAGAAATCAAAATGTTAGCACATTCTGTAGTGAGCAATAAATGTAATCCACAGGATAAACAGCACTGCCTTGACATTTTGCTGAATTTGACTAAATTAAAACTCAGAGCGGTTTGAATAAAGTTCAAGATGTGCCACTAAAGTTCAGGACATGTAACAGTAAACAAACAAAAAATCCTTCTTTTATATCACAACCTCTGCTGGAGTGTTCTTAAAGGCTGGTTAGGGTTATTCTCATTTCTATTCCAGAGCCTATTTTTTTTCAGTTTGGTGACTGTTGGTCAAATTTGCATTTGTCTGAAATTTGTTTAAGGAGTTTAAATACAGCAGGAAATGAAGGAACCTCATTTCTATTGAGGAAAGTAATGTACAAGTTAAAACAAAAGATGATCTAATGTTGCCTCAGAACGCATATCCCATTCAGGAAAATAGGAGAAATCTTATTTGTTAAGTGCTCTAAAAATATTTGTATCCCCATTTAAGGGAGCTCGCCTCTGACTCACAAATCTCATGCTGAAATAGATATTAGAAAAGAGCAAGAGTCCAGTAGCGCCTTAAAGACTAACAAAATTTCTGGCAGGGTATGAGCTTTCGTGAGTCACAGCTCATGTCTTTAGATAGCTTCAGAATAGATATTGTTAATCTTTAAGGTGCCATGGGGTTTTTGTTTTATTTTGTTACAACAGACTAATATGGCTACCGATCTGGAACTCTCATTCAGTCTGACCTACTTTGTGGGGGTTCTGTGAGGATAACCTGGAGGGAAGAACCTTGCATAGTGAGCTCCTGAGGCAGAATAAAAAGTTGACAGACTTACAGACAGATAGATGCATAGGCAGATAATCTGACTCACTTGCATTAAACTGGATCCCATGACTCCATTCCACCAAGCCTTCCTCCAATACAGAAAGAGTTCCTACTGCCAAGCAAGTCTTCCTCTGATAGAGAAAAACTTAGCAGAAGAAGTTCTAAGGATCTAGCTCAGTGCTTGAAGTCATAAGATACAACCCATTAAATATGACTTTCTAATGTGCAAAACCAAGCACTGTTTACAGCACCCCTATAAGGTAGATCATCATTGTGGCTATTCCATATATTATGACTGCAGCCTCAGTGTTGACTTACTGGTATTGCCCACAGCAATGTGTATATGTGCATATCATAGAAGGATCCTCAGAGAACAACTTGCATATATCTAGGAATCTTGACTGGATGAAGGTTCCTACCTTTTTCACCTGTGAACAAATTGGTCAGATCCAACCCATTCTCTTCGCCACTATACAGTAACAGCTCTCTCTTTGTACAATGGAATCAATCAGTAAATGTTGCTGAACATCACAAGTATCTGCATCAAAGAGATGTGGCAAAGAGCAAGTGCCTTGTATTAGCTGCCGCCGCCAAGTGATTCCTGTTATATATTGCTGCCTGAAATCCAAGCTAGATATGATGGTGACAGACCATTGAACGGATCTCTTTTTTCACAAAAATTGGCAACTGTGATTTGAATCAGAGCGATGATGTACATAAGCTTGACACCAGCTCTTTATTCCAAGGAGTGTGTGTGTGTGTGTGTGTATGACATTGAAAAAATCAAGGCTGCACCACCAAAAAAGATGGTGCAGCCTCGCCGCAGCTCAAGGGAGCATTCCTGGGGTGAACGGGGTCAGGAATCTGCCCAAAGGCAGCTCCGTCCCTGGGAACACCCCTTCCCATGCCAGTTCATGCTGGCATGGATGTGCTGGCAGTGGGGGCCGGCGGATCTTGGACCCTGGTGTGTTTGCCCCCATGCCAGTGTAGATGCCACCTTATTCCCTACAGGAATGGGTTGTCAGTGTAGGTAAAAGAAAGCATTTTCCACAGCTGAATTAACTTGTTTCTCCAGCAGTAATGTTGGGTCCAGTATAAGCTGCAGACTTCTAACAAGAGTCAGCTGAACCCATCAAAGGTGGGGAATGCAGTGCCCTCAAAAACCTCAAACTTCCCAACAAGTATCACTTCCGTCTTGTCAGGATTAAGTTACTTATATGTTATTTATTGTATTTACAATATTTCTGTATTGCCTTTTCACCCAACTCAGGGTCCCCGAGGTGGCAAACATTAAAACGTTTCAAACGTTAAAACATTAAATATTTCAGATATTAAAACATTTCAAGCTTTAAAACAGTGTTTAAAATACAAACATATAAAATATTTAAAACAAAACATAAACACGTATAAATATTCAAACAGGGCAGAGGGCTAATAAGAGTTGGTGAGGGAACACCAAAAAAAAAAAAAAAACCTTCCACAGGAAAAAGATAGTGATAGAGGGAGATACAGGTATGTGGAGGTATTTGTTCTGTTACCCTTTATAACAACCTTGTGAGATAGTCTGTGAGAATGTGAGCTGCTCAAGGCCTCCAAGTAAGCATTGTGGATAAACAGGACTTTGAACTCGTGTCTCCTGGAGCTATACAACACACAGGTTGTACATTATGTACATGATACTGCAATTTGGGCAAAGGAAAGCCATAGAGATAGTGACAACCAAAGGAAAGGTGGCATGTCAAGTCCTGAAGCCGCCAGTGACCCAGTTCCTAGTACCCTGCCCTCTAGTCCTGACATTCTCTAATAAGGGCACCAGAGTTCCCCTTATTTTACAGCAGTGCTCATCAGTGATATCTGGTAGTGGTTCAGCAATCCCCCAATCAGTGGTTCTATCTTTTTTTTTTATTATGGTTTGTATGGAGAGCTGAGCATAGATGATTTGCTACAATTGTCTGTTTCCCTAGTGTGTATTTTCTCCTCCTCTACGTGAGTGATATGCATGTATAGAGGGCAAAAACACTGGAGGGGATCCTGATGTGATGCACGATTACATCAAAATTATTTATCTATACTGTTTACTGATGTTCGTATAAACTTGAGTGGGTTTGGTAAAACACCTGTACATGGATAATATGGGAAGAGAAGTTTCAGAGGGGTAGCCATGTTGGTCTGTAGTAGAACTGCTAGAATCAAGTCCAGTAGCACCTTACAGACCAACAAGATTTTCAGGGTATGCGCTTTCGAGAGTCTCTCTGACAAAGGGAGCTGTGTCTCTCGAAAGCTCATGCCCAGAAAATCTTGTAGGTCTTTCAGGTGCTACTGGACTCAAATTAGCTATGGGAAGGGAAAGATGCAAAAACTGTACCATGCTGAACAGATGCTGAAATTCTGAAATCAAATTCTCCTAGTTAAAGGAGAGGTGGAATGCCATGTAAAGCAAGTTTCTGAAGCAATAAGGATTTGGAAGAGGGAAAATCCACTCATTCCTAGCCTAGAAATACATTGATATTGTGTGATATTGATTCTTTTTGTTAATATTAATTTTGTTCTCGATCCATATCTAACCAATCCTTCTACACTCAAAGGACTAAAGCTGGCCAAATTTTCCCAGTGCCTAAAGAAATGTGTGCCTGGTCCCATCCCTTCATCCTTCCTTGATTACATTTCGTGGTCACAGCAGAATGTGACAAAAAGATGGAACTCAGGGTCTGGCATCTTTACTGCATGGTAGAATAAATGTAAGGCAAGACCCCTTGGGGATCATGCAGCATCTTTAATCATGTGCAATTGGGCCACAGTCCTAATGTTTTTGGCACTAGGTAGTTACATTGCTTCCCTGTTAACTTCTTCCTAGTTTCCCTTCTTGAACACACATGTGCAAATGAGACAAAATGTGACCATACATCATACATTGCTCAAAAGTCATTCAGAAGCCGGTCTCAGAAACGCTTGGCCACTGTTCTCTTCTTCACACGCACTGTTTTTATTAGATATACAATATGAAGGGTGCTCATATAAATTCAATAACTGAAGAAGGGAGGGGAGAGAAACCAATAGAAAAATATCTTGCCAGATGGGGAAAAATTAAAACATTACCCTTGTTTCTTTGCCAACACAGATCCATTTTGACAGGCTGGAAATGATTTATGAGAGAGGGGGAAAAAACCCACCGTATTTATGCTGGCAGAAACATTATTAATTGCCATGCAATGTTCAAATCTTTGCATTGTTTTTGTACGTGATTAGTTACATGGCTTACATACATCACCCAAATATGCTGCAAATGTTTGCACGCTGGTCATAGTATGAGAAAAACGAATAGTGAGAGCATGACGCATGTTACAAATTTCATTCCAACCCTCTGTAGAAGACACAGGGGCAAAGGGATGCTGCAACATGGCAACTCGCAAGCAGCCTTCAAGGGAAAAATAGATTACCTTGGAATATATGAATAGGCAAATGATGCAATATGTTCAAAATTAATAAAAATCATTAGTATTTTTATAGAAAGATTTATGCAGATCCTGCTCTTTCAACCCCCCACCCCCAGAATGGTCTCAGCCATCTATCCAACACTGGCAAATTAAAAATAGATATTTTTCTGTCCCTAATTGATTTTACATTACATTAGGCAGCCAGGGCTTCAACCTGCCATGACATAGTATCTAAATAAACATTTATTAAAATATTTTAATTAGAACAAGAGGGGGAAATATTGTTTCCAATTATATCTTCAGCTGGAAAAAAATCAAAGCAATTAAGAATTAATATAAAAAAGTATAATGGAACACATTCAATGTAATAACTACCCAGAGTGATTTATATGTTGCAAGAGGGTTCTAATAATTGCGATTTTTTTTCTTTAAAAGAATGTCATGCAGTTGATACATCTACGGGCGCCTCTGAATACAAAGCAAAACAAAACAAGATGGTACAATATTTTGAAAAAAATAAAACATGAAATAATTTTGTACAGAAAAAATGTATGAAATCTGCACAAATCCCTCTGGCTCTCAAATACAGATATGTCTGACTTCTGAGATCATCTGTTCTCTTGCTATTCCAGTGTAGGGATGTTACCTACATTAAGAAGTATGAAATTGTTTGATCTAGTTGCACTGTACAATACAAATTCCAGTTATCCGATTCCAAAGAGCAGGGATAGTTGCAGTGTGGAAATCCAAGCAAAGGTTAACCTGGCTGGGGTAGGTGGGGGAGCTAGAAGATTACTCCTGAATGATAGGTCTGAAAGATTAAAAACCCATGAACACAGCTAGCTCTTCAGAGACTGAAGTCACAATTTATCTTGGCACCAAACCAGATGGGATACTTGGAGTTCTATAAATGGAGCTCCCAGCATTTTTTTTCCTTTAAATGGTAGGCATGTGAGGGCGCAATTTGGATTGGGACCACAGCACAAGAGGATTTACGCCTTCCACATGATGAACCACCACCATCATGCATTGGGCAATGATCCCAATACAAATTGCCCCCACAGTAGGGTTGCCATCCTCCAGGTGGTGGCTGGAGATCTCCTGGGATTACAACTCCAGGCAACAGATATCAGTTCCCCTGGAGAAAATGGCCACTTGGGAAGGTAGACCGTATGGCATTATACCCCACTGAAGTCCCTCCTCTCCCCAAACCCCACCTTCCCTAGGCTCCACCCCCAGGTATCTCCAGATATTTCCCAATTCATAACTGGCAACCTTACCCCACAGCATGTTTAAAGAAAAAATTACTGAGAGCTCCAGTCACAGAACTCCCAGTGTTACACCTGGTTTGGTCCTTAGGAAATAGCCTGTAGACCAGCGAGTCTTGGGTGGTGCAAGCAAGTAAGTCTAGTCACTCATTAAAGGGGAAGATAACACAAGAGCATATTGTTTGTAGACATGAATGATGATGCAGACTCAGTCTGTTAGATAAATAAAGGGCCACAATTTATGGCTTATTCAGATTAGCAATGGGCAATATTTCACTGTTTATATGCTTAAATCATTAGCTTATCTAAACTCAAAACGTATATAAACTTGAGTGATGCAGTAGAAGATTTTCTCCACCCACCTTATTCCCATTATATATATATATATGGAAGCAAGTTAACAAGAGATAGGAAAGCACTTATGTGGTAATGATATTAATTAATTTACAATTAAAATGGTTTCATGGGCATTAGGGTCAGAATCAGAACACTGAAAAAAGCTTCTGTCTCATCAGCTGTGAACCATCCTGTCTTTCCCGAGAAAAGTAGAATTTAATCAGCATTAAATATGATACATTCGTTACAGTTAAGAGCATTTAAGTCTGAAATGGTTACAGTGGGATAAATTACAATGAAGTTAGTACTAATAAAATTGATGTTGTAGAATTTCCAGCTTATTCAGAAACTGAAATGTACTATTGAAAAAACGGCTTCCCTTTTATTAATGAGACTTGCATTCTTTTGAATTATATCAGCATTGTTTGACTGGCAGTTTAGTGCTGAACTCAAGTGCATGTTCTTTCATGGACCCATTGAATGGCCTTGTTTTTCAGTGGTTGTTCATTTTTGCCTCAATTAAGAGTCTACGAATTGCCTAGTTGTATTACCACAGAGGCTCATCAGTTTCAGAATTCTGAGTTGGATTCTATACTATCCTATACTATCCTACTAATTGCACCATGTAGACCTCCACTATGTAGCCCATTCCTGTGGCCATTAATAGGCTGATACGTGGCAAAGTCAAAACATGGACACTTTTTTGAATCCAGTTGTTACCTTTGTTTAGGGCAACGTTACTGGTTTCCAAGGGGGTACATGAGTTTCCACTTACTTGCTCCTGGGCATTTCCACCATTCTATTCCTTCATAATTTTGGAAGTTCAATTTATGCTGCATTCCACTGGCCCTTAATTTTGGTGTAAGTAGGAAAATTCTAAAATTAATTTCAAAACAGGAGCATATGCATTTTGCTGCACTTGCATATTTTTCTTTCCTCCACATTACCAATGTGAGCAAAAACATAAATAAAACATAAACATGTGACCACACCTACAATTACATAAAGATTTTTCTTACCCAATGGTTTGGTAAATCTCTGGATGACCTCATCCAACAGTTTCATGTGGATTTCAAAGAGCGTAAGGGACAGGATGCAACCTTGTGAGACCCCACAGTCCAGAGGCCAAGTGGCTGAGTAGTAGTCCCCCAGCCCCATCTTCTGAAAACCGGACTGGAACCACCGCATAATGGTGCCTCCTAATCCCAGTCCAGATAGGTGGTCCAGAAGGATACCATGATCAATGGTATTGAAAGCCGCTGAGAGGTCCAGGAGAATCAACTGATTCCCACTCTCTCTGTCCATCTTTATCTTTATAATACTGCTGATTACTAGTTACTTAGGCAACAAAAATAATAGCTGAACTCTCCTGAAAGAAAAGAACATTGTGAAAATTCAGGAAGCCCCTATAGACTATGCAGATGGGATACTACCACCTTCCGAAAACTCACCACCACGTCTCTTGGTAGAGCAAGCCCTAGATCCAATGATATGGACAACCTCATCAAGGCTGAGTTTTGGCAATATCTTTTCTATGTGCAAGTACACATCTGTAACAGAGGAGGAAAAGACAAGAGGAAGTGAAGGAGCTCAAAGCTGTAGCAAACAGTATGCACATAGTGTATGTACATGATTCAAAGGGTATATTTATTTACCAGTGTGGAGCCAGCATGGTGTAGTGGTTAAGAGCAGCAGACTCTAATCTGGAGAACTGGGTTTGATTCCCCACTCCTATACAAGAAGCCTTTTGGGTGACCTTGGGCTAGTCACAGTTCTCTCTGAACTCTCTCAGCCCTACCTACCTCACAAGGTGTCTGTTGTGGGGAGAGGAAGAGAAGGCAAGTGTAAGCCTGTTTGAGATTCCTTAAATGTAGAGAAAATTGGGGGTATAAAAACCAACTCTTCTTCTTCTTCTATATTTTTATTTATTTAGAATATTCTATGCCACCTTCTACTCAATCAGAGCCCACAAGGCAGTGAACATAAAAACATTAAAAAGATTTAAACAAAATACAGTTTAAAATATACAATTTAATTAAAAACAGATAAGCAAACAACACTAGAAAGCAGGGCAATAGCCATTATTGGGGGTATGCCAGATGACACAAAAAAAGTCTTCACCGGCTGACAAAACACACTGATAGAGGGAGACAGACAAATCTCCATGGGGAGATAATTCCAAAGTTTTGGTTCCACGATGGAGAAGGCCCTTTCTCACCACCTGTCTAGCCTCAGATTGCAGGGGCAATGGAAGCAGGGCCTCCAAGGATGGCTGGAGTGAGTGGGTAGGTTCATATTGGAGAAGGCAGTCCTTAATGTATGTTGGTCCCAGGCCATACAGGCCAATACCAGCACCTTGAATTGAGCCTGGAAGCAAATTGGAAGCCAGTATAAGAGAAACAAGACTGGAATTATATGGTTCCAACAACCCACTCCAGTCAACACTCTCTCTACAGAATTCTGTACCAACTGTAGCTTCTGGGCAGTCTTCATGGGCAGCCCCATGCAGAGCTCGTTGCAGTAATCTAGATGGTACCAGGGCATGCACCACAGTGGCCAGATCTTTCCTGCCCAGGAAGGGCCAGAGCTGATGAAAGGCACCACCAGCTACCATTGCCACCTTTATATCCCACAGGAGGCCCCAGGAGAACCCCTAAGCTACAAACCTGCTTATTTAGGAGGAGTGCAACCCCATTCAGAACAGTGGATTAACCCATTCCTGGGTCAGACCTTCCCTCCACCAGTAACACCTCCATTTTGTTGGGATTAAGTTTCCATTTGTTAGCCCTCATACTCTTCCTACACACTTGACACTAAGAGACACTGTCCTTCAGTGTATCTCCTCTGAAGATGCCTGCCACAGCTGCTAGCGAAACGTCAGGAAAGAAAATACCAAGACCACGGTCACACAGCCCGGATAACCTACAAGAACAGATGCAAAAGAGTTTATCCATAAAGTGCTTAGCAAACTGATCTCAGTGGGCTGCAGAGTAGTTCATCTCCTCCCGCTGACCAGAACCCAATAGGCCTCTGACCACCCAGAAGAGTTATGCAGGCCTACACTGTGCGGATGCAATGTGGTGGAAAACTATTGGAAGAGAATAAATGTGCCCTGAAGGATTTTGATGAGGTTAAAGACCACTTAACATGGCTTCAATATTATCAAGTACAATCTGTATATATCCAAGATATGAAAAAGGGATTTCTTAAAGAAAAATCAATTCTACAACAGACACTTTTGGATAATACTGATCATCTAATCTCTAGGATGTACAAGCTTTTATTGTTGCTATATACAGAACAAGAAAGAATCAAGCCAACAATGATTACCTGGGCACAAACAATTGGTCATCCTATTTCCTTGAAATGTTGGGAAAGACTTTGGTCAAGAGACATGAAAAAGATTCTTTCCCAATCAATAAGGGAAAATATCTATAAAATGATCTACAGATGGTACTTGACACTGAAAAAACTGTCTGCAATGTACAGTACAATGTCACCAAACTGTTGGAAATGTCAGGATAAAGTTCGCTCTTTTCACCATGTTTGGTGGCTTTGTGATAAAGCTAAAAAAATTTGGGATATGATATACAATGAGTTAAGGTTAATTTTACAACAAAATATCCCTAAAACCTCAGAGATGATGTTGTTAAGCATTATACCAGACTATATTATAACACAATGAACCTTTTTACTTTATGCCACCACAGCTGCAAGAATGGTCTATGCAGCTAAATGGAAAATGACTGAAACACTGGACAAAACTGATTGGATTCATAAAATGTTTGAACTAGCAGAAATGGCAAAACTGACTGCGTTAGTAAATCAAAAAGACAATGATGAATTTGTTAAGGAATGGGAGGCGTGGATTGTTTATTGTAAAAATGAACTTAATGTGCAAAATGTTAAAGGCTATGACAGACTAATTCAAATTGTTATAAGTTAAGTTATTTTTTTTCTTTTTTCTTTTTTTTAACAACTGTAGAATGTTTTATAAATGTTTTATAAAGAATTAGAAAATAATTGCTAAGAGGATTATGAAGATAAGTTAGCGATAGAAGAAGGAAGAGGGGAAGTCAAAGTAGGGGAAGATGATTATTATATTTGTTAGATTTAATTGAGAATTAGAAAAGATTGAAAGGCAATGTTAATTTACTCTACAGAATGTATGAAAAAACAATTTAAAAAATTAAAAAAAAGAAAACTATTGCATCTTTGCTGCCATCACTGCCATGGAGTAGGCTTTCCAATGGGCTCTAGTTCGTGCCTTATCAGATTCATCCCAAGTCTTTCTCCACTGTCGCTTTGTCTCCCCTTTATCCACTGTCTTTTCATTGTCCACAGCCCCTCAATAAACCTGGCCTCTTTGACCTGAGAGAGTGCACCTAGGTGCAATCATGTCATGATTCAGAAATAATAAGAGGATTCTTGATGTATTGGTTCCACTTTAGGAAAACAACAACAAAATAATTCAAAACTCCAGTTTGGATTAGACAAATTTCAAAAGCATCCCTTATCAGAATCTAGATCATGGGTATTCTGAGATTCAAACAAGAGTTAAACCTCTTAGACTATTTAAAAAATTCTGTAAGCCCCTTTCCTAAGCCTTGAGCTTTTTGAGCATTATAAGAAAAATCACATAAATATTGCTAGGGAAGGAGAATGAAATTGCATCATCTACCTTCTAGAAAAAAATTTAAGTGTAAGGGTGTGCCACTAGCGACCAGATCAAGTTAATTCACGCCACAGTATTTCCTATTACTATGTATGAGTGTAAAAGTTGCATAATGAAGAAAGCTGACAGGAAGAAAGTTGATTCCTTTGAAATGTGGTGTTGGAGGAGAGTTTTATGGATACCATGGACCATTAAAAAGACAAATCAGTGGGTTCTAAACGAAATCAAGCCTGAACTCTCCCTAGAAGCTAAAACGACTAAACTGAGGCTATCATACTTTGGTCACATTATGAGATGACAAGAGTCGCTGGAAAAGACAAGCATGCTAGGAAAAGTGGAAGGCAGCAGGGAAAAAGGAAGATCCAACATGAGATGAATTGACTCTACAAAGGAAGCCACAGCCCTCAATTTGCAAGACCTGAGCAAGGCTGTCAAAGATAGGGTGTTTTGGAGGACATTGATTCATAGGGTCACCATGAGTCGGAAGCGACTGGACAGCACTTAATACACACACATTTATTTATTGTTCTAACATTTCTAGAATAGTATGAAAGATAGGGATGCTGCAAGCCTTGTGGCAGGCAATTTCTGCCCACAAGAACAACATCACCCACAGCCACAACTTCCTGCAACCAGAGCCTCAGATCTCCCAGTGTCACTCAGAGTCAGCTTTGCTGCATAGTGGATGCAGTGTTCCAGCTCAGATCAGGCAGCTTAATGGTGCAGGGGGCAGTACTGTGACTCTCATGGGGCTGTGCAGGAGCATATAGGAGAAATATGTATGACCAAGATATTGTCGAAGGCTTTCACGGTCAGAGTTCATTGGTTCTCGTAGGTTATCCGGGCTGTGTAACCGTGGTCTTGGTATTTTCTTTCCTGATGTTTCGCCAGCAGCTGTGGCTGGCATCTTCAGAGGAGTAACACTGAAGGACAGTGTCTAGAGACACTGTCCTTCAGTGATACTCCTCTGAAGATGCCGGCCACAGCTGATGGCGAAACGTCAGGAAAGAAAATACCAAGACCACGGTTACACAGCCCGGATAACCTACGAGAACCAATGTATGACCAAGCTCCATCTGAATGGAAAATGCAATGTTTAGACCAACTAATCCATTCAGTGTTTGTCTGTGCAGCATGCTGCCAAGGGTGAGCAGTGACCACAGGTCTGTAGGGAAATAGTTTCCTACCAGGTGATGGCATGCAAGTGTGAAATGCTACTTATTGCACTGCTCTTACAAAACTGAAAGAGTAGTTCAATGAATGGGGTCAGGCCCCAACAGACAGCAAAACAGCCTTTTTAAAAAATCGGCTTCCTGTGAGCAGAACATAAGCCACACTGGTGGGTATTCAAACATCCCTAGTGGAACAGCACTACGATGAAATGGCAAGCCTGCCATTCCCACAACAAGCCAAAATCTGCCTAAGTGGATAGAATTTGCATTGGACAATCAGCTACTAAATCGAACATAATTTTCAATGTTATTTTATTGATACTGTAATTAATTAAGGAGACTAAATGGCCTACCAATAGTGTACCACCACCAGCATAAGGGCATTTTTATGTAGTTTGAATCTTGCCTTGACTGAAATCAATACACATTTGCCACTGACTTTGGGGAAGCCAGGTTTTCATCTCTAAAGCTTTTTGGGGATCCAGGGCTCAAGACCCATTTCACTGAGTTAGTGCTGATGGACTCAGAATTACCTCTTTGTACGGCAACTTGCATTAGGATACTGCTTATGGATGTTTACTTATGGAGCAATTACATTGTTCAAGATGTGATGTGGCGGCTGAGATTATGGAGCCTTCTTTTTTAAAAAAATATGTAGTTGAAGTCCTTACTGGAGCATTTCTGAGGGGGGAAAGCCCCACATGTTTTCAGACTCATTATTTTCTTATTTGCCATGTTGCTTATGTGTAGTAGAGTCTAAGCCGAAAGGTTTGTGAACTCTTGTCTAAGTGGTGCCTGTTCAACCAAATTACCCATCTTCTATCAGCAGCCTGGCGGAGGCAAAGTAGGTTCAGAAATAATGAATACACATTTGTGCAATGGCATTCTCTCGCCAGCTTTAGGCTTCTCACCACAGTACAATTTCCCCATGAGTGAAGACAAGATTGCACTGTCATTATAATAGGTAATCATTAGATTTATCTTTGATATAATTTGCAGCACCTTTCTAGGATTCGGTGTGCATTTATGTAGCCTCATTACTGCCAGGAGTCCTCTTTAAGTGAGATGATAAGTAAATAAAAGGAGAAATTATACAACAGGAAGAGCCCAGAATACGTTGTTTTACTGTATGTCTGCGAACTCCCTTTAGCATAGCTAATCTGTACCACAGTTACCATTATTTCTACCTCAGTGAGCACTTCCTAATTGCTGCGTTATTGCTTGTGAAGAAAATATATTATTAAAGTCCACAACTTACGACTTGTTGCACATCGACACAGGGGGAAAGAAAAAAAACTCTTTTCATTTCATCAGAGCTTAATAGGTTTTGAATGGGGTGATGATCATCTGAGGTTGTTTTCCTCTTGAAGCTCTGTTCATTACCGTTTCATAATGTCACTATCTCCTTCTCGCAGTCGAGATGCATTCATAATTTATTCAAAGACCTGAAGATATTATTAAACCAAAATCTACTTTATTCTCTGTGAATCAGCTCAGGACTACTTTGGTAGCTGGTTGTAATGAACAACAAATTACAAACCCGAAGGAATCCATAACTCCCTTTTTTGCTGTTAATGTTTTATGCCTACTATTGGTCGGCTGCCAGATAATGATCCACAAAGCATTGAAAATGTGTATTAATATTATCTTTACAGTGGCAATAATACTCAGTGGAGGGTAAAGTTTCAATAGCTCCCCTATTTTATTTTATTTTGCACTGGTTAAAATCCTTTGTTATCAAGAAAAAAAGTCAAGAATTCTGCTTAGTTTGGAAAAGTCTGCAGCAGACTCTGGATGATCTTAAAAGGTTCAGCACATTGCCACAACACAAGGGCAGCATTTAAATCTGAGAAGAACGCATCTTGCAAGTTTGCTTGCTCTTTCAAATTGATTCAAATGTGAATGCCAACTAGGGGAATCATACAAAATTTGTAAAAATAAAAGATCTATTTTCTGTTTAGAATTGGAGTGATGGCTACTTTGAGGGGGGGAAACTACTGAATTACCCTTGACCGAAGAATGGTACACTCTGTCTATCTGGGATGGTCGTCCTCTTCCAGCGAGCGCACAGCTTCGGGAGGGACGCACATGGAGCAGTGAGGGAGGTAGGGGACACCCGCCTAGCCAGCCAGATCAGCCGAATCAACCCTGGCGATCAATGGGGTGACAGATGTTGCAGCCAAATCGCCCTCACATCCAACTACTGAATTATCAGAAGTTAAGGTAACCAGATTATTAGGCACAATCTGGAGTGGGGATTCATTATAATGGCACCTCCCCTCAATTTCCTGAGACTCTTGCTTTTCGTTAAAAACAATAACAACACAAGACTGTAGATTTAATGGCTACTGAGGCAAATGGCAGTTTGTGGGCTGTGTGACTACTTGTTCTTCCTCATAACAAACAAAATCAGAATAAATTATGAAAAAGTGATGACTAATTTGGAATACATTGTGCAAAATAAGATAGACTAAGCAAATTTACTATAATTTAGATAGGGTGCTGATTTAACCTTTTGTTGGTACAGAATTTGGATTACCTGAGTGCAGAATTAAGTGTAGGTTACACGCAACCCTGCTGAAGCCTAGCAAAGCCACTTGAGTAGCCATTTTAGGAGTCCACTTTAGAACTCTAGTGTATTCATTCTTCCCCTGCTGCTGAAAGTTACTATCTTGATATATTTGAGTTAAAATCCCTAAGGTTTCGGATTACTTTCTGGAATTCCATATCTCTTCAGTGACTTCTGCCAGGGCTTATACTGAAGAAAAGAGCAGTCTGCGTTCTCAAGAGAGTCTGCCACATGTACTATCACTCCAGATCAATATTTTGCCCAGCCATTCTCTCACAAGAAGCAAAAACTACAGTTGACAAGGATATTTGAGCAGAAGGGGTTTACGTTGGGACACTAAAACAGTCATTTCTTTTCCAGCATCCAGAACTGCCAGTAATTCTTGAGAGACACTGCATTTTCAGGATAATATGATAGCAGTTTCAGATGGGGGCAAATCCAAAATAAAACATTATTGGCAACTGGACTTACCAACATTTCCTCCTCTTGCTGGACTCCTATGTTTTTCTCCGTTCTATGATATGCAAAAATTCAACAGAGTTGTTTTTTCATCATTGTACCTCAAGATCAGGAACTCATTAAAAGTGCAGGAGCTCAACCAGAAAAAAGTTGGAAGCCCTATTTGTAGCAAACTCCCCATCCCAAGTTTATTATTCTGCGCCTTACAGTGAACCACAGTTCCTTGAAGAGATGCCACCAAACTCATAACCACAGAAGTTCAGAGCTTTGGCATCTCACATAAAAGTGAACATTACACTCTGACATTTTAATTAGACTGCATTTTAAGCCAGAAAAGAGCTCCCCTACCCACCTACCCACCTTCTATTCCCTTCCCTACACTATTCATTTGTTCCTTCTACTGCTGCAGAAGCAGTGGTGGTAGGCCATAGAGGGAGTCAATCAGGTGACCAATACATAGGGGGGATCTCCCTGCCTCCTTTCTCTTCTCCATTTCCCTTGCAACTTGGACACTGTTTCAGCTGTGTCTGAAGGGCTGATTCACAGATTAAATAGTCCATATGGAGGATATGTGAACTGCCAACATACGTGCTATCAACAGTCCATGCTGGGATCTTAATTCCCAGGTACATGGTGGCCCAATCCTGATTGGGACCAAAGCACACAAGAAGGTGTATGAGCCTTCTCCCACCACCATTTTCCCAACCACACATCTCACTCCAAGCCCACATGGCAGACCTGTGTCCTGTAACATGTGAACCATCAAGTACAGCTAGTGTATTTTGGAAAATGTAATCATACATGCACGAATGTTGGCCTGGGAAATACATTTCCCAGGGTATAATAGACATGGCCTGGGCATCCTCCGCCCCCCCCCCGCCCCCGAGTCTGCAGTCCTAGGAAAAAGAAGAGTGGGAGAGGACAAAAGGAGGCAGGATGGGCAGTGTGGGAAATGTTTACAGTACCACACTAAAATCTGGGACATCCATGTTCAGGTCCCCTCTCTGTCCTGAAATTCACTGGGCTATTTTGGTCCAGTCATTCTTTTTCAGTCTAACCTACATCATAGGGTTGTTAGGGTTATAAAAATGGAGGAGGGTAGACTATGTACACCATCCTAAGCATCCTGGAGAATAGGATAAGAGATGTGACAGACAGAAAGCAGGCAGGCTCTTCTTTCCTTCTGCCCTCTGCACCTAGTATATTTTGTGCCATCCTCCCTCCAAAGAGCTGAGGGCAGTCTTTGTGTGAACTATGCCACTGTATACCTTGAGGCTCTAAACTCATATTATCCAGTGGAAAAGAACAATGAATTTTGCTCTGGTTTCACATTTCAGCTCTGTCCCAATTCACTGGGCAACCATAGAAATTTACACTCACAAAGAGCTAGTTCCAATGTTATATCCACCACATAATTTGTACAATAAATGATGCTGATAACATGGGTTAAGAAAAAACACACATCCTCCATGACCAAGGATTCTTATCCTATGTTACATTGCTCACACAAGTCTACTTTTCATTTGAGTAGTTATCCGTAAAGATAAGCCAACAGGTACTACATTCAAACCAGTTCTGTAACTGATCATGAACAGGTCTACTGCCAGTTAAAGGAGACAATACTGGACTACCAATATGAGATTTTTATGCATGATGTGCGAAGTGACTTGCACACTTACAGAAAGTTGTATAGAAATAAGAAGCATTAATGTTATGTCTATTTGATAAACGGTAGCATAGGCTGTCCATCAAAATGCTACTTCCCATCCAATTCTATCTTATATACAGATGGAATATCATGCAATTGGGCCTGCAAAATAATTATCTGTAGTTATTGAACAATGGTGAAAAATGAAGTTGAAGATTGCCTTAACAGATTGTACAGAAAGGTGCCAAGTTAGACTGTACCTAAGAGTTCTAATTACATTGTGCTTAAAGGTGTTTAAATCAGCTAAACACACTTGAATTGCAAACAAGTCACCCATTTTCATTCTTTACATGTTTTAAAACATTTTTACATTCTTTTTTAAAAACCTACTTGCTAAAAAAAATCATCAACAATCAGAGACTTTTGGCATCCATCCAACCACATCCTTCTCTCCCTTACAGGTGTGCAAATTCTGACATCAGTTACATCCGATGCCTCAATTTCTTTTGTCCTGGTTTTCCATATTTAAGACGTTATAGAGAAAATAAATAGGCTCTTCTCCCCTCAAGCCCATTTAGACAACCAAGCTATCCCATGTGTGCGTTCTCACCCTAGAGTAGCTTGGCATCTGGATCACTCTAGCGCACCTCAACTTCCAATGAGTGGTAGAAATATTAAGTGATCATCTGTACGTACTCAAACAAGGCCAGCTCTACATTCTGGTGCATCTTCTCTGGGAACTCCTAGAACAGGAAAAGGCATTTTAAAGTACCTTTAAAGAGTGGTAATATGTTGATATCCAAGATCCCCCCTTTTTGTTTTTGAGGACTTGTTTGTATGTTACCCAACTAGTAACTGGTCTTGTTGCCAGTAATATCTGTGAACAAGAAATCACACACAGTAAGATACGAGATGCCGTTATTCATCACTCTGTCACCCCTCCCAGGCAATGTTGTCACTCTGGTAACGTGAGAACAGTAATGGTCCCTTTTATTTGAAAGTCAGGATTAGGGTACTCACCCAGGTTCCTGCTCTTAGGTTCATGCAACAGAGATGGGTGTGCTCAAATCAACATCCCTTTATTAACCAGGAAATGCATGGACAGGAGCAACTGGTTTCAGAAGAAGGGAGCTCATGCAGTCTATGCTTCTAGCCAACAAACAGTACAAACTAAGCAGGGATTTACACAAATACCTGGAGGGAAGCAGAGCATACCATTGTAATGTACACAATACATATACCACAATAACATTACTGCTCTTAGGTTCTTTAGGGTGAAGGCAGCCAAGAAAACGTGTTTGTGCTCTGCCTGGAGGCAGACTTGGTCATTGACTTCAATCAGAAGCTCAGCATTGTAGGATATTTCAGTATCAAGAACTATCAAGTTTATGACCAGAGTACAGGGTGTACATAACTATCTCCTGTAGTGGAGCAAACTTCAGGAAACAATGGCGTCTTTTATAAAGCAGCTTCTTTCCTCGGCCTCTTTCAGATTGCCCCAGTAGGAGACAATCAACCCTCCTCCTTGCATTTTGAATGCAGCAATCAGTAGAAGAACCAGCACTGAGGAAATAAATAACATTTAATCTGACTTGAGGCTACTGCCAAAGCATGCTATTCTAACTACCCCAATGGAAATAATTAGGGCTTGGGGTTTTTTGAGTGGTAAAAGCAAATGGGTTCTCTTAAGTGCAATTAAAGCAATACCACATACTGAACCCATTGCTGCTGATAGATCTGTTTTGATTGTCATGCTTTATACACGGATTGCTAAGAAAATATTACTGGTGATTATAGCGCCATGCTAATATAAAATAGGTAATGTCAGAAGAATTCAGGAGCTCCCTTGATCTTTGAAAAGAACCTGAGGCAGGCAGGCAGAAAGTATCTCTCCCAAGTACAGTCGGCACTTTACGTACCATTACAATGTATCAAAATGAGCTACATTAAAGGATAGCTGGATTTTTAAAAAAACAGCTGGTTCCCACCTACCCCATTAAAGTCAAAGAAAATGACTTTCATTTTCAGAGAATGCACCAGTATGTTTTTAAAACAACAACAACAACTTCAACCAACCACAAAACTTTAGTTGAAAATAATTCCAGAAAAGCCCTTGGCATTAATTGTGGTGGTGATTTTTTAAAAGGGCTGATGATGAGAAGATCAAAGAGGGCCTTAAGTGTGAAGGATTCTTTTGTTTGATAGTACCTTGGGCTCAGCAGGCAGATGCTTTTTTTTGTCTTGTTTTTGTATATTTTGACTGAGGAATTATAACCATTTTGTAATTTGAACTAAAGGCGGCAGGGCAGTCTGTGATTCTGCAATGCAAAACTATTGCATCTGGACATTTTGATGTGTTGGCATGTGATTGGTCAGTTGACCATATTAATAAATTTGAATTTGAACTAAAGGCAGTTGGGGAGGGGGGGAAATTACATCAGGTTTCCCAGTCGTCTGTAGTGCCTT
Source organism: Euleptes europaea (assembly GCF_029931775.1). Classification (NCBI taxonomy): domain Eukaryota; kingdom Metazoa; phylum Chordata; class Lepidosauria; order Squamata; family Sphaerodactylidae; genus Euleptes; species Euleptes europaea. The sequence goes on along the minus strand of NC_079313.1, from coordinate 50,379,597 downwards.
GGTCTGCACAGCAATGCCAACAGATTCATTAGTGGAAGGTAAGAGTGACCACTTGAACTAGATGCACACTTTCTCTGAGAGGATCCCAAATAGGGTTGCCAACCTCCAAAAAGGGCCTGAAGATCTCCAGGAATTACAACTGATCTCCAGATGACAGAGATAAGTTCCCCTGGAGAAAATGGCTGCTTTGGAGGATGGACTCTATGGCATTATATCCTACTGAGGTCCCTCACCTCCTGAAATCCTGCCCTCTCCAGACTCTAACATCTCAGGGATTTTCACAACCCAGAGTTGGTAACCCTGGTCCCAAACCAGGCAAAAGATCTAGTCACATTATGTGCTTGCTTGATATCTGTGCCAAGAGAGTTCATTTTCTCTTCTTAATTGCTGCTCTCCTCTTCTCCCTCTTTACACTTCCCTTTGGAAAGTGAGAATAATTAAAATGTTCATACACAATCTGGCAACGAGTACTTGAACTTTATTTAATTATGTTTTGCTTTGGTTTGGAACCAAAAACAATAGCTATCAAGGAAGCTGACAGAGCTTCGTCTGTGTCAGCCTTCCCGATGCAGTTCTCAAGGAGACTAGGACAAGGCATTGAGCAAAAGGTGGGAAATTTAGAAAGAAAAAGGGTTACTTCCAGAGTGGTACAGCTACTATGTAGTAAACTGCTGATAGGCATGAGAATGAAATCAAAGGAGGAAACTATAGGAAAGAAAAGAGTTGGTCACAATGTGCTTTGACCACGAATACAACTATGCTCATAAGTCTGAATATTCAGGGATTTATGGAATTAAAATGAAAGGCAAGAATACATAGAATGGAAATAGCAGAGACAACTATTCAAAGAATTGTGACAACGTTGTTTCACCCAAGCACTTACCACATCCAGACCTATTTATTTATATGCTTAGATATTTATACATAGCTTTTCTCCTGAATGAGGAGGGTCCTGAAATGCAGCAGCCATCAGAGGGGAGCCAAGAGAGCAATTTGGCATCAGCAACTTGTTTTTACACACGTCTATCAAACAAAAATATGGAACACTCTCAGCATATAGCGCCAAATTTAAGCAAATAAGAGATATGATAGTATTTGAAATAGTAACTTTGTATGGGCAGTTGTAGTACAGAAACCATTTGCTAACAAATGAAACATGCATAACTGCCATTGGAAATCCCCTCCACCCTCCAAGACAAGCTTAATTAAAGTCAAAAAGCAGTGGAACTGCAGCAACCCTATAGTCCATCTAAGTGCAACTTGGTTTACTCTGTGTCTGAGTTTTGATAATTAAATTTAAAGAAGTTCAATTTTTAGTGTTTTCTGCTAATCAGAATGTGTTTGGGTACTAATTATCAGCATTCTAGTTAGTGTGCAAGTACCATAACTGTTTCCAAGTACAGTGTAAAAACACTGTGTCAAGGAAGAAATACAAATATTCATTTTCCAGACATTGTGGTCCCATGGGCAAAGCAGCCCCGACAAGAAAGGGAAGGACATAAATACGCAAACAAGGATTTATTGAGAAAACAAAGGCCACAGCTTTATTGATTACATCAGATGGAGCATTGGCGAGGCATAGGGACAAAATGGATCCACGCATCAAATGACCACCCTATCATCCGATAGATCACTGGATCGATAGAACGACCCCAACCCAACTATTGGGGTAGCAACCGGAGTGGCATATAGATGGCTCCACCAGGACATAAATCTCTGAGTGGAACCTATGCCATCTGGGAATGGAGCTATGAACAGCCCCCGAGCTGGGCATTAACAATGTACTCCATCCCTAGACCCCTTATTGGGGTCCACAAATGGGGGAAGGCAGGCATGCAGACATATCTTCCCCAAGTTGAATCCATCCCAATGCCAAAAACCAGCCAAAGCTCCTACTGCTGCAACCAACAAAGAAGAGAATTCTGAATTCCGTGGAGCCAGAGGTCTTGCCCCCAGAGTTCAAGCTGCCACCCAGCTGACTGCAACGGGTAGCAGCAGTCAGTTGTACCCATGGGCATTTCCAGTAATCACTGTATATTGGACCTGTGTAATAGATTTCAGTATTATACATGTTTGTCACTCATCTGTGGGATGCCTACACATATAGCATGACTAAGTGACAAGGACAGACAATTAATCTCTCAGCCACTTCCATCACAACAGTGATGACCTACTGGTACAAGAGCCAGCTTCATCCTATATACAATCTGTGGTTGCAGAAGACTAGAAATACAACCTTTACTGAGGCAGGGGTTTTGCTATAGAGGGCAGTTGTTTAGTGGATTGGAATCTGGTGGGTCCTAGTCACAACATAGAACATAGAGCAAAGACACAAAATAAAGGGGTTATTGTGGGAAAATGCCTAATGCAACCACCCTTGGAAAGCTTTGTGGTCATTTGCCTTCAACTTTTTTAAAAAGGGCGCAGTTCATTATCTGTGCACATGTAAAGAGCAAAGGAGATCTCTGTGGTCAGTTCTTGTCCTGGGGTTTATAATGAGAAAGATTAACTTTTTCATCAAAACTTAGGGGAAAAATTAAGGAAACTCCCACATGCTTCTTCTTGTTGAAGGAAGCATTTCACTGATATTAGTTAGGTGTGTTTTTAGATTGTTTAGATGGCTTTAACTTTGTATTTATATTATGTATACCTATATGTTGTTAAGAGCCCCATGGTGCAGAGTGGTAAGCTGCAGTACTGCAGTCCAAGCTCTGCTCACGACCTGAGTTCGATCCCGACGGAAGTCGGTTTCAGGTAGCCGGCTCAAGGTTGACTCAGCCTTCCATCCTTCTGAGGTTGGTAAAATGAGTACCCAGCTTACTGGGGGTAAAGGGAAGATGACTGGGGGAGGCACTGGCAAACCACTCCGTAAACAAAGTCTGCCTAGGAAACGTTGGGATGTGACGTCACCCAATGGTTCAGGAATGACCCGGTGCTTGCACAGGGGACCTTTACCTTTTATATGTTGTTAGCAGCCCTGAGCCTCGTTCACTAGGGGAGGGTGGGATATAAAAAATATCATTATTATCACTATTGTTGTTGTTGTTATTTACTGATTTATTGTTGTAGGTAGTTATTTTTTAATATTAAATTTTATTTAATTCTTACACATTACAAATTCAAAATATATTTATAATTACCAAACACTAATTATTTTTGTTCTACAATTTTTAACTGAATATGTTCAACTACTTTTAACCTCTCAGACCATAACATATCAAAATTCTCACTTCTCTGAAGAGATGTGAGTTGGGCAGCCCATTCCTGAAGGGGGGGGTCGATCTGCGACATCTGGGAGCCTCCTCCTCAGAGGTTTCCTGGTCGCCAGATGAAATGCAAATGAATATAAAATGTTTTTAAAAAGGAGGGGACTTGACTTAACAGGTCCCCCCATTGTGGACTTACCGGACAGGATGCAGGAAAAAGGAGAGGCTCCGCTGGACTGGGCTGCTGCCCGTCGCCGTCTCGTGGTTCTCCCCCTCCCTTCGCAGCGGCCGGGCGGGGTGTCCTGACGTCACCCCTCCCCGCTCTGATTTAAAGCCGGCACTGCCCTGCAGCCATCCTGTTTGCTTCGGGATGGTGAGGTTGCCCACCCACCTGCCCTATGTTCTGTTGTTATGTTGTTTGATTTCCTTTTGTCACAGTTTGTTCTGGCGGTTTTTGCATGTGGTCTGATCCAAGAAGGGAAGATGTGCTTTTCCTTCCTGTTTGTGGGGACCCCCATAAGGGGTCTTGGGATGGAGTGCAACAGTGTTGCCCAGCTCGGGGACCTGTATTGGGTGCGCCAATCCCAGGTGGCGCTGACTCCACACAGATGCCCGTCCAGTGGGGCCATCTAAGTGCTACTCCGGTGCGGTGCCCACAGGTGGTTGGGCTGTTTATCGATGCTGTCGATATATATATTGGGTTACAGGGTGGTGACCCAATATCTTGGATCCACCCCCATGGTTTTCCGCCAATGCTCCATTCTGTTGTGATCAATAAAAAACTGTGGCCATTCATTTCCAAAAGAGCACTGTGTATGTGTGTTTATTTGATGTTACTTCTCCTCTCCCCTTTTCCTGGAGCTGCTTGCCCATGGGTCCACAAGAAAATGCCCCCAAAGAAAGCAACAGGAATACACCACCGAAAAAGGTAGTGTAGCCACACCACTGCAAGAGGGGGTGTTCCTGGGGCGAAAGGGGTTAGGAAGCTGCAGGCAGCCCCACCCCCAAGAATGCCTGTGAACCCCCACCCCCACCCCCATGCCAGCATGGGCTTTCCTTTCTGGGAATTCCCTGCCAGCATGGCTGCATTGGCAGCAGGGTCCAGCACAGCTCTGCGGTGCCAGTGTTTTTGCCCCCGGGATGGCATAAGTGCCCATTATCCCAGGATAAATGTGCACTTACGCTGGCACCGGGTCACACTGGCACCTAAGGTGCTTCACTCTCCCTTCAGGATTGCAGCCTTAATGGAACATAGACCTTTTTTATCTAGCCATTTACTAACTACAGGCATCTCTTTGACTCACAATAATGTGAAATGGTGCAATGCGCTGCCGTAATTAAATTCAATGCTATAGATCACATGAAGTTGAATTTTGGTCCATCATCAAGATCAATGTTTTCTATCTGTTTGAACTTCAGAGAGAATCTATGGGAAATGATACATCAGCTATATTTAACTCCAAAATTAATTGCCAAAATTTATCTCATGTTCTGGTCTTTGTTGGTATTCAGGGCAGAATCAACCAGCTTTATCCACATTGGGCAGTTTTGCCCAATGTTGGTTCTATATTGGAAGACAGTTGAGTGTCAGTCTGGAAAAAATCATAATAAATACTTTGGAATGTATGTTACTAAACTATGTACCAAGAATTCCTAAGAAATTGTTGTGGATGGTTATTGTGGTGGTGGAAAGTGCCATTAAATTGCAGCCAACTTACGGCAAAGCTGTAGGGTTTTCAAGGCAAGAGTAATTCAGAGGTAGTTTGCTGTCGTCTGCCACCGCATCATGACCCTTGACTTCCTTAGTGGTCTCCCATTCAAATACTAACCAGGGCAGCAGCAGGTAAGGGTGTTAGTCTGTATGCCCTGCTTGACCTCAGGGTAACTAGCTGGCTACTTTTTGAAACAGGATACTGGACTAGATGGGCTATTAAGGGCTACTCTAAGGTCAATATTGTGCTCCAAATCATCATTCAGCTATCAACAGGCAAGGCAGTTAGTGAGAGCTGGATGAGTCTGGGTAATTTTTTCAGGTTTCTAAATCTACAATCTAGAGAAGAGTGCCACAAAACACCAGATCGGTCCTTAGAACTGTATATTGAACTGGATCGTTTGACAACTAGAAACTATCCTTTTGCTCTTGGCTTGAAAACCTCCCTTTGCAGCACAATACACCTGAACACTTACTTAATTGTTCACTCAAACCTATGTCTTAAACTATGTTTTCTACTTGACTTTCAACAACTTCACTACATGAGACAAAAATATTCTCCTTTATACATATTTTATCATTTGTTTCAAGTTGGATCTTAAAAAGGTATTTAACTTTTTCTCTGGGATCCCGATTTTAGTTAATAGCAGTAAAAAAAAAAAAAAAAGTCACTGTCCTTGATCTAGAGCTATTCAGTAAGAAAAAGCCAGGGCTGGAGGCACATGAAAACATGTCAATCAGATGTAATTGCTCTCAAAAAGAAACCATATCAGGCTTGGAGAACAAGAACTCATCGTGAACACATGGATTCACTGCCGCACCTAATCTACTAATGAGCTCAGTCTGTTATTTTCAGATTCACTCTTCAAAGGTTTAACACAAGAAACATGACAGCAAAGGACAACGCAGCAAAGACAGATCTATCTCTATATATACACACATACTCCTACACAGAGAGATGTAATTTGCACATGTGAATACACACACATGCACACATACATTGTGTATGTATGTGCTATCCATCCCACTATATATAGGAACTGTTAACTCTTTGCAGTTTTTAAGTTGATTCAAGTCATAATTTGATTAATGGATTAGAAACACCAATGCTACAATGTCCCGGTACTTCCACAAGCCTAAAATAACCTAAGCATTCCTAGGCCAAAAACGCATGGCCGTTTTTTCCTGTGCTGATCCCACAAATGAAGTGAATTTCCCTTGTGAATGTGCATGGCCATCTCCCGCCAGCGTGTTCAACCCACCAACTTCCAGAATTTAACCTGGTTATTTCAATCCTGTTTTCTCCTGATTTTAATTACAGACGCGCTGCAACTGTGAGGAGCTTGCCAGTACGTGTATGCTTCCGGGTCAACTCCCTGACTGGAGAAGCTACTTCCTGTGTCGGCGGCGGCACCTTTTCACCCCCTGGATCCCGTGCCCTCTCTCTCCCCCACTCCTGTGCCTCGACTGTCAGACCACCTCCACCCGCTACAGTTTCCCCTTGCCTCCACCCAGAGAACATCAGAGCAGCGGCAGGACCTTCAACCAGTTGCTGCTGCATCAGGGGCAGACACAAACAAGCCATGCGTTAATGGCCCTAGTGAACATAATTAAAAAGAACTATTAACTATCTAGTTTATCGTTCTGGCCCTACTTTTAGTTGTTCTCTTTACTGAGGGGTCTCCTTAAGTGTATTTTGTAACATGAGCTGGCTCATGATTTACTTAGCAATACTTTAAGATTATTTTTTGTTTGACATGCATAACTCCTTTTAAGAATTTTAAAAAATATTTAATTATTAACTGTTCAGTTGTGATTATACTTATATTTGCCTACATCTTATCTGAAAAACTCCTAATAAAATGAGTTTTTTTATGTCCTTCATATGTAAAATATATTTGGGAGCCTCTGAGGTCACTGAATTTGCTGCAGTTAACAATAGGACATCTTGGAGGACACTGATTCATAGGGTTGCCATGAGTCAGAAGCAACTTGAAGGCATTAACACACACATAAGATTAGGATGGCCTGATGAAGAAGATGGGGGATTCTTGAATCTTTAATAGTTTGTGTTTAAGACCTTTGGTCAAAAGAGCCTGAAATAAAAGGAAAGGGATCTTTAATAGTTGTTTTTTCAGTTGTAATTTTGGAAGATCCGCAGGCCCCTTTGGAAGTTGGCATGGCAACTCTAATACATAAAGAGTAGAATCAATGTGTCACACTGGTGGTGGAGAGGTCTTGAGCATGGACCCTGATGTAAAGACAGGATGTATGTTCCTGTTTTAATCTGTGAAAAATGGAAGGGCATGCTTTACATCATGCCAGACATTTACAAGAAAGATTAATAACAGCAATTCTATGAATTTATCAGTCCTGAGAGATTATGAAATAAACCAGAGTTCACACCCAGAAGTCTGTGATGTTAATTGACAGTTTAATACCTGTAACCAGATTAATTATGTCCAATGCCTGGGTCTTTGGATTTCTTTCAGAAATCAAACAATTTACATCAATGGCAGGGAAAATAGCCAGCAAATCTTCTGTGGCCATTTTGTTGTGTGAAGGAGCTTCTCACCGCAATACATTTAACTAGGCATCTAGTGTTTGGGGAATTCACAGTGATTGAGTTCCAGTTCATTACTTTGAAGGCTTCGGTGCTATTGTCAAGGCCTCGAAACCAGCAAGATGGCCTAACCCCCAGGTTAGAAAGACTACAATAGCACAAAGGCAATTATACTGCAAGAAAAATGTTGTCCACTAATCAGCTAGCAATCAATTTCAAAGAAGAGAAGATAACCCTATCCCTACCCAAGTTCCTCAGTATTAATAGTGCCATCATGTAATTACTTTAGGCATGGGCAGGTGCATGAAAAGACAGACTCTATAGAACTCTGCATTTAAGATTAATGAGTTCTGTCAATTTGCCCAGCAGACATCTGATTCTTCTGCTTTATGTAGTTACTAGTTTTACAGATGCCTTGGGGTTCCTTTCCTTTGGAAAAAAATTTTTACCTAGTCACTTAAATGCATTCAATTTGTGTGTGTGTGTGTATATATATATATATATATATATCAAATCTTAGTTTTATTACTATGAATATACAAAATTGGAGGGGGGCAGAGTCTACCACATTTCATTATTATTATCATAGCATTCCTAATGTCATTTTAGTTATGTTTTTAGATATAGTAATTAGGGAAATACCTGCTACTGGGACAATAGGTGAAAAATGCATAGATCAGCATTATACTCAATGTCCCAGAAGGTCTCTTTCAATCAAACTCAGACCTCAAAAATAAGGCAAACTGGTTATTTCAGTAAAAGAAAAAAAAAAAAGCAGACATAAAGGCCCTGGTTCAAATATCTTTGCTCAGCAGCAAACAGCATATTTGCTGCTATATGAATTTTTCACCATTACTGATCCTCCACTGGCATGCATAATAGTAGAAATTGGAGAGAGTGGATTCCTCCTTCCCTCAACCCCCTCGGCCCATGCAATCAGTTCTGTTAAAGAACTAGAGCAACTATTTTCCATTTGACAGAAACAGGGCAATCTTAATCCTTGGGAATACCCTCCAGTTGCTGGAGGTGAGTCTTTTCCTATCCTATAGCCCAGCCCAGGGGTCCCCAACCTTTTTGAGGCTGCAGGCACATTTGGAATTCTGACACGGCATGGTGAGCACAGCAACAAAATGGCTGCCACTGAACGGCCGCCACAGGAAGTGGAGCCAGCCACAAAACGCCATAGCTCAACTTCACTAACACAGTGCAGATCCTTGTGCTGTGGTGGCAGCTGCCGTGAAAGCAACATTTTAAAAACTCCGCACAGCCAATCAAGTCTCCAATAGCCATTAAGAAGCCTTGCTGGGCAAAGGCCCTGCCTGGCCCCACTCACTGCCTAAAAACACTTGGCAGGTGCTAGAAAAAGTGTCAGTGGGCACCATGGCAACCACAGGCACCACGTTGGGGACAGCTGCTATAGCCACTGCTATGGGTAGACTTATAGTGTTGCCAACCTCCAGGTGTGGCCTAGCGTCCACCTGGAAGTATAACTGATCTCCAGACTATAGAGGAAATGGAGAAAATGGCAGCTTCAGAGGGTAGAACGTACAACATCCCATCCACGCTGAGCTCTATCCCCTCCCCAAACTCCATCCTCTCCAGGTACTGACCCCCAAATCACCAGGAATTTCCCAAGCCTCTATTGGCCACCATAGACTCAAGGCCAAACTAGGATCACGGCCGCACTTCGCGTTAGTAGCTCTGATTTCTGTGGGCTTTCCTTGCATGTTCACACTTCATCTCAACCGAAGGATTCCGGAGACGTCTCCAGAGCACAATTTTTCCGCGTTAAGAGCATCCGCTTATACGGCGAATTAATAGAAATGAAACGTTTTCCTCGCCCAAAGCCTTAAAGTGCGAACAGAAAATCTGTCTTCACTCCACTTCCTGCTGCCAGTCCACCCCCACTCCTCCCCACCTCCCTAACTGCCCACACTTGTTTCCCCCCTTTTTCCCCTTTGCAGAAAAACTCGACCGTTTGTGCAAGCAGCCGCCAGTTTGCTACCGCCTCATCAATTGCAAAGGGTTTTTTTTTTCATTGCTTGCATGAAACGCCATGAGGTTGTGTCATCTTTCCTCTTTTCAAAATAAATGGAACGTCTGCGGCTTGCGCTTATGCCATGTCATGTCATTTGATCGGGAGGGTTTGTTGGAGGCGATGTGCAACATCTCTTTATTTTTGACCGCAAAGGCAGATTTGAGGGGTGGGATGGTGGCAAGTTTTGCTTTGCCAAAGTAAAACTCCTTCCCTGCATTACAATCACAGGTTTTGTTTGTCCCCTTTCCGCTGCCATTTTTTATACTGGCTTTCCCGCAACCATTATGAAGTGCCCCATGAATTTTCCTTAATTTCCCCTGGCGCTGACACTGGACCAATCGCCGTCCTTGTTTTGAGCACCGGATGGGCATGCGCGGCAGGCTATCACCTCAGCCGATCACAATGCTCCTTTGAGCTGGCGAGTGAATGCTGCCGCGCATGAGTGAGAATTTGACAGCAGTCATTACTGTGATGACGGAAGCACTGCCCCCGTTTCTCTTCCAAAATATACGCTCTAAATCGGGGAGTGCGAGGGGAAAACATACAAATTTTATCTAATACAGCCGAGGAAGGCGTTGCGGTGGGAACAGAAATTTTAAGTCGTGCTGGATGCTTGTGTACTGGACATGTTTAAATTGCGAGGTAAGTTGCTAGTGTGTTCATGGGCTAGATTTGATGAAGATTACTTTTTAAAGACTAATAACAGCCCCTTATGGCACCAAATTTACATCAGATTCATGCAGTGTGGATAGAAGGGGTTGAAACTTTTGCATGGTTTGCTAATTAACATGGAGACTCTACCTTCTATACTTTTATTGGCCCATTAAAGGGAAAAATGAGTATACATCTTTTGCCCATCGTGTACTATAAAAGGCCAAAACAAGAAGGAGGGGCTGGTTTAGATTTGCCAAACTACACAGGGGTAAAAGGGCTTAATATCCTGTCCCAATTTTGAATAGACCCCACAACCTGAATCAGGGGTTTATGTTTGCAAGTGCTGAGCAGATATATCCAAATGAAGCTCCTTGTAAGACTTCAACTCCTTCAAAAATAAATGATCTAGTTCTGCCCCTGCAGGAGGAAGCAGGAGTTTCCACATCGCACTGTGAGAAGTATGTGTCACTCCCTGCTTCAGACATTCCAAAAGGGCAAATAAAATCATTCATGCTTCCTCTCCCACAACGCTCCCATGGTATCATGCCAAAACAACAAACACAACCTGAAACAACTCTGGTTTGTCAAAGAACTGTTTACTTTCAAAGGCTTTTCCAAGCAAAACGCAGATTTAGGCAATCAAACAACAAACTAAGTTTATTCTTTTGAACCTAGCTGATCCAGGGTATTTCAGATGAAATCAGAAAGTGCCCTTGCCTGAAAACAGCATGTATTGTTGAATCAGGGTAATGCAAAAGTGCTGGAAACCTGCTTGATGTCATCAGTGCTGGCATGAAGCATTGCACCGTAAAGCACACTGCTGGAAAATGCTGAATAGTACAACATACCTAATGTTTGGATCCTCTCTTGGGCTCATTAGGCATCCCTGCTGTGGTGTTACCCTGAGCAGGCAGTCTCCTCTTAATTTGGGGGGAATTCGCTGGAGACAGAGCGAGGTGGGGTAACTGGGATCAACAACCTACGTATACCAGGATTATCCCAGGTGAGAACTCTTAAATGAGCAGGTGGTAGTTATAATTGAAACAGGTTTTATTAAAGAAGAAAAATAAGAAACATGTTTCAAACAATGAACATACACATGCAGAGTACACAAGAGCTGATTAAGAGAAAAGGGAGGACGTTGGATAGGGATGGGTGATAGTTACCAGTCTTGAAGGGACGTCCACACTAAAAGTGCTGAGGAGGAAAATGAACAGCATTTCTGGAAGCATGGATCCAGGACACACAAACACCATTAGGGACAAAGGACCTGTATTTATACCCAGAAATGGGTCCTGAGGCAATATGAGGTATTCTGTCTGGAAAGCCAGAGAACAAAGTATTGGTTACTTTTCTGGGGTACCAACAAAAGGAGAGGAGAGGCTTGATGGGTTGTTAGGTCTCAAGAGAATGCCTGGGCTATTTCCTTTAATATTGATTGGTTGGAGGGGTGAGTGCAGCTAGGGTAAGTAATAGTCCGCTCAGAGCACTGATTAAATCACTTTAGGATGCCACAATGGGGTTTAGCGGGCCCCACTGTTAAGCCAGGCACACCTTAAGGCCAGGGGGAAAGGTCAGCTGCCAACCTCCTTCCTGCTTGAACACATCAAAATGGATCCCAAACACTCTGAAGGGCATCCATTTTATGGAAGCAGTGCCTTGCTCTGGTGTCAGTCTTAGAAACCCTCTGGCCTCCTTTAACAGGAGGAGGGGATCCAACTGCTCACAGTGGTACAGACCCATCATTTGCTCTGACTATATGATGGGAAATGAAACATACACATGTTATCAGAACAGTGTGAGAGCCCATGGTTCAAGGTGATCCATGAACCATGCCTTAGGGCACTTTCACACATGCTGTCTAATGCACTTCCAATCCATTTTCAATGCACTTTGAAGGGGGATTTTACTGTGTGAACTGGCAAAATCCACTTGCAAACGATCGTTAAAGTGCTCTGAAGTGGATTGGTAGTGCATTATTTGGCATGTGTAAAAGGGCCCTTAGTTTCCAGTTATAAACTGAAACTGCAGTTCTCTATTACTGTATTTTTAAAAATAGTAATACTGACTATTAGAAAACATGCCTACTTCTCTAATGTCCCTCTTCTTTTTGTCATCTCTCTCTACAGTTTCTCTGTGGAAAGAGACACTCAGTGTGGTACTCTTTTACTTTCCATTTAACATCACAACTGACCAACAGTTAAATCTTTCTCAAGGCTCCACCTATTGGATATTAGATTTTGCTAATTAATTCTCTGGATTAATCTCTTCTGAAGTAATGTTATCAATTGTTTCCAGTAAAACAAAAACAAAAAAACACCCCAAACAGTAATTTGATTTTCACATAAAATCCACACAAATGTGCTGGTTGAAAATACTATTGATTGCTGTTCATTGGCTGCTGTAGTTTCAAAAGTCATTTGATCCAGCCAGAGACAATAGGGTATGTTTCCCCCCCCCCTTTTAAATCTGGTGGAACTGTTTCTAAGAAGATACTGGCAATTCTTCAGTTAGTAATTTGCAGAATACGTTCCATGCAGTCATTATGGTTAATTAATACATTCTATGCACTCTCAGGTATTTGAGTTGCAAACGCTGGGGGAAGGGACTCCCATAGAAAGCCTGGTTCCTTTGGAAGCTGTGTTGCCCATTGAAGATGGCAGATGTGGGTATTTGGGTAAGAATACCAAAAAGGAGACTGCAACCAAGAAATCAGAAGGAGGTTGAGACTGGGAATGGCAGCCATGAAGGAGCTAGAAAGGATTATCACTAGCACTAGAAAGGATTATCACTAGTTTAAGGATATGCCACTAGCAACAAAGTTAATTCATGCCATAGTATTCCCTATTACTATGTATGGGTGTGAAAGTTGGACAATGAAGAAAGCTGACAGGAAGAAAGTAGATTCCTTTGAAACGTGGTGTTGGAGGAGAGTTTTATGGATACTGTGGACCTCCAAAAAGACAAATCAGTGGGTTCTAAATCAAATCAAGTCTGAACTCTCCCTAGAAGCTAAAATGACTAAACTGAGGCTATCATACTTTGATCACATTATGAGAAGACAAGACTCACTGGAAAAGACAAACATACTAGGAAAAGAGGAAGGCAGCAGAAAAAGAGGAAGACCCTACATAAGATGGATTGACCTCGTTTCCTTCTTTGATAATGTGATGAGCTTACTGGATCGAGGGAATTAAGTTGATGTTGTTTACCTTGATTTCAGTAAGGTTTTTGACAGGTTTCCCCATGATGTTCTAATGGGTAAACTAGAGGACTGTGGAGTGGACCCTAGGATAATTAGGTGGATAGGGAACTGGTTGGAGAATCGCACTCAAAGAGTAGTTGTCAATGGCATTTCATCTGAATGGAGGGAGGTGTCCAGTGGGATGCCACAGGGTTCAGTTCTGGGCCCAGTACTTTTCAATATTTTTATAAATGATATGGATGAGGGTGTGGAGGGACTACTCATTAAATTTGCAGATGACAAAAATTGGGAGGAGCAGCCAACACAGAGATAGAATTCAACAAGAACTGAACACACTGGAAAAGTGGGCGGATCAGAACAAGATGCAATTCAACAAGGATAAGTGCCAAGTTCTACATCTGGGTAACAAGAATGAGGGACATGAATACTGGATGGGGGATACACTTCTGGGTAGCAGTGTGTGTGAACAAGACCTTGGGGTGTGAGTGGACCGTAAGTTAAATATGAGCAGCCAGTGTGGGCAGTGACATAAAAAGCTAATGCATCAACAGAGGCATAATATCCAAATCGCAAAATGTCATAGTTCCATTGTACACGGCATTGGTCAGGACACACCTGGAGTATTGAGCGCAGTTCTGGAGGCCACACTTCAGAAAGGACGTGGACAGAAGCGAGTGGGTGCAGAGGAGAGCGACAAGGATGATGAGGGGCCTGGAGACCAAGCCCTCTGAGGAAAGGCTGAGGGAGTGGGGAATGTTTAGTCTGGAGAAGAGGAGGTTGAGGGGGGACATGATTGCTCTCTTTTAGTATTTGAAGGGCTGTCGGAGGAAAGCAGGGAGCTGTTCCTGTTGGCAGCAGAGGATAGGACTCGCGATAATGGGTTTAAATTGTGGGTGGAGAGGTAGGTACCGGCTGGTTATTATGAAAAAGTTTTTTACAGTAAGAGTTGTTTAACAGTGGAATGAGCTACCTAGGGAGGTGGTGAGCTCTCCCTCACTGGCAGTCTTTAAGTAGAGGCTGGACAATCACTTGTCAGGAATGTTCTAGGCTGATCCTGCATTGAGCAGGAGGTTGGACTTGATGGCCTGTATGGCCCCTTCCAACTCTATGATTCTATGCATAAGCTTGTGATATTCATTTCCTCAGCAATTAAATACTACCAAACTGATTCTGAATCTTCTGCTTCAGTCCTAAATTCAGCCTCTACTGCTAGTACTTAAAATGAAGAGGAGCTCTTCAGGTGCCGGTGGTTTATCTTCATGTTTCTTCTTTTGAAGCATCTGTGGCTGGGCAGACTGCTGTTATGTGATACTGGACTAGAGGGACCAGGAGACTAACCCTGGATACAGTTTCTGTGAACTTCTCTTCCAAAACTCCTAGTGGAAGAAAATAAGGCCTATTACTCTAATAAGATGCTGAGATATAAGATTACTTTTTTTCCTGAGCATTGTACACATCATGCATAATGTGTTTCTGTTTAGTGAAAACAGCTGTGAGGGATACATAACACCTGTTCTCTACCAGTCTATCTGATTGGAGGTGCGATTCCTTGTGTTGATTATGATCAATGCACTTTCAAGCCTCTGCTGCCTGAGGAGCTTCATATTTTTTCCCTAGTGCTGTTTCAAGAGCTGGAGATCAGCTGTTGCACTTATACTAATCTAGTCCCTTGACATTAAAAACAGGGCACTCTACCAGTCCATTGCGTTTTTTTCAGCTTGGTGTACCTGACGCAGCTCACTTCCTCTGTCCTTGATGCCGGAGTTATAGCCTACTGAATTTCAGGGGTCAATTTACAGAGGAGCCCCAAGCTGCAATTAAACACCAGTCGCTCATGAACACAACTTGTTTTTGCATGCACCCCTCGCTCCCCCTCTCCACTTGCCATGGAGTTTAATCAAACACTTGCGGTCTTGATCAAGATCCAATTCACTATAATGCCTGAATGCAAGTGCCTCAGTGAACTGGGGATTGTTTACACCTCTCAAACCAGGATTCTGAACTGGGGATTTAACCAAGGTTTAGAAATGCAGCTTGTGGAGGAAAACAGATTTCAGTTTGCTGAGGTGTGCGCATTCAGACATTCAGATGTCCTGGCCAATCAAGTTCTGTGCACTTAAGGAGGAGGAAGGTGGGAGGTACAAGGAGCAGAAGGGAGCACAGCCGCTAATGGTCTTTGTGCCCAGAATGCCATTTGGCATCCAGGTAGATCCAAGAGTTTGGAGCATGTGCCCAAATGGCATTTAAATATAGTTTGTCATGACATCTGAACGCAGCTCGATTTTATCACCATCATTCCTGCCATGTACCACTTCAAATAAAATAAAATCACACCTTTATTTGGCATAAACTATGTACCACTTTCCAGACTATGCTGCCTCTTTTGACAGTGCAAAGGGATACACCACTGCTGTTAAAAAGGACTTACAGATCAGAGCTTTCAGCCAGTTTGTTTAAATTTGTTTGTTTGTCTAATACATTTTACATTGTACACTTCCTCAGGAGCTCAGGGTGGCATGCATCACTCCCCCTCCTCCATTCCCTGTGAAGCAGGTTAGGCTGAGAGAGAGAGGGACTGGCCCAATGTTACCCACGCAAGCATCATGGCAGAATGGGGATTTGAATCCATGTATCCAGTGGCAGATCTACTATGAAACTAATGAAGGTTAAGCTTCAGGGCCCCTAATCCCGGAGGGGCCCTGAAGCAACTTTTTTTTTTAATAAGTGAATTTTTCAACAAAATTGATGGAGTTTTCTAAAGTGTTTATTAAAAAAAATTAAGCTATTTTAGTGAAAGAATCATAGGCCAACGGGTTTAAGTACTTAACATTGACCTTAGAATATGCTCTAATACTCATTTCATGTGGCCTCAAAATGTCCCTGTAATTGGTCAAATTTCAAAATTTTCACGGGGGCTTGCAGCGCCCAAATCCCCAGCTCTATGGCCTCACTGATCTTGTCAGAATCTATTCATAGTTTACATTTTGGCAGCTGGATCCTTTAATTCTTCGTTGGTGCTGGGCTTAATAGTTCTTTAGCTCAGCCCTTAGGCTAGAGCCAATCAGAACCATAAAAAGACATCTGAATTCTCAATTCAGGCTGCACTCATCTCGCTTGTACATTTTAACACCCCAAATCAGATTTTCACCTCTTTATCCTAACAAGCCCCCTCTGATGACCTTCTACCTCTCTATTAAAGAATGAACCAATACATCTGCCATAGGACAATCCCCTTGAAGAAGATAACAGCAGTTACCCAGACCTTGTTGCTGGTGGGAAGGGGCTCACTGTATGGCCCATTTTCATGGACTCCACCCCACCACCCTGTTCTCCGCCATTTGGGCCTCAAGGTCCTTGCAAAGGCAACAAACCCCTTTAGACCTTGTTGGATGTTGCCCTATTGTTGCTGGTTGCCAAGGGGCCCCCATAACAGTTCAAGCTTCAGAGCCCCAAAAATGTAGGTCTGCCACTGCATGTTTCCCAGATCCTAGTCTGACCCTGCAGTCTCCGTGTGCTCTTGGATGCCAAATGGTAGTAGAGGCCAGGAGTACATTTTATCAGCTTTGGTTGGCCTACCAGTTGTGGCTTTTCCTGGAGAAGACTGACTTAGCCACAGAGATTCATGCTTTAGTTACACTAAGATTAGATTTCTCCAATGAAGAGGGTCAAGAAACTCTAGCTGGTTCAGTGTGTGGAGACCCGAATGGCTAACCGTGGACCACATCATGCCAATTTTATGCCAAACCTTCATTGGCTGCCAGTTTGTTTCCAGGCACAATTTAAACTGCTGATTTTAATCTTTAGTGATCTAAAAGGTCTGGCCCAAGATACTTAAAGGACTGCTTACATCCATGTGCAGTTCCCTGACCCTTCAGATCCACCATCAATTTCAGTGTGCAGCTACATCTGATTTAGAACCTTTTTCAAACTCTCATGATAACTACAGAATCCACTCTCCAGAGCAAACTGCTTTGCTCCATCCTTGATGGTATTCCAGTATTAGGTTAAAACAGAGCCCATTGGCACAGCTTGTGGTGCCCTATTTGATTTATCTGCCATTCCTGATCTCTATTATTGTTGTGGGTTCTGCCTTACCTGGCTCGTTATTTTGCTGATTTGCCTTGGCTGAAGTTTTTTGGGGATTCTTTTGTTGTTTGTATAGGTGGTAGGTGTTTTAATGGTTTGTCACTTTAAGGACTTGGGGAAGTAGTCGGCATATAAAAACCAACTCTTCTTCTTCCTATTTTTCTAAGTTTAATTTGCTAAATGTTCTTTCCTCCATAGCCCCCAAGACCTGGCTCACTCAGCCTCACCTACCTCACAGGGTATCTGTTGTGGGTAGGGAAAGAGAAGGTAATTGTAAGCCGGTTTGATTCTGCCTTAATTGGTAGAGAAAGTCGGCATATAAAAACCAACTCTTCTTCCTATTTTTCTAAGTTTAATTTGCTAAATGTTCTTTCATAGAGATTGACTCAATAGCCACATCACAGTAAATCTAAGTGGAGTAAGAACAAGCATATTTTCCATTACACTGTACACTCCAACTTGATTGGAATGGAGATTATGTACAATATGTCCCTGCAGATATTTTCTCCAGTGGGGCACATTGAATTTCATTTAAATGCCAAGGCACAAAAATCTAAAACAATGTGACTTCAACAAAAAAGGGGGTAAAAAATCTGATGAGAAATTTGATGAGAAAATGGCAAGAATTCCTGTGGCATTTGGGTAACAGTTTCCAGCCTTCATTTTAATACAATAAACAGGATCATATTTCATTCAAATCTGGCAATGAGATGAGCTTTGGGTATTACATTGATATAAACCAATAAAGAAATTGCAAATTTGAAACACTAATTAACAGGCGCAATATTAAATGAAAAAAAGTTTGCTCGAGGGGCAAATATATTTGAAGACTTCAGACTTTTATTAGAAGACATTTTTGAACAGGAAATGCAAAAGAAGCTATTTTGCTGTGTTTCTCATTTTCAAAGAAAATATTATGATTTCCTGCTTTGTTTAAATCAATGCATTTTATACTGTTAGGATCCCAACCCTAACATATCTGCTTCCTACATTCCAAAGTAATAATTCAGTGTTCTGGAAATAAGTCAATAGATTAACCTAAGTATTAGAAAGGCTGTAGCCTCAATTACATTTTTAATACACTAGGTTATGACAATATTCACATCCAGTTGCACATCAAAAACCTTGTATTAGTATGATTACTTTGTTTCTGAAATAAAAATACAATTCCTTGTTCTCCACAAGCAGACTATGGTATTACTGCATTTCTGCAAGAAAGCAGATTTAGAAACTTTGGTTTACTGGTCACATCTATGCCATAGCAGGAGGATTTTTGCTACCTAATTACGATGCTGCTCATAGGAGCTTTCTTGATACTACAATATCTAAGACTTATGTATCTAAAGACTCATACTTCGGAAAATGGGAATGTCAGCTAGAATATTAAGGAATCAAATCTATGAGCTCGACCTTCACATAAGATATTAGAGACTGCTTTTTGAAACAAGTGGGTATTTCACCCTAAGCATGGAATCATCCAAGGGCTCTGATGAGTAAGTCACCTGCACCAACCATTCTGAAACTGTGGAGTGCTGAACAGTTGACACATATTTAATTCATTTAACATGTCATCAATCTACAGTTTCTACTAGGATTTCTCATTAGAAGAGCTGGCTCACAAAATGAGGCACCATTTCCTCAACTGACAGTATGCTACTGGGCAAATAGAAAGGGATTTTCCCCTCAAGTAGCTTCTGTTCCTTCCCACACATACACACATGGAAAACATACGGATCTCTATGGGGTGAAAAATAGCATAAGAGGCAATTTGGAGAAGAAAACAGGGGATTCAGCATCCCTTCCTTCATTCGCTTTCTTTTCTACTGATTATGGACTTTACATCACTGATAGTAGCTTGGGAGCCACATGTGGCTCTTTGGCATACCGCTCATGGCTCATCTGGTCTGGGACAATAATATCTGTGGGACCATCTTTCCCAATACACCCCCAGAGAGTGTGATACACTGCACATTCCAACTTGCTGGGGGTCCCCTACCTGAAGAGTGTCTGGCTGTCCTCAACCAGGGCCAGGGCTTTTTTGACCCTGGCCCCAGCCTGGTGGGACTCCCTCTCTAATGAGACTAGGGCCCTGTGGGACTTGACACAGTTCCGCAGGGCCTGTAAAACTGAAATGTTCTGCCAGGCCTTTGGTTGAGGGCAGCAACAGTCTTTCAACATAGCTAGCCTCCCTTCCCATTCCCCTTGCTGTTTTATTCGATTCTTTACAGGGGACCCTGACTGCTTCCCCAGGCTGGCCTCGCTCCTATGTGCCAGTAAACACGCACCATCTGGTTTTATTGTAGATATAATTGGTTTTAATTGTATTTTATGTTTTATTATATTTTATGGTGTTTTAATTCTGATGTTAGCCACCCCGAGCCCCGCTTTGAAAAGAGCGAGGCTGCGCCTGCTAAATAGCAGGAGCAGCAACGCTGTTCCAGCCGCCGGTGCAAGTGGCCTAAAGTGGTGAGGAAGCCGCCCAAGCGGCAACTCCTCCCCCCAGCCCACCCCAGGAACACCCCCCTGCGCCAGCATGGCCTCAGAGGCTGCGCCGGCGGAGGTGGGAGGCGCAGTCCCGCAGTGTTCGGCCACAGGTGGAACTGGCCTCGCCGCAGGAGTGAATGCGTGTAACCGCGTGATTACACGCATTTACGCCAGCGGCCAGGTCACACCGCCTCCTATAGACTTTCAGCCCCATTCTCAGGAATGGGCTGAAAGTCTCTCAGCAGGGACTAGGGATCTTCCACCTCCACCTCTTGTTTCCTGGGCAAGATAAAAAATTTTAATGGCCATCAGGACAATGGGATGATGTCACTTCCAGGAAAAAGCCAGAAGTGATTTCATGCTTCTCTATGAAAAACATAAGGTTTTCAGTAATTCATAGAGAGGCATGACATCACCTCCAGGGAAAACTCAGAAGTGACTCTATAAATCCACCAACCCACCTAACTTTTATCTGCCTCTGGCTATATGGGAACAAAAGCATCTTACATCATTTTCCTTTCCTCAATTTAATCCTCACAACAACCCTGTGAGATAGATTAGGCTGATAACATGTATTGTAAGTGGTCCATGGTCACCCAGTGAGATTCTACAGCAGAGTGGAAATTTGAACCCATGTCTCCCAGATCTAGGGTTGCCAACACCAGGTTGGAAAATGCCTGGAGATTTTGCAGGTTGTGCCTTAGGAGGGAAGGGTTTAGGGAGAGGAGGGGCTTCAACAAAGTATAAGGCCATAGAGTCCACCTTCCAAAGCAGCCTTTTGCTCCAGGGAAACTTATCTCCATATTCTGGAGACCAGTTATAATTACAGGAGATCTCCAGTCCCCACATGGAGGTTGGCCACCATAAAAGAAGAAGAAGAATTGGTTTTTATATGCCGACTTTCTCTACCACTTAAGAAAGAATCAAACCAGTTTACAACCACCTTCCCTTCCCCTCCCCAGAACAGACACCCTGTGAGGAAGGTGGGCCTGAGAGAGCTCTAAGAGAACTGTGACTAGCCCAAGGTCACCCAGCTGGCTTCATGTGTAGGAGTGGGGAAACAAATCCAGTTCACAACAATAGCCTCCGCCGTTCATGTGGAGGAGTGGGGAATCAAACCCAGTTCTCCAGATCAGAGTCCACTGCTCCAAACTACTGCTCTTAACCACTACACCATGCTGGCTCTCCTACCCAGATCATAGTCTGAAACCTACCCAGATCATAGTCTGAAATGAAGCACAACACCACACTGGCTTTCAAGGGGTGGCTGCTGAACAATAGCAAGCAGCTGGCCCTGACTGAGTCATACAAGTCGCATGGTATCAAGGTACCCAGTGGTTGCTGTCAAGCATGGCCCCAATGAGTCCTCCCTCGAAGGTCAAAGCCCTGGAAATGGCCCTGCCTCACCTCTTACTCATGGAAACCAAAGCTTGAAGGCTGGCAATACTGTTGTGGTCTCCTAGCAACCCTCACAATGGCCACTGAAAGGACATCCATTTCTCAAAGCTACAAGTGCTGCTTCTATTATTTGGGGGTTAACCCCCCCAATATATTCTTATTTCAGGTTTTCTGCAAACATGAGGCTTTTTTCAGATTTGTAGAAAGATCTGTCTTCTCTTTTCATGGCTCCAGTCTCCAGATTTAAGTATCCACAGGTTTGGCCATATTGAGAATTAGATACATTGATATTTAAAGCTTTGTCTTATATTATTGTATAATTGTGGTTGGTGTGGTGGTGCACATAGTACACAATAGTCATGTGCTCTTGTGGTTGATGGTTATTGTGAATTTGGCTTTAGATTATGCTTTTTGTGAGGATGTCACATAGAACTCTCTGTAACATGGGAGTTACTGAGATGCATCATAGCACCCTGAGATGCATCATAGCACCCTGATGTAGATTCTCTCTGGAGGCCTTCCAGCTCCGAACAATAGGGAGAAATCATGATGGACCTAGCTCGATGGCCGCTGGAATATTGTGCTCTGAATCTCCCCCTCACGGGGGTCAATATGAAGATTGGCCCAGAAAGCACAAGTGTGTTTTTTTTTTACTTTTGATTACGTAGATAGATTTCTATGCCCCTGTCCACGTGGATAGATATGTCTGGATTTTCTTCTTCATATGTTGAGTATGGACAATTCAGTTTTGTTTTAAATTATTCCCTTTGGAAGCTCCTTTCTTTCCTCAGCTGGCTATTGTGTTTCAAAAATAAAGGAATATTAATTGGGTTGGATTTTTAAAGGGCAGTTGATCCATATCGTATAAATAAAAGGCTTGATCTTTCATTCAGATATATGGCGCACATCAAAGTCAAGTTAAAGTACTTCATGCTTACTGTTTAATTCTATCAAATAAAAATGTGTAGAAAATGCAATATTTAAAAATCCATTAGCAATAAAAAAAATGACAAGATGTTGAGGAGCCTGCTCACAGAAGATTTGTGTGTCACTTGGCTTGAAAACTCACAGAATATATACACATGGTTGTTGGGGGGAAGAGTCCTGGCTCCTTGATAACAAATCAGTAACAAGTAACAGAAATGAATTCAATGCACAATAAAACTGCCTTCCAGAAAGACCTTTAGATATGAAATAGAGGGGGGGTGAGAAATTAGAAAATGTTGGGCAATATATTCCCTCCCTATTCAATATAACTTCACAAAGTAGGTGAGAGCTGCCATTTTCCCACTGGGGTTACAAATTCCCCACCCCTGGCTCTCATTCAACAAACAAAAAAATTGCCAGTGGGCCAATGGCCAATACCATGACATAAGTTCTGGGGAGGGGAAACCTCACTAGGAATTGCACTCAAACTCTGTGTTAAAACCATAGTTTCTAGTGAATCCTAGAGCAGCATGATGTCACTTCATGGTTTCCCCTGGAAGCAAAATCACACCATTGCCAGCAACAATCTCCCATGTCCTCACCCCACTCCAAACTCCTGCTGTTTTCCAGGTTGTACCTGGCAACTTTAAGGAGCAGACCAACAGCCCACTGGGATGATTCAGATGACCAATCTGCACTGTTTTTGAACACTGAGCACCCTATAAAAGTTCTCTGTATATTATTAAAATGGACTGTGTCTTTAAAGTCACAGATATGCCTGCATTGAGGATAAGGAAACACTATTACTTGGTGCAGAGGGCATTGATTTTGCAAAGGAAATGCAACAATCATAGCCATTTAGTGTTTAGGTTTCCCCCCTTGGCAACCATTTGGTGTTTAAATTAAGTCCTTTACCCTTCCCTTGTTAGGAAATGTTAGCCTCAGCCTCATTAGTGGGACTTCTTACAAAACAATATTCCAAAATCGCATTCTGTTTTCAACAAACAGTTTCCTTTGCAGTATCACTAGCAATAACATATACTAAAATAGGGAACCCACAAGACCTTGTGGGGACTCACTTCATTTCCCCCTGTATCCCCTTCCCCATACTATTTCCTTTCTCTGTCCTCATGTCAGCCCCCATAGCCTCTCCTCTTCCCTGCTTCTTTCTCTTCTGATTCCTTTTCACTCACTGAAAAGGTTGCAAACTCTGAACTGGGAAATTCTTGGAAATTTAGGGCAGAACCTGAGGAGAGCAGGGTTTGGGGAGGGGAAAGAATTCTGTGGGGTAAAATGCCATAGAGTCCATCCTCCAAAGCAGCCTATCTGTCCAAGGGAATAGTTCTCTGTAGTGTGGAATTCAGTTGTAATTCCATAATATATCCAGGCACCACCTAGAGATTGGCAACTCTACTCATCATTCAAACTTTCTATCATCTGCCCCCCCCCCACTATTCAACTTTTTTTTACTATTTGTTTACTTCATTCATGCCTCCGCCTTTCTCATCTGTGGGGACCCAAAGCAGCTTACTCCATTCTCCTCTTCCCCATTTGACCCTCACAACAACTCTATGAATTAGATTAAGCTCAGGGAGAGTGACTGGTCCAGAGTCACTAGGCAGGCCATTCTGTTCACCTCTGTTTCTCACTAGTACTTCCCAGGCTCAGCACCCACTGGGAATTTTCCTAGTAAGTTAAAGGGCCAGTCAGACCCTATAGAAATCTTACCATTGCTTCTTTGGCGCTACAAGACAGAGTGCTACAGTTCCAAAGGCATAGGGCCTAACACATAATCACTTCTGGAATCACTTATCTTTCATTAAGTTGTTCAACTCAGTTCCACATGGATTTAATTATACAGTGATGACAAAAAATGATGGGTACCAAATAACTATCGGTCTAAAGACCAAATATTCTTTATGTTTCTTTACTGTCCTGTACTATGCTTCTTTACTATTCTCTTCATCTGATTCTTCATCCATTTGCCACAGTGTCTGGCCAGTGGCCACAGTGCAACTCCAATGGTCAAAGTTCCAGCATTGTATGATATTGCTTTGTAGCGCCATCAGATAGCATATTTAGCTACTATTTATTCCATAATGCTCTTCAGTCTCAAATTGTTTTCTACAAACACATTAGAGGAGTTGTTAAGAAGCATATTGGAAAAATTCATGTAGCAGCATGGTGCTGGGTATTGTTTTAATCACTGCTATGCCAATTACGAACAATAGTATCTGATTTGAATAATTTTATTTTGAACAGCAAGAGTACAAAAATCATAGGCTAAACTTTAAACTTGGAATTTTCCTACTTAGAATCTTAAAATAATGTTCAGGACCCATGTTTCCCAGCAAACATATATAGCTTCCAAAAGCCCTGGTTCCACTGGGACTTAAGGAAGTAACCCCCACTTCTCGGGTCATCGTTGTGTCTGGAACTAGAGACTGTCACCTCCCAAAATGTTGGTATCTCCTCACCCTGGAACGCTTCCATCTGTTCACCTCTGTGCCATCAGAACTAGAACCAAGAGACTCTTCCCTTTGGCACTCTTCCTGCTTCCCCTCAGGGTGGATTTTCAAAGATGTTAGCCCTGCCCAGAGTACTATTGCTGGACATTCTGCCGCTATCACTACAATGAGCCAACAATGACAAACTCAAGTTGGAAGGCTGCCAGCCCATGGGCAGTATGATAACACAGGCAGTTTACACTGACTTTGGCCAAGTTGTCTGAGCTCCTTTATCCAGGCTAGCCAAGGCATGGTGTGTTCAGGACCTCCGTGTCTTCACAATCACACATGTTTTGTTTTGGTGTTTACTGCATGCATGTGCACTAGAGAGTCATGTGCACATGAACACCAACCTCAAGTGCAATCATTACCTATTACATTCTGAACATATATTCATTTAAACAGGCAAGTGACTTTTTTGTTGGAATTCTGTAATGTGCAAAGTGGCCTCAAGACAAAGGTTGGAGGGTCAACCTAGAGATGATATTGGGCCAAGAACAGATCTCCTGTGGGTTTTCAAAAAGTAAATAGCAGCTCTTTAGAGGGCAAAGAAGCTCCAGTGGCTGACTGAGCTCAGGAAAACAGCACAGGGGAAAATGGTTAACTCCCCACCACCACCTTATGCTAGTCACAGTTCTCTCTGAACTCTCTCAGCCCCACCTACCTCACAAGATGTTTGTTGTGAGGAGAGAAAGGGAAGGAGATTGTAAGCCAGTTTGATTTTCCTTAAAAAGTAGAGAAAGTTGGCATATAAAAACCAACCCTTCATCATCATCATCCATATACACCATGGCCCCCAATAGGGTTGCCAACCTCCAGGTACTAGCTGTAGGGCTGTTGAAAAAAATATATCAGTATAGTTCGGATTCGGCTGAATTCGGCCCGTTTTAATTTGGACCGTGCCGAAGTCCGAACTCCCCCGCTTCGGATCCCCGGATATTCGGGGGGATCCGGAGTTCGGGGGGAAATTCGGCCCCTGCACGCCTTCAGGGGGATTCCCTGAAGGCGCGCGGGGGCCCTTTAAACAGATCTGCGCCTCCCAGCTGGGAGGCACAGATCTATTTAAAGCCCCCCCCCAGCCCTGCCAGGACTCCCGGCAGGGCTGGCGGGGGGCTGGCAAGACCAGACCCCCACACACACACACCCTTTCAGCCCTGCCGGGAGTCCCGGCAGGACTGGGGGGGAGCTTCAAACAGATTTGTGCCTCCCGGCCGGGAGGCACAGATCTGTTTGAAGACCCGCCACGCGCCTCCAGGGAGCTTCCCTGGAGGCGCGCAGCGGGTCCTTTAAATACATCTGTGCCTCCTGGCCGGGAGGCACATATCTGTTTAAAGACCCACCCCAGCCCTGCCGGGACTCCCGGCAGGGCTGACAAGACCAGACCACCCCCCAGACTCCCCCCACACACCCCACACCCCCTTCCAGCCCTGCCAGGAGTCCCGGCAGGGCTGGGGGGGTCTTCAAACAGATCTGTGCCTCCCGGCCGGGAGGCGCAAATCTGTTTGAAGACCCGACACGCGCCTCCAGGGAGCTTCCCTGGAGGCGCTCGGCGGGCCCTTTAAATAGATCTGTGCCTCCCGGCCGGGAGGCACAAATCTGTTTGAAGCTCCCCCCCAGTCCTGCCGGGACTCTCGGCAGGGCTGGAAGGGGGGGCGTGGGGGGGTCTGGTCTTGCCAGCCCCACGCCAGCCCTGCCGGGAGTCCCGGCAGGGCTGGGGGGGGCTTCAAACAGATCTGCGCCTCCCAGCTGGGAGACGCAGATCTATTTAAAGCCCCCCCCCAGCCCTGCCGGGCTGAAAGGGGTGTGGGGGGGTCTGGTCTTGCCAGCCCCCCGCCAGCCCTGCCGGGAGTCCCGGCAGGGCTGGGGCTTTAAATAGATCTGTGTCTCCCGGCTGGGAGCAGCAGATCTGTTTAAAGGGCACCCCGCGCCTCTCCAGGGATTCCCCCTGAAGGGGGGCGGGGTACCCTTTAAACAGATCTGCTGCTCCCGGCCGGGAGCAGCAGATCTATTTAAAGGGCACCCCGCGCCTCTCCAGGGATTCCCCCTGGAGGGGGGCGGGGTGCCCTTTAAACAGATCTGCGCCTCCTGGCCGAGAGCACCAGATCTGTTTAAAGGGCACCCCGCCCCCCTTCAGGGGGAATCCCTGGAGAGGCGCGGGGTGCCCTTTAAACAGATCTGCTGCTCCTGGCCGGGAGCAGCAGATCTGTTTAAAGGGCACCCCGCGCCTCTCCAGGGAAGCTCCCTGAAGGCGCGTGGGGTGGGGGAAAGGGGCCGAATCGGCCGAATTTGTTCGGGAACACCCCGAACTCGGCCAATTCGGCTCCCCGGTTCCCCCCACTTTTTGAGTTCGGTTCGTCCGAACTGAAAAACCGCCGAATTGAGCAAAATTCGGCTGTTTTTTGGTTCGGGCCGAACCGAATCAACAGCCCTAATTACAACTGATTTCCAGCCAATAGAGCTTAGTTCACCTGGAGAAAATCACCGCTTTGGCCATTGGACTCCATGGCATTAAAGTCCCTCCCCTCCCCAAATCCTGCCCTCCTCAGGCTGTGCCTCAAAAACCTCCTGCCTGTAGCTAAGAGGGTTCTGGCAACCCTAGCCCCCAATCTGAATCACCTCTATGGCTGCTAGGAGAACAGTTCTGCTGATGTCACAGCTAGATGGATTTCTCCATTTTGATATTTATACTCTGCTTTTCTCCCCATTGGGGCCCAAAGTATCTTACAACTTTGATCTCCTCCCATTCATTTTATTCTCATAACAACCCTGTGATATAGATTATGCTGAGTTACAGTGACTAGCACATGGTCACCCTGCAAGCTTCCATGGCATAGAGGGGATTTGAACCTGGGTCTCCCAGATTCTACTCTGAAGAAATAAAAACTCAAATGCGGGTCTTTCTCCATAACAGAAGAGTCTTAAAATAATGGATATATGGGAGGGAGGGAGGGAGGGAGGGAGGGAGAGAAAACTCATATCTGAAAGTATTGGTGACTGCTGGATTACAGGTAAACTGAATTCCTTGAGGCAACAGAATTTATTCCTGAATCAGTACCTCCCTTGTGAATTGCAGTTAAAGAAGTATAGATTGATTTGAAGCTGGAAGTAAAACACCATTGTCCCATCTCCCAAACATTATAAGAAAAGTACATTAGAATGGCCAGTATTACACATGTCATGCTATTGACATTGTACAGTCAAGTTGACTTACACCATAATATGCTGCGGGCAGACAGGTGGTCAACAGGCAATATAAGTGGAACATTTAAGTGGGGGGGATACACTTCAGTTGTCTCCATTTTCAACTTTTACTTAAAGGTATATGACAGATTGTAACAAAATAAAATCAGTGTCCAGTGTTCTTTGCTGTTTTCATATATCTGACAAGTAAAGAAATATTAATAATTTCTCCTTTCGTATTTTGTAATTTGGAAAGGGTTTGCTGCCATTATGCTGCCAAAAACATAAAATAAATGTCCTTTTCTTACAGTCCTTGAGGCAAAAAGACTTACATTCTCATTTTATTTTCTTTCTCAGAAGCGAGAAAATAAATTATATAACAGTGCTTCTCTCTTTAGGCTCCTAAAGCCAGCATTCAAAAAAATGCAAAATATACTACTTAATTTAAGGTTTAATTGTAGTGTGGCTTGGAGTTGCAAGCTTCCAGATTGGACCTGGAGATTTCCCAAAATTACATCTCATCTCCATCCTACAGAGATCAGTTGTCCAGGAGAAAATGGCGGGTGCACTCTATGGTATTATACTGAGGTCCTTGCCCTCCCCAGGATCCACCCCAAAATCTCCAGGAATTTCTCAACCAGCAATCTGGGGTCAGCTAAGGCTATCTGCCCCTAGCAATTAGCTGATTGACCCAGCTAGAGCTGCCATCTACAGGACAGCCAAAAAATTACAGTCCATTGGCTCCTGCCAAGAAGCCAGAGAATCAGGAGGGACTACTGGGAAGCAGAATCTGTTACCATAGTTCCAGCCAGCTGCACAAGGTGCTTTACAAATGGAACTCCAGTGGATGACTCAGACAGGTGAGGGGCATCTGGGGGCTTGCAGGCTGTTCCTTACCTGGAAGTGACCTAGAGATCTCCAGAGGAAGGAGGGAGGGAGAGGATAAAGTAAGAAGGGGCACACTAGGGGGAAGTCTAGAGTTGCCAGCTCTGGGTTTGGAAAAACCTGGAGATTTTGGGGGCAGGGTTTGGGGAGGGGAGGGACTTCAATGCCATAGAGTCCAGTTGCCACAGCGGCCATTTTATCCAGGTGATCTGATCTCTATTGGCTGGAGATCAGTTGTAATAGCAGATCTCCAGTTAGTACCTAGAGGTTGGCAACCCTAGGGAAGTCCTCAGAAGAGAACTAATGCAAGGACCCAATAAAGAGGAAGGAGTTGGTAAAAGCATCTTAAGAAGCAGGAGATAAAAGCTATTTTTTACATTACAAAGTTGAAAGAAAAACATTAAGGACAAGGCTTTGGCACTGAGAAGAGACCTGAGACCAAAGGCCTTGAAATGTGGGAGGAAACATGCATGTAGGATGATGTGCAAATAGGCTATATCTTACAGTAAAGTCCTAAGCAGAGTTATACCCTTCTAAGTTAATTGACTGTGTTTAGGATGGCACTGTCAGTGATGACACTTGGAATCTAGGCCTTGCTGAAGAGGCTTTGCTCAGGCCACAGGACTGCAGTTGTCATTAGGGTTGCCAACCTCCAGGTAATAGCTGGAGATCAATTGTCAATATCCCCATCTACCTTTCTCCCCCCTTGACTTGCTCCCATTCTCTTCTCCTTACCAAGATTCGTGGTGGTGGAGCCCATCATCCCCCACCCCATCACCAAGCCCAGGCCTCAGTAGTAGGGTTGCCAACCTCCAGGTACTAGCTGGAGATCTCCTGCTATTACAACTGATCTCCAGCCGATAGGAATCAGTTCACCTGGAGAAAATGGCCACTTGTACTCTGTAGCATTGAAGTCCCCTCCCCTCTCCAAACCCCACCCTCCTCAGGCTCTGCCCCAAAAACCTCCCACCAGTGTTGAAGAGGGACCTGGCAACCCTAGATGTCATACCTTCAGGGCCCACTCAAAGCCAAGCACACCATTAATTGGGGCCCTACTGAGACTTCTCCAAGGAGCAACATACCACAAACGTTTCTTCTCTGTCACAGACTCACTGAGGCACCCCTGGGACAGACATTGGGGGTTACCGCACTTTGTATTCCCAGCGATGTATTAAGAGTTTGAAAATGTTATAAAAAACATCGCTTTAAAATGGTTTTTGGATACCACGGCTAAGAAATGGTTGGAAGACGTCTTCACAGCTAAAGGGGCCAAACAAAGTGCGAACAGTATTTTTTATAACGTTTTCAAACTCTTACTACATCAGTGGGAATACATAGAAAGTGCAAACAGTATTTTTTATAACATTTTCAAACTCTTAATACATCGCTGTGAATACAAGTGCGGTAACCCCAATTGTCAGGGCTGACATGAGAAGGATGGGTGTGTGCATCCTCCATGTCTGCCCCTTTCCTCATAGTAATTTCTGCAATTATTCAAAAGTCAAATTGGCCCCTCAATAAAGCAAGGGCCATAATTTAGCGAGCGCACGAGCTCTGCAAACATCAGACCCCTAGATCTCCTCCTACAAAGATCTCAGCAGGGTTTGGAAAGACCTTTGCCTGACATTTTAGACTGCCGTCACTCATCACAGAAAATAATACATGGCTAAATGGCTCAACAGTCTGACTCAGTGTGAGGTAACATTATGTTCGTAACATGTTCCAGTTAATCATACCTGTGGATCTGTTGACATACGTATCTTTCAGATGGTACAGTGTGCAAGCTGCAGTGGTGACTCTGTGTGGACCAAGATTCAGTTCACAGCTGTCTTATATTAGGGATTCATCTATGGATGTTTAATGTTGCCCATAAAGTACACACTTATGTTCTATGGGGAAATGCCTGTCTCCTCTAGAATACTAATTAGCATTTATATATCATTCAGTGTTCAAAGCACTTATCTTCTGTATTTTGAACAGCCTTGTAAGTTAGGCCAGTATTACTATCCCATATCGGAGAGCAGAGGCGGATCTACTGTGAAACTAATAAAGCTGAAGCTTCAGGGCCCCTAATCCCAGAGGGGGCCCCTGAAGCAACTTTTTTTGATGAGTGAATTTCTCAACAAAATCGATTGAGTTTTTAAAGTGATAGAATCATAAGCCAATGGGTTGAAGTACTTAATATTGACCTTAGAGTATGCTCTAATACCCATTTCATATGGCCTCAAAATGTCCCTGTAATTGGTCAAATTTCAAAATTTTCTCGGGGGCTTGCAGTGCTCGAACCCCCAGCTGTAAGGGCTCACTGAGCTCGCCAGGATCTATTCACAGCCTACATTTGGGCAGCTGGATTGTCAAATCCTTTGTTGGTGCATGGTTCTGTAGTTTTATTTCATCACTGTATGGCCCATTTTCAAGGACTCCACCCCACCACCCTGTTCTCCACCATTTCAGCCTCAAGGTCTTCGCAAGGGCAGCCAGGCCCTTTGCACCTTGTTGGACGATGCCCTATTGTTGCTGGTTGCGAAGGGGCCCCCATAACAGTTCAAGCTTCAGGGCCCCAAAAATGTAGGTCCGCCACTGTCGGAGAGGATGGGCAGGGCTGAGATTGTGAGCTTAGCAGCTAGTTTAAGGCCACCTAGTGAGTTTGTGGCAGAACTGAGGTTTGAAAAACAGACTTTCCAGATAACATCCCAGACTTTACCATTATGGAGCACTCAGGTTGGGTTTGGAGTACCCTGTGTATCAGTCAGGCATGGGTTGTGGATTCTCCTCAGTGTCAACATGCCACATGCCCAATCTGTCTAACAGCACGCACACACACCAAGCATTTCAGGTTGGGATAATGGCACAGGGGGAAGACTGAAGCCTCTTATCCAGGAGTACTATGGTGCTGATCCAGATCAGGCATGATGTGCACAGGAATTGAGAAGAAGCAGAAACCCATGCCTGATACACAGTGTGGGGACCCCAGACCCAACATGTATACTCTTTAATGTGTAAAGTCACTATGACACAACTGCTCTAAACTTTTAAAAGTTCTTGTCACTTGTAGTATGTCACCATCCCCAACAATTGACTCCTTGAGACTATAGGTCCCTTCTGCCCTTAGGATCCCAGTGGTGGTTTTCCTTAAACTAGAACTACTATATATACACCTCTCACTGCTGCTGCACTGATTTTCAACATTCTGTGTCTACATCTTCCCCCTCAGGAGCTTCCCATTCACTCTTGTCCAGTTCCTTAAATAATCTACCGGTAAATGGCACTGATACAGCACTTTGAAAGCACTTCAGGTACATTATCTTGGGCCTAATCTTTAAAACAGTCCTGTAAAAAGACCAATAATTGCCAGTGGGACTAAGAGAGAGTGGTTTGCCTAAGGCCACCTAGTAAAGACTGAAACTTCAACAAAGTATACTTCTTCTCAAGCTGCCACGGCTACATATTTTGTTTATGCTAATGTTTATTTGTACAAGAAACAAGGCCACTGTGACTGTTCTTTGGGCTAAGGAAATAATTATAGTGTTTCTGAAAGGCTGGCCAGGTGGCAGTTCCCTGCTCTTCTGGTTAAGCACCACAGTATACAACCAAGAACCCAAGAGGTGGCTCAGGTTGGGTAGATGCCTCCTCCTTCACACCAAGGAAAGGAAGCCAGTTGTGCCCTCACTGTCCTTCTCCACACCTAGCACAGGAAGCCAGCTGTGCAAAGAGTGCATCTCACAATGATGTTTGGTCATAACCAACCCACACATTAGGCATACAGAATTAGCAGCACTGATCAGTGCTGCTGATCAACGAAATGAGCACCATCTGGAAAAGCCTGAAGTTGCAGGGGAGAGTGCCGAGCATAAAATGAACATACTCTTCACACTGGAAAGTTCTCAGATAATGACATTATAACAGGAACATCATCATGAGAAGGGCACTACCCTGTAGAGTACTTAGCATAATGGTTCATTGGCCCTATTATTATCCCTGGGGAATCTTCAACAAGTTTATTGTGGAAAGCTCACAAAGTTTGTGAACCCCCTGGTTAGAGCACTCTGCAATTAGGTACATGTTACTCACAGTAAGCAATCACTCATTACTCAGTACAAATTTGCATATTTCAGAGCACAACATCCAACAGGAGAAAAATATAACATCTGTAGCATTTTAATACAGGAAAACATTGGTTA
Organism: Euleptes europaea; assembly: GCF_029931775.1. Taxonomy (NCBI): domain Eukaryota; kingdom Metazoa; phylum Chordata; class Lepidosauria; order Squamata; family Sphaerodactylidae; genus Euleptes; species Euleptes europaea. Next base: position 50,346,572 of record NC_079313.1, on the reverse strand, counting down.
ACATGTCTTACCAAGAGGGGAAATTAACAGCTCTAAAACTGGCAATGTTGTCCCTATATTGGAAGAATACATGCCAGGGTGAGGGTGGCAGTGGCAGATTAACGGGGCAAAAATTAGATGCACAAACTTCAGAAAAGGTGGGAACAATACACTGAAGAACTATACAGAAGAGATGAAAGGATGACAGATTTTTTCCAAGAATAATCTTTTGAAGAAGAACCTACAGTATTAGAAAGTGAAGTGAAAGCTGCACTGAGAGCAATTGGGAGAAACAAAGCACCAGGAGCAGATGGGATATCAATAGAGCTATTCCAAGCCACAGAAATGGAGTCCATTAAAATCTTGACAAGAATATGCCAACAAATATGGAAAACAAAACAATGGCCCACAGACTGGAAACGATGAGTTTACATCCCAATTCCCAAGAAAGGAGATGTCAAAGATTGCAGCAACTATCAAACCATCACATTAATTTCTCATGCAAGTAAAGTGATGCTCAAAATCCTACAACAAAGACTGTTACCTATATGGAACAAAAAATGCCTGATGTTCAAGCTGGATTCAGAAGAAGAAGAGGCACTAGAGATCATATTGCTGACTTACGTTGGTTAGTGGAGCATACGAGAGAATTTCAGAAGAAAATCAACTTGTGTTTCATAGATTACAGCAAAGCTTTTGACTGTGTGGATCATGAAAAGCTGTGGCTGGTTTTAAAGGAAATGGGTGTGCCACAACATCTGATCATTTTGATGCGCAACTTGTATTCTGGACAAAAGGCCATGGTTAGGACAGAATATGGAGAAACGGATTGGTTTCCAATTGTCAAAGGTGTTAGACAAGGATGTATTTTATCTCCCTACCTCTACAATCTGTATGAAGAATATATCATTAGGAAAACTGGATTAGATTTAGAGGAAGGTGGAGTGAAAATTGGGGGGAGGAACATTAACAATTTGAGATATGCCGATGATACTACATTACTGGCAGAAAATAGCGAAGACTTGAAACGACTAGTGCTGAAAGTTAAAAGAGAAAGTGCCAAAGCAGGACTGCAGCTGAACATCAAGAAGACAAAGTAATGACTTCAGGAGAATTACACAGCTTTAAGGCTGACAATGAGGAAACTGAAATTATTGAAGACTTTCTATTACTTGGTTCTATCATCAACCAAAAGGGAGAGTGCAACCAAGAAATCAGAAGGAGATTGAGACTGGGAAGGGCAGCCATGAAGGAGCTAGAAAAGATTCTTAAGTGTAAGGATGTGTCACTGGCAACCAAGATCAGGTTAATTCATGCCATCATATTCCCTATTACTATGTATGGGGGTGAGAGCTGGACAATGAAGAAAGCTGACAGGAAGAAAGTAGATTCCTTTGAAATGTGGTGTTGGAGGAGAGTGTTACAGTTACCCTGGACCGGCAAAAAAACAAATTAGTGGGTTTTAGATCAAATCAAGCCTGAAACAGCCCCAGAAGCTAAAATGACTAAACTGAGGCTGTGTACTTTGGACATATTATGAGAAGACAAGAGTCACTGGAAAAGACAATCATGCTAGGTAAAGTTGAAGGCAGCAGGAAAAGAGGAAGACCCAACAAGAGATGGATTGACTCTATAAAGGAAGCCACGGCCCTCAGTTTGCAAGATCTGAGCAAGGCTGTTAAGGATAGGACACTTTGGAGGACATTGATTCATAGGGTCGCCATGAGTCGGAAACGACTTGACGGCACTTGACACACGCACACACTTTGTACAAGGTATCTATCGAATGGTAAAATGAATTATGAAGAGATTAGTTTAAACAGTTTGGAGTGTTTTCAAGTAATCACTATAGCCTCTTCTGGTTGTGGATACAAGTACAGCCATAAAAGCCATATAATTCTCACAGATGTGGCAACTGCATATTGAGGGGGGCCAACACTCTAAAAGCTGATGTTTTGCTGCAATTAAAAAAAACATGCAATCAGGTGATGTGGGGTATTATCCCAAGGATCGGTTCACATCTAGGATGGGAAAAACCAAATTTGGATAATTTCTTCAAGAATTATTTCAAAACAGCAGGAATTTTCTTTCATGAAAATTGAAATTATCATTTGAAGAATTTATAACATGTGCCTTGTTATAATGTTGCAAACCTCAACTGGGCACTTTGTATCTCATCATATGGCATTGTGGGTTGTATAAGTAGCCTTGAAGTAACTTAGTATGTGGAAAGCCAACTGGGCCACATTACAATGAAAGGCAATGAGTCTTGTAACACAACTTATTTGAACTGGCTTCATGAAAGTTATCAGATTGGACTGAGCCCTGGTTACCTCAAGCAGGTCTCTGGAGAGGCCACATATACATCTTTTAAATACATAAACAAACAAATAAATAATACAGATAGAGTATCCCTTATCCAAAAATCCAATATCCATAATGCTCCAAAATCCATAACCTTTTGAGCAGACAGAGCCTTGCATTACTTGCTGTGTTTTTCATGGTGGCCACGAGTCTTTCCGCCCCTCACAGGCATGGGCTAGAAGCCCGTTAAAGGTGCAGTGCTTCGCTCTCTGCATCAAACCCTACCCCTTCCAGGCCAAAGGCCACAGCAGTCCTCTATGGGACTTGCTCACGAGGAAGCCTGACAAGCACTTGTCAGGGATGCTCTAGGCTTATCCTGCATTGAGCAGGGGGTTGGACTAGATGGCCTGTATGGCCCCTTCCAGCTCTATGATTCTATGAAGCCCATTCACGCTCACAGCCTCAGTGGGCCCGGCAATGCCCTCCTGCCCCTGCCTGGCTTTGGAAGCCATTGTGAGTTGGATGAGCTGCCTTTCCCCACAATGCTTGGGGTAGGGTTGCCAACCTCCAGGTACTAGCTGGAGAGCTCCTGCTTTTACAACTGATCTCCACTGATAGAGATCTATTCACCTGGAGAAAATGGTCACTTTGGCAATTGGATGCTATGACATTGAAGTCCCTCCCTTCCCCAAACCCTGCCCTCCTTAGGCTCCCCCCAAAAAATCTCCAGGTATTTCCCAACCCAGACCAGGCAACCCTAGCTTGGGGTCCACCCAGTGCCGGATTTACGTATAAGCTAAACAAGCTATAGCTTAGGGCCCCATTCTCTTGGGGGCCCCAAAAAAATTTAAAGGAAAAAAATGTGTTTGCATTATTAAGTTTGTTATGAATAAAAAAATCATTTTAAGTTAGAGCTTAATAATTATTTCACTATTAATATACTTCTTCTTAATTGTATTTCAGTTCAACAATTACTTTGATAAAATACATATTTTGTTATGTGCAAATGGCTTTAGATACCTATTAGGTCCATAAATTACCATATAGCATATATTCAACACAAAAAACAGCGACAAGTTGTTGTTGACAAAGGACAGCCGGACATATAAAGGTTCCCATTACCTTCAATAGCTTAGGGCCTCATCAAACCTAAATCCGGCCCTGGGTCCACCTACTGCCATGCCCTGCCAAGGATTGCCGTGGCCTGCCTGTCAGGCGACCTGAGCTGGAGCCAGATGAGCGGATTCAGGGGCTCGCTGGTTGGGGTATGCTGATAGTGGGGTGTCAGCAGGGCAAGAGGCTTGCTGCAAGCTCTGCTGCTGCTCCCCCAGTGTGAGCACCTTAAACATCCTGTACATCCAAAAAAATCCCTTATCCAAAACACTTCTGGTCCCAAGCATTTTGGATAAGGGATATTCAATCAGTACCAAGTACACATTGTTTGTCAAAGCTTCCATACTTCCAGTGCCATACCCAAGTCCAAAGCATCCAAGAAACCCATAGCATCCAGATTTGGCCAAAAGTACAGTGTGACCTCCCTACTACATCATTTCCCAAAACCAAGAAGTTGGAGAAAGATAGATAACAGCAGAAATTATACCTCTTTCTGAAAGCATTAGGCTGAACTGTCCAGGAATCTTGTATTGAGAAAAGATTCTGATATGATCAAATCTATCTTTAAAAAGTGGTGCCACTTCTGCTTGTCTCTGCAGCATACCAAGATTTGCTGCCTTCATCTCTCCTCTTTAAGTGGTATGCTTGACTTGACTTGAGCTGTGCTGTGCTGAATATTCTACCCATTTTAGTGATTATGACTTTTTCCCCCTGGAAACACACAGATGGTCAACTTTGGGGTTCAATTATTTACCTAGTACCACTGCCTAGTACCAGTTTTCTTCCCTGCCTGCCATGACTTCCGTCTTTCTGTATCACATGGGGTGTTCTCAGCCAATTAGATACTATACAGTGTATGTGATGATATTATGTAACCAGTGAGATCTGGCTATGCAATGACATCACTCAAGATAAATAAAAGTAATTAATAAAGCAGAGGATGTCACTGAATTTTTGAAAACTTGTTTCAAAAGAAGTGTTGAAAACTTAAGCACAGGACCACTTTCCCTTTACCAAATGGTTCAACCAGAGTCAGGCAGCAAAGTTACTCTCTGGTTTTTCCCCCTCTTCTTTACTATGACAGGCTGAATTGTTACTTTCAGCGTCAATCCATTAAAACTGATTTTTTAAAGTATCAATTCTTCAGTTTGTAACACTAGCATTCTGGATAATTTCCAGTGCCTTTTCAATAAAAGAAATCTGGGTATAATTGTGCTACCTGACCTTTGGATTAATAGCCCTCCTTCTTCCCTGTCATTCTAATAGAGAGTTTGAGGAGATGCAAGGAAGACTCATCTGGAAGTGATAGAATTTCTACCTTTGCCTTTCTCCTTCAGGCACTAATGGGTTTTTGTCAGTCCCTCTTTACTCAGAGTATGACACACGCAGCCATTCCACTTAGTTGTCCATTAGCTTCTTCAAGGGGTTACTTTGTTCTTGCCATAACACTCAAAGTTGAGTTCAGGCTGCAGAGATTAAATTTCTACAAACCCTTTGCTTAGAAGGTGCTGTTTTCCCTCGTCAGTAATGTTTATCAGAGTGCAATCATACCCATGAGTAATTAAAACAGGATGTTTCAGCAAATACAGAAGGTCACGCAAGCCTGTGGATCAACATGCTCATTTTCCCTTTCTTTTTTTCTTTCTTTTTCTTTACTGTTGAGTTTCCTTGGGTACTGCTGCTCCCTGACAGTTAGTTGTTTTTCTTCAAGTCATCTATTTATCTAAGTAACAAGTATGGGAAATCAGCAAAGCAGAGCAACTCGATAGGTGGTATGAAGCCCAAAGCAGCAATAAGTCTCTATATATTGTTTCTTTAAGACAAGTAATGTAACTCCCAGCACTTCACATGGAAGGGTACAAGTAATTTGTTCCTCTACCTTGAGGTTTGGAGGCACAAACAACAGGAGAAATGCAGTTTCTATTAAGTAAAGAGACACTTCGATGGCCTTTAAACATGGCTGCATGTACCAGATAAATATTTTCCATTAAAAGACCTCTGTTGCCATTGAATGGAAAGTTCTCCCCACAAAAGTAGAAATATATAATTCACCAAAGAGTCTGATATTCTTAATTGCTTTGATTTCCCATCCCAGTTCTGGATAAAGTTTAGAAACAGAAGAGGGTGGGAAAGTTTTACCAGTTCCCTCCTCCCATTGCAGACTTTCAACTCCTGTATCATGCTGTTCCTAGGTATCCCCCATCCCAGTAGTAGCTTTTGAGGATAATTTTGGATTGCAATGGGAGGGCAGAAAGTTCCATTCCACTGATAGAAATTCTCACCAGCAGTGGAGATCCATGACATTTGTAGATGCAAGTCAATGATCCATAACCTCTGTCCATCAAAATAATGATTCAGTGATTAAAAGGTGCTTGATTTGGAATTATCTTATGTATTATTCATTATGGCTGGCTGTCTTAATTCTTCCTCTCACTGGCTAAAAAAAAAAAAGACATTATTTCTAGCCAATCCAAACTAAGATTTCAATCCCATACTTGTCTTAAGTTTGGCTCCCTTGTGAGCAGGGATGCCATGAATTTCACTAGGAATACATTAAACTATAGAACTTGCCATGTTCAAAGGTTTTGGTCAGACATGAGTTGATCACACAGTCTGTTCAACTTGTCCCAAACAGGGTTGCATTAGGTTTTCCGAAAACTATGCATGCACAACAACAATGCTGCCAATTCAAACTGATCAGAAGCATCACTGGGGACTATTTAGATGAACACCAAAGGATTTTTAGTCAAACACAGCAATTATGACTGATTTATATTATTTATTAAAAATTTAATTGTCAATTTAAACAATTGCCTGCAGAGTGGAGCATTTATACATCAAGGAGGGGAGTGGTTTAACTCAACAGGGCTGTGTGAGAATACACATTCATGAAAAGCCAATCACACTATACTGTGTAGTTAGGAGGGATTACAGTGATGCAACCTGCTAAACACCCAAGAATGGGGCAACAAACAGTTGAATTGAGTGTGCAAAAATCAGAGCGTGACATCAGCCAAAGTAGCAGATGTTTGATTGTCCCTATTTTTGAGTGGGTTTTGTGTGTGTTTTGAGAGGATGGAAGAGGTGTTGTTATAGGGTCTGGGTAGCTAAACCTCCTACTTCTTTTTCATTGGGAAGTGGTAGCAGGGCCAGGAGCCATCTCAGAGCTGGCTTGAGACAAAGGGATTATTCCTGGTACTCAAAATAAGTCTTAGAACTCTGCCAGAATTTATATATGGCATATTTTCCCCATGTTGGTATGTTTTGCATTGTATACATTTTCTGCTTACTACCTTTTATAAGGTCATGTACATTTCAGATTTTCCTTTCATAATAAATATATTTCCTGTTTTGTATATACGGTTCTACATAATGATTAGGGTTGTGCATATCAATATACGAACCAAAAATAAACCTGAAATTAGCTGTTTCGGCAATATTCGGGTTTCAGATCAACCAAACACCAAAATATGGGAATCTTCCTGAAGCCGAATAGGTGATTCCTGAAAAAGCCGAATAGATATTCAGCTTTTCGAGTTTCAGCTATTTGCCTTCTGCAGAGTCTCCATTTTGTGGCCCTTGTTGAGTTTAAAGGAGAGCTATCTCCTTTCTTCATATTCCTGCCCCCTGGCTGGTTTCCAGGGCAGCACGAGGGAGGGAGCAGGCATGTTGGAGTGGCGAATAGGAAGGCTCACTGGAGCTTCGCATGTGGCCAATGGCAGCCATGCATTTTGCATTGCTGCAAAGCCAGCTGGTTCAAACTACCTGGGTTGCAACAGAGGACAACCTAGAGAGGAGGAGGGAGGAGGGTCAGGAATTCTCAGTGGCCAGTAGGAACCCAGGTAAGGAATAACAGTGTTCTTTAACCAATCACTGAAGGTGTTTTTTGGAGGGGAATTATTTTCAAACTTTTCTGTGCTTGGCCAAAGACTATGAAAGCATTATAAAAAGCTAATAGGACATTACATGTAATATTATCCATAGGAAGCTCTGTTAGCTGAAAACCCAAACCTTATGCTCTATTTAATGTAGAGCATCCCCCAATGCAGTAGATAAGTGCTATATCTCATAAAATGTTCACAAAGACAACAAAGAAGTTTGATTGTAACCAATCTGTGTTTAAATATGCAGCTAGAAACATTTTTTCCTGATTATACCATGTCTGAATATATTATAATTCTTAATAATTATGTCAGAGGGAGCCAAGACTGTTGTTGAAACTGTGCACAGTTTCCCATCTTCTTTTTTTTACAAGGGTCAACAGTGCCTTAAGTTTTTAGCAAATTTTCAGCTCTTTACTGGAAAGCATATTCATGGGGCAGCAATGTTGTTCTTCTGAAGGCAATCCTCAGCCTTGTTTGCCCATTTAATCCATGCCAATCTATGTGAGTTTTGTTTTTTTGTCCCTGGTGTCTCAATGCTACAGCTGATGTAGGCCTTGGACATATATCGAGCCAGACAATTTGTCCATCTAGATCTCGGCTGTCTATTGTGAAAGGCAACAGCTCCCTGCACTTTCAAGTAGATAAAGATCTTTCTCATCCCTTCTACTCGAGATTCATTTAAGTGAAGGTACCTGGGAATTAACCTTGTACACATGCTATTCGACTGAACCATAGTCCCAGATTCAACAGTGAATGAGGCAGGGGACTGTGAAAGCAGAGAAGATGAAAAGTACCACTGAAAGGAAAAAACAAGCAAAGAAACAAAAAGGCACTGAAGAGCATTGAAACAAACAATGAGACTGTTTGGTGATGTGTGGATTTTTTTCCTAAAAAATCTGTTCGGCTGCATCAAATTGTTACTTTCGAAGTGAATATCAGAATTAGAACACATCCAAGATAGCCTAATATGCATGGTGAAACATGCTGGCACATTATCATAAACCAAGTAACACTGGAAACTTTGCTTAATCTTCCTTTGCTATTCTACATTCCATGTAGATTAACCCACCCAAGTTTACATACCAGCCAACTGCGATTTATTTACCATTTCTATAATTTCAGATTAAAAAAAATTAAACCAAAGCAACACCTTTCCATATGGCCTATTAGAGAAACCACAAAAATGCCTCAAATATATAATGCTATATCAAACATCTGTGTTGGTTATCCTGTGGGAATTTTAATAAAAGACGAAATAGCAAATTGATGTTAATTTTATGATACCGGGACTTTAAATTAAAAAAACCCAAAATAAATAGCATCCATTAAACTGATCATACTGTTGTAACTCAAGTTGTGTTTATTATGCTAATGGAACATGAAATTAAGAAAAAGACCTTTATGCCAGTGGAATTAATTAATGAGCTTTATGAAGGCATTGGGATGTAATTTATTTCTAGATAAGTAAGTCTAATTTGCAGTTCCATGGGTCTCTGCAATGCTGATTGTAATAGTTATTCCTGCAGATGTGCTGCTCACAGCATGCCTTTCCATTAGAACTGAACACCTCATTATATAAACTGTATGTAATTAAACATAATACAGTGGTGACTTGTTAAACTGGCCTTTTTAAGTCAGCAGCTGCTTAAGCTAATAACACCATACACAAGATTTATATCATCTAACATATAACACTGATATTAAAATATACTGCCCAAGGGATTGATAAGTAATTTGATGGTACACAACCAGTATACTTCAGATTCACTGATAATAGATTAAAGGCCTATAATGCTATCGAAAGAGCAACAAACTTGAGTTTACTTGCAGTATGCAGTTCTTAGTTACCTATGTATATGGGGATTTTTTTTTCTTTTTTGGATCCACATTTAAGAGGTAAGTACAAGGCACGGCTCAATTTAGACATGACATGAAACCTTGGTTCAACTAAACTATGTGATTCTGTGACTGCAGCCCACTCCTCACTAACCATAGTGAGTTAAGAATCCATGAAAAAAGTATCTGAAGGCAAGATTTGGTCAGTTTATTAACCTCAGTCTTAATTATGGTTTCATGTGATGTCTGAATGCTTAGGACCAAACTAGATGTTACTACATTCAAGGGCCAAACCTGTGGATGCTGATGCCATTTTAGAGCTGAATTTGGCTATTTAAAAATGCCTGCAGCACAGCAGGACCAAGGGATCTTGTTCCCCCGATGCCTTTTCAAGTGCCAAAACAGCCTCCCTCAGTTCTTTCGACACCTGAAAAGGTGTGGGGGTGGGGATCAGATTGCATGGTCCCATTGTGCTGCAGACACCTTGCAGCATTTTTAAATGGCCTAATTCAGCTCTAAAATGACATCAGCATCCACGGGTCAGGCCTGTGGACACAGTAAGTCAAGTCTGGGTCTTAATCCTAGCTTGTTCTGTGGTGATATCAACAGAGAAAAGGAAATGAAACCAGTACTTAAGAACATAAGAAAGGCCCTGCTGGATCAGACAAAGGCCCATCAAGTCCAGCAGTCTGTTCACACAGTGGCCAACCAGGTGTCTCTAGGAAGCCACAAACAAGACGAGTGCAGCAGCACCATCCTGCCTGTGTTCCACCGCACCCAAAATAATAGGCATGCTCCTCTGTTACTTGTTGAGGTAAACCTAGATTTGAGTGAAAGTGAATTGAATCCTGGTTTTACAAGCTAACCATAGGTTAACTTACTGGAACAAAAAATAAAAATGAAACTGTGGTGATATAAATATAATAAATTGGTAATTTATTGAATTTAATAACATCCCTATCTGAGGTTCATTTGAAAGGTGGTGTTGGAGGAGAGTTTTACAGGCAGCCAAAAAGACAAATAAGTGGGTTCTAGATCAAATCAAGCCTGAACTCTCCCTAGAAGTAAAATGACTAAACTGAGGCTATCATACTTTGATCTAGGGTTGCCAGATCCCTCTTCACCACCGGCGGGAGGTTTTTGGGGCATAGCCTGAGGAGGGCGCGGCTTGGGGAGGGGAGGGACTTCAATGCCATAGAATCCAATTGCCAAAGCAGCCATTTTCTCTGGGTGAACTGATCTCTACCAGCTAGAGATCAGTTGTAAAGCAGGAGATCTCCAGCTAGTACCTGGAGGTTGGCAAGCCTACTTTGGTCACATTATGAGAAGGCAAGAGTCACTGCAAAAGACAATCATGCTAGAAAAAGTGGAATGCAGCAAGAAAAGAGAAAGACCCAACATGAGATGAATTGACTCTATAAAGAAAGCCACAGCCCTCAGTATGCAAGATCTGACTGAGAAGGGTATTAACATTAGGACATTTTGGAGGTCATTAATTTATGGGGTTGTCATAAGTCAGAAGCAACTTAACGGCACATGGCACACGTACAAACTATCTGAGGTGGCCCATTTCTCCCTGTCTCACACCTGTTTCCATTGGTTTAGGTCTTCAGTAAAGGTTTGTATTCAAGTAAGTCATGAACTTGCAAGAGGTATATATTACAAGTCAAATATATTGGGGAGTGGATTTTACTGGTGGCATGGTGGCATCTAAGCATGGTGGTATCCTAGCATATGCAGGCTTGGAGAGTGCAACTGAACAGCTTTTTGTTAATAAAGTTGGATTCTTGAGAGAACATCCTTTCAGTTCCTAGTAAAAAATAAGATGCAGTTTAGTGTCATAGGTACATAGAATGTTGAAGTGGTAATTTCTCATGCTGCTCTTTTGAAATTATTAAATACAGCTACATCATTTGATTTTAACCCTTTACTACATTTCTTATGAGACCATAACAAACAAATATGGGGTGGAGGGTGTTAATCAACAGTTGTTTGGTTGACATTAAAAATTCTTAGGAGTTTTTCTCTTAAGCTGTGATAATTTAACCACTGCCCCCTTTCTAAAGTCTCGCACTCAGATAATGACCCCTGTCACTTTCATAATCTCTTGTCTTTCTATCATCAGTTGTGAGATAACTTCAGAACCTCTCAGCAAAGACAGTCTGACATTCAGTTGCTTTTAAGTGCTGGCGGCACTCAGTGTGAGGCTAAAGCAGTTAAACTACCCACAAATTAAGGCACATTTACAGGACGTATCTTGGTTACTTACTGAAGATTGGTTTCTAAACTGTTCCACTGAGCCACCTAGGTTCATTGAAAGCTTATCATAGGTTCCCTGATCCGATGATCAAAAATGGCAGACACTCTCCTCTGAGAAACATCTTGTCCACCACAGTCAATCTTCCTTTCAGTGCTTGACCAGGACTGTGAAGAACATGAATCTCATCTGCACTCACCCACAAACCTCACTCTCATAAGAGAGATTAGTAGCAATAATAGGTAGCTCTTATCATCAACTCAGAGGGGAGGGACCTGTCATTTTTTGCAGACTTGTGTGTGTGTGTGTGTACATTGGTGTGACTGTGAGGGGGCGGGGCAACGTGTGTGCGGGGGATGGTGGTTCCAGCTGCTGCCAGGCAGGGTGTGTGTGATTCCCAGGGTATTTTTTTTAGCACGCACTTTATCCTCCAGCCTGCGGGGGGTTCAAGAGCATGTGGTTAGGTTGCCAGAATCCAGGGCTGGAGATTACCCAAAACATGTTAGACGCTTATAGAGCTCTAAAGACATAAAAGAAAGCAGGCAGGCAGGCTGTAGGGAGAGCCCAGCCTATTCTCCCCTCACTCTTTTGGAGAGTCAGAGCCAAGATCCTGAGCAGATTTTTGCACAAAGTCTGCTGTGGACAGAGAAACTCCCTTCCTCCCCTTTTAGACTACACAGCTAAAAAAAACCTCTGCTTTGTAAATGGCGTTTTCCTCTCAAGAGGAACCGAGGGGAGTGCATGGAAAAAGAACATGAGGGCTGTCCTCTGCCTCCCTTCATTCCAGCCCTACGCGTGGTTAAGAGAATTTTGTAAGACTGTCTGCAGCATGCCCACTATAAAAATCCTTATGCTAGAGGGGTTTGTAAATCCACCCCACCCCCGCCGCAGAAAGAAAGCTTCCACACCTCTCCCGGCTGAAAGTTTTTGGAGTGGATTAACACTCTCCACCCACAGTTATCATTTACGGGTACTGTTCATGACAGTTCTATTCCTTTTTTGGGTCTGGAAGTTTATATTTCTAATGACTCCGTTTTGTCAGTCAAACCTTATACTAAACCCTCATCCAAGCATGCAGGATTGGATTTTTCTTTCTTCCACCCCCACATCTCATCAAGAATGTACCCTATAGTCATTTCTTGAGACTAAAATGAAATTCTACCCTTCATTCAGATTACCAATGATCTGCAACTCAGCTTCAAAATGCCCTGTCTTCCAGAGGTTATCCAGACCAGATTTTACAATCAGCTAAGCTGAGAGCCGATTTTTCAGACCAGAAGGCTCTTTTAACATCCAAACATTCATTCTACTATCACTTGGTCATTGCAATATAGTCCGAAATCTCACATGATCAATAGAATAATTAATAAGCATTGGCATTTAATAAAAGATTTACCTGGTTGTCAAACTCCACCTTATGTGGATTGCGCCGCTCGCGGGCGATCCGTGACCATCTGATCCATACCGACATTTATGAACAATCCCTGCCTGCCATTCCTTACCTTTTACCACCGGCATTAGGACACCATCGATGCAGCTCCTGCACAGTGTGCAATTTATGTCTTCCAGTAAAAGAAGTCACATCTGCCGTTATAGGATTTAGATTCACTCGCAGGCTTTTTTTTAATTGTGCCTCCAAACAGGTCATATATTGCATTATATGCAAATGTGGATTGATGTATGTCCTGGGTCGCCTTCCAGCCTGCCCCAGGACTCTGCCAGGAGCCCCCCCCCCCGACAGACCTCCCAGGACCACACTCACCTCCAGTCCAGCGGAGGGCGAGGGGTGACGCGGCGGGTCCCGGCAGGACACGGGACCGGGCCGGGGTCTTGGGGCCAGGAGGGCCGCACAGAGTGGGGGAGTGGCCGCCTCAGGGGCCGTCGCCGGAGCGGAGGCCGCAGGCAGGCAGGGCACCTCGGCCCGGTCAGCCGAATGGGCGGAGGGGTGGAGACGCGGGGATGGGGCGGGACACGGTGGTGCAAGGACCGGGGACCGCGACGCCGCTGGAGATCCCGGCGAACGGCGGCCCCTGCCTCAGGGGAGAGGCAAGCAGGGCCGCCACAGGCAGGCAGCCACGGGCCAGGTTCAGCCGGGACCGCTGGGCGCAGGGCGAGCACAGAGGAGCAACCTCTGTGTGCCCCGGCCCACTCTTCCACCGGGGAACAGGCGGGGCGGAGCCAGAAGTAGGCTGCCTCCTTATAAGGTGGGAGAGGGCAGGGGCGAGGGAATAAGGGGAGAGTGGAGGCTGATGAGGAGGAGGGCCAGAGACGAGTGGACGGCAGTGGCTGGAGCAAGCTCTGCAGGCTGACACGCTGGCTGACAAGGCAGGCGAGGACAGCTCCGACTCGCCTGCTGAGTGGTCTGAGGCCGAGGAAACTCCTCCCGAGGGGACAGTGAGTGCCACGGCCGGGTGGAGTCCAGGGACACAGTCCCACATCGTCACAATGTATTTAGGAAGCACAATTAGACCTGTCAGAACAAGGATCGCTGAACATCGATCCAGAATACGCGCAAAAAATTTGGAAGCGCCACTTACACCACACTTTGTAGAAAAAGAGCACAATGATAATGATTTTACCTTTTGCGTTCTTTGGCAGTATCAGGGACGTCCTTATGATAATCAAAATATTCAAAAAAAATTACACCAAATGGAAACCAAACTGATTTTCCTTATGGGAACTTTATCCCCCCAATGGTTTAAATAATGAATTGGATTACTCTTGTTTTTTATAATACCTCTCTCCCTTTAAGAGAATGTCTTCTTCCTCTCAGTCAAACATACCAGCTGAACGTGATCAACAGTCACTACATCCATTTTAACGTTCTCTCACCCTGTTCATTATTCATCATGATTACTCTGAGACCTACTGGTCCTATCTGAAACTCTACCTATTATGAAAAGTTATACTACTATTTGGTAGGAATTTTTTAATATTTATATGACGGCATGGTACTAGTTTTTCTGAATTTCTCAATTTTATATTTTTATGATAATAAAGTAAGAACTTTTAATAATATTTATTGTAATTTAATTGGGATATTTGTATGATGTATATTTATTCCGTGATACACAGATACTGGTAGCTGATGAAGCCATGTGCGAAACATGATCTTGATCTAGACCACACGTCCTGAATATTCCTCGTTCTGGCTTTGCTCCATTGTTTGTCTTCCAGCCATTTGGATAGTTGTCTTACAACTACAGAAAAGCAAAATAAATTGCCCATGAATTACAACTTTTGGTCAATAATTTTGGACTTACCTATTGTGGATTACCATGATATTCTTTGATTGTTTCTTGAGTTAGGCTGGTTCTCTATTGGTATTTTGTATATGTATTGAGTGTATCTCTATTGTATATATTGTTCACTTCCCTTGCACTTACCTCACCTAGATAAACTTTCACCTTGTTTTCTAAATCGTTGTGAGTGCTGTGGTGGATCTGTTCCACTACCTGGAGGTTGGCAACCCTAACAACTGGGTTCCCATTTTTACTGAATACATTCAGGGTTTTTTTAATGTAAATTCTCCTTGAATAGATCATATTGCCTCACACCATCTGTCTCTAGTGAGACAGCAAGAGCATTCTGTTGAACCACATGATACTGCCAAGGAACAGGAGCTAGGGGTGAATAGCTACCCAGATCCTTATTTTAATTAAATTGCTCAGGATATGGATTAATTTTCTCCACCCAGTATTTATTGTTCACCGGCCTCAAAAAGCGAACTATGTGCTCTCTGACAAATAGATTGAGAAGTTGCATGGTTTCACAGCAGATTCAGTAGTTACTTCTAAATTCTCAGCTGAAATGCTGTTCTTTAACTTATTACAGTTAAAACTCCTCTGTGAATCATCACAGAAACCCTTCTGCCTCCAAGAGCAACAGGAAACTAAGAGAATATTTTTTTCTTTCTTTCTGCAGTGGTAAAAACACAGTACTATCACAAAAGGCTGTCATAGATCAAAGCACTGACCCTGTATCTCAATGCTAATTGAACTTGTTCTACAAAACATAGCTCTAACAAGGGACACGTGCTAAATTACTATACTCGATTATAGGCCCTCGGAAGAGACAGAGAACTTTAAAAAAGCTGAGCTCTTTGAGGAGAAGGAAGAAAGGATATTAGAAATTAGAAACATGCAAAAGATTCAAAATGACCTTAGATCGGCTTCTAAAAATAAATTAGGACCAAGCTAGGTAGCATAGAGGAGGTCTGTGATCAAGATTTCCCAATATTTTAAAGTGGTAAATAGCTGCAGTGAGAGAGGGGCAAATGAGAATACTAGGGAGGGGGGAACAGCCCTGGAAAAGGCCCCACCCCCAAGCCTACCCCCTCCTCGCACATTCAAAAGAGAGAGGGAGCGTATGCCCCAGCAGCCACGAGGATGACATGCCTGGCAAAGTCACTGGGCTGGGCTCCAGTCCTTCTCTGATGTGAGGCTGGGCATGGGTTCCTAGCCATGGGGAGGCCAGACCAGGCATGTTCCCCTCACCCCAGCTAGGATGAGCCAGGTCTCTTGCCACAGTGAGGTGAGGGCCACAGTGAGGGGAGGGCCAGCAGGCATGTCCCTTCCTATGGTGAGGCTACGGCCGTGCAGGGTGAGTTGGAATTGGGCACCTCCTTTTCTGCAGCCCTGGCTCGCAACAGTGGCAACTCCCTCTTCCCTATGGGAGGGAAGACAAACTGAAGTGGTCCTGTCAGGGGGAGTTAGAAGCAAATCAGGTCAGGAACCCAGCACTGGGAGAAGGGGTAGTTAATTCTGTTACGTGTTTGTTCCCAGGCTAAATCACATACACGTACCCCAGTACTGCTGTTTCCCACAGGAAACAAAAAACATTCAAATTCCATAGGGGTGTTCGTATGTGTTTCCCTGCACCATTTGAGGGGACGGTTCACGCATGAAAATGGTATTAAGGAAATGGTCAAGCAGCAAAATCCAGACATTACACACACCAGGAGCAGCAGCAGTACTCTCAGATTTGTCCTGTGAATCATAATATCCAATATTAATAAAATCCATGGAGATCCCAACATCAGTCCCTTCTGTAATTTGATATACTACCCAATAAGAAGTTAAAGATAAAAATTTTATGCATTAACTATTGAGCGGTGTGTAGTAGGTGAGAAATAGAAGTCATAATTAATGACAAGAGAGTGGATGTGGTTTGCAATAAGTGCAGCATCATTAGTACAACCATATTATTCATCAGCTGTTTGGCCTGCTGAGCCCTAGTGGGGCCTTGGTGGTCAGCTGCACTGTGAATGAACAAGCGGTGTGGCATCATTTGGACAGGTAAACTCTGATTATGATGAAAACAGAGAATGCAGATCTGCGTGATGCAACTCAACTGCTAATTTTGCAGGCATTGAAGCATTTAGTAAGATTCAGAGAAGCACTGCACATAACAGAAACATCTGCACCACAGTCTGAAGCTAGTAGTGCCTTCTCTCAAAGTATCCCTGGGAACTGTGATGGTGGTTAGCAGAGCAATCCTAAACAGAGTTACATCCTCCTAAATGTTAGCAGAGTTGGGGTAATAATCCAATCTCATTATGCAAAGTTGCTTTCCATAGAGTCTACTGCAGCAATACGATATGCTAAAAGCGTTAACTGTACGCCTTTCTACAGAAGAGACACTTTCAGGATACAAGAAGTAATTTACAGGCTAGGGTTGCCAACCTCCAGGGAGAGCCTGAAGTTCTCCTGAAATTACAACTGATCACTAGACTACAGAGATAAATTATCTTGGAGAAAATAGCAACTTCAGGGAGAAATTCTATAATATATAAAATATTCTAGGGCCACTTATGCTTGGATCCCAGCAGAACTGCCCCAGGTTTTCTTTTGAGCTATTCGTGGTTTTTCTGTCTTTCAGGGGTCACCTTGCAGCCATCCTGCAGTTGCCCCACAGCTTCAGAAACCTCTTTTATCACAAATTTAAATTTTGCCTTGACCCCCAAAGCGAAGCTAATCAAGGCAATTCCTGTGACTAGTGTTAACTCCGGGTTTCTTTTCTCATGCCCATTCCTGCTTGTCCCTTCCCCTTCAAACCCCCTCCCCCTTGAAGCCATCACTAAACTTTGGTGTCTGTCTAAAAAGAGTCCCTTGCAGCTATGCTGCAAATTTAGTGACTCTACCTCCCAAAATGCCCCCACAGGAACTTTGAAGAAAATCTCCATAGACTATTATGGACACAATGTTTTTGTTTTGTTTTGTTTTGTAAACCTGGAAATAAAGCAAAAATACCCCTTTACCAGTATGGGTATTTGGCTTATTCTGGGTTTACCAAAAAAAATGGGCCCAATAAACCCAAACCCGAAATTTACCTTATTTATTTATTTATTTTGCATGGCCCTGCTTCTGCTTGTCATAAATCCCCAAGTAGTTATATGGGAACCGGATATTACTCTAAGAATATAGTAAAACCACGTAGTACTGGCCCTGTGGATCTCCTTATAAATCGCAGGAAAAGAACTTCTTATCGCTCTTACTTGACAAAGAAGTTCTAAGTTTTAAGAGCTAGGGGAGAGAAAAGAAAGTAATATAGATTGTG
The DNA here is from genome assembly GCF_029931775.1 of Euleptes europaea. Lineage (NCBI taxonomy): Eukaryota > Metazoa > Chordata > Lepidosauria > Squamata > Sphaerodactylidae > Euleptes > Euleptes europaea. The sequence continues at coordinate 50,328,641 of NC_079313.1, read as the reverse complement.
AATAAAAAACCAGCTAGTTAAAATCCGTTGTGCACAGTTCAAAATACTCCAGGAGCAAAGACAACATACTCAATTAAAAGGTTGTGTTTTTTTTTTTTGTCTGTTCAAAAATTCAAAGGGTGAGCCATAGTGATTCATGTTTATTTAGAAAACAATACTGAAGAACTTATTTTACAGATAGCAGCCACCAAAGGATGAGATAAAACCCTGGTACTATATTTATATTTTATTTCACAGACATATCTAATCTGCAGTGGCATGAGAAATGTTGTAAAATGTGTGTCGTCAAAAATTGCTGTGGCATCATACTTAAAAACTTGTCCTTTAGAAACCAGGTCAATTTTCCCAGCAGCATATAGTAATATATATGTATGCCGAGGAGGGTTTTTTTATGTCTTATAATAGAGATGATATAGATAACAGGCTTTCATCTATTACATTTATCAGGTTGTCTTATCTCCTTAGAGCCATCAAAAAGCTGTATTCAGAAAAATATTAAGATAGGAATGCCTGCTTCATTCGATACACACACAAGGGGCCCAATCCTGTTTCCATTGAACTCACTGGTGGCTTTGTCTTTGACTTCAATGGAAGCATCATCAGGGCTATGAATAGATTCCATTAATGTTAACTAGACTACAGTAAAATTCCAATTATCTCCATCAAACATAAGGTATCAAAAGCTTTTCCTTATGTAAGTTAACTGTGCTTTCCCACTTGGAACCCCAAGGCATTGTAACCCTACAAATTAGGACTCTGATTCAAGCAAATTTGGGATTATTAGATGTTCACGTATTCCATTTTAGTGGTACTCTCATCACCATTTGCCACTGGGAGATTTTGAATGGGTTGACCTTTCAAACTGGGAAGAGAAAAGCCGGAAGCAATGCAGAAAATATTCTGCTTATTGTGCCGGGGGAGAAAACCCAGAGAATTTGTGCTATCTTGGATTTTTTTTTTTTTAACATGCCTGCATTTTCCCATGTAGCGACATGCTGTGTTTTCTTTGAGTTTTCCCCAATCAGACATGTGTTGTGAATTCCGTATGGGTATGGTGTCATGAACCCCTCTGACAAGCTCAGAGAGTGACTCCAACTCAAAGTGGAGCCAAAGTCAGTGGCTAAGGAAGACCAGAGGGAGCAGTGAGGGCCCAGCACTGCAGAGGTGCCCACTGACATCATCAGCACTAGAGGCCACTCTGCCAGAGGCTGAAAAAAAAACCTTGCCACCATCCCTGAAGATTGTCACCAAGCCTCTGCTGGGCAGGACCCAGGCCTGCAGCCCCCCTGGACCCTCTCCCACTCAGCAGAAATGGTGTCAGCAGAAGCCCAGGGGCGAGGTGGCACAGAGGAGACAAAGTGCCAGACTAGCTACATGCCACCCAACTAGGCTAACCAGCTCTAGGTTGGGAAATTCCTGGATATTTGGAGGTGGAACCTGAGAAGGATGTGGTTTGGGGAGGTGAGGGACCTCAGCAGGGTTATAAAGTCTTAGAGGACTGCTTCTTAAATTTTAAGGAGGCCCATTTACAAAATGCATACTTTACCTTACCATTCTCAGGAACTCTGTGGGCAAAATTTAGATTTCCTATTCCATGAAGTTAAAAGGTATACTGGAACTAACTCAGAGCAATTGTTCCTCAGTTTAATTATCTGGTAAAGCGTTGAGATGTTGCTGTTACAGTTCCCTACAGTTCCCCTAAGCAGGTGTACTCCCTTGTAAACCTATTGACTTTCATGGGCTTAATGCTGGAAAGCAGAAAGCATGTTACCTGTTTCATTAATGTAAATGGCATTTTTGTCCATTTGAAGAGGGGAACAGTTTAGGTTTGCCAACTCTGGGTTGGGAGATTTAGGGGGTGGGGCCTGAGGAGGGTGGGGCTTGGGGAGGGGAGGAACTTCAATGGGGTAAAATGCCATAGAATCTACCTGGCAAAGCAGCCATTTTCTCCAAGTAACCTGATCTCTAGCAGCTGGAGAGCAGTTGTAATTCCAGGAGATCTTCTGCTAGTACCTGGAGGATGGCAACCCTAGAGCTGCAGTATATTCTCTCTAATGTTCAGGGCTTATTGAATGCTTTTCTGGTTATCCCTGCCTCTTGTTGTACTTCTCCTCTGCCTGTAATAGGGTTGCAAACTATGGCCTGGAAAATTTCGGAAGATTTGGGGGGGGGGGTGCCTGTGGATGAGGGGATGCTGGGGAATGGGTTTGGAGGCACCATGATGGTGCATGGGCCATGCCGTCCCTGGACTCCGAAAGGTAAGGAATGGGCTGTCATGCCTGAAGTGTAAGTCTCCTAGATTTCAATGGTGCTTTCTTCTGTTTTTTGACCAGGAAACTCTTTTATATATGCACATGATTTAGTGATGAGAATCTTGCCCAAGCTCCACTTATGATGAGATGTAGACTGAATCTGATGTTTGGGGAAGGAAGTGAAGGAGCCTCTCTTAGCATGTAAAGTTTCCCAATAATTTTCTCTGGACCAAAAGAAGTTGCTTTGGGACCCACATGTTTGTGTAACACACGTATTCTTGGAAGTGAGTTCTGTTGATATCAGCAAAAATTACTTCCAAGTAGGACTGTCAGAAATAGATGGAGGCAAGAATTATACTAAGTATGAACACTTGACAAAATCTTTTACCCATAAAGGCACAGGAGGGGTCCCTCTTGAGGCCTGCTGAGCCTAATCCCAAGTAAGAAGCAAGAACCTCCTTGCCTGGGCTTGTAAACTGGTTTGGCAGTGGTAAACTGGATGCTAGACTGCAACACAGTGGATACTGTCTCGACTTAATATAATACACTGTGGTTTTGTGCTGGCACTGTGGGCTGCCCAGTATATTTCTTTCAACAGAGAATTGGGAAAAATATATTGGGGAAAAGTGCTTTCAATCCAACTTCAGAACTTTAAAATAAAGAGGGTGGCTTATATTCACTGTTCCTATTTACCAGCAACAGTCTCTATTTCTCTCTGTTTTGGTCTTTTCAAAATGCCATATTTAAATTTTGTTACTATGAGGTGTCATTCAGCCCCCTCCCTGCGATCTCTTAGAAGACTTCTGGTCAGGTGGATGCAGCTTCTCCTTAGAGAATGCCCATGATTCTGGGCCACTGGAACAAGGGCCACCCTCCCAAAGCTTGAAAGAAATTTCTCAGGCTCCTGTGCATGAGAGGAATTGTGCTTCCGCTCCCCAATTTAGGAAGAGGCATGTTCTGGTATTGGGGATTCCCTACTGAGAGGAGTAGAGTCTAAACTGTGCCGACCGGGACTTGTCGTCTAGAGAGGTATGCTGTCTACAAGGTGCACACATTCAGAAAGGGTAGGAAGACTCATCAAGCCCACAGATTATTACCCCTTCTTGCTCATTCATGTGGCACCAAGATACGCCAACTAAAATCATGGCGTAGTCCATAGAGCCCCATTAGACAGTTAGACAGTTTGCCCCCTCTTGGCGCAGCCATGTCTCCAGGGCCCAGGTGGATTTGAATGTCGACCGAGTGATTACACAATGGGTGAGGGGTTGAAGGTGGCCACACCCTCACAGCGGTGCCCAGTTGTGGAGCACCAACCCCCTTGAGATGCTGTCCCTCAGCTCCCTGCTGTGGGGACTTAGAGTAAGTGTCTCCCCACTCATGGTGATGGAAATAGCACAAGGAAAGCACTTTACACCACAGGGCTGGCACTTTGCACAAAAACCCACCTGCGAGAGCAAAGTCCACATGCTCTGCGGCTGAGCTCTCCCCCTCAAGTTCCATTTCAGATACAACAACAGCACAGACAGGACCTGGCAGGGCACCCATGCTATTATAAGTAAGCAGGGCAGTGCACCCCTAAACCACCTTCTCACCCCCCCTTTCCCTCTACTGGGGTTGGCAGCCCTCGTGGGTCAGGTGGCTCTTCTGCTCATCAATGCCAGGCAGCAGCAAGAGCTCTGGGGCCCATTTGTTGCCCTTGCCCCCCACCAATGCGGGGGTGCGATGTTCTGGGGTAAGGGTCGGGGGAGAAGTGATGGATGAGCTTCTGTTCCCTATCCCCTGCAGTAGTGGGCAGCTCCTGATGGTCACAGAGTGAGGATGTGGGGGTTAATAACAGCACCTAAACACTCACACGTCTATGTATTCCCAAAGACAACTCACCCTCTTTATGTTTTGGAGGAGCGTAGTCCCCCTCCCTTGAGAGGATGGCAAGCAGGACTCACCAACAAGCGGAGGTGTTTTAAGTAGCACCAAGCAGGAGCTGGAGGGCTCAATGTTGCAGCAGTGAGGCCTGAGGGGATGGGGCTAGTGCCGCCAATGACACAGATCCCACCCCTAAAGGCCACCCATCCGATCCGGCCGAACATCCCAGGGGAACCCCCATGTGCCCAGCAGGAAGGATTTGGCTTCCTACCGAGGGCATGCATTGTTTTTTCTCAACAGACCACTGCAGGAAGAACACCAACAGCTGATGCTCTGCATGCATCTGGCATCCTCTCGATCCACCCGCAGGCTCACCCACTAAACCTGCCTCCGGTCACAAACAATCCATCCTTGTCATCCGGTGCTCCTCTTAGAGACCAGCCAAGGTGGAAACCCGCTGCAGGAATGGGCAAGATGTGAGCTCCCAGCCAACCCAAAGGTGGAGAAAGAGTCTCAACATTTCCATGCCCATTCCCCATACCCAATAAAGACAAGCACAGGTTGTTCTCTTTCCCTGCCACTGTGGCGTCGGCCTCGGGGCACCTTGGGACTTTGTTTGGAATGGCACGAAGTGTCGCCAAGTGTCGTGAGCTGGGGTGGGTCTTGGGTGACCTATCCCGCTCTCTGCGACCCTTGCACCAGTGGTGGCCGTCCCCCCACCGCAGCCACTGCCCCTCAACCTGTCCATAGCGGTTGCCCTCACCTGGGTGGGTGCCCCTCTGGCCACCAAAGTCGCCATTTACACCCCGCTGCACTCCCCACACTTCTGTGGTTCCAGCTCTCCCTCTCCCCCCCCCCCAGCCTCTGCCCAGCCTGCTTCAGCTACTGACATTTCAGGGGCAACTAGAGTTAGGGGGGTTGTGCCCGCAGTGCCAGATGGGGGATCGGGACTAGCAAATGGTATGCAGTCACAGGCCCATCCTCCCCCAGTGGCTACTGCTGTGTGCAGGGCTCAAGGTGTTGGGCTGCCATGGTCCCCTCCCCCGGCCTCAGCTGCACTCCGTCACGGCCAGGTGGGGATGGGGCCATCCTCCTGGGCCTAGTCCCACCCCTCTCCTGCCCCTCCCTCTGCTGCCAGTGCCCTTCCTCTTGCCCAGGTGTGTGTGTGGCCACCCTGTGAGATGCTTTGCCTTGTCCCACCCCTTCCCCGCCCCTCCCTGCTGCAGCCTCCCTGCAGCCCTCTGGTGGCTGCATGCCTCCACTGCAACCCAGTCCCCAGCTCTGCTCACTGTGCTCCGACGCGCCCAGAAAGTTCAAATAGAATTCTGAGAATGGCACTTGGAGAGTTCTGACAGTTGAGAAATGACAGTTGACTGAGAGAGAAATTACAGACAGAGCTTGGAGACAGCAGTGTGAACTGCAAGCTGTCTGGTACAGGATTCTCCTCTAGAGTGAAAAGGAACACATTTGGGTTTGGGATCAGGAAGGATCCGTAACCAGTTATCTAGGGAAAATAGCTCTAAGGTTAATAGAGTGGCCCCTAAGAATTTAACGGGGGATAGCTCTGAAGTGATCCCAGGCCCATTTAAAGGAGAAACTGGGGAAATGTGTTAATGTTCCTAACTCCTCCAATTAAAGAAGCACAGTGTAAAAGAAGCTGAAGTTTAAGAAACAAACCAGTGATTGCCAAGAGAAATCACTCTCAGTAGAAAATAAAAGTTTAAACACTTATATGTGAACCACCTTGATACTTTTGGAATTACAATATATCACTTGAACATAACCATCTCAATTCCTCAATTCTGTTATTGCGTTACAAACCACATTCCTATTATGAAGCTTTGCTGACCTGATTTTTATATCCCCCCAAAAGAGACAAAGCCATTTTAAGTTGTATTTCAAAAAACCTCTTGAGTGCCATATATTTCTGACTTTTTATAGAAAATAAGGGATTCGTCATAATTAGTGGCAATGGTGACATAACAAGTTATAAGTCTCAACAGAGATAGTGAGGGTTGGTGTGTGTGAGAACAAAATAAGTAAATTTATTAAACCAAGAGGAGTTCCCTCATACTGGGCACCACAGTAAAATCTTCAAGAATTTCCTAAGCCATAGTTGGCAACCCAGTCTCAAGAAGACACATGTACACTAGACATGCACTTGAGGCCAAGCATAATTGAGAAATCTGCTAGGGTATCAGCCTCTAGGTATGGCGTAGAGTTCTCCCAGAATTACAGTTGATTTCCAGACTAAAGAGATCAGATCCTCTGGAGAAAATGGCAGCTTCAGCTGGTGGACTCTATGGTATACCATAAAGGCTAGTACAAAATGAAGTTCTTCCACAGGTACTGGATAGGGGTGTGCACCATTTATTTATTTATTTATTTATTTATTTTGTATTTTCACATTTAGATATAATAGACCTGAAAATTTTTCAGTGAATCTGAAAAAAGCTGAATCCCCATACCAATATGGGTATTATCTGGCTATTTTTCTGGATATCTGAAAATTTTGGGGTCTATTATATTCCATGATAAATCTTTGGGTCTGGAGGGTGCGGTTTTTTTTAAGCTAGATGCACTAAATTTGAGTTTGGTAACGTTTTGGTTTGGGAGTCCAATTTTATTGGCCCCCAATTGGAGGAAAAATTTGGGCCAATAAAATATTCTCTGACTCAGTCTTGACCAAACTTAAGGAGAGTCATCAGCAGCTATGTTGTAAATCTGGTGCCTCTTTCTTAAAAACTAGCCTCCCTAGAGCCCCACAAAGATTCCCTATTGAATATAATGGAGCTGAAATTCTCCCCTCCCTATTATCGTCTATGGAAAAGCTTCTCTTTGGAAGATTCTCCAGTCTGACGTAGGTTCATTGAAACCTATAGGGTAGAGGCACCAAGTTTGCAGCATAACTGCTGGTAACTCTCCTTACAAGAACCCTAGAGTTTGGTGAAAATTATGTCAGGGGATCCAATTTTGTGTGGCCCCAATGGAGGAAAAAAAGACGGGAAGCAGATAAAAAGTAGGTTGGTGAATGGCTGAGAAGGAGAGAATGAGGCAGAGAAAGGAAAGAGGATATGGGGTTGTCATAGAGAGGGAGAGAGGAAGTAGTGTGGGGAGGGGGGTACAGGAGAAAGTGAGGTGCCACCCCACAAGTCCTTGTGGGTTCCCAACCATGCAAGTGGTCCTGCCCCAGTGGCCAGCACCATACAACTGGGTCAAATGGAAGTCCGTGCTCCTTCTACCCCCCCTACTTTTCCTAGGTAGTGGCTGCTGGGGGTGGGGGAGAGGGAAAACTTAAATAAAGAAGCACAGATAAAGTTAGGTTGGCTGTCGGATAGGAAGGAAATAGGGTTGCCAACACAAGGGTAGGAAAGGGTAGGAAACTCAATAGCACACAATCTTATGCAACCAATTTAGGGCACTAAAATAGATAGGAAGAACAGTGCTATGTACTGCAAAAGAGCCTGTGCAAGCAGAACAGTGCGAAGTCCAATTATGTTTCTGCTTGTGCATCTCTGGATCTGAAAAATAGAGATGTATCTAGATCTGGATCTGTGACCAATGACTGAATTTGATCTTAGAGGCCCATTTTGATATATATTCTGATGGTTCTAAAGTAAATGGCACTTCCTTCCCTTTGGATCTGAGATATAATCAGATTAGACCTGCTAAGTGACACTACTACCAATATCACAGACAAAATGGATATGCACTGAAACTTGCACAACTAGACTCCATGCAACAGTTGTGACACAATTGCCTGCGGAATAGTTTCGGAGGGTAGCTGTGTTGGTATGCAGTAGAAGAGGTAAATTCAAGTCCAATAACATCTCAGAGAGCAACAAGATTTGGAGTGGGGGTGGGGGGTAAGCTTTCAAGAGTCAAAGCTTTTCCCAAGGGAGCTTACTCTCGAAAACGTATACCCTGAAAATCTTGTTGGTCTCTAAGGTGCTATTTGACTTGAATCTTGCTCTGGCCAGAGGAAGAGTCACATTTTCCCAATGACAAGAACTTTGAGTGTTGGGAAAATGCGATATCACAACAAAAAATGCTGTTGTCAGGAAACTGATCTCTTAAGGCAGTTTCTTTTTCTGTTCAAACAATAGTTCAGGCTGAGGCCTAGGAAAGATGGAAGTTTCTTTTACTGAAACTCAGCGTTGTTGCTATTGCAGAGCTTTAGATAAGTTTCTTGATTTTAGTCTCAGGAGGGTCAGATGTTTTTCCCTTGGTCTCTGGCTGGCTGGGTAGTGAAAAGGACTGGTGGCAGGCTACCTGCTGAGGTGTGAGTCACACTTCAGCCTTTTTGTATTTTTTTTTCGTTAATTGCCCCCATCCCAGGAGGGTCTTGGATTAGAAACTCTCAACAGACATGTTGAGGAAAGACATGTGGATGCTGTGCAGCTAAGAAGTGACATTTCCACCTGTACTATATTATAGAGCAATTTGCATCCTTGGCCGAAGACCATTCAAATGAACAATGAAAAATCTATGAAAATCTCTATGAGTGTTTGTGTGTCAGTAGACACATGTTTCTCTTCTTCCCACACTCTGTGATCATGTAATTTCATACACTGGATTAACATGCTGTTGAGAACAATGTGGCAGCGCTCTGAAGATGCAATCTTCAAATATTTTAATGAGAAGTCTCATTGAATTTAATGAAATTTTCTTTTGAGTAAGCATGCTTAGGATCAAGAAGATTGCAGCCACAGAGAGTCAAGTACAATACAGACAAAGATGTAAAGTACTGGGGCGGGGGCGGGGAGGAAATAACTTTCTCTTGTAGACAGTTGTGCCCCCAAGGACATCTTGAACACCTCTGATACCATCAGATGAGCCATGTTTGAAATAGTTCTACAGAACAAGGAAATATGAAAGATATATGCACTTATATGGTGCTTTTCATCAGCAGCTGCCCAGTTGTTTTACTTTAAAGATGAATGGATTCTTGTCTGCCACCCAATGCAATAAGAAAAGCAGAATTGAGGCTCTGCGGTATCTCACAGTTTGTGCTGCACCACATGGAAGGCATAGAAGTAATACACTTGCCTATGTTCAAGGATAGAATAAATAATCCAGGACTTTAGGCATGAGCTGAGAGAGCTTACTTTTCTTGAAAAGCTCCTCTCATGATCTCCCTTATTCTTCCCCAGAAGCGCTGATGATGTTTCCAAATGCTTGTTGAGTTGGGAGTGACCCATTAGGGCTTGTGAAGTTCATTGGCCCTAAATATCAACTGTGAATTCTAACATAGCAATTCCTTGCTACCTGATCTGAGCTTATTTAGAAGTAAGTGTCCTGGAGTACAATGAGATTTAGAGCACAATCCTGAAGGGGGTGGCAAATCGGCATAGTGACCAGTGTGACCACGTGCTGAAATAAGTGCCCATTTATCCGGGGATAAGGGGCACTTATGCATTCCCACCAGCACCGGTGAGCCACATCGCTGCACAGGGCTCCGATGCTGGCTCTGCCATGCCGAGAGCAAAATCCCAGAAGTGGGAGCCCATGCTGGTGTGGGGGGTGATGTTCCAGTGGGGCAGAGCTGCCTTTAGGCAGCATCCTAACCCCTTTTGCCCTGGGAATGTCCCCTCAAGTTGCAGTGTTGCTATGCCACCTTTTTTGGTGGCATTCCCTCGCTATGGGTGCATTTTCCCTACTTTACATTTTAAATTGTTTTATTTTCACTGTGGTGGCTGGGAAGCCTCGGTGGAGGCATCGTGGCTGTGCCACTCCTGGCCACCGCACATACACACACCCCTTCAGGCATGGGCTGCCCCTCCCTAGTAAGCATGCATGATGCTTCAACCTTGCTTCTTACTGGATCAGATTGGGAGATTTTGCCAGTACATTAGGGATGATGAAAGGCTTGCAATTTGTTCTGCATAAAGGAAAACTGGGAGGGACTGAGAAAGAACCCTACATCTGCTAGTGGTCTCCTTAAAGCATCTGATTGGTTCAATAGAAAAAGAAGTATAGCAAGTGACTCTGAGGTAGGATGAGGCTGTGTATGCCTGCTTGTAAATTCCAATAAATACGATGTGTACTGATATAAGGTATGCAATCCTAAAGGAAATAATTCTCAGTACACAGCCGCTGATAATTACAAATATATTCACTACTATAGTAACAACCTAAACATCAATGTGTATACAAGTTACCAACTTCTCAAATTCAATTAACCTATCTTTGGTTATAAGTTCAGTCCACGGTGATCCTGAAATCAGAAAACATTATTGGTAACAAGTAAAGCCTTCCGGAGAGATGATTTTCAAGCAAATCAGTCCTGTTGCGATGGAAAGATGCACCCGAAGTTGCGATCAGCTAGTTAGTGCTAGCCAATCACGTAGCTGAAATCCCGCTTGCTGGATAGGCTAATTAGCCTGGATCTTTCGTCTGCTGTATCAGCTAGCATTGAATTATAATTTACTGTTGCTGTGCATCACAGACAATAATATACAAGATTCCGGTATATTCTTGTTTCACATTGGCTTGCTTCCTCAGACTGTGCAATTTAATCTGACTGCAATATTGCAGTTCATAAGATGATTCCTAGGATTTTAAATATCCTATCCGTCTTTCTGCAACTCCATTTTCCTGGGGGACACAAGGGTTAGCAAGTCTGTGCTGAATCCCTTTGCTCTCTAACCACTGGGCTAATTCATGTGACAAGAACTCTCCGCCACAATCCAACTGGAGATTGGCAACTGGCAAACCTAGCTGCCTTTCCACCCTGTTTACCCAGTACTTGAGTGTTTTACAAGCTTCACTCTTGTGCTTGAGCAAATAAACCCAGCCAAACCTTGTGTGGTCGTCAACCAGAACCAGAGCCCATCTGTTCCCCGACACACTCTCTTGGAAGGGGCCACAGATATCTAAATGGACAATTTTTAAGGGTCTGTCTGTCACCCTCTGGCAGACTTTGGCCACTGGACACCTTCTGCTCTTTACTGATTTACATACAGTACAATCAAGAAAATTATTACATTTGTTTAGCCTCACCTCATTTTCCCTAGCAAGCTCAGGGTTTTCTGTATTGTTGAAAATGAGGCGTGGCCTAAACGTCGGTATAACAAATGCACACGCTCTGGATGAGGATTTTCGTTTAAAGTTCTCACTGTGCTTGTGGCTTCCCCAGCCCCTCTGCGCACAACATAAACATCCTGCTTTAAGTGACCTTGCAACAGCGTGTCTCCCTCTCTGCTTATCTGGCAGGAGTTTCCTTTAAACTGCACAGAAAAACCAGCCCTTGTCAAGGCAGATACGCTTAGCAAATTATTTTCCAGGAGAGGTACGCAGGCTGCCCTCACACTGGACCTCTAAACGTTTCCCGTCTGCCAGGCTAACATGAGTTCTAGCAGACTGCTTTGTGTTTGATAGTAAGGAGCTATCTTTAACAAAATTCTTGCTAGCCCCGCTATCCACCAGCCATAAATCCTCACCCTTATTAGTCTCTGCCAACACCACAGCTGTGTGTGTGGCAGCCTGGAATTGTTTCTTAGCCGTCTTCTTCTTTAATTGGGGGGCAATCCCTTCTAAGGTGCTGAGTGCTGCCACAGGAATAACATTTCCTCACAAAGAGCACACAGTCCTCCCCCTCTTGATTGAAGACGTCACTCCTCCGGTTGTTAAACTCCTGGGCTGAGGTCTCCGAAGATGGACGAGACGCTGCTCTTTCCATCATGGGGTGACTCATTCTCAGCTGGGCTGTTGTCCTCTGAATCCGTCCATCCTGCCGACACTCCTCGTCTTCCAGGATTTTGCCGGTCACATAATCACACGTAAGTTGCTCCACAGCCATGCATTCCAGAGAGGCCACCAACACATCAAAGCTTGCATCCAAGGAACCCAGCATGATGGATACTCTATCCTCATCTGAGACATTCTTTCCTCTCAACTCTAGCTGCCGAAACAATTCTGCCAGAGTTCTCAAATGCTCCCAGGCAGGCATGTGAGGTGATTTATTAGTCCTGTACAGCCTCCTCATTAGTGCAAGTATTGTTCCAGCTGAGTCTCTGCGATAAACGGCTTGCAAAGACGCCCATGCATCCTTTGCGAAAGTTTTGCTGGCAACATATACAAGCTGGCTATCCCCCACAGTCAAAATTATATTGGCAAGCGCCTTCTTATCTTTCTCTTGCCCTTCATCATCATTATCAGCGGGGGTTTGCAGCACTACATCCCATAAACCTTCTCTCTTAAGGGTAAAGCTCAATTCTCACCGACCAAATGCTGTAGTTGTCAGCGTTGAGCTTCTCCACTGGGATTGCAGATTGAGCCATCTCTCCACTCAATCACTCACTGTTCCAAAAGCCTCTGGACGTCCTGGAAATTTAATTGTACTATCACTACACGTAACCTGCGAAGTAGCGAATCTGGGCCCATAACCCTGACGTGGAAGCAGGCGGATTAGCAGTTATCCAGGACACACCACCAGAACTCCTTGCTTTATAGAAAACAGTGGTTTAATTTACAGTGCACAGATACAAAAAACAAACCGTCATGTACACTTCTCTCCACCAAACTTCCCAACACAGAGTTACAGTTACATAGGCTTATATACAAAACTCCACCTGAAACCAATAAGGCCACCTGCAGACCTGGCCACAGTATTACATCATCCTTACTGCTTCAAACCTGTTAGTTGCAGTTCACCCTAGAACCTGCAAGACTATTTCTGCCTCTTGCATCATCCTAGATGCCTCTGATCTGACAGCTACCTGTCAGCTGTCTCTGTCAGATTATTATGGGCAATTTGTTACTCTGACACATGCTTCTAGTTTGCACTAATCTGTGTGTGTTAAGTGCTGCCAAGTTGCATCCAACTCATGGTGACCCTATGAATCAATGTCCTCCAAAATGTCCTGTCATTACCAACCTTGCTCAGGTCATGCATACTGAGGGCCGTGGCTTCCTTTACAGAGTCAATCCATCTCATGTTTTGTCTTCCTCTTTTTCTGCAGCCTTCAACTTTTCCTTCTGTTACTGTCTTTTCCAGTGACTTCTCATAATGTGACCAAAGTATGATAGCCTCAGTTTAGTCATTTTAGCTTCTAGGGACAGTTCAGGCTTGATTTGATCTAGAACCCACTTGGGGGGGCAGTCCACCTAAAACTTGCATTAGGTGGCATCAACTAGATAACATAAAATTTGCAAACACAATTGTGACTCATTCAGATTGCATATCCAATGCTTTTGAAAACAACAGAAATACTTTTAAGAGGTGTGCATCTGCGCCAACACTTTATTTAACAAAAATACTTTTGCTATACACATTTTATTAAAGCAATTTTTAATATTAGTTTTTGGCTCTTCTCCGAACAGGAGTAAATATGGTATGCAAAAGGCTTCACAGGATTCAATGCTTTGTACACAGGCCTGCTATTCAATCTAATTTTTTTTTAATGGGAAGTAGGAAGGGGAGATATTAGGGTTGCCAGCCTCCATGCAGGGTTCTCCTGGAATGACAACTGCTCTCCAGAGTACAGAGATTTATTCCCCTGCAGTAAATAGCAGTTTTAGAGGGTGGACTCTATGGCATCACACCCTCCCTCCCCAAACTCCGCCCTCCCCAGGGACCATCCCCAAATCTCAAGGAATTTGCCAAATCATAGTAGGCAGCCTTAAGAGATGATTGGCCTGCTGACCCTGTTGGAGGTAAGAGAAAAATGGGATTATTCTTTCTTGTGAAAAATCAAAAGAGAAATTCTTGTGAGAATTATAAGGGCATTTAATTGAGGTGTGACTGATTTGGGCAATCAGGCTGGGCAAAGAATTGGGGATGAATTCATTGAAGGAAAGTTGATTCAAGGATGAGCTAATTGGGTAATAAAGAGTGGTAAATTAACATGAGCAGCCAGATTAGCCCAGTTTGGCCTGCGCTCATCAGGGCTTGGAAGCTAAGCAGGGTCAGGCACTGTTAATACTTGGATGGGAGACCTCCAAAAAAATACACTGGGGTTGCTAGGTGGAGGAAGGCAATAGTAAGCCACCTCTGAATGTCTCTTGCCTGGAATGCCCCATGGAAGGGGTCACCATGAGTCAGTTGTGACCCAATGGCACATTCTTCTTCCTAAATTAATATAAAATGATCTGAAGAACCCTGAAGATCCTCATGAAATAACAACCCCCAAATTTCACTGGAAAAATTTACAAGGGTGATACCAGTTCTAGCCAGAATACCCCTCAAGCCTTGGAAACCCCTTACTTGTACTTTTCAGCTCTTGCACTCTGCAGCAAACATATGCTTTCCAAGCAAGCTCATCTCATCCTGTAATTTCTCTTTAACAATAAACTCATTTTAAAAAGATATCTACTATTTTAAAAGAGCCCTGATCTATGTTTCAGCCCACATAGAAATTAAACCTAGTTTCCTAGACCCTGAAAAGCTAATTATGCATTCAATTAGAGTTTCTTAATAAAGATTAAAACTCTGAAGTCTATTACAAGCCCATATTTAATTCAACTGCCATTTTATCCATGCCATGAAAGTGTGAGTGGTAACAATGAATATAAATTATAATACATGCCACCAAGTGAATGCTATTTGTCCAAGTACGTTACTATAAAGAATTAAATTTTGCTATCGGTTCCATAATCTAGTTAAAATTGGTATTCTTTATTTGGTCTTTCAGTGCAGTCCAATTTCCCTACTTTGAAAAACAAATTCTAGGGACTAAAGAAAAGAGATTAATTTATCATTAAGACTCTGCCTAATTGAAGTCAATTCTGAACAAACTTGAATTCAATTTCTGCTCATTAAATTGAATGTGCTCTGCGTTTTCTCTCTGCATTGCTTTGAGCAAGCAGCTGAGAACAAGGGACTAACATCAAAATTATTAAATTGAGGAGATTTTATTTGGTCTTCACATGCCAGGGCCGCTTTGATGAAGAGCTGTTTTGGCACTGAAAGGAAACGAGAGCAGCTGGAGGAAAAATCAAATGAAACTAAGCCTTGGAAAATTGAAGAAAACGCAAGCTTAATAATATTTAATAATTAAATTTCCACAAACAATAGAGGCAAATGAAGTAATCTGCAAAGTCTGCGAACTCATTTGCATAATTGATGCTAGTCCCCTGTAAATGAATAATGAAGATAATAAAAGATGTTGCTAAAAATGGGCACAATAACAGCAAAATTTCATCAAGCCGCGCTCTCTGATTAATCTGCTCTTGCAAATCAGCAGCGAAAGGGGAACGCGTGATTAACCGCACTGAGGACTGCAGCAGGCGGCAAGCTGGCCTTTCTCTGTGTGTCTCTGGGTACCACGGCTCAACCTTCTCCCCTGCTCTGCCTGTGTGCTGCTGCCAGTGAAGGAACAGGCACAGCCTGCGCACCCCTCAACAAAGCCAGCTCTGTTCCAGGAGCTGTTACATTTAGGCATTTAACCATATCACTGCTGTCTTTCCTTGGCCCTGCCTGAGTCAGCACGACTGCCTCTTCCCTGCCATGGAGGCTGAATCAAAAGGCAAGGGACAGACCAGGAAAGATATAACTGGGGTCAGATAAAGTTGGGGGAGGATCTTTGGCAGAGGTTTTCAGTGGGGAAAGGGGGAAGCTAAGGTAAAAGGAACTTACCATTGGCATTACAGACACACGCTTTGCATGGGCAGAGCCTTTGGAAGCCATTCTGTGCACACAGAACCTTATGAGCTCTGTTCATTATGCCAGATGCTAGCTGGTATAGTGTAGAAGGTGAACCAATGTGCTGCAGTAGTTAGAATGTAGGGCTGAAGGCCAAACCAGATGTTCGTTGGCAGTTGTACATGTGGAGTGCCAGAAATCTTTGAAATTCAATTCTCAGGAATGTGGGGCATGCATGCACTTGAGAAATGAGTTTTAAATTTTTCTGGGAACTCCAGACATAGAATTCCCAGAGGACATCCAGTCTGGACTTTTAAGACTGGGAGACCGGGATTCTGTCTATTACATTTTATATGCCTATCTTCCTCTGAATTACTCAGAGTAGTATGCATGATAGTCTCCTCCTGCATGTTATCCTTACTACAGCCCCACGAGACATCTTAGGCTGAGAGAGCATGGTCTAGTATCACCCAGTAAGTGTCAGAGTTGGGGTTTGAGCCCTTGTCTCCCTACTCCAACACTCTATCCACTATACCATACTAGTTCTCAGTGGATAGCACACTTGAATATCATACTAGGAAACTTTCAATGAGCTTTATGACCACCAAATTATCATATTCTGAATTCAATAAATATGTGATTTTATGTTCAGATCCCTTTCTTGGCCATTTGAGTGACCAAGAACCAGTCATTCCCTTTCAACCTAACCTGTCTCACAAGGTTTCTGTGAGACTAAAATGAAAGAAAGGAAAGTCATGTATGTACTTTTCAACCTGTTCATCAATGTACAGTTCTGGTCACCACACCTAAAAAAGGATATTGCAGAGCTTGAGAAGGTGCAGAAAAGAGCAACAAAAATCATCAGGGGACTAGAGCAACTCCTCTTTGAGGAGCTGTTAAAATGCTTAGGGTTGTTTAGCTTGGAAAGAAGGTGGTTAAGGGGAGATATGATAGAGGTCTATAAAATTATGCATGGTATGGAGAGAGTGAACAGGGAGAAGCTTTTCTCCCTCTCACATAATACTAGAACACAGGGTCATCTGCTGAAGCTGGAGGGTGAGAGATTCAAAACAGATAAAAGGAAGTATTTCTTCACACAACACATAGTTAAATTGTGGAAACTCCCTGCCCCAGGATGTGGTGATGGCTGCCAACTTGGAAGGCTTCAAGAGGGGAATGGACATGTCCTTGGAGGAGAGGGGTATTCATCATGGCTACTAGTAAAAATGGATACCAGTCATGATGCATCCCTATTCTCTCAAGGATCAGAGGAGCATGCATATTATATTAGGTGCTTTGGAACACAGGCAGGATAATGCTGCTGCAGTTGTCTTGTTTGTGAGCTTCCTAGAGGCACCTGGCTGGCCAATGCGTGAACAAACTGCTGGATTTGATGGATCTTGGTCTGATCCAGCATGGTCTTTCTTATGTACTTATGTACCCTCAGCTCCTTAGAGAAAGGGTGGGATAAAGATGAAACAGACAGATGAAAAAGTCCCTAGCTCAAATTCCGCTTTAGTCATGAGCTCTCTAGGTGGTCTCCGGTGTTAAGTCCGCATGGGGAGGACACACAAGGTCGGAGACGGAGTTCAAACAACAACCGCTTTATTGTGAACGAGAACAGAACTGGAGAACAGTGGACTGGCCCCCCGCTTATATGCCCTCTGGCCGCCTGCGGCCACTCCCCCCAATCCGTGATAGGGGGAACACCCCCAAGTGACCAATGGCACATACGGGTTTAGGATCCTTCGGAGGAACCCCAAGCTCCAGGGGTTTCCTCCTGCCTACTGTCCTAACATACATAACATCCGGCAAAGCACTAGTCTCTATGGGGATAATAATAGTAATGCCAGCAAGTCTGTTGCAAAGTTTGCTGATAAACAGCCTTAAAGGGTTCTGAAGATTTGAAATTTACTATATAAATGCTACTACTGTGCTACTAGCATCTAGCTCAGTTCATCTCTTCAAGTGGCCTCCTTGGAGGCAGCTGGGCAATTGCGCAGAATCTAGAAGGAGCTCTGGGCACCTTAGGACTAGGTGAGCCACAGGCTCAGAGGGTGCTTTGGCAGGAGGAGTTATTTTTTTCTCCCCATGCTTTTTTCCTCAAGAAAAAATATCCCTTCTCACCAAGCTGCTTTCAGCCCCAGTACAGGAGGGTGGACAAGATTATAAGGGTTAAAAGCAATTTGGTGAGTTCTTTCAGGAAAAGTGTCACAGTGGAAAGAGTGCCTCATTGCCCACCCAATACCACACACCATGATTTTGCTTTTAAAGAAAATTAAAAACATCTCTAGATCTGGTAATGAATCTCTAGCACCTAAGAGTTGCTGTCACTAGCTTAGATTTAAAAAAAAAAAATTAAAGATTTAACAAGTTCGTGGGAGACAAACTTTCAGCAGGTATTTGGGGTTAATTATGCCACTGGAGAACGAAGCAATTATTAAATATCTGTATCACTGACCTAGTAAAAGTCAACATACCATGCGACTGGGGAGGGGCTGGGGGACAAAATGCTGCATTTGTGGAATGTATTTCCTTTTTTTTTACTTGTAATGTAGTTCTGCATTGCAGCCACTAGGGGTGCAGGGAAGGCAGGGCAGAGTAAACAGGAGTTGTTCTGACTCTGCTGGCCAGGCCTTTCTGCAACTTTTACTAGGAGGCTACTTCCTGCTAAACCCATCAGCCAAGGCAGCACTATAGCGAAGCAAGACCAGCCAGGACAGTCGTTGCCAGGATGCAGCCTCCTAATAAGGTTATCTCTAATAGTCTATGGTTTCCCTTCTCTTTAGTTCCACCCAGCTGCATTGTTTTGTCTGCACCACCAGATCTTGCAAAGGGGAAGTCCTATTAATGTGTGACCGCAAAAGGAAAAAAAAAGTTGTATTTTCCTTTTCCACACTTCGTTTTGTTCTCTTCCTTTCATGATCTACCATTCCCTATCCCCACTTCTAATTTTTCTCCTCCCTTCTTTATTTTTCGGTCTTGGTCTCAACTCCTCATCCATCTTGGTTGGCAACTTAGAATGCATTTAACAGTAGCATAGTAGCAAACCTTAGTTAATATTATGAACAGAGAGGGGGAGTTAATATTTCCCCATCAAAGTAGGGAAAAGATGCTTTCCCCCCCTCACCTTTTACATGCATGATAATGGAATGTTAATCTGCCTTCATGGTAATAAATGAGGAACAGAAGTTAAAACTTAGCTTCCATTGCTAATAGCACAGTGGGGGGGCATGTCTGGACATAACCTGGGCCAGGATATTCTGATTCCTTTCATTTTTGGCCCTGGAACTCCCAAGATCATCCTGAAGCCGGTGGCCAATTCTGAGGTGCCTAGTTTTATTTGCTGATGAGCTATGCATGCCACAAATGGACAAACAGATGGAAAAGAGGATTATTTTGTAATTATAGATGCATGGTAGCAGCCAGCCAAGAGATTTGTTGTGTCATGATATTTGATTTGGATCAGAGTCACATGGGGGCCCCAGGTAGAATCTTTGTCCAGGAAAAGTAAAAGGCAACAGGATTGACTCTATAAAGAAAGCCACAGGCCTCAGTTTGCAAGACCTGAGCAAGGCTGTTAATGATAGGACATTTTGGAAGTCATTAAGACATAGGGTTGCCATGAGTCGAAAGCAACTTGATGGCACTTAACACACACGTGAAAGGGAAGATCTTAACTGTGCATTCCTGAGATGCGGCGTGTGGGGACGGCAGGGAAGAGGCGCAGCCGCGCCTCCTACTAAGCCATTTCCCGTATGCCGCCAGGACGAAAAAAGCCTTCCAAAGGCTTTTTTTGTTTTTAACGGGGCTAAAAGCCCCATTGAAAACAGCGAGGCTACGCCATCCTGGCTGCCGGTGTCCGGGCCAAAAGGCCATAGGGAGTTGCCTAACAGCAGCTCCACCCCCCCCGGCCCACCCCAGGAACACCCCCCCACACTGCCACCGCAAGTCTCCGCCGTGGCCTGGCCATGGGGACACTTCACCAGTGGAGGGGTGAGGTGCAGCTCCGTGGCGCTCGGGCACCGACGGAACTGCCCTCGCCACCAGCGTTAGTGCATCTTGTCCCGTGATAAGACGCACTTACGCTGGTGGCGAGGTCATGCCTCCTCCTGAGAGGATTCCCCCCCCCCCCAGGAATGTCTTAAGAGAACTTATCTGGCAAACTTCTTGGGGAAGGAAATACTAAAAAACATTGGACTATCACTGAAATGGTTCTTTGTTGTCACCATCCATTTACTCTCTGTTTGATCAGGGTTTTGTTTTTGTTTTGTTTTGTTAGAATAATATGCACAATTATTTGGGCATAAGAGTCAAATTAGACTCAGCGGGGATGGATCTTACATGTATCCATGGTCTTAGACCGTATTAAACTCTTTTCAGTACATGTATCCATGTATTCCCACAATTATATCTAAAGCAGAGTGTAGGAGGCCTATTTTTTTTAATAAACATGCTAAAGTTTTGAACAAAACTTTTAAAACTTTTTTTAAAAAACACTGTTCCTTTACCTCATTTTACTCTACTGTATTTCCAGTACTTTTTCTAATCTATGGTAAAATAAGGAAGGGGCCAGATTTACCTCCTGTTATCTGTTTTAAAAAATAGAGTTCACTCATATGCTCTGGTTTGGACATGAACAGGTGGTCATATACAGAAATGGCCACAGATTCCCTTGATGACCACTGAAATTTACTGAGTTTGTGTACATTATTGTCATTAACTTCATGACAATGTGAGGGATTACTGTGATGACGTCATCAGGGACTATAACTATACTAGAAGTAAGTCAAAATTGTCAAGACTGCAACCTTACCTGGAAGTAAGTCCCTCTGAACTTTGTGAGACTCACTTTTAAATAGGCATGTAGGTGGGATACACTACTTTATGCCACTGTTTCATGTAAATTCTTTAAATAACAGACATTGCTTTTCTTAAGTAATCCAGAAGGGCTGGATATTGAGGTCTTGCAAAGTTTAGCGTTCTCGTAATTAGGCATGCTGCAGTGCAATGTTAACCTGAGCACAGGTGCCAATCAAATGCATCTTTCTCATTCCTTCAATTACATGCTAAATAAGCTCCTACTGGGGTCACCTCAATTACATGTGTAGTGAGCTCTTAGTGGGATCATCTCGATGGTTGTTGTTCAACTTCATCTAAAGCAGCTTTGCACTGGTGTAGTAGGCGCTTATCCTACAAGGCCAGGGCAAGTTTGCAGGTGCTGTTGCCCTGGTCTTCTATCCAAATACTATCCAGGGCTGACCCTGCTTATTTCTGAGATCTGATGAGATTGGGCAAGCCTGGGCTATCCAGGTCATAGAACTTGCAAATGTAAGTTGGTTGGCCACTGTGTGAACAGACTGCTGGGCTTGATTGGCCTTGGTCTGATCCAGCACTGCTTTTCTTATGTTCTTATGAAATTTCTGAGCCTCTCTCCATTATTTTTGAGAATTCTTGGGGAACAGGTGAGGTGCCAGAAGACTGGAGGCGGGCAAATGTTGTCCCATCTTCAAGAAGGGGGAAAAGGAGGATCCGGGTAACTACCAACCCATCAGCTTGACTTCTATACCGGGAATAGTTTTCAAACAAATCATCAGTCAGTCAGTCCTTGAGCATTTAGAAAGGATGGATCTGATCACTAAGAGCCAGCACGGGATTCTCAAAAACAAGTCATGTCAGACTAATCTTATCTCCATTTTTGAGAAAGTTACTACCTTGCTGGATCAGGGGAATGCTGTAGACATAGTTTATCTTGATTACACTAAGGCTTTTGATAAGATTCCACATAATATTCTTATTGACAAATTGGGAAAATGTGGTTTAGATCCTATTACTGTTAGGTGGATCTGTAACTGGTTGACAGATCACACCAAAAGAGTGCTTGTTAATGGTTCCTCATCCACTTGGAGAGACGTGACTAGTGGAGTTCCTCAGGGATCTGTCCTGGCCCCTGTGTTGTTCAACATCTTTATAAATGATTTGGATGAAGGAATAGAGAGGATGCTTACTAAATGTGCAGATGATACTAAATTGGGAGGGGTAGCAAATACAATAGAAGACAGAGCCAGGATACAGGATGATCTTGACAGGCTGGAGAAATGGGCTAAAACTAATAAAATGCACTTCAACAAAGATAAGTGTAAAGTTCTGCATTTAGGTAGGAAAAATCAAATGCATAATTATAGGATGAGTGAGACTTGTCTCAACAGTAGTGTGTGCGAAAAGGATCTTGGGGTCTTAGTAGACCAAACACTGAACATGAGTCAGCAGTGTGATGTGGTAGCTAAAAAGGCAAATGCGATCTTGGGCTGTATCAACAGAAGTATAGTGTCCAGATCATGCGAAGTGATGGTATCACTTTACTCTGCTCTGGTTAGACCTAACCTAGAGTATTGTGTTCATTTCTGGGCACTGCAATTTAAGAAAGCTGGAACGTGTCCAGAAGAGGGCAAGAAAGATGGGAAGGGGTCTGGAAACCAAGTCCTATGAGGAAAGGCTTAGGGCTGTTGAATTAAAAAAAATTCGGTATAGTTCGGATTTGGCTGAATTCGGCCCGTTTAGATTCGGGATATGCCAAAGTCCGTACTCCCCCGCTTCGGGTCCGTGCAATTTGGCGGGAATTAAAAGTTCGGGGGAAAAATTCGGCCGAATAAAGCCATTAAAAACGCAACCGCACCTTTCCACGGCTCTGGGGGGGCATTTTTGGGGGTAGAGGTTCCAAACTTTCAGCGGAGCTTCAAAGGACCCTTCTTGCCAGACCCCCCAAGTTTTGTAAAGATTGGGTCAGGGGGGCTGAGATATGGGCCCCGAAAGGGGTCCCCCCACCCTTAATGTGCATCTCTGAGCAGAGCTTGCCACCCACACACAAAGCTCCCAGCCCCGACAAACTGCTGATGAGAGCAAGGGCGGGGCAGGTGCAAAGAAGTTTGCAAAGCAACACCTTTGCAAACATGCAAAGGGCGGGGCAGGTGCTAAGAAATTTGCAAAGCAACACTGCAAAGTAACACAATTGCAAAGCAACACCTTTGCAAACATGCAAAGCAACACCTGACACCTGGGAGTTTTCAAACCATGGAAAGGGACAGAGGCAGCTAGCTATGTATAATGAGCAGAAGGGGGTGGAATTTCCCCTTTTGCATGGGACTCGGGACCAGGCAACTGCATTCTTTAAGTCACCATTTGAAAACCAGTTTTAGCAAGCATCAAAATAGACCTAACTGTCGTATGAATGAGGGAAAACCTGAGGACATACAACTGAAGCCCCCCCTCAAACCAGGGAGAGAGAGACTCGAGGGGGCACACACACCCCAGGCAGAATGGGCGAAAGCCCCCTTTGGCTTCCCCCCCACCCACAGAAACTGCTCCCTCCCCACACACACACAGACTCTGCTTTCCCCCCACACACACACACACAGGAGAAAAAGTATAGATTAAAGCCCCTAAAGGGGTCTTACTGTGGCTGTCTTCTGTTCCATGAAGAGGGGCTGGGAGGAGGACTGGGTAATCCAAGACGATTTCATTTAAG
Source organism: Euleptes europaea (assembly GCF_029931775.1). Lineage (NCBI taxonomy): Eukaryota > Metazoa > Chordata > Lepidosauria > Squamata > Sphaerodactylidae > Euleptes > Euleptes europaea. Next base: position 50,305,417 of record NC_079313.1, on the reverse strand, counting down.
CACGGGATGTTTTGCTCTGGAGATGCATACAGGATCAGGTGATCCATTCATCCCAATAGGGAAAAGGGGAAAGCCCATATCTCAGGGTCCCCTGACCCAATGTTTACAAAACCTGGGGGGTCTCTTAAGAAGGCTTGTCTGAAGCTCCGCTGAAAGTTTGGGGTCTGTACCCCCAAAAATGCGCCCCCTGCAGCCACGGAAAGAGAAAAGGGGGGAGCCAATATTTCTGCCCCCACTGAACCCATCTTTACAAAACTTGGGGGGTCTCTTAAGGCTCGTCTGAGGATATCCTGAAGGTTTGGGGGGTGCACCCCCAAAAAAGTGCCCCCTGCAGCCACGGAAATGGAAAAGGGGGGAGGGAAAAGGGGTGGAGCCCATATCTCGGGACCCCCTGACCCAAAGTCTCTTAACAAGGGGGGTCTCTTAACAAGGCTCGTCTAAAGCTCCGCTGAAAGTTTGGGGCCTGTACCCCCAAAAATGCACCCCCTGCAGCCACGGAAAGAGAAAAGGGGGGAGCCCATATCTCGGGACCCCCTGACCCAATGTTTACAAAACTTCGGGGGTCTCTTAAGAAGGCTTGTCTAAAGCTCCACTGAAGGTTTGGGGTCTGTACCCCCAAAAATGCACCCCCTGCAGCCACGGAAAGGAGCGAATGTTCACAAGCACCCCCCACACACACACACACGAGGATTTATCTCACTCTCTCTCTCTCTCCCCGGCCTGGCCGCGCAGCAGCTGATTCCTCCAGTACTCAGTCCTGACTGATTGGCCAGAAGAAGACCCAGCTTGGCCACCGATTGGCCGGGGGAGGAGAATGCTGCTTACTGACGGCCCCGAATTTGCCGGATTTATTCATGAACTCCCGAACTCGCTGAATTCGGCTCCCCCAGTTTCCCGCCATTTTTGAGTTCGGTTCGTCCCGAACTAAAAACCGCCAAATCAGGGGAAATTCGGCTGTTTTTCGGTTCAGGCCGAACCGAATCGACAGCCCTAGAAAGGCTGAAGGAGCTGGGTATGTTTAGCCTGAAGAGGAGAAGACTGAGAGGGGATATGATAACCATCTTCAAGTACTTGAAGGGATGTCATATAGAGGATGGCGCCGAGTTGTTTTCTGTTGCCCCAGAAGGCCAGACCAGAACCAGTGGGTTGAAATTAAATCAAAAGATTTTCTGTCTAGACATTTGGAAGAATTTTCTAACAGTTAGAGCGGTTCCTCGGTGGAACAGACTTCCTCAGGAGGTGGTAAGCTCTCCTTCCATGGAGGTTTTTAAGAAGAAGGTAGATGGCCATCTGTCAGCAACACTGATTCTGTTACCTTAAGCAGATGAGAAGAGTGAGGACATCTTGGCCATTTTCTGGGCATGGAGTAAGGGGCACTGGGTGTGTGGGGGCGAGGTTGTTGTGAATTTTATGCATTGTGCAGGGGGTTGGACTAAATGGCCCTGGTGGTCCCTTCCAACTCAATGATTGAGATGACACTCACCAAAAGAAAACTAAACTTCCAAACAACAGTCAACATTCAAAAGTGACAGGCCCAAGTTTGCAACCTATCTCCTAAGAGTTGGCCAAACATCATTAGCAAAGTTTTAGAGAAAGCATTTTGAGAGTGACAGCCTAAATTTGACTGGACTTTTATCATCATATTTGGAAAGAAGATGCAGCTGATCCTTCAATCCACTCTGCTAGTTTAAGTCACCATCAAATGTAATTAAATTACTTGTGCACTTTTATATTCTACCCAAAGGCCTTAAATAGTGAGCATATTAATAATATACATTCAGAAAGATTGCTAAAGTCATTCTTTCTTAGAGTAACACTTTCTGTCCCCTTTGATTTCATGACTCTTTATTTGGGTGAGAATAAGTGATATGCTTTGAAATGAGAAACATTTGAAAACCATCATGACAACCTTGAATAATATATTTCAGAGAAGAGTAATATTCAGAATAAGCAATAATGTTACAGTTAGCAGTGCAGGGAAGGGAGCTTCTCTAATTTCAATAACTTGTGAGACCAGGGAACAAAATGTGAATGACAAATATCATGAAACTGGTGCTAGGACTGTTTTTCCAGATAAGAGTTACAATATAAAATGTATAATTTTGGAGGTGTAATCCAGAGTTCTATATTTTCTTCTCTTCTCCTTTTAATCTAATCCTTTGCTCTATGTGCATTTCTTTCTGTTATGAAAAAGTGCAAGCACTGAGACGGTATTTGGCTCTGTTTGCAGATCTTGAAGAAGAGTGGCAGGTGCCAGCACCCACAATGTCAGGCCATGCATGATTTAACTCTGGCACAATGGAAAAGAAGACTGGAGCAATTGCTAGGCCCACCTCCTTTCCTCGCTAATTTGTCTATTGTTGTCCCCTTTGGACACAACTGGATTGGTGTGAGGGTCTCTGTCTTTGTGTCTCTGCTTTCCATCACCTGCGGTGTTATCAGTGAACTCGTAAAAGCAGTTCACACCTTCTGGTCTCAGGCGCCAGGCCTGATGGCCCATGTATCTTCCCCCCCGCTGTTCTTCCTGCCAGTACTCCCTCAGGCCGGTGCGGCCTTGGAAGTGTGATAGCCGCACCAGACTTCCTGGGATCCGTCTGATGTTTTGTATTATGCCAAGCTTGTAACTTCCCATAACAATAAGTGTGAACCCCAGTGCCCCAGTGCCCTGGAGTCAATATATTCTGTAAACCCGTATAGCCCCTCACTTGCAACTTTCTACCTGTGCCTGTCTCATCTCCTGAAGACTTCAATAAATCTATTGTTTCTGTATCAACGTCTGAGCAACTGATTTGGAGAAGCTAACTCAGAGAGGGGGATCTCTCACATTAAGTTGCAAGTCCTTGCCTCTCGGACTGCAGCTGTACCGCTTTGGACAGAATGTCAGCCGACGAGGACACCACCCCTAACCCCGATGCCCCCAAGGATCCGGACGAGCCGGAGAAGCCGGACCCGAAGGAGGAGGGAGCCAAGCCAAAGGAACCGAAGGGTCGCGCCCCCGACCAAGATCGGGACGGACGTCCCCGGGGGCTTACTTATTGGCTGGACTCTCCCAAGGGCTGGTCGCTCTCGCGGACTGCGGCGAAGGATCGCCGGTTGGCCTTCCCCAGCACGGGACTCGAAGGGGACCCGGCCCGCAAAGAGGCCCTCATGGAGGAAGAACGAAAGCAGTGGCAGGAAGACCGCCGGGCTATGCAGGAGCAGATGGAGATCATGCAACGCGTAATGGGTGAGATGGCCACGACCCTAGATGCGCTGAAGTTGCAACCTCCAGCCGGTGCTCCCCCAGACGGGGCGCCGGTAGTTCCGCCCGCAACCCCTGCCCCCCCGGCCCGTCGGGACCTGAACGTCACGTATGACGGGTCGGGAGACCAGTTGACCTTTTTTATGGTCCAAGTAGACATTTTTATGCGGGAACAAGGCCGAACCTTCGTTTCTGAGGAGTCCCGGGTGCAGTACGTGGCTTCCTTACTGCAAGGGGAGGCGGCTGCCTGGATGGTGTTGCAGTATGAACTCCGCTCGCCGGTGCTGCGAACCCTGGACGAGTTCATGGTAGCACTCCGAAACCGTTTTGAGGACCCGACTCTGGGTGAGCGGGCTAAAGCCTCCCTGATGCAACTGCGCCAAGGGACTAAGTCGGTGGCGCAGTATGCAAGTGAGTTCCAGTCACTGGCTAGCCGAATTCTGGACTGGAGTGAAGCTACCTTGGTACAATGTTTCAGGGAGGGTCTCAACCCAGACCTCCAACATTGGTCCTTCATGCAAGGGAACCCCCCGGATGTGGAAGGTTGGGTTCGCCATGCTGCTGACATCGAGAATCGCAAACAACTCCTGAACTTGTCCAAGCAACGGCTTGGGCGAGACCCCAGGCCCCGAGGTGACCGTGGCCGGGAACTCCGGCAAGGGGGTGGCGGGGGTCTCTCGGCCGCGGAACGCCGCAAGCGGTTCGAGGCCGGCGTCTGCCTGATCTGCGGGGGAAAGGGTCACTTTGCATCGCAATGCCCCTCTCGCTCAGGCCGTCCGACCCCCCCCCGCCAAACCCAGGCCGAGCCGACGAAACCGGCCGCCGACAGCCAGCCTCGCCGCAGAAGTGGACCACTGAGCCGGCGCTCCGGCGCACCCTCCGCTCTCCACGCGCGCCCCCAGGATGGGGCATCCGACTCTACGGTCCCATCGGGGTCCCGGATTACAAATACCGTCTTTGATTCGGACGGCTCCCCGGAAGCCACCACCCCGTCCCCCTCTTCCAGCGAGGAGGAAGAGTGGGAACAGCCGGCAAAAAACGCCGTCGGTCTGCTGTAGAGGGGGCTCCGCAGCAGACCGTCCCTATCGTTGTGCAAGGAGCTCCACCGATGGTAAGCGCCCAAGAGGACAATGTATTTGTGCGTGTTCATCTGTCCCTACCCAAAGGGGGTCCCCCGTTAGAGGTCCCCGCGTTGGTCGACTCGGGGTGTGCCCGCACCATGATAAATGAGGAAACTGCCAAGAAGTTGGGTGTCCGGCGCAAGCGGCTTCCGGGACCCCTCCGTTTTTCCCAAATGGACGGGAGTGACTTTAAACGGGGCCCTGTGACCCACAGAACTGCAGCCGTGATTATGTCCGTGGGGGAACATTGGGAACGGTTGTATTTCACCATCGCCCCTATTGTAACCCCTGTGGTGTTAGGGATGAACTGGTTAAGGGGACACAATCCCTCCATTGATTGGGTTAAACGGGTGCTTTCCTTCCCCGAAAACCCCTGTGGGTTGCATGACAAGGAACGGGTACTCAGAACTCCAGCCGCCGCACTGGTAGGGTCCCCCGCCCCAGTCTCTCCTCAATTACCCTCTGAGTACTCGCAATTTACTGATGTTTTCGATGTTAGAGAGTGCGACGAACTGCCTCCCCACAGAGAAACGGACTGTGCCATCGAGATTGTAGGGGAAGGCAAACTGTCTAAGGGAAAGGTTTACCCCATGAGCCCTAGTGAAAAGACTGTATTGCGAGACTATCTGGATGTCAATCTGGCGAGGGGTTTCATACGCCCCTCCAAGGCTCCTTATTCAGCCCCAGCTTTCTTTGTAAAGAAAAAGACGGGAGATTTAAGACTGTGTATTGACTTTCGCAGACTGAACGCAGTCACCCAGTCTAATGCTTACCCCCTCCCTCTTATTCCTGACCTTCTAGCACAATTAAAGGAGGGCCGAATCTTCACCAAACTGGACTTGGTAGAAGCCTACCACCGCATTCGCATCAAAGAAGGAGACGAACCCAAAACGGCCTTTTCCAGTTGTTTTGGGATGTTTGAGTACCTGGTCATGCCGTTCGGACTTTCGGGGGCTCCGAGTGTCTTTATGCAATTAATTAATGAAGTTTTGCATGATTTACTGTTTCGGGGGGTGGTGGTATTTCTCGATGACATTCTTATTTACTCTGAGACCATGGAAGAACATGTGCGCCTAGTGCGAGAAGTGCTCCAGCGGCTGCGGGAGCACAAACTGTATGCTAAGGTGTCCAAGTGTGAATTCCACCAACCTTCTATTACATTTCTGGGGTATGTGATTTCCCACCAAGGGTTGGAAATGGACCCCGCCAAGGTCCAGGCGGTGCGGGACTGGGAAACCCCCACTACCCGCCGCCAACTTCAACAGTTTTTGGGGTTTGCCAACTTTTACCGGAATTTCATTCCCAACTTTGCCCAAGTTGCGCTTCCCCTCACTGCCCTGTTGCGTACCAAGGACAGGGGGGCTAGCGCCGCACTCCCCTCAGCCCGCCTGCAATGGTCTCCCCAGTGCCAGCAAGCTTTTGAACGTTTAAAGCTACTTTTTTCATCCGAACCCGTTTTGGCTCACCCGGATTGCACCAAGCCCTTCGTGGTGCAGGTGGATGCCTCGGATGTAGCCATGGGCGGGGCCCTATTGCAGAGGGATGAGGGGGGACGGTTGAGGCCATGCGCCTACTTCTCCAAGAAGTTTTCCCAGTCCGAAATCAACTGGGCCATTTGGGAGAAGGAGGCAGCAGCGGTCAAACATGCCCTTACCATATGGAGACACTTCTTGGAGGGGGCCGAGCTGCCGTTCGAAGTGTGCACAGATCACAAGAATCTTGAGGCTCTCAAGGGAACTAGAAAACTCAATGCCAAACAAATTCGGTGGGCCCAATTTTTTGCAAAATTCCGGTTCACCCTCAAACATGTCCCTGGCAAAGAAAATGCCCTAGCTGATGCTTTGTCACGACTTCCCCAGTATCGCAACGATTTCGATCGCCCCGTCGACTCCCTGTTCACTCCCGAACAGCGAGGGGAAGTCCCTGGCTTGGCCGTCACCACCCGATCCCAAGCCCGCCAACCGGAGACCCCCCCTACGCTCAAAGGTATCCCGGAAGCATTCCAACAGCGACTCCGGGACGCCTCCTTACAGGAGGAGGAGCACCATCTCCTCCCCACTGGCTTGGAACGAACCAACACTTGGTGGGTGCAAGGGGGGAAACTATATGTCCCATCTTCCCTTCGCAAAGAAGTATTGGGACTTGTACATGGGGCCAGGCTAGCGGGTCATTTTGGTTTCATAAAAACGCTTCACCTGGTTCGAAGGCAATTCTGGTGGCCCGGTATGAGATCTGATGTAGAGTTGTATGTGCGCAGCTGCCCCACCTGCGCCACAGCCAAGAAACGGATGGGAAAACCCCCGGGGCTTCTCAAACCGCTTGAGAACCCCTCCCGTCCCTGGGAAGTCATCGCCATGGATTTTATCACCGACCTACCTCCAAGTCGGGGGAAAACGGTTCTCTGGGTTATCACAGACCTCTTTTCCAAACAGGTTCATTTCGTTCCATGTGCAGGTCTTCCTTCAGCCCAGGGCTTAGCTAAACTGTTCATCACGCACGTCCTCAGGCTACACTCGATCCCGAGGAAGGTCCTCTCCGACCGGGGGGTCCAGTTTGTTGCCAAATTCTGGCGGGCTTTCCTAAAGTTAATGGGAGTGGAGGAACAGGGCCTTTCTTCCGCCTATCACCCCCAAACGGATGGTCAAACGGAACGAGTAAATGCGGTAGTAGAATGTTATTTGCGTTGCTATGTAAATTTCCACCAGGACGACTGGGTCGACCTGCTGCCATTTGCCGAATATGCGTACAACAATGCGCCTCATTCCTCTACCGGCTTTAGTCCCTTCCAAGTTATATACGGGACGGATTTTGGCCCTTTCGGTTCTGCCCCCGTCTCGCCAGAGCTCCAGTCTACCCCTGATCTTCAGGAGTGGATTCAGGTGGTTAAATCCACCTGGCCATGGTTGCTCAAAAATCTGGAAAGGGCAAAAAGCAAGTACAAGGAACAAGCAGACAAACACCGGTCTCCGGGATGGGAACTCAAGGTGGGGGAGCAAGTCTATCTGTCCACCAAGAACCTCCGCTCTCTTCGCCCCTGCAAAAAACTGAGCGACCGTTATGTAGGACCTTTCCCCATTACCAGAGTAATCAACGAGGTTACCGTGGAACTGAGTCTCCCTAAGACTCTCAAGGGAGTTCATCCAGTCTTCCATATAAGCCTCCTCAAACCTTATGTAGCAGCTCCCCAGTTCCACCCCCCTCCCGCTCATGAGATTCCTACCGTAGTAGGAGGGGATACCCATTTGGAAATATCCAAGGTTTTAGATTCCAAATGGAAGAAAGGGAAACTGTTTTACTTTGTTCGCTGGAAAAACCTTGGCTCCGCTCATGACGAATGGGTGGCCGCACCCCACATGGCAGCTCCTCGCTTGGTCCGAGAATTCCACCTCGCTTATCCCGATAAGCCTCGTCCTCTCGGAGGGGGGCCTTAAGGGGGGCAGAATGTGAGGGTCTCTGTCTTTGTGTCTCTGCTTTCCATCACCTGCGGTGTTATCAGTGAACTCGTAAAAGCAGTTCACACCTTCTGGTCTCAGGCGCCAGGCCTGATGGCCCATGTATCTTCCCCCCCGCTGTTCTTCCTGCCAGTACTCCCTCAGGCCGGTGCGGCCTTGGAAGTGTGATAGCCGCACCAGACTTCCTGGGATCCGTCTGATGTTTTGTATTATGCCAAGCTTGTAACTTCCCATAACAATAAGTGTGAACCCCAGTGCCCCAGTGCCCTGGAGTCAATATATTCTGTAAACCCGTATAGCCCCTCACTTGCAACTTTCTACCTGTGCCTGTCTCATCTCCTGAAGACTTCAATAAATCTATTGTTTCTGTATCAACGTCTGAGCAACTGATTTGGAGAAGCTAACTCAGAGAGGGGGATCTCTCACAATCTACTTACCTCTAGACTGGATTATGGACTGCTCTCCCCACCACCACCTTTACAATTGTTTGTTGGGGTGGTCCCCCGACTTGATTCTGGCATTTCCACTTCTGCAGCGGGTACTATCTTAATTGGTCCACCATCTGTTTTAGTAGTCTTAACGATTTATGTGATTATTTTGCGGTTTTAGCTGTTTTATTGCTTTGCATATATTGTGATTTTAGTGTTGTTACTTGCCCTGAGCCCAGCCTTGGCCGGGGAAGGCGGGTTAGAAATTTATATATATATATATATATATATATATATATATATATATATATATATATATATATATATATGTAAATAAATAACATAATCTACGAGGGGCTACCCTTGAAGACACCCCAGAAGCCTCTACTGGTTCAGAATGTAGCTGCCCACTTGTTGATGGCACATCAACATATCATGCTAATACAGGCATACCTTGGAGATATTGTGGGTTCAGTTCCAGACCACCACAATAAAGCTAATATCGTAATAAAGTGAGTCACATGACCTTTTTTTCTTTTCCAGTACATATAAAAGTTATGTTTACACTATACTGTAGTCTATTAAGTGTGCCATAGCATCATGTCTAAAAATACAATGTACATACCATAATTAAAATACTTTATTGCTAAAAATGTTACACAGAGACAAGAAGTGAAGACGTGCTGTTGTAAAAATGGCACCGATAGACTTGCTCGATGCAGGGTCGCCGCAAACCTTCAGTTTGTAAAAAAACGCAGTATCTGCAAAGCGCAATAAAGCGAAGCACAATAAAATGAGGTCTGCCTGCATTGAAACAAATATGTTGACTATGAATATGCATCAGAGCACAATTCAAGGTGCTGTCTTTCAAGTCTTCCATGGCTTTACATCCAGGACCTTCCCTTGCAAAGCATAATATTTATGAATCACCTCACTAGAGTGTCCAGCTGTACTTTGGGAAGGTTTCTGCTTCTCTCCTTCACTAAGCAGTTCAGTAGCAGGCATGGAAGGCAAAGATTGCAGTGATTCCTGTTTTCCAAGGAGCAATAATCCTGCTGTATCAAATGAATGGTTCGTGAAACCCATCATTCTGTTTGGCACTGTAGCCAGCTACTAGATACTTGGAAAGACAACAACCAATGCACGGAGGCCACAAGGCCTAGAGACCATGTTGTTACTCACCAGCACTGATTTTCAGAGCTTACTATCTCTATACATGGAGATTTATTTAGCCATCATGTCTAATAGTCATTAATGAACACCAAGAATGTGTCTAATCTCCCTTCAGAGCCACATAAACTAGCTACTGTTTGTCCAAAGTCTCCCTCTAATATTAGGGGCTCCTCAAGGGAGTATGGCTTGTGGGACCAGCATGTAGTCAATAAAGACACATAGCCGGCCTTCATCCAGGAGAAGCTGCTCCCACCCAGCTGGTGAGGGGAGAGAAATGGGAGGCCTGATCATCTCTGATGAAGCCAGCTGGGTCTCATCACCCTTGGAGAGCAGGGTGGGAATTTCCCCATTAGCAAGGGCAGGGCTCTTCCTCCCAGGAAATTTCCCAGGTGATGATACCTGTTGCTATGAGCCAGCTTTGGGCCTATGCCATTAGAGGGTGGAGCTCTTAAAAGGGAGCTTAAACAGCCAATGAGAAGGTTGAGTGGTTGGATAGTATCTGATAGCTAAGAGATGCAAGCCAGGAGAAGAGCCAAAAAGTGGGTAAGTGGGATTGACTGAAATTCTAACCTCAACTTTGCTCTGCCTGCACTGAGTGGGCCTTTCCCCAGGGGAGCAGAACTCTGAAAGGTGCTTCAGTGCCAGAGGGGACTATAGCTCATCACATCCTCATGCCATTACTGCATCCCATGGCAGTGAGCTCCATAAGATGTGTGAAGAGGGACTTTCTTTCTTGACATGATTCTTGTGTTGCTCCCTTGCCAAGCCTTCAGAAGTAATTCTCTTCCCACAGAAACCAATAATCATGTGCTCCCACTACTCTAATGTGAAACCACAAGGCACCATCTCATAATTGCCTATGGGATGGCTGCAGCCAATGTATATCAGCAGCTCATCCCCTCCCCCTTCCATCTAAAAGTTCTTCTCAAGAGACCTGGTCACATTTAAGAAATTAAGAACATAAGTACATAAATTGGGTATGTGGCCTTTCCAGGTTAATTAACTGGAAGGCTGTGATCAGGCTGGAGTGTTAGGGGATATGGAGGGCCCTTCAGCAATCATAATTCTGGAGGGGAATGAGAAGTTTCCACCATCCCAGCCCTAACAGCTTATGAAGCTTTAGATAACGGCATCTACTGATTGGGGGAGGAAGGACTGGATGAATGTTGCTTTTGAAATTACTGGGCAGTCACTAACAACTACATCTGTAAGATGCTGAGGATTGGCTCAAGATATTGTTCAGTGCAGAGATTTCAGTAACTGAAGTGCAGTGCCTGTATTGTTTGAAACAAGCACATATGTAAGCTTGGACTTTGTGAGGTAGACAGACAGCAAAGCAGGGGATTCTTTTAAAGTGCCCAAGTCTGGGCTGTATTTTAGGAACTTTACGATAAATGTTTAGATACAGATATGGGCAGTATCCAACAAATGAAGTTGTATTCATTCTTTTGCACCCTGTTTTCTTCTTATCACCCAGCTGCCAAGTTCTACAGTGTAATCATAGACAACATCACTTTAATTGCTAGGAAACTGTCTTTTTTGTGACCATTCCAACTACTTGCTTTCCCAGCAGCTTCATATTGCCCCCGATAACTTTTCTGTGGTCTCTAGTCCTGGTGATACTGGGTTTCTATCATATACTTCAAGATGTTACTGAAAATAAACCTTTTCAAATCTGGTTTTGCATCATATTTTTTAAAGTGTGCGAAGTAGAGCTGGGAGGCTTGTGGCTCCAGGCAAGAAGGATACAAAGACCCACACCTCTATTGCCATGTTTTTGGTTTGTGTTTCTCAAGCAGCAGTCCTTCAACTGCATGATTCATGAAAAACTACTTCTGAAACTGAGCATGTATTGGGAGAAGTCCCCATTCTGGAGCAGGGGATCCCTTCATTCTTGCCCTCTGACATGCAGCTACAATAGTTTCTTGCCATCCTAATTCAGGCATTCTTGGAGGAGCCCCTCATTTTAAAAAATTAAGAATTAGAGGGGTAACCAGATGACCCTAGAACAGACCTGCACAATTTATGAGCCACCAAGCCAAATGACGTTCACAAGCCATGTTGTGGTTTATCAGGCACTTGACCATCTCACCTCCTCGCCTTCCCATTTATGGGTCCCAGACAGTCACCAAAAACTTTATCAAAGTTCTGGTAGATGTGGCAGGTGGGCCATTTCTGGCTTGACAGGTTACACACAGGGAAATGTGACAGTCATCCCCTGTCACTTCCCAATACTGTCTGGTAAGAAGAGAAGACGAGACCATGGACATTTGCAGAATTTATTTGAATGTTTACTTGCAAAACACATTGGCCTACAAGCAAAGTATTTACCCTCAATTTCTGGCAATAATCCCAGGCCTGATCTGTGCTATGCTAGTGGGCTTCTTTTCAGAAAGATGTGTTTGCAGGGATGGCATCCAGCCAGCTGCACATCATGGTGGACTGTGTGGCTACTATAAGAATAGAAGCGTGCATGTGTCACGTCCTCTGAATAGAAGCATAAGGTGTATGGCTCCGATGTTACAGTGTTACCCCTCAGAAATATTAAGGGTTGCCAAGTCCTATTTAGTGGTTTGCTGGTGGGACAGCGAAACAGCACTAAACAGAAGCAGAAGAATAAACAAAAAACTCACTGTTGGGCCAGTGGCATATCATTTCTGGGGGAGACCTGGAGGTTGTCATGCCTCTTTAGGAATTGCATGGAACTCTATGGCAAACCCATGTGTTCTGTGCAATTCCTAGAGAGGCATGATGTCACTTCCAGGTTTTGCCCAGAAATGATGTCACAAACACGTGTACATCCCCCCCTCAGGACCTCAACCCATTGCCAGGCCATGCCTGGCAACCCTAAAGATATTAGACATGTGATGGGACGATACAGGAAACCACTGTAAATTCTGCATAAAACATGCCTTCAGTTTTGATAGCGGTTTGCCATGTGACATGGGGCTGCAAGGCTGCTGTTTGAAAACATGAACCCAAAGCATATTCCTTTAATGGTCGCCTCATTTGACCCAAGGTCTCAAATTAGGCCACACTAAAAAAAAAATTTATTATTATTATTAGTAGTAGTGTATATTTCTATATATTTTAAATTCTGCTTTATTTCTAAATGTGAGATTAACCCTATACATTTTCTTAACCCCATCATAAAAAGTTCATCTTTTCCTTCCACATAATCAACACCAAGAATTTTGCCATGGCTATAGTAACCCTTGGATCATCATCCTTTAATAAAAATGGTACAATCTTAGTTCTATTAATAGATACTAAATTCCTCAGGATTGGATCCAGTCATTTCACTCTATATATCATACCACGGACAAAACAAGATAATACAATTCAATGTTTCATTAGATACTTAGTTCTTTGAAACACAACTTCTGCAATTATACATATCAAATGTAATTACCTTGGCAGTTGTTTTGTTGTTATTGATTACATATCTTCTGTCTAATTTCAACAATATGACAGACATGCATTTAGTCAAATGCTTCAGTTTCACAACATGAGAATGTTTCTTTTGACAATTGCTTTCTGTTCCCTTTATGGAAAAGGCATCGCTGGTTTCCCATTCCAGTTCTATGATTCTATCATTATTTTGTCTCACCTACTTAAATATAGATACTGGGTGTCTTCCCACAGTTCAAATAAGATCCCACCATCATTGACTTTCCAGGGAACTGACTCATCCCAAATGATTAGATGCATCAGCAACTCTGGGCACAATTGAGACATTTCAAGAGCAAGGCCACACATTACTGTTTCTTTTTTTAAATATACTTTAGTCATTATAAAGTACACGTTTTTAGAATAAACTTCTCTGGCTTATTCAGTTTCATTGCATATTAATTCAAGGTGGTGTCTCCAAAGTCAAAAAATATTAGACATTCACTTACATGATCTCTACCTTGTATGAAGACAATGAATAAAAAATGAAGATCTGTGCCATGAAATATCCCAGATTAACTATTCTCATTGCAAAAGCAGTTTAGAAAGCTTTTTGTCAGCAAGAAAGTTCATTTCATTCCAAATTGGCTGGATCTTGCCTATGGGGTCATAGCTTTCCTATTTGTTCTAATCCTGTTTCATAAAAGGTCAACACACTAGGCTCCCTGGTTATTTGCAAAACCATGTGTTATATGCATCTATTTCTAATGATTTCTTTTCATTCCTTTCTAATATTTGTCATCTTTTTTCTTATGGCAACTAAGAGCCAGCTGCAAAAGTTCAACTTTTTAGATTATTCCTTTTATAAAAGAAAGGAGACAGGAAATATATGTAAACGTAAGAGAATGTGATGCATTGCTGCTATTCAAGGGCATACACATCATGACATTACCTTTTAATAGAACATTGAGAACCAAATTTGTCCCATGCTATATGAGACAGATTTAGTAAACACTACCTCAGCACTGTTAATTAATCTTAAAGCAATTACGATGGGCAAAGCAGGTTTTGCAGCCATTGTAGTTATTTTGATGCTTCAAAGCATTTTAATGCCCAATGTAAAATATTAAAATCCCTCATCACAGAAATGAGTAACTTCTCTCTCATGTTGTTTGTGTTTGTGATTTGTATGAGGCATGTCCATTCACAGTTATTGTTGGGCTTTGAGGGGCCAGTTCAATGTTTTTCTGCTAATTGTTCAGCAGCTGATACCCAAAAGTTCCCACGTAGGATTTCAGAGCTTTTGTACCTTTAAAAAATTACTTGGAGGGAGGAATGTTAGCGATTTCAGATTTTTATGCCGGTGTTGCAGGGTTAAAAAAAATAGCTTGACAAATTTCTGTCTTCAATGTGGAGAAACAAGCCAGGCTTATTTCATGCGAGCTAAGAGGAAAGGTTAGCTAGATTTTAAGTTCATCTAGTCTCTAGTCCAAAACCTCCTTCCTTCACCTTGTGAGCAACCTGCTTGCTGAAGTCAGTTTGTGTGATTAATTTTCAGTCTTCCCAGCAGGGAAATGTGTCTTCCCAACAGGGTTGCCAAGCCAAACCTGGAAACAGGCAGGAGGATGGTGGGGGGGGTGGGGGAAAGAGAGAGAGCCATAGCATTTCCAGTTATTCCTAGTGCTGCCCAACATCACTTCCAGATTTCTTCCAAAGTCACATCTATCTAGTGTATACTTAAAGTAACTTATTTGTCCCAAAATTTTACACTTGCATTGAACCTCATTTGCCACATCATGGTCCACTCAACAAGTTTAGAGAGATCCCTCTTGGAAGTCTTCACAATCTGCCTTGGTTTTTGTAGGAAGGAATGGACCGTTCAATGTTGTTTAATGCTAGCACAGCCTTTGAAGTCTCAAGGGAGGACAGTAAGTATATATAGGGGGTAGATATCTATGGGGTAGATAGGGTGTTTTCTGACCTTTTCCTTTTTACCCAGAGTGCTGCCCTCAGGGGTGCCTTCCTTCCAGTCACTTGCATTTTTTCTCTTTCTCGCCATTCTAAATAGTCTCCTATATGCCGTTGGAGTTCCTGAGAAGGACAGAATTCAAACATAATGTGCAGAGAAAAGGAACTGATCGCTTTGGCTGCAAAGAGCAAAGTGATCTTTCTCCTCTCCCCTTTGCAATGTGGACATCAGATCTTCATCTTCATTATGTAGCTTATATTGGGGGAGGGGGATGAATCAGAGCTGACTCTTAGCTGATCTCCTGGCTTCTGACCAACAGGCAGCTGCAACTTTGTTTGGCAGTTGTTCAAGTTTCCTGATGCAATCTGAACATGTTCTTGATCAGCTCACAGTACGATCATGAATGCCAAACAGGGTGTGTTCGACCACCTAACAAGTTCACTGCAAAATTTGTGACAATCCTAGCTATTGTATTATGCTGATGAAAAATGTTATTTATGTACCTCAGTAGTAAAACATTGGGAGTTGCTGTCTGGTGCTCCTAAGAGCAACAGCTCATTGAATGTTTGCTTTTTTCAGCTATAGGAAAGTTCCTGGTCCATAGATGCTCCTGAAAAAGTTGACTGCACACAGGTAGTTCCATGTCCATGGTCTTACAGCTCTGTACCTAAGATCAGAGGTGGCTAGTCAGTCAGAGCAGACAGTACAGTGAACGAAAGTGCACTATGATTGCATACGCAAAACCTTGCTCAAGAATCCTTTTTTTAAAATCCTGCACAGAGCAGGATGCTATCGAGATACCATGTGCAGAAACCACAGGAGTTACTCTACATTTTCTCATCTGGATTAGGATCAGATGGAGGGGGGAGATGCAGGACAATCAGCAGTCTCTTTTGCATACCACGAAGCTCGATTTGGGCAAAAGGGTTCTGCTCCTGTAAGTAAATATCATCAGTATCTCTTTAGGTATACAGAAGAATTAACTGTATGCACTACATTCAGTGTAGTAATTTCTCAACAAACTTTTCAAAATAGCTGTGCCATATCTCCATGTTAGCGACCGTTTAATTTACTCTGGAATAGCCTTTAGCTAAAAGCTTTGTATATTGGTTTCCCAACGGTATTAATGTTTAAAAAACAGGGCAGTCTTTTAAGGGCACTTCATAAACACAGAACTATGGATTCTATACCAAATTAAAACTCATAAAATCTGTACTCTGTGGTACAAATTAACATATTTAATTTCAATATTACCTGCAAACCTGTTTTTTTTCTCCAGCATGGCTCTAATTAGTCATATAAAATCAAGTCAGAATACTGTAAGCAATTATTATACTAAAAACAGGAAAGGGAGCTGAATTAAAAATGGAGTAAGAAAATGCCGTATGGAAATTAACACATCTATTAGCATCAAGAAATATGCACTGTAGTTTAATGTTATTAAAATTAAATAAAGCTGTTACTTAAGGTCATAAATGTGAACACTCATCTTTTAAAATACTTATCAACGTGCCTGTGGTTTTGTCAGGATGTTGGGAAGTTTCACAGGCACACTTTGTCAGACTTTAGAACTCAGAAGTCTGTCATTTTCAACATTCACTCTCCCTAAAGTTGTACATTCAGACTGTTAAGAACTTTCCTTACTTTTAACTGTCAGTTATCTCTTTCTCTCTATCATGCTTTTTAATAAGCCTCTGATTTCTGTTGCTAAGTAATTCCAGTTCTCAACAATGTTTGGGCCAGCTAATTGAGTTATTATTCCCTGAGTGCAAGCAGCCTAAGAAATGTCCTTGGAAGACAGCTAATATTGTTTGCCTTGAGTCATGAAGAGAGGTGGGATATAAATGTTTAAATAAATAAATAAATAAATGGGGAAATGTCAGCATACAGGATCATGCACTTTTTCTTTTTAAAAAACGTTGATTATTGTACTTTTACATGCCAAGTGTATATTAATAATGTAATATCAGTCCAAAAGAATCCATGTCCTTTTAAACAAAAAATTGAGGGATCGTTTGAATCATTACATTTTTCTTATTATTTTTACCTAGAGACCATATGCTATATGATTTGAAATGTAAGGGTTATATTTTTAAAAGTGTATACCAGCTTCATAAATGAATTGGGTCTTGTGTTCTCTGGTTTAGGGGCGGGAAAAATAAGTTATTGCATATTATGCAGAAGTTCTATCCATGCTGCCTTTAGCATGTAACTTGGCATTTGAGACAAATGTATATATTATTGCCCTCTACTGGAAAGTGGCAGACTTTTCCACTTAACCATAAAATTATTTGTCTCTTGTTTTCTTTTCTTCTTCCTTTCCTTCTTTCTCCTTTAAAAAAAAGGAATGAAACCAACTGCTGGCAAGAGGAGATTGAAGAAAGCAGGACAGGAGTGCCTGAACCTAAGGCAGTTCAAAGAGGCTCAAAATTGTTTAGTGAAAACCTTTCTTGACCAAAGCAGTCATTCCCTTCACAAATATCTGCTTTGCTTTCTCTTCTTATGGCCAGATGCTAGCATCAGATGTGAACATAAATAACAGGAATGAGGCTTAATAACTTACTCCTCAGCTGTAAAAACAGATATACAGAAGCAAATCCCTCTTTTTGAATAAATGTGCACAGGCTGGCAGCTATCACATTACGTGCCACTGCAAAGCTGCACATTACTCTTACATCTCACTGTTCCTTAGAAAGCCCTTAGAAGCATTCATAGGGCTCTGGGGCCATCTCCCATGCAGGCACTTCAGGGCTGACATCAGGGCTGAGTGTTATCAAGCAGCTGCCAAAGCCCTGGAACCCAGGCAGGCAGGGCCATCTTAATGCATGGGCCTGATGGGCACTTGCCCGGGGGCCCCACAAGCGTAGGGGCCCTATGCTAATCTGTGTATGTTAAGTGACTTGCCATAAATAAATACTACTACACAGTAGTCTAGACCAGGGGTCTGCAAACTGCTGCTCCCGAGCCACATGCGGCTCTTTGGCCCGTTGAGTGCGGCTCTCCGAACTTGGTTCGGAGCCCCTGCTCTTGCACCTGCTCGCGCTGGCAGCCGGGCTGCGGAGCCGACGCACCTGAGAGAGAGAGAGAGAGAGCGCGGGCGAGTGGGCACGCTGTCTCTCCCCCACACACACCGTGGAGAATGGCCAGGTCCCCCTTTCCCTTGCCCTCAATGGTTGGGAGGCTAAAGCCTCCCCTCCCCTCTAGCCGCGTGATTGCTGGGTGGGTGGCTTGGCGGTTCCTGCCCCCCCGCCTATCAGCTGTTGGGCGGGGCGGGCTTCCTTTGGTAGACCTGGCCTCCAGCTGAGTCCCATTGGGAGGCCATGTCTACCCACTGGCTTTCTTGGTGGTAGACCTGGACTCCGAGGAGGGGAAAAAGTCCCCCTTCAGAGGCCAGGTTTACCAATTGGCTTCTATGGGCCTCCGGAGGCCAGGTCTACTGCCAAGAAAGCCAATGGGTAGACCTGGCCTCCCAATGGGACTCAGCCGAAGGCCAGGTCTACCAATAGGCTTTTATGGCGGTAGACCAGGCCTCCAGATGAGGACTCCAGACGGGGAGGGGGAAATGGCAGGGACTTACAATTTAATTTTTATCAATAAATAAGATCACTGTTAAGTATGATATCGTTTTATTCAGTGTACCTATAGTTTAATTAAAACTTTAATTAAAGTTTATTAAGTTAATAAACAGTGTACCTACCTATATAGTTTAAGTTTAAGAAATTTGGCTCTCAAAAGAAATCTCAATCATTGTACTGTTGATATTTGGCTCTTTTGACTAATGAGTTTGGTCTAGACTATACTAAACTGTAAAATAATATTTTCTGCAATGTTATTGTGTTACAAATGGACATTGTGATTTGTCTCTGATTTAATATCCCTGGGTTAGTATTGCGGTCATCTCTGCCACAGTGCCACCTCCCTTGCATGTAGGCTTATGTGTATGGATCTTGTGCTGTATAACGTAATTTAGCGTATATGTTACGTCACTTAAACTCTGTTGACATTACTAACATTGGACCTACTGTAGTACTATTAATAGCAATGACATGATTATTGGATATATTTATACATTGTATATGAACCCAGGTATAGGGCTATGCATAGATTATTAGTGATTGAACCTGAGATTCAATCACAACATTGAACACTTGTATGGTAATCATGTAGTGGTTATTTACGATTATCAATTTATGATGAAGTACTAATAACCAGGTATTGATAGTTTGTGAATATATGAATGGATAAGCTTTTTAATTGTGCAAGTTGAGAAAATTGTTGAATGTAGTCTGGTAGACCTATACATAGATGAGGCTAGATCAGTGCCAGACACCCTAGCTATGCCAGTAAGCTAGATCTAGGTCTTGTCCAGCAGTTTTGTGAATCAGCACACAGTAGAGAGTTTGTATTAAGAATAAAGACTGTTCATACAATTAAAGGAATGACACGTTCATTATGTTGCAACTTGCAAGCACACTTATATAATATAACCCTACATCGGACTGGTGTGGGACTAAATACTAAGTATTTAAGATATATACTTCCAGGTGAATAACCTTTTCAGCAGAAATGAAATGTAATGTTTTGAGTGGATCACAGAAGAGGAAGAGGGCTGCAGAGGAGAAGGAGAAAATAGGAAAACTTCCAAAATTAACATCGTGGCTCAACACAGGTGCAACGACAGCCACTCATACCATTCCTTCAGATATAGTATCCACATCTACATCCATTCCAGCTACCAATCATCCAGTTTCAGCAGACATATCATCATTGCCTGTTGCTGCTGGTGGTGACATTTTACAAGAGGAAATACCCAAATCTGTAACAGTAAAGGAGTTTACAATCCAAGACACAGATCCGGGGCTATGGAACATTAATGATACTAACACAATAGATTACTGGATTCATAGTGGGCCCTCATCATGTCAGAATCATGATAGCAACCTTTCAAACTCACGCAGAGTGTATAAAACAGCTGGAGTAGAGAATATGAAGGCAAGGTATTTATCAAACGATTTGTTCAAACGTGAACTGCGGAATGGCGAGTGTGTAAAACGTGAATGGCTACTCTATTTACCATCCCAAGGTTGTTTGTACTGCTTTGTAAGTTGCCTATTGTCCAAGAAAGACTCTCCCTTTGCTACATCGGGGTTCAATGACTAGAAGCACAGCAATGTTATTGTAGAACATGAAAATGGAAAAGAATATCGAAAGTGCATGACAGCATATTTGATAAGGCATAAAGAAACTGGAAGTGTAGATTCTTTATTACTTGAGCAACATCGCTCAGAGCAGGAATATTGGCATAAAGTGTTGACACATGTGGTTTCTGTAATTTGCTTTCTTGCCTCCAGAGGTTTGCCATTTCGTGGAGAAAAAGAAAATCAGATTATTGGGTCAGCAAAAAATGGCAACTATTTAGATATACTAGAGCTGCTGAGTTATTTTGACCCTTTCTTGGAAGAACATCTCAAAATGTATGGAAACCCTGGAAAAGGGAATCGGTCATATTTATCTGCAAATATTTGTGAGGAATTTATTGAATTAATGGGACAACAGGTTCTTTGTACTATTCTTGAAGAAGTAAAAGAGTCAAAGTATTATTCAATAAGTGTAGATTCCACTCCAGACATCTCACACACAGATCAACTGACATTTACTGTCTGATACATTAAAGGCTGTGAGCTTGTGGAACATTTCTTGATGTTCATCCCCATCTTTTCTCATGGAGCAAAGGATCTAACAGACACTGTTGTGGATTTTTTTTAATGAGAACAACATTCCACTATCAAACTGCCGTGGTCAGTCATACGATAATGCCTCAAATATGTCTGGATGATATACTGGATTGCAAACACGGATTCATCAACTCAATGAGTTTGCCATCTATGTCCCCTGTGCTGGACACAGCCTGAACTTGGTGGGAGTAAAAGCAGCAGAGTGTTGTCTACAGACTGTAAAATTCTTTGACTTTGTTCAGCATCTGTATTCATTTTTTGCTGGTTCTACTCATCGCTGGAATGTATTGACATCTGTAGGAAAAGATTTTGTGGTCAAGTGTCTGTCTGACACACGATGTTCAGCACATTTTGATGCTGTTCATGCTCTATATGGGGATTTCGAGAAAATAAAACATGCACTGGATTCTCTATCAGCTGACAATGAACAGCAAGTGAATACAAGGCGAGAGGCAGAAGGATTGAGCAAAAAAATGGAAAACCTGGAAACAATTTTTCTCACAATTCTTTGGAATGACATGCTAGAAAGAATGAACAAAACAAGCAAGGTCCTGCAATCAAAGGATGTGAACATCCTTGTTGCCGTGAATCTTTTTGAGTCTATGAAAACCTATCTTCTGGAAACTAGAGACAAATTTAGTGAATATGAATTCAAAGCCAGGAGTATGTGTCCAGATACAGATTACAGTGATGGGAAAAAACGGGAACAAAAACAAAGTGTGCGTCTTAGTAGATATGATGAATCAGAAGAGGTACTTCTCAGTAAAACCGAAAAGTTCAGGGTGGAAACTTTCCTTCCTATTCTGGACACTCTAATCTTTGAACTGACAAAACGTGCACAGGCTTATTCAAAGATTGGAAATCTGTTTTCTTTCTTCAGTGAATTGAAAACCATTGCTTCTGATGCACTAAAGAAAAAGTGTGAACATCTGGGTAATATGTATCACAAAGACCTGAATTATGATGATCTTTTAAATGAATGTGAGCATCTCAAGCACTACATGGCTCTTGATGAAAATTGTGAGACTCTCCCTGCACTGTACAGAAAAATAATTTCAGACAATTTGAAATCTGTATTCCCGAATGTTGAAATTGCATTCATTGTTCATGTGCATGATGGTGACCAACACATAGTTAAATTGTTAAACTCCCTGCCCCAGGATGTGGTGATGGATGCCAGCTTGGAGGGCTTTAAGAGGGGAGTGGACATAGCCATGAATACCCCTCTCCTCCATGAATATTAGTTAGAATGGATACTAGTCTTTCTGCATACCTATTCTCTCTAGTATCAGAGGAGCATGCCTATTATTTTGGGTGCGGTGGAACCAGGCAGGATGGTGCTGCTGCACTCGTCTTGTTTGTGGCTTACTGGAGGCACCTGGTTGGCCACTGTGTGAACAGACTGCTGGACTTGATGGGCCTTGGTCTGATCCAGCAGGGCCTTTCTTATGTTCTTAACTCCTGGCTCACCACTATATACAGCTGAATTGAACTGTGCCCCACATAAAAGATTAGATCTTCCCTGTACTTCTCCCTCCCTTGATGAGATGCATCAGTGGCTTCTCTGTTCCTCTGAAAACTGGTAATGCTCCTTTGCTTCATTTTATTCTTACAATAGGTTAGGCTGAGCTTGTGTGATGTTACCCAAAAAGCTTCCATGGCAGAGTGGGGATTCAAGCCTCGGTCTTCCAGATCCCAGTCTGACACTGTAAGAACTAAACCACACTGGCTCTATTAGAGATCTATGGCTAGTGATACAGAGTCGGGAAGTAATTCCTTTGAGCTGTAGTGTTTCTCAGAGTGATATATTCACTCATTGCAAGAGAACATGTCAAGTAGCTCGGAGAGGAGGAGCAGCAGCTACAGAATATTGCTAAGTGAGCCACATTTGACCACATCATCATGTTAGCACACATTTAAGAAGTGAGAAACTTGCCCATGTTTCTCACAAGCTAAAATGACTGTCGATACTGGCCGATACATGCAAACGGAGTGGCACTGAGTGTAAACCACTGTTGACAAAAGTAATTTTAAATGTTCCCATAAATCAGTGAAGGGAAAGGAGTCCAGAGATGGATGGATGATTACTGAAGCCTCTCCTGCTTGAACCACTAATGTGACTCTGCAAGAGTCTATATACACCCCCACAACCCCATAACATATCCATGGTCCCAGGTCTGGAAGCTCTATGTATGAATTCTATGGTGGAAGAAATACAGGTCATAAATGTAATAAAATAAGTAAAAACGTTTCCCAGATTTCCATGTTATCATTTATTATGCTTTAATTTATGAGAAAAAGAATACTGAGGCCCTAATTGATTTTTTAAATATAAACGGCACAAATATATTCAGCTGCTATTCGTTCAACTAGAGGATGTCCTTGAACTTTTTGCTTCTGCCATAGCTGTCTTTACTGGTATTTGAAATGCTTCTAGACACTGGCATATAATCTGATTAAGCTAGCCCCCTTAGGCTTCTTAGATAGTCATCTCCACTTCTTTGCAGGCACCTTTTGAAGCCATAATGGCAAAGAACAAAGCTCAACAAGACATCTGTCAGCCGATATACATTATCAGAATCAGATACCACCTTTTGGCAAACGGGTGGGTCCTATTACCCTGTTTAATTCAATTGATTTATCCCTGTCTCATCTTGAGTAAATTACATCTTAATCTCATCTTAACCTTGAAGGAGATACTTTCCAACACTGGGAAGCAAGTGCACAGGGTGTTACAACAATAGGTGCATAAGGTTTAAAATTAAAGATTAAGGATCAAGGTGTAGTAGGGTGAGAAAAAATTGACCTTTCAGGCTAGATTTCCATTTGAGCCTATATATGGTTTTTGCAGATCACAACTAGAAATGAACAGCTGGGGATTATCTGTGAAGTAGTCATATTTGGAGAGAATATGATCATACATCTATTTAGTTTGGAATGTGCAAATCTGAGATCACTAGAGAAGTAGCTGAGGATGTGCCACTCTTAGCATTTCTGAATTTACAGTAGCTCATATCAGGACTAATCCCGATTGTGGGGCTGAGGTAGTGCA
The DNA here is from genome assembly GCF_029931775.1 of Euleptes europaea. Lineage (NCBI taxonomy): Eukaryota > Metazoa > Chordata > Lepidosauria > Squamata > Sphaerodactylidae > Euleptes > Euleptes europaea. Next base: position 50,281,856 of record NC_079313.1, on the reverse strand, counting down.
AGTTGGGGAATGCCTAGAAACAGGTTCTGTATGATCGCAGAGTGGTTGTAAAGTGATTTTAAAATCATCTTTTTCACAGAGACTTTCCCCTTGAGGACTCCCTGTGTGCTTTTGTTGCACTTCATACAGGGCACTAATCCATTCTTCTTGGGTCTCACCACTGCTCAGTGATAGATAAACTGTCATGGAGGAAACATTGGATCTTGGATCTCGTCATTTAGGATAGGCTTCTGAAGAACCCCAACATTCCCCTAAACACAGTTTGAAAATAGCTGCTTTTTAAGTTCTCACAAAATGCCTAGACTGAGAATGTAGGCACATCCAGGATGTTATGTAAAATGCAGATGACTTGCAGATGATTTAGATCACCTGATTTCTTGACTCATTAAAGTATTCACGTGTCTTCATACAGTTTCAAGCTGATTGTGGAAAAATGCAGTTCTCTTTTCTGATCAACTGTTGTAGTGGTGGAGAGGATAGGAAAGGAGTTTCAAGGCCCATTCCTGCCAGTCTGAAAATACGGGGATGAAGTGTGGTCATCATTCAATTATATGACATTATTTATTCATCCAGAATCTTGGGCTTGTAGTAAGACCAAGTAGACATAAGCAGCTTGAGTGCCCAGCGTAAGTCATTAAAATGCATTCTGGTTGCCCAAACGCCACAGTACAGCCGGACTCTGGCTTCAACACCTGAGGCTTTGGTTGAATAGCCGCCCCAACCAGCCATCCTCTATCCTGATGAGAACCACAGGAATAGCTGCGGGGTTTTTATATAGAAGGATATCCACATTGCCTCAGTTCCTGCTGGCTGGTTATTGCTGCACCTGTGACTTCTTAAATTAGCCACAGCTGGACTGGCTGAGACCTCTTGGCTGCCAATTCTCAGGAAGCTGCATGCAGATTCAACCACAGGGAAACAGTGACTGCAATTTCTCAGCTAGGTCTTCATAAGCCAAGGACTGGAGAAGTAAGCCTATGTACATACCAGCAGTGATCCCTTGCTTTATAACTTTTGGCTAAGCTCTGATCTCCACGCACTACCAATTAAAAGGAAAATCAAAATTCTTCGTGGATATGTAGGAAATAATGAAATTGTGCATATCAGAGCACAATAACAGTAGATGAACATTAACGGGTAGCTATGTTCAAAAATATGGAAGCTGTATGTGAGGGATTTTCAGACTGCTATACTGAGCCTCCCCAAGTCAAGCAATTTCAGTCTCCCATGGTGTAACTTATTAAAAATAAAGATGATTTAGCAGGCAGAGCTCAGCCTCATACTAGGCAAAGGAATGAAGGCCCTACCTCACATCATTGTCTAGAGGGGAGCAGGGAAGGCACCCAGCGTGATGATACTACACTGCATATTATTTGTATTAAACATTACAAGAAAAGACTGGCACCAGCCGCATGGATCATTGTATGCCAAGTAGACACCCATTTCTTTGGCTGCCATTGTATTCCAGGCCCTGTTTCAATTCTGGTTTTAACCCTGAGAACCCTAAAGAGTCCGAACTCCATGTACTTTAAGAACTGCGTGTTCCTGGATGCACCGACCTGTATCTTAAGATCTTCATTAGAGAATCCTCAGACATTTGGTGAATAGCCAGATGGGAAAGGGCCTTTTCAATGGTGACAGAGAGATAAGTTCCCTTGCTTCCTCATAGATAAGTTGCTGCAGAATCAGCAAATGTTTCCATTTTATTTTTTGATTAACTTTTCTCAGCCATAGCTGGAAAGGGGAGTCCCAACACAATGAAAAAGCAAGATACTGTAATTAGAATGGATTGCCCATGAGGCAAAAAGAAGAAAGAAAAGAAGGGATTGAAACATTATGGTTTTTCTGTTAAGTGAATCAATCATACTTACTCACATACCACCATTAAATGGGTATCTTCTTTAGTGTGTATTTTAAAAATTATCTTTTTGAAAAAATTGATATTTTTACAGATTTCCAAAATATTACTAAGGACTGTATTAAAACATTATATTCTAGTATTAAATGTAATAACACAAAAAAACTCCACCTCTCCCAAAACTGAATGCAGATATATGTGGTAGGAGAAATATTAAAGCCACAGCAATTGGTGAACTAAATGTGTGTAATAAATTAAACAATGTATAATAAAATGTGCAAGCATCATATTGTGCTGTAGTATGTATGATTTCCAAACGAAGGTAGCGCATGCAGCTCTTTTCTTTAGAGAACATCATGATAGAATGCAAGGCATGCTTTAGTTGCCCTAGTAAAACACTCAACATTTTCTCCAGATTTTACCCTGTATATTTCATATATTCCTGTCTTGAAAAGGACAGTACTATATCTGAGGGGGGGAAAGTAAAGAATCTTTTAATTCCTGGGAATTAGGGCTACCAAACTCCCAGTCACTCCAAGCAGCAATTGGGGGGGGGGTAAAAACTCACCAGTGTTGCAAGCATGATGACATCACTTCCAGGGAAAACCCAAAACCAATGGCAGTAGCTCCAGGAATCACTGGAATTTCAGCAATTCCTAGAGCTTTCAAGTTTTCCCTGGAAATGACATCATCATGCTCCTGATTCCGCCCCTGCCCCGTGTCCCTGCCCAACCTTCCCACAGGGAATCTCGCATACTGGGTCTCAAACTGTGGAGAAATATTTTAGTTACTGTGCTGCCAGTATTAGGTAATGGCTACAGGGGATTTACTTATACGTGTCAGCCATAAACAAGGTCAAGATGAGAGAACAATGGGATCCAGTACAGGCTGTCAGCTGGATCTGAAAAATCACTTCACATGAATATTACTTCATAATATACAGATAAATAAAATAAATTAAAATATATTTCAATTAATGCAGAGTACAGTAATTCTGCATAGGATTGCACTGTCAGTCTTCTCAGTCATGGGGAGGAGATTAAAAAACCTACAACTCCCATTAATTGATCCAGACAATTCACCTGTTACTAACAAACACTGAATTATGCAGCCATAAGAGATACAGAGAGTCACCTCACAATTACGTCACCAACTGTGACTTAGAGAGCAATCCCAAGCAGGTCTACTCTGAATCGTACTCTGGTCTACACAATGAGAAATCTTAGTATTGCGCTGTGAGTGTACGGGTTGATTGGCACTTTGGCATTCCCTCCCCCATTCAATAGAGAGAAAAATAAGAGAGAACATACATTTTCTAACAGAAAAGAAACTCACTTCCGTCTGATTTGGTTCCCCTTAAAGCCCAGTGTGCTGGAGAGCCAACTAGTTCGTCTGTATGGTCAGGTCAGCCCTGTTTGCGTACAAAAAGAATGTGGCAGACAGGAGGACATCAACAGAGGCTGGGTGAGAGCTGTGGCAAAGCAGTATATCTTCTTCTTCTTCTGCACAATCAAATATGTTTGACCATAAGGCAAACATTTTGCCCAATGCTGCAAACACACCATGAATTAAACTGGTGTGTGATCAAGCACCACTGACCTGGACTGAATCTGTGATGCCTGGAAAAAAATATTCTGTAACCAACATACAGTGCTCCAGTTACAACTATGAACACTGGTAGAGCAACAAGATGCATTTAAATCAATAGCAGAACTGCAGCCTACTGAGTAGTAACAATTCTGAAAAAACACAGTTCCAAATCATAAATTATATCCCACTGCTTGATGCAATCCCCTTGAGTCTCCTTGATAAAACCTTGGATGAGGACTATCCAATCTGCATAGCAGACATTAGACAGCATACAAGTTGTCTGCATTATTTTATACCTTTTTTATTTCTGAGTTTGAATCAAAATGGTCAGATTTCCTAAAAAAACAGAATACAACACTGTTTATACATTATGCTAAGACCCTTTTTCCCCCTCTCAGCCTCTAAATATTAAGAGAAACCTAAAACTTCAGAAGTAAACATTGTGACAGTTGCCTTTTTAAAATGCATTTATTTTTCGGGTGACCTACATATATTTCCCATGGAAACCTCAATGACAGGTATCAGTGATTCAATATTAAGCACATTTAACAGAATTCTGCAGCCTTCCTATGCACTTATTCATTTACAAACTAGTTTTCAAATCACACAAGGAGAGACTGCTTTTGAGTTATTCACATAACAGTGAAATAATACGTGTGGGTAAAACAGTTGTCAAAATAAGCAGGGTCAGATTTAGGACAAGCAGCACAAAAGGAACAGCTTTGATACAAGTTTAATCAGTCCTCGGGTTTCTGAAATGTCATGGTGTTTCATACAAAATGAAATTACCCTTTTCTCTTAACTTGTTTCTCTTCCAACTAATCCCCTCTCTCTTTATTAAACATATCTTTACCATCTGCACTATAAAAAATGTTTGACACCTTGCAGGAGATCTTTGGGTTGACTGATTTTTATGGGCAACATGATCTGAGCTTTATACACATTTAGGATTATCCCAAGGACAAAAAGCTATAATATTAGGACATTAGCTATAATATGCAAGTGCATGTATCAATGTAACTCGAACATGTGTTTGATTTAAAAAGCAGAATCTGAGTTAGAGAGACATACATCATAAAATACTTACAGTTCTGAATCTCTTTCCAACCTCAACCCTTCCCTGCCCCCAACATCACAATACAACACATGCTTCACTAAACAGTACATCTGGAAATAATGTTTCAGTCTTTGCATATCAGCCTTTTCCAGTGCAGAGATGCCATTTCTAAATCTGCTGCAGCAAAACAAATGGTCCTTTGGGATAAGATCATAAGAACATTGCCTTACTGGATCAGATCAAAGAATCATCCCTTTCAGCACTCTGTTTTTGACAGTAACCAACCAAATGTTTCCAGGAAGCTCATAAACAGTGTATGGTGGTGATAGATATCCTTGTTGCTTGTTCTGAGACAGCGATACACTGCCCCCATGTTGGGGGTTCAATTATTACATTTATGTCTCACCCAAGTTGGAGTTTTAGTTATTACATTCATATCCCATGGTGGTGAAATGCCTTACGCCCCACATTTTGTATCTATTATAAATAGGTCTGCACTCTGTACAGGCTGAACAGGTTATACAGTGTCTTTGGCTGGCTGGGAGGGGAGAAGGAGGAAGAAGAGTATGACTCACCTCCCAGACATTCAGTCCCATAAAAATTAAAATGGCCCTAGACAAGAAAAGAATGATAGCCAGGCCGAACCTAAGCCCGTTATAACTCCTCAATGGGACCAAAGGAAAGAACAGATCTTCCTTTTTGAAACAGGAAGAGAAAGAAGATGTGCAGGGGTGGAAAGAAAGAAGGCTCTTAGCTCTTCAGTCTTTTTGCCATGAGGGATTAAGCCATTCTCCTTTCTATACCTGGACTCCACGTTGAGCACATATTGCTTTGACCACAAAGGAGGAAGCCCCAAACCACTGGGAAAAGGTAATCGATGATTTCTAAATGCTTACATCTCTAAGCATTAGTAGTCTATCCTAATTTCCCATCATTTAGGGTATGTAAGAGTTAGGATCACAGGACAGTGGTTTTATCCTATTTCTTTTGCCCTTGCTCAGTCTGTTATGTTTACATACAATATGTGCACTTTCTGTTTTCTTTTTAAACTTCTTATCATTTTGAATGCAGTTAGTCTGTGTGGACACAGCTTAATGTGGACAACGGTTGATCCCCATTCCCAAGTGCACTGGTTCCCTTGATAATGGAGACAGATTTTTAAAAGAAGAGTGAGCTGCCCTTTCATCGGGGAGGCCATCAGAGGGTCCTGAGGGTGGTACTCCTCAGGAGGAGAATGCCCTAACTAGCCAGGTGGTGGTGGTACCAAGCAAGAACCAGAGTAAATCTAAAAGTACAGAGAGATAAGCCTAACTGAGTGGGAGTACCTGGATGGCTGTGTAGCTCTTTCTCTCTCTCATGTGAGCAGAAATGGGGGCTTGTGAGTCACATTCCTTTGTACTCACCCTTCCTCCCAAGTAGTTAGGTTAGCATACATGGATAGACTGGTTCCATTTACTTCTTTAAAATGTCACTGTACAAGTAGGTTAGTGTGAGAGATAACGACTGGCCCAAGAATACCCAGTCAGCTTCATGGCCCAAGAAGTAATTTGAACCCGGTTCTCCCACATCCAGTTTCCTGGCCACTACACTGCAATGATTCACAAGGATCCCCTTAGCTGTTGTGGCAAATAGCCACTGATAATCCTCTGTGAATATTGCTGTATAACATGGCAACCAGCTATACAAGAGCAACATACTATCAGTCTCCTCAGTGCATTCATAGCTGGGAATCATCTGGAGACAGAAAATTATGAGCATTCCTGTTCCAGAATCTACAATGACAGGGAAACCTACATGAGAAGACCATAGTCTGCCTCCCTACACACACACACACACACACAGAGAGAGAGAGAGAGAGGAGGAGGCGCCACCGCACCACCTCCAAATCGGTTTCCCGGCCACCGAAAACCTTAAAAAAGCCTTTTGCAGGCTTTTTAAAGTTTAAATGGGACTTTTCACCCCATACAGAACAGCAAGACTGCGCCTGTGTTACGGGGCGAAAGGGGACAGGAGGCTGCCTACAAGCAGCCCCACCCCCTGGAACTCCCTGGGAACACCCCCGGTATGCTGCAACGCCGGCGCAGCGCCCCCCCCCCAACATCCTCAGAAGTCAGGAATGCGCTGTTAAACATACTAATTGATATAGTAATAATAATACTGTGTTGTAATATATCACAGTGTAACTTGCTATAAAAATACAGTTGTAATAACCTTCATCCATTTCTAGGGCCTTTCCTCTCTATCAGATGTGATTGTTTTCCTTCATTTTTCATACCAGAGGATTTAACTTTTCCCTATACTGACATATAGGTAGAGTATCCTTTATCCTAAAATCCGATATCCGTAATGCTCCAAATTCCGTAACTTTTTGAGCTGACAGAGCTGTGCATTACTTACTGTGTTGTTGCCGGTGGCCTTGAGTCTTCTCGCCCCTTAAAGGTGCAGGCTAGAAGCCCCTTAAAGGGGCGGCACTTCGCTCTCTTCATCAAACCCCACCCCTCCCTGGCAACAGGCCACACCAGTCCTTTATGGGACTTGCTCACGAGGAAGTCCATTCAGACGTGCAGCCAGCAATGTCTTCCTGCCCCTGCCCAGCCTCAGAAGCCCATGTGAGTTGGACCTTTCCTGGCAGAACATGGGGTCTGCCTGTACTTCTAAAGTTTGGTAAAGGACAGTTACTTGATTTATGTTGGGGGACAGAGAGGGTTCATGAAATAACAGTGAGCAAGTAAGACTGCGTGAATTATTCCTTCAAACATGCCACTGCAAAACATTTTTTGAAAAATTAATTTCAAAATATACATTTTCCTACAACCTGGAAAGCAAATCTTAATTAGGTACACTGCAGTCCTAAGCAAAGTGACACTCTTCTAAGTTCATTGACTTCAATGAGTTTAGAATGCTGTACTCATATTAGGTATGTGTTTGTTATACACCAGAAACCTGTACTTGCAGTGAGAAAATAAGACATAAAGACAACAATATCAACAGCCTACTAATGGTAACATTTCAAATTAAAATTCTATATATGTCATTTATATTGTTATGAAAATGTCCTCACTCTAAAACCCTTCCTATTCTGTTCTTCTTCTTACAGTTACATAACTTTTTCCTCTGCAATCCTCCCAGACTCTCTATAGTTGAGGAATACTTTGTGGTCAACAGCTAGCTGCTCTGGCTATAACTTGCCAGATTAGAAGAGGGAATGTTGGAAATGTCAAAGTGAAGTGGGGACCTTTTACCATCAATGGTGGAGTTGTAATAAAGCAAAAAAAAATGGATATTAGGAAATCTCTAAAATTATTAGAGCAAAACTCCCACATATCCGGAAATATATTTACTGGGTAGCCCTGGTTAGTATTTGGATGGGAGACCACCATGGAGTACCAGGGTTGCTGTGCAGAGTAAGGCACTGGCAAACCACCTTTGTTAGTCTCCTGCCATGAAAACCCCAAAAGGAGTCGCCATAAGTCAGCTGCGACTTTAAGGCACTTTACACACACACATCTTAGATAGGACATTAGAAAAACAATTGGGAGCTATCTTTAGATATTTAACAACAACAGCAAGAATCATATTGTCAGATAGGGCTTCTGACAGCTCCGTCCTCAAACAAGATGGTTCCCCTGCAAACAAAATGGAGTTCTCCGTACACTCCTTCCCCTCCCCGTTTTGCACACGAGCTCCGGCCAGAGATTTACAATTGTATTGGGACCCGCCCGTGTAAATCTTCGATCTGATATCGGGTCCCGTGCACAAAGCCGAGAGCTCAGCCATCTCCTCCACTGATTGTTCATGATTGTTTCTGTTTCAGTTTTACTTAAGTCGTTACCGGCAGGAAACGACTACATTGTCTCTTTGTTCCTGTAACCCTATTGTATCAGCCCTATAAATGTATCCCCACTCCCCCTGTCATGTATTCCAACCTTGCGCGTCTCTTACTGAAATCACTGACTTCTGAAATAAATCTTTGAATCGCTGCTCTGCCTGGATTGAAGGTCTATTGCCTGAAACGCTGTGAATTTGCTGAAGCCTGACACATATGGGTGAAAAAATGGAGAAGAGAAGAAGTACCCGGATTGCATGAATGGTATCAGAAAGTTATGGAGCTGGCCAGGATAGCTAAGTAAATATATAGAAGATAGCTGGGTTTCCAACTTTAACATTGATTGGAAGGTATGGTCAATATATATAAATCAGTACTTTAGAGACAGAAAAATTACCTTAAGTTTTAGAACTTAAATTTATTAAATTGCATATTAAGGTGAAAATAGTCAAATAGTAACTAAAGTAAAGACATATAGAGTTAAAGCGTTATTCACAAAAGAAATAATGTATATAATATTCTGTTCTGTATGAGGAGAGTTGGAAGTCGGTTTCTTTTTTTCATTTCTGTATTGTTCTATGTTTCTTTCTTTTTTTTCTTGTGGTATTTAGGTTTTTTGTATATTTTGACATATTCTGTAATATTCCAGCATACTTTAATAAAAATTAAAAATTAAAAAAAGAAGAGGGCAGCCCTCTGTTCTTTACTTCCTTATAGCATCTAAACTTCTGCACGTCAATTCCTTCATCCATCTGTTGATAGTGAACTATAGAAAGAAATACAGCAAGCTCAGACAAGGACCTGTCTATACCAGCGGAAGATCTCGCTTTTATGTTATTCTAGCCAAGAATGGGGTTTATTCCTTTCAATCTATAAACATGTGCATAATTTAAAGTCAAATACCACCCAGATGGCTTAATGCAGGCATGCAGGTTAATGTGAAATTAAAATGTATTTGAACTACTGCCCAAACTTTTTCTGACTGATTGCTTTGCACTGATGAAATACATATAGTCCCTGGATGCCACCATTTTCAGAAGCATCCTACTGTCCTCCTGCCACCAAACACCACCAAAATTTGTGAGTGTAAGCTGCCAATTAATTCAGGGTAGCCTGCCTGAGAACTGCCTGATAAAACTGAACCAATGAATATTCTGAACAATCATAAACATCTGTCTCATGACACTTTGCACTGAATTAAAATTAAAATTTCTGCTTGAGAATAATTGTTCCATGTAGTTCTAAACTCATAACATGTGTGCATACTGATGTGTCTAGAGACATCAACAACCGTAGTGCATCAAAAATGTAATAAGGGACTACTACAAAAAAAAGCAGTGGTAGAGGACTAAGAAGAACCCATTAATAGGAACCAGTGATGCTGGGTATACTGAATGCCTCAAACATACATCAGATTGATTTGATTTAGATAACCCGCTTTCATTCAGATAAGCTAGACAAAGAGCATCTGGTTTCAGAAAAGACCTCCCTGTGCCCATCTGTAGTAATGTCACAAGGATTAACCTTATCTGACATTTTAAATGAATACATGCTATGTGCGAGGGAATGATCGAGGGAGAAGAGTGTAAAATACTAAGTCATTGACAGGGGCAGAATTCAGCCTCAGACCCATGATCTAGAGATGCTCCCTATAATAAATCTCAGAGCAAGTTCTCATATCCTGAAATTCCCGTCCCCTACCTGGAGGATGTTCTCCCAGGAAGATATCCAAGTTTGTACCAGAGCTCTAACTCAGTCATATAGTGATGATTGCAGATGTTCAAGTAGGGTTAACCAAGCAGGTCAGACAGGTAAACAAAGTTCCACAATGGCAGGTAGGAGACATGGAGAGAGCTAAGAATGTCCTTAAATCTGGGACTGCTCCCAATGAAGAACTTGGACAGTAACTACACAAAGAATCTGCTGTCTAATCTCTTCCTAATGGATATTCTAAGTTTTGCACTGAATGATTTAGCTAAAACTTTAGCCTACTGAGACTTCTCTTTAGAAAGGAAAAAAAAGTTATAATGTAATGTAATGTAAAAAAAATATAATGTATACAGACGAAAGGCTTCTGGCTCAGCTAAGCAATGTAATTGGAAGCAATGTAATTCCACACAGCAATGTAATTGGAAGAGGTAAATGGGTTGATGAAAGGGGGGAGATACATAAACAGAGCTAAAAGGATGAAGCAGTAAGAAACCCAGAGCAAAACCAGGTATCATTTCCCACTATGCCAAAATACAGTTTGCAAAACTCTTTGTTGGAGTTCATTGGTTCTTGTAGGTTATCCGGGCTGTGTAACCGTGGTCTTGGTATTTTCTTTCTTGACGTTTTGCCAGCAGCTGTGGCAGGCATCTTCAGAGGAGTCTTAACCCAATCTGTGAGTCCAAAGGCATTTCTGATATTTTTGTATAAGAAATTATTCTAATATTGGTGTGATGATATCATAATATGTAGAAAATTGTACTAAATGTTACAAAAGGCCAAAAAGGAACCAGGCTGCTGGCACTTTGGTTGTTTATGCATGGGTACTTTCACTCACGTTCCCCCTTGGTCTGACTCAGTTGTTCCTTGGAGTTATGCATGAGTTTTCTGTCCATTAGAGAAGACCTTGAACCCAGCCCATGCAAATCCCGGGTCTTCCCATTGCTGTTCTAACCCGATTGTTCAATCTCTCCTGAGATCAGCCTGGGTGAAGTCTCCATGCATAAGCCAAAGTGCAGGACATGGAAGCTTGGGGAGGGGGTGACGTTTTTCTTCCAGTAAGCACCATAGTGCCCTGACCTGGATAGCCCAGGCTAGCCTGATCTCAACAGATCTCAGAAGCTAAGCAGGGTCAGCCCTAGTTAGTATTTGGATGGGAGACCACCAAAGAATACCAGGATTGCTGTGCAGAGGAAGGCACTGGCAAACCACCTCTGTTAGTCTCTTGCCATGAAAACCCCAAAAGGGGTCGCCATAAGTCGGCTGCGACTTGACAGCACTTTACACACACACACACACATACACACACAAGCACCATAGTCAATTACAAAGCAGCATGTCAAGGGGAAAGACTCAAATGCTTCCAGCTTCCTGCTTTCTCTGAGTTCCATCTGAACAGAAGAAAGGATTTTAAAAACAAGGCTTGGGTTTCTTCCCTCCCCCTCCCTCCATTCCTTTTAGAGAGCTCCATTTTGTTTTGTTTTTAAAATGCTTTTTAAAAGGGCACTTAGGGTTCCACGAGGGGGGAACGACGACTGGATATTTCTCTCACAGTAAGCACTACAGCCCATTCCAAAGCAGTGTTTCAAGGGGTGGGGAGACACTTTTGAATTTGATCTTAGTGACTTTTGCTGATGCATGGCTATTTTGGAATTCGCAAGAGAAATGTGTGGATCGAGCGAGCATGGAACCCCAAGTAAAACTCCCATGCATAAATGAACTTTATGTCAAAAGGGAGGCAGAGCAGCTTTTAAACTAATTCCTGGGGGAAACCTGATAGGAACTAGGGAGCCTATGGTTCAGAGTCACTACACCTATAGTTGATTCTATGACCAGCTGCTCGACTGCAGTCATTTATGATATTTAGAAACCTCATTTCTACAAGATGATTCAAGCACACATTTTCCCAGTTGATGTGAGGATCATTGAAATAACCCAGTATTACAACTTTTCTCCTTGTGAGTGGCCTTTCTTATTTCTCTTTCCATCTCAAGATCTGCCTCATGGTTTTGATCAAGGAGGCAACAGTAAACTCCCATTTTTAAGTAGCTCTTAGGGCCCAGCATCTTCAACAAAGTGATTCTGTATAGGGATGCCTACCTAGCTGGCCCTATATGTGGAACCAGTAGCAATTCTGAGACTGCTACTTTGGTCCCTTGGATGGAGGAATGGCCATGCATGCCAAGCAAAATGGTCTAGTGTGCCGTTCTTCCACATGTGACGCAGGGACTGGCTGTGTCTGAGCCCCACGCTGCACACAAATGAATTTGGGACAGTGGCAAAGAAAACTGGTCTACTCCAGGCTACCTTTCCATTATGGCTCCTGTTCATCATCGTGGGACCCATAATCCTGTTTTTATAATCCTGATGGCAGTTTTACCACTGATTTCAGTACAAGCAAGATCTGTCCCTAAGTAATTAAATGTGCCTTTTGGTAGAGGCTTCACTGTGTGCATATAATAAGGTGTAACACATGTTTGTACAGAAAACACTTCACCCATTTTAATACCATCACATTCCAGTTACCAGGCAGAATGACACTAATGACTACATTTTTAAAATGTGTGTAAAGCATCTTTTATAGCACATGCTGTGTTGGCACCCTTGCCCAACACTGAGATGCAATTACTTTTTGTCGTTGTTGTTGCTGAGGGCCAAACTCTAACAAATTAAATTTGGAGAAAGAAAATAGGCTTATATGCAAATGGAATTAAATGCTGACACAAGGATAAAACAACACTGGATTTAAGCAAAGTGTTTCTAACCAATCACTACATTTAAAATTGAGGTGACAGATTCATTCTGGCAATTTCATTGCCATCAATGGAGTTAGAAAAGTTGGCCCGGTATGTTTTTAATAGTCTTGATGCAATAAAATTAAGCAGATAATCAAAGCAAATTTTTAAAAAATCATAAATTAAAAGCCTGCATCAAGGCAATAAGGTATTAGCATGCTTGAGATAGAAAAAGCATGCACTTGTGCCAAATACTGATCACTGACCACATGTTATAGACTCCCAAATCCAGAACTGTGCCAACCCATGGGTCTGTAACTACAAATCCCAAATAAAACGTTTGTAGACCAATAACAAGGAACATTTAGAGAGTGAATTTCAAGTGTTCAAGGTGTTTTGTATGCACATATTATCCCAATAATTTTTCTAAGATCCTGTAAAATGGGCCAGTATTATAATCTCCATACTTGTTGGTGGCCTGAAACTGAGTAAATGGTAGCTGCTTGTGGCCATCCAATCAGCTCTTTGCTGAAGGAAGATTTGAACCAAATTCTTCTCAGTTCACATGTTTACCCATTACATTATACAAGCTCTCAAGGACCAGGGGTCTAATGATGGAGTTTAACACACCAAAACATTAGCCTTTATGAGCTTTGCATGCAAAAAATTGTTATAGCTGACTGAGAAAGACCTAGAGTCTTTCAAGTGAACACTAATGTGAGATAAACTTAGGAACTTCTTCCAAGACAGATCCTATCTTATAAATAAAATACACTAGCCAATTTCTCTGAAACACTTACCAGGTGCTCTGGATACAGGAATTAAAGAAAATAACATAGACCATGCTAGAATACCTGTCTCTGTTAGATAGATCTCTGATTGGGAAAGATTATGCATTTATATCATGACATTTAGGTCCATTGCCTCTGTGGGTTGTAGGCATAATTTTATTTATGTCAGGCAAGCACACAAGAGAATTGGGTGGCACTTTAACCTTACTTATCAATCCACATGCCTGTGCCCAACAATAGGACACTCAAGTTCTCACCTTCAGTAGCTGAGAGTGAAACTCTTCCAGGTATTAAATTAGTTGTTGAAGGTGTTGCCAAATGCGCTGCTGACCTCTCGCCCTGGTCTTGGCAATTACTTCAGAGACTCATTGTACTGTCTAAGCATTATAGCCTGCTGTTCTGGGCTAGCGCTCTGCTGCATAACCAGGCTGTCCAGGACAAGAGACCAGGTCACCCCTGCAGAACCAGCCAAAGGGAAACCATGATCCTGATTGTCTCCTGATCCAAAGGGAAGCCATTACACTGAAGCGAGAGCATCACGTCGCTCTCTCTTGCAGTCCCCCCCAGTATCCTGAGAGAAAAACATCTGCCGCAATCTGCATCAATACTCCTTTGCTGCATCCCTGGAGTGTAAAGATTCACACCTTCCTGAGGTACTGTCGAACATGAGAAGATCGAGTCAAGACATCCCGGAGATATGTAAATCATTGGTGCCAGCTTAGTTTACAAATTGTCACTTTGCCCGATCTCTGCGGCCGAAGTCTTTGATCCCTATTGTTTTAGATAGGAGCCATCTGGGGGAATCTCAACACACACCCCACCCCAGAGAAGGGTATATTTTGCCCTCCCTGACAGAGCAGTAAGGTTCTTTTTCGTTCTGCCCTACCTCTCCTTGCTTATATTGTGTGTGTTGAGTTTTGCGGCACTCCACACACCCCCTCCTCTCCGGTGACTTGGCTGGCTCAAGTCTCCGATACATCCCTCTCCCATTCCCCACTATATTTCATGTTGTACCTATATGCCACGGATTTTGGACATCTCCACTTCTAGATCAGTAACGTATCACCCTATCAACAATATCCTCTCCTTGAGAAACGTCTCTAATCCTATCTCCTTTTATTCTTAGTTTCTTGTATGTATGGATTTGCAACACTAAATGAATAAATATATAAACACTTTTCATCTGGAAATCCTTGGTCTGTCGTTATTCTGAGGTTCACTGAAAACAATCCTGGTATACATTGGGTGGTTCCGCTATATAAATAAATTAGTGCCGCTGCTCATGCTAATTTCCCCAATCAAAGAGCAGTTTCGGTAACAAATTACTGGTGGAGAATGCGGGCACCCCTAAACGTATGAATGCAACGCGAAGTCGAATTTTGACTGAACGCGTCACCTGAACAAAATTGTCACATTAAAAGAACAGAGTGCTTGTGTAAACTGGGTGTGTGGCTCTAGCAGAGCGCTTTCTGTGGGTTGGCTTTACCCCCTTTCACTCTTTGGCAGCGCGATCAAGATGCCCGGCGGAGGCCAGTCTATGAGCCCGAGTCAATGCATATGTGGGTCACGTTGGCCTAATCCTGGGAACCACCTCTCGATCTGACAGCAGATCGGGACTCCTTGTTTAAGCAGCTGTCTGGGTTGGGACTGTCAGTGTAGGATCGCACCTAGACACTTGCACGTTCTACATGCAGGCTGATATAAAACACACACACCTGTCTGGAAAACCCTCTGCAGGAGGAACTTTTTGAGATTCTGTGTATTTAGCTGGTCAACTCTCTTCTTGAGATTCTCTGTGGTGCGCTTATTTCCCAGCCACCATCAAAACTGAGAAACTGAGCTATTGAGCAACTGAGTAACTGAGTAACTGAAACTTGTGATCCGGACGTGGATTATAGCCCGGGCGAGCTCAAGGCCCCCGAAGAGGAACCAGGAGCGGAGAGCACTGGTATCCTAAAACTAGAAGCACCCTGAACGTTTGAAGCCAGGAGCGGCACGCACTGGTTGTCAACAACAGAGTAACTGAGAGGATTGGCCCAGGAGCGAGGTGCACCGGTGTGCTAATCCAAGAGCAACCGAGATTTGAAAGCCGGGAGCGGGAAACACCGGAATTTCTTTTTCCAATAGGGAGCCACGGTAGGGAGTCCCCGTTCTTCCAAAATGTTCAGGAAATTGGAGATCCTCCCATGCTTAGAAAAATGGCTAGTAAAGAAAGGTGAGTGCCCATGGGAAGAAGGAAGCTTCCGTACTGAAGATCCCATAGAGACCTTAAAGGAAGCCGTACAAACCTTCTGTGAGAAGGACAAACCGTCCTCCTCAAAGAAAGCAAAATACTTCGCGTGGGGCCTCTATACAGCACTCCATGGTTGTAGGGAAATGCTGGGAGAAGCCTGCAGTGCCTTTGATGAAGCAGAACAGCTCACGGTACAAGTCCAACAACTAATAGCAGAAAATAACAGCCTTAAGCTTGAAAAGCAAGCAGCCACGGCTGCCGCAATAGAAATAACCCGAGAGAAGGATGCTCTCTCCCTCTGCAATGAAGAGCTCACTCAGCAGCTCACAGAAGCACTAGAAAAATCGGCAAGGGCCACCCAAGCTGCCAATTTCCTTGCCGAACAAAACAAGCAAAAATATGAAGCAGCCTCACATGAGACCTGCCACCTGGAGATCAATGCATTAAAACAGCAATTAGATCTCCAACAGTCTCTAATTAGCACAGTTCAACCGCAACTGGGAGGTATTGCCCCACTATACCCCGTCTTGAAGGTGGCCGAAGCACTAACGGCGCCGACCACTCCCGAGTGGGAAGCAGCACAGGAGGCTTCTGCTCCCCTTGAGCCAGTTATCACCAAAAGAACCAGGACTCAACAGGGCAGGCAACCCATTGTAGAGAAACAGATCACGGAAACCAGGCAGTGGACTGCAGAGGAATTAAAAACTGCCGCTGCCCATGTAGGTCCCCTTAACCGGGACACAGTAATATCATGGATGACTGCCGGACATACCACTTATCCCACGGCAGAAGGGAACGATCTAAATTCCTTGGCATTGCGATGCACTCCTCAACACGAGCATGCGAGGTTACATTCTTATATGGCTACGCATGATCTCTGCAGTTTAGGAGTGCTACCATGGATAAGAAACATGATGGAATTCATTCGGGTGGGTGAAGCCATCCCAGCTATTTTCTGGGCTGAATGCCAAAAGTCCGATGAAGACCCCGAGGCATATGTGGCTAGGAAAAACTTCTAGCACGATTGGCAGAGATCATAGAACACGACAACCGTGGAGTCCCCCGCTTTAACAACGGATGGTTCATTCAGCCGTTGGTGGATGGTCTAGACTCCGATACCAAAATCATGGCAGGATTGATGACTCATGACGGGCTGACGTGGGATGAAATAGAGGCAAAAATTAGAGCGGCTGCCAGACTAATTAGAATCAAACAAGCCCGGAATCCAAAGAAAGTTAGGTTCACATGCGAGCCTATTGGACCTGTCACATACGCCAACCACAGGCCCCATTCCCAGTGTAGTCCACCCTTGGGGTACTCTGGAGTAAGTTACAACCAAAACCACTATGACGTTCAACGGGGCTCGTGGCAACGAGGGCGAGGCAGAGGCAGCTGAGAGGATAGAGGAAGGGAACAGTATAATAGAGTCACTCCAAGCGCCCCCCCTCCCCCGGCAGAAGAGTTCCGTAAAGAAGACGCGTGCAGGTGGGAGCCTCAACCACAGCGGAGATCCTCTGTCTCCGCGCCTTCCTCTGCCGCAGGGACTGATTCATTCAGAAACAGGGTATGGTTCAGACTAAAGGTTAAAGGAGCGGACATGAGCAAATTTGATAGGGAACCCACCTCCGTTCTGCTCCATGCATTAGCTGAACTGGAACAGGAACCCACACAGGGAACCCCTACCGGCTACGCTGTGAGCAAAATCGAGACTCCCAACCTATAACTAGAACCGACCAGGACGTCCCATACAAAACAATAGGGATGCCCAGAGTCCACAGGGACACCCATGGGGATCGTAGCAAAACTTACATCTGACCCGTGGGGGAGACCCACTGTTGAGGTGGAAATTGGGACTCCAGGGACTATGCATTCCGCCACCCTCCTTGTAGACACTGGAGCAGCACTAAATGTACTACACCCCACGCTAGCGCAACACGGACAGCCCACTTCCAACACCATTCGCCTCTCAGGTTTTGGTTGAGGTAGCCACAGGTCTAAGGAATGGGAAGACATCCCCATAAAAGTAGGCTCAGTGGAAACCTCCATTCAAGCAGCTGTTTCTCTTAGCAATCCATGTCCTGCAATGGAGTGAGCACATATGAAGCTGCCTTATATAGAATTAGACTGCTGAATTATTCCAACTAGGGTTGCCAGCCTCCAGGTGCTAGCTGGAGATTTCCTGCTATTACAACTGATCTCCAACTGATAGAGATCAGTTCACCTGGAGAAAATGGCCGCTTCGGCAATTGGCCTCTATGACATTGAAGTCCCTCCCCTCTCCAAACCCCGCCATCCTCAGGCTCTGCCCCAAAAATCTCCAGGTTTTTCCCAACCTGGAGCTGGCAACCCTAATTCCAACTGGCAATAGCTCTGTCTTTCACATCACCTACTAGCCACTCACTTCAACTGGAGATGCCAAGGGTTGAACCTGGGACCTTCTATATGCAAATCAGATGCTGTACCACTGAGCAACAGCCCCTTACTATATTGGGATATATATATTTTTACAAGTCTGAAGGAAGATCCAACACGAGTACATGACCCAGTGCCTTACATTTTAATATTTTTTTTTCTGTATATGGTATTTACCAAGTAGATTTTGTCCCTGTGTTTATACCTTTTTTGGTCCTTTTTATTGTTTTTCCACTATCTAATGTGATCAAGAAATAGAATCCAAGAAAGGACTATGCAGACAGAAGCAAGTTCAACTCTTAATAAGTCTCTGGTATAATCATGGGTACCTGACCTGGACAGCCCAGGCTAGCCCAATCTCATCAAATCTTAGAAGCTAAGCAAGTTCAGCCCTGGTTAGTATTTGGATGGGGGACAACAAAGGAAGTCTAGGGTCATGAGGCAGGCAATGGCAACCCACTTTTGAACATCTCTTGCCTTGAAAACCCCATAGGGTGGCCATAAGTCAGCTGTGACTTGACAGCAAAAAATAATGATAATAATCAAGGGGAAGTGAGGAGGAGATTTCCTATCCAATCTCCTATCCAATGTGATTCCAATTCTGAGTGTTCTCTTTACTTTCTCCTGTATGTGAATGGTCATCACCCAGTCCTAAAGGGAATATGTTGGCACATTCCCTTGGAAACGCTATTGCAGTGAGACCCACATTTGTTCTTCATCCATGAACCTTAGTGGGCCAGCTCCCACTGACAAGAATCTTGCAGAGATAAACCCAAACTATACCTCTCAAGCATTCAATATACATTGCTTACCACCTCATACACCAACCAGCCATCATACCAACTGACATTTTGCTAGAATGTATGGGTCAATTTCTAACATTTTATCATGTTGTAGTGATGACCAAGACATAGAATTAGGAACAGACTATAAAGCTTGAAGCAGACTGGGTCTTTTTCCTCAATTTTTGATTTTCCATGGCTGTGTTTGCTAGAGGGAGGAAGCAAGTTTAGCCCCATAGTTCTCACTGAGGTGATAAATGAGTTTCAGCGAGGATACCAGTGGGCTCACATGATAAAATGTTCTCCCATTTAAAAGAAACATTCCTACATGTAAAAAATAGGTAAATCCCTCCATACTCAACCCACCTGTCATCATAATCGGCAGTTCCCTGGTAATTAAAGAAAAACTACACTATATTTTCCATTTTGAATACCTGATTGTTCTCAGCATAGCTGTAGCTTTTTCTAATTTATCTTTATTATCACGAAGTCATTCAGATCATCAATAATCCTTATAGCATGCATACATTAGCCTAAAGGTTATCGCTGTTTTTCTGTGTCTCTGTCTCTCTCTCTCTTTGGCCCATTTCTCATTCATGCTTCCTGTACCACTTTTTAGAAATAGAATATGAAAGCAGCTTATAATGCAAAGGGTGTGCCGCTGTCACTCCCTTCTAAAACCCACACCATTTTAAAGTCCCCCAAACCATTCATATGGTATTGAGAATGTATGACACACCCTTTGCAATCGAAATTACCTCCTCACTATTCAGGAACTAACCAGGGTTTGGCAAAAGGTAATAGCATTGCAGATAACATATTTCCATAGAAGTGAGCTAATTATAATTTTGAATTCTAGTGTAAGGTCCAGCTGGCTCATCCTCCTGCTGTCTGCAGGCAACAGTTCCCACTTCTAGCACAATGAAAAATCATATTTTCCTAGGTTTGCTGATTTTTCATTGTGAATAGTAACACATCCATCAGTAGAAAAAAAAAGCCCCTGATTGCTTTCTAAATGAGAGGGTACAAAACTGGAAGAAATGCACAAGCATTGCAGCATCACAGCCTTTTTTTTTTCCTAGGGCTGCACAGACTTAAGTGAGGGGAAAGAAAATCGGTCAAGCAAGGGTTTTGTGACTCACACAGCCCTGTGCAATTAAGAGGCCATTGTCAATTTTAAGATTGCCATAAATCCATTGGAGAATTTGAGACAATTCACAAAACAATTATGATAGAATGAAAAGTGGAGCTTGCCCAATCTGCTGCAATGAAACCCAGCTCACTGAAATAAAACACTGGGAAAAGAACACTCCTGAAATATGTTGGGAAAATAAAAGGCATATGGAACAGATTGATTGTGAAGTCATGGTCTTTTAATAACAAAGGTTATTTGGCAGGAAGGTAGTGGGATTTGCCTAGCTCTGAATGACATTTGGCTAAGTGCAATAGGTCCTTTTTGCATCCAATTATAGGGTAAATGGGGAAACCTACACAGATGCTCAGGGAAAATAGCTGTATGGTTTTGCCTGCTATACCTGTAGCATAGCAGCAAATAAGCAAAAAAAATTATCTGCATTTTAATTATAGGGCTGTCTGCATTGAAGCAACATCACAGTCACTCCACACCTGCAAGGACAAATAAATCTGAATAATTCACATTGCGATTTGATGTACAATATTTTGTCGGCTTTCAGGAATATGTGCATATGGCATGTGCATTTATTTCAGTGATAGCAGGCTTTTGGAAGAAAAACCTGATTAGTGACAACAGGCCAATTCCAAATCAAGAATCAGCAGTAGTTATGCCTTACGTAAACCACTGAAACAATGTGCCATTTTGATTAAACCCACTTGATTCTGCAAACCCTTTCCCACATGGGAATGGGTTAGTTGACTAATGACAGTGGTTTCTGTGGTCCACATCCAAGTCATGCTTCAAATTTTGTCATCTTCCAACACATTTTTGGGGCAATATGAAGGTTTAAACAATCAAAGCACATCTTGTTGTCATTTGTAGGGTTGAAGTTGACCCAGAGTTCAGCAAAGACTCACCACAAAACCAGTGCAAAGACACAGCTACTTGACATAGAAAATGGGATATTAATTCATTAGAGTGAAAAAAGATACCACAGTGTTGCAAGCAACGGTAGCCTGATTTGTAAGCAATGCCTCCAGTACAGAGGAGGAGCTATATCTTTCAGCAAGGATGAAGTAATCAGCTAACACTGTAACTAGAAAGATCATCCACTTCCCCTAACTACTTTCAATTAAGGTCAAGGGTTTTTGGCACTCCAGGTGAACTGTGACTTTTGTGTGTACGTGCACACACCCGCACACACTATTCAATATAGAAAAAAATTGAGAAGTCTTCGATTGACTTTTAACTTTATTTACTTGGCATTCTAAATGAACAATGTAGAATAAAAAAAAGTTTGTGCTTCTTAAAACGTAGCACCCTAGGTGATCTACTAGTTTACCTATATAGTCGGCGTCACTGATGTTGTCATCGAAATTTCCTCTTATTCATTGGCTGAGATTATTTTTCTCTGGCTAGAGAGTGATCTCTTGATTAACTTATCACATTGGTGTCCTATCTGTTCTCCAAGGCACAGTAGGTGGGATTCCGGTTTTATACTTACAACAGCCCTGTGAAGTAAACTTTACCAGAAATACATAGTACAACATCACTGCTTCACAGTAGAATGTGGGTCTTCTAAGCAGTTTGAATTGATTTGATGATATTTATTTTATTTTTATCTTCCAATTTCTTAGTAATTTAAAGCAGAAACCACCATTTTCTAATAAGCATCGGACAGCAGTTGTAACATAATTTTTTGAATTTTCTCCTAGTCTGTCTACACATCATTTTTGCACAAGGATTTATTTGGTTCTGTCCAGAAGCAATGCCAAAGCATGATTTCATGTGACAAGAACAAATTCTACTTCCTCTTCCTGTCACACCTTTATGGCTTACCCTGGTGGTTGGCAAATCATTATCTGACATTTCATCTGAACTGTCGTCCTCCATATTAGAATTTCAAACCATAGTTTGCAGTTTGCAGTTTTGGAGGGGAAATGCAAGCAGTAGTTTGTCAGTTAGGACAGAAAAGGCAAACTGTGGTATACCAATAATGAGGAAGTGAGAGAGGACCTGAAAGGAGGAAAGTAAGCACCTGAGGCTCATTTATATGGTTGGTTTGGTACTGCATCCAAACTGTCCCTGTGAGTCTTCTTCATGCAAAGTGGAACTGTCAGAAGAATGTCAGGGCTGATTGGGACATGCAGTGTGCCTCACATTTTATCACTTGATGGCTTACTGGTCCATGACTTGTAGCTATACATGAGCAAGCCGGGCAGCCTGTTCCTGAGGATGAGGGCTGAATGTGGTTAGGAGGTGCACAGGGCCCAGTGCAAGTGGCACTTGCGCCATCCAGAGAGGGCCAGACGCTGGTGTTAGAGGAGTTAGGCTGGCAATGGTAAGCGGCGGATGGGGAAGACATGAGGGAGGCAGCGCAAGGGCTGCACCAGTAGTCCAGAGGGGCAGAAGTGGTCACTGGTGGGCAAGGGAGAATTTCTGGGGGTGTTTCTCGGCCTAGGAGGATTCCTAAGTTCTTTTGGCTGAGGAACGCCCACTTTTGGCAGCTGAAAGTTATGCCAGCTATTAACCTGGCTCAGCCCATAGAGCCCCATGCAGCCTCAACCTCCCGGCAACCTTTCTTCTCCTGAAAGCCCTGCCCATCTCTCCTCGGCGGCTGTGGAATCTTTTTTTATATATATATAAAATTTTTATTGATTTTTTAATAAAGGATACAAAAAAGAAAACAAAAGAAAAAAATTAATATATAACAACAATAATGAAAAAGGAAAAACAAACAATACAAAAAGATATGTGCAGCACACTATTACGACCAAACCTAGTACATAATATTTGCTATCTATTCTTTTGGTGTGTGTTTTTTTAAGGCCCATAGTGCGCCATACCCTACCACCCACCAAAGTGCCCTTCACCATTGGACTTCCAGCGAAGTGTTATGACAGTAAATAAACCACCTGTTAATCTATTCCTTGATTAAAAATCAAATTAGACTATAATTCGTTAAGTATACCTTTAAAATCCGTTTTTGCCAGTTTATCCCAATATGCGGCGGCCTTTAACCAAGTTTGTTTAAATTCGTTCATATCTTTATCATGTAAAGAGTCTGTAATTTTGGCCATCCGCATATAAAACCATAATTTTTCTCTCCATTCTTTAATTGAAGGTTTATTTATTTGCTTCCATTTTTTAGCAATCATAATTCTTGCTGCAGCAAAACTATATTGGCATATGACTCTGTCAGCTTTATCTAGATCCTTTTTTTGGAATTCCCAATAAACAAAAAGCAAGATCTCCCGGCAACCCTTCTTCTCCTGAAAGCCCTGCCCATCTCTCCTCGGCGGCTGTGGAATCTGACTAGGTTGCTGTCCAATGGGGGCCGCCAAGAAGTTGCAGCACCCCTATGGGGGCAGGGCCTGGAAGGTGGGAAATGCCCTGGGAAATGAGGCTGGTCCTCATTTGACAGGTAAGCTTTGCATGGGCTGGCCTGTTGCTGGAGACCACCTCAGGTGGGAACTTTGCGATTTTCCCCTCGCACTCCCCTCGCAGGGCTCTGCCTGGCCCATCCCTGGGCACTGGGGGTGGGGCGACTCAGGCTCAAGTCTCCCATGGCGGACTTAGCATGTGGGTGGGTGAGCTCAAACTGCTGACAGGAGCCTTGGCCATGGCAACCATGTCCAATGAAACAGTGAACATGCTGACTTGCCATCACAATAGCGATAGGCACTACTGAGCACCTCTGGGAGTCTGCCACTGATTGATCTTTTTGTTTTTTTGCCGATGCCAAGGTCCGGCAGGCAAGGAGAGGGGGTTCCTGGTGAGGCACATAAGCTCTGGTCAACCATCCCTCCAGCCGCCCTCGGGGCATACCACCCAGCTCAACCTACGCCCCCTCAGATTGCACTGCCACCATTCACTCAGTTGCTGCGGGGGCCACCATCATGGGCTCCACAGTCTCCATGGCCAGCCTGATGCTGACCTGTCAGAGTCAGAGACAAGGCAGAGGCCAGGACCAGCACCATGCCGCAGTCGCCAGCCCTGGCCGGCCCGAATGCCAGCCGGGTGCTTGGTGCCCCCCCCCCACAGCTACTTTTTTTGTTGCAGAGACCACCTGTTGCTGGCCTGGAGCCTCCCTGTCCTCGCTGCCCACTCACCTAGTGTCTTGGGGAGGAAGCCACAGAGCTGCAGCCAGAGGCCAGCACCCCCAACAGAAAGCCAGCTGTCTGAGGCAACTAGTCCCAAATCAAACCAAATCAAATGACCTTTATTGGCATATTCTCAGAAATATAGCATAGACGGTACACAAGAATTCTCATTCCATACTTTTCCCATATAGATATGATTTAAGCTTTGATCTTAGACTTGACAACTTCCGTCAAAAATTCCGCCACCTTTAAAGTGACTTCAGGGATAGAGTCGTTCATTAAAACCGGCATATGGCAGTTTCGTGGCTAGATTTCATTTTATCCATCAAGGGTAAAATTGTTTTCTTACGAGGGCCATCATGCAGAAGACAATTTATAATTATATGCCAAAGTGTATCATGTTGACTCAAACCGCATAAACATATTCTTTTTTCAAAGGGGATATTTTTAAACGTGCCCTTTAATACCTCCGAGGGGATGGCATTGTCTGGCGAGCATAAAAGTTGGAGGGGAACCTCAAGTCTATCAAAGTACTGTTGTAGTTTCCCGTATTTAACCTGTAGACCTAATTTAAGAGGGGAGTGTGTTGGTGGAATAGATGGACATATCATTTGTTGTTCTTGGTCTAAAATTCTTTGTTTGATAGTATTGAATGCTAGTTTTTCATCTAACATTGACAGATCCTCTAAGGAAATGCCGGTCTGGCCAAGTTTAGCTAGAATAGTGGAGAACCAACAAGCTTTGTAGGTGTCTTTTAGCAAATGGAACATAAGAGTTCCTAACTAGTCCCACATTCCTGCATGCGCCACCCCCGCCTGACAGCCATGGCCCTGATCAAACGAGGGTCACCCCACGAGGTGGCCCTCTCCCAGTCTGGCCACGAACTGACACTTGGCTGGTGAGGCGGCTTGAGGCGGCAATGGCTGACAGGCAGCCCCAACAGCCAGCAATCCCCTTGTCCCAGTCAGAGTGGAGGGCCCACCATCAGCCAGGGGGAGGGCCCACCATCATGCACACTGTTGGCCAGTCCATTCTTTTGGGAAGGGGGCTGGGTGGCTCTATGGTTCACCTTCACCCAGGGTTCCACTAGGGTGGGGTCACCTGGAACCCCAGCAGGGGCTCCCTCACATCTCCTGTCATCTTGCCCACCCTCTCTTGTGGTTCGCTGCTGAGTGGGTGCGCTGGGTCGACAGCAGGGCAGGAGGGGGTAGCGATAGAGCCCCTGGTGCCACAGCCAGACACCTTGACACAGTCGAACCGCCAGGAGCCACCCCTTAATTTGCATGCTATCCCAGCTGATGCTCGGGATAGCCCCCCCATTCCATGACTGGCCCAATGGCGTGTGATGTTCGTTGGTGTGGTCCCTGACACATATCCCTTCCAGAGAGGGGTCTGAGCTTGTCACTCTGAGCAGCTGACACTAGCTCGCAAGTGCTCTTTGGGGGCGGGGCTGCTGGGTTGTGCCCTTCTGACACTGTCTCAATGACCAGGGAGCTCGGCCTGGAAACGGCACTCTACGGGTGCTATGCCCAACAGGGGGGAGTCATCAATCTGTCCCTTGCTGTGCAGGGATGCATGCTGCCTGTCCGGGGTCCTCAAACTATCGACCGGGGCCTCAGTCAACACTGGTGGAGCATCAGGGGCTATTTTTGCCAGGATGGCTCATCCTGTCCCCAGACCGTCCGGTGACCAGGGGGTGTCCCGATGCTGGGAAGCCATAACCCGGATACTGCACTGGAGAGGCAACCCTCGAGAACTGGCCCTCGCCAAGGAGGGTAGAGGCACATGTCCGGCCAGGCAAGGTGGGGTCATAGGCTGGAAGATGGGTTGGCGCCCCCAGGCCCCCCTCTTCATGGGCTATCAAACCTCTGTATCATCTCTTCTTGCAGGCACAGTGACTCGTCACCAAGGAGGGATCCCTTGCCCTTGCAGCCAGCCTGCACTCCATGCGGAAGGCCAGGGTTGTTTCCTGGTGGTCTAGGCATCGCAAGGGTGGCCCGGTCCTCAAGGGGTATATGTCGACATGAGGGTCTCCACATGTGGCCCTCTGGGTGCATGCTCCCCCCAGGAAGGTGCTCCTGCCAGAGTCTCCACCAATCTTGCAGTGGCTGCAAGTGACCAAGAGGCCTCCCTACTGGACCACAGCACAGGACCACCAGGCAAACAGTGGTTGACCGGGTTCCCACCGATGGTGGACTGACCGCTGCTCCTAGTCTGTGTGGTTTCCATTGGAGGAGAGCCCTGGATGGAGGGGCTGCGCCCTGCTTTGAGCATGCTCCACGTGCCACCTTAGGCAGCTGTGCACTCCCAGACAGGCTCCCCCCACCCCTGCACTGCCTCTCCTCCTCCCAATCCACGACCCCCCACTCACTCCAAATAAAGCACTTATAGATGAACCCAGCATCTCCAGCCACCTCCTTCATTGATATGGAAACTGGGCGGTGAGTCCCGGGGACCTGAATTAGGCGCTGCAGCCAGTAACTTGTAGGAGGCCGCTGAGGAGGTTTGCAGGAAGGGGGTGCAGTACCGTGGGCACAAGGCCTGGCTCTCCATGGCTGCAGGGTGGGGAGGCATGGGTTCAGCGGCTGGCCAGCTCCCATGGTGCCACCAGTTGGAGATGGGATATCGTGCGGGCATGGCTCGGCATCGGAGGCCTGGCCTATCCCAGCTAGTATAGCAGACATTTGCTTGTCCACAGAGCTATCCTATTCTTGCCCTTCCCACCCAGCCCTCCCCTCCCAGCCCCACCCCCACCAGCCAGGGGGGCCGAGGTGAGCCTTCACTGATGGCCGACCCCTATCCCCTATGTCCCCCCATCATCCTGGTCACCATGACATGGCGGCACCACGCTGGTGCTACCACCTCTGCATGTCCACTCCTCGTGGGGTCTGGCCACCATCCGAGCTTGGATGCCCCATGCTGTCAGTGCTGGGATCCCCAGGCCTGCATGGCCATGGGAACAGCCATCTGATCAGATGAGTCATTCCTGTGTCCTGCCCTGGTGGCAGGATGCTTTTAACCAGGCCCTCGTCATTTAGGGGCTGATGGAACTTTCTGTCGGCCTCATCCCTGTCCATCCTTTGAAGCGGTCACTGCCGTTCAGTGAATAAGCTTCTAGAATGAATCCCTTCCTAAGAAGTGATATTATCTTACTTAGCTAATACACCTACAAATAGGCAGGAAACAACTCATTTGAACTTAACCAAAGTTTTTTTTATTGTAATGCTTCAAACAGAATATATGAAGTATAAAAACAAGAATTCTAAGATATAATACAAACTAGTTCTAACATAGCAAGATCTGAGATCTAATTAAAACAAGACAAATCTGATTCAAATACTTGTTACAGAGTATAAATTCCATACATACCATCAGTGAGACTCTCTTCCTGATGCAATAGGACCAGAGAAGTCTGCAAGTGCTATGTTCACTACACCTTTATATAGCAATTTCACCTATGACATCAGAAATTAAAATGCCTTTCTGGAAGGCACAGAGTCCTTCCCAATGGCAGCTTTCCTTTCAGAAACCTACTGTCCTGTCAGAAAGGAAAGGCTCTGACAACGGAGACAACTCACCCACATCCTCCTGTGAAAAGGGAGGGGGGTCAATCTTAGTGTTTAAGGGATGTGTGGCATTCCGAACGCTAATGTAACCTTTTGAAAGCCAATGCATTTAGAGATAAGGATTGTTCTTTTATGCTTTGATGTGGTTTGAATCTGTCTTATTGGCAGATAGCCCAGCTGCAGGAAATGTTCAGCTTCTTTTCCCATGAGGGATCTCTTAGAGTCCTTCCTTTGCCTTAATACAGAGATACTTGGAAGGGGACACTGTGGGTAAGATTAACATAGACCCAGCTGGCATGAATCTCTTCATCCATTCTGAGACCAGATAGGAATTCAGTGGTTGATGTGAATCAGCTGGATGTAATCCAGGGGGGAATAGCTGTATATTCCTTTAGAGGCTTCTCACTCTGGATTGAGAATGCTGTAGATGTGCAAAATACCACACTCTGATCAACTAGTGGAGGAGCTATAGGGCTCTCAGGCAGCTTGGCCCATGACACCTTGTTGCGGTTACTCCAGCAGGGCACCTCCAAGCTCGGACACTGGCAGACCCTGCCCCCTCCTCAGGGGGTCCATTTTTGGCACAGTTGAAAAACAGCTGGCAGCAGGCATCTGGCCATTAGCGGACCGGTACCTGTGACACAGCCAGCCAGCCCCCCGTCTGAGGTGGGTGGGATGGGATGGACCCAGCAGCAGCAACCCCACCAGCCAAGCTGGCCAGCTGGAGGGGCCATCTGGGTGGTCAGACCAGACTCCCCTACCTTAATTTGCGCTGTGCCTAGGCGGTGAGAGATGGAGGGACAAGTCTGTGGCTGTCAAGGGTTTTATTTGTGCAACTGACCCTGGACTCCTTCCGGCCCCTCCCATGAGGTTGCTCTCAAGAGGGTCTTTCAGTGGGGGGCTTGTCGGGGGTCTGATGATTCCACCCCATGGGTCCTGTCAGTCCTCTCCTGGGGGTATGTGCATGGTTGTAGACAGCTCGATTGGCTGGGCTGTCTGCTGGGTAAGGTTTCAACAGGTAGGTCCTCAGCGGGTAGCCACCGACGCCTGCAAGAGGAGGAGGAGAGATGATGCTCAGCACCCTGGGGAATGGGAGCCAGCCAGCCCATCCATCACAAGAACCATCGGAGGGGCCTTACTTACTGAGAAGCCAACCTTTACCCTCTGGCCAGTTTTGCAGGAAGATACGCAGATTTGAGAGTTGTGCACACTGCCCAGAAATTTGGCCACCAGGTCAGTGAAGAGCCTTCTGTGGTTGCATACAGTGTGGATGCTGATTCTGTAGAAGCGTTGGTGGCAGTTCCTGTAGACATGTGGCTCCTCATGGGGGGCCAGGAGGGCAATGTTGGTGCCATCGACGGCACCGATGACATTGGGGAAGCTGGCGAAGGTTTGGAACCCCGCCTGAATGAGGGCCAGTGGGCTCTCCTCAGTGGGGAACTCAGTGTGGCAATAAATGTTGGTGACCATCATGTCCAGGAAGGTGTGGAGGCAGCGGCATGCCAAGGAGGGGGACACCTTGAAAACATTGGCGATAGAATGAAGACCAGCCTGTAAATATAAGTTGGAATTTGAAATACAATTAGGCACTTGAAAGATGGCATGTAGAAATGTTGATTGGTAAGGATTATCAAAGTAACATGAAACACTTTGAATACTTGGAAGTGCAATATAAATGCTAAGTATTATTTCTTGGTAAGATGCCATATGAGCGCCTCTTCAGTTGTGAGGATTTTATGTTTGGATGCAGAAACTTAATTGTTACAAAACAAAAGCCTTACGTTGCCATCCTAAGCAGACTTACACCTCTCTGAATCAATTGAAGTCCAGGCTTTTAGAAAGATGCAACTCAAATTAGGATGGCGGTGACAATTCATCAGTTCATTTGAAAGTATATAGCACTGGTTCCCAACCAGGGGTCCATGGACCCCCAGGGGTCCGCGAGAACTAAATTAAGGTCCGCGAAACAAAGTTATAAACCCATAATAAATTAATATTTTCAATTAAAAGTTCTCTATTATAAAATATATATATTCAGATGTTGTTCTAAGTTTAATGTTTAACTAACAGTTATGATTAAAGTTTATTTTCAAATACTCTGAATTTTTATTTTGAACCTTGGGGTCCCTGCACCGAACAAAAAAGTCCTAGTGGTCCCTGGTCAAAAAAAGGTTGGGAACCACTGGTATATAGGAACACAAGAAGAGCCCTGTAGGATCAGACCAGTGGTCCATGTTGTCTCCTAGGTTCTCGTACAAATTCCAGCTCATCCATTCAAAGGAAAAAACAGAAATCATGAGAGCAATTATTTCCATGTAAGAGGAGAGAGCTACAGAATATAGTTACTTTCACATCTGATGTCCCATGTCTATGTTTTGTATTCTATTACTTCCCCCCTCGGCACCCATAATGTTCCAGAAAGCCAGTATAAATAATAGCGTATTGATGTAATATGCTCCCAGCAAACCGTCCTTGATAGGAAAAGAAATTGCAATATTTCTGCAGGAACCTCCAAATTGTTTTTAAGGTCAGCCTCATGTCATTACCACAGTCTTGCTTTTAAATTAGAAGTTAATTACCATATGCAACAGACAAAGCCCCTTCTCGGTCCTCATTCTTTGGAGATCAGGGGGCAAGTCCTCCAGGTTAAAGGGTATAGCTTCTACCATTCCAGCATCAGTCATTTTACAAGTTAAGCATTGGGTGTCAAATACATGAAAAGGTGAGTATGCTTCGATTCTGTTGAAAACCAAGGCTTTATAGTATGATATAGCTGATAAACAGAGCTACTCCAGTTAGATTTAAATTGTTGTTTGATGTTATTGAAGTTTTCCTGCATCAATTTGTTAGCTGCTTTGAGCACATTATATTAAGAAAGGTGAGATACAAATACTGCATTTAAATACATAAACATGATAATGGGTAGCCTTAGGACTACAGTGTGGAAGAATTAAGGCCAGCTTAATATCTCATGGAGAGTGGAAACAGCTATGCTGTTCTATTGTATTCATTTAGTCAACTTATAACTCAGCTCTCAATATTATGTTTCTGAAGACAAATAATAGAATTGAAACCAAATCCAATTAAAACATCCATAAAACAATCTGAAGGAGGCAATATGCAGGAGAGGAGGCAGATATACAGCAACCCATAAAAGCTAATAGGCATACTAAACATTAAAACTTATCTAACTTAACAAGTCTCTAAAGCCCACTTAAAAGGCTAGG
This sequence comes from Euleptes europaea, assembly GCF_029931775.1. NCBI lineage: Eukaryota > Metazoa > Chordata > Lepidosauria > Squamata > Sphaerodactylidae > Euleptes > Euleptes europaea. The sequence continues at coordinate 50,250,834 of NC_079313.1, read as the reverse complement.
TTCTTCAATCTGATATCTCTCACTAAGCAATTGCACCCATAATTAAGGCCCACCAAGAAAGCAATCTTTGTAATGGCTTCCAACCTGATAGAAGATGGAACTATCACAATTTTATCTGTGCCTGATCTTAAAGTGTGGGAAAGTACCAATGGGAGAGTAAACTTCTTCAACTGTCTTTATAAAACTTTAATATTATTGGCTTTTTATCACGTTAAGAATCAACAGACCACAGATACTCCACGGAATCCTTCTGCACTGACCAGGGAGCCAATACCGCTGTGGTAGCAAATATTCATCATATTCACCACAGAAACACAGCCTAAGATTTTCAGAGGACATTTCTCCCCATAGCAACTGAAGACACATTAACAAAACCCAAATAACTTTCTGTACAAAATTTTCCTACCCCATGCTCTGTTTCTTATGTGCTCCTATTGTCTATCCAATTTCCTCAGCAGAGATCAAATTTTATGGGCAGCTTCTGAATTGAAAAAGTAGGAATCACTTGGAATCCAATAACAAAATGACCTGAAAAGTAAAATAGAATATGTTTCTAGGTGATGAGGTAAAAATTCAATAGAAATAAGGGTTTAACTTAATAGTAAGTTGCCAGTTAGGTGTTTTTTTTAAGCTACTGGGTGGTAATCTCCAACATCTACAGCCATACACATGCTAAATGAGTGTATTTTTAATTATCTATCCCACCCATAAGAAAGCTCTCAAAATGACATGCGAGTTGGCAAACAGTTCCACAGTCTTCAGAAATGGTCCAAAATATGACACCTAGTGAAGCATAAGTATTTAAAGATGTGACACAGATATGCATAAAATATTGTTCATTAAAAATGTTAAGGACTACTTAATCCAGCACCATTTTATATGTGTGCATATTTATTTCCAGATCTGCATATCTGTTTGCATATATCTTGTAATGAAGAATGTTAATTATACTTCAAAAATAATTTATAAATTGTAACTCAAGAATGAATTTGAGGCTGGGGGGAGAGAGAAAAGTTGAGAATGCATTCAAGAACCATTAATTAGAAACTGCCATTTAAGGCACACACTGAAGCAACCCTCATATTGGAAAAATATTGAACTCTTGACAAATAAAAAAAAAAGACAGAGAGAATTATTAACTCAGCTACCTCATTAAGTGGCATCTTGCAAGCGAAGAGTGCAGCATTCCTAAGTACCCTTCACTTTTCCCAGCAAAGACAGGTAAGAGTCAATAATGGACATCAAACATGTTCATTTTTACTACCAATGTACTCACCTTTACCCTACCTTGATTCTTTTGTAAATAAAAGATGCAAATAGAGAGTCTGAAATAATCAACAAGGACACTCATGCAGAAACTTTAAACGTGTCCATAATCAATTAATGTGGGCTGATTCAAACTGTATTCAAAAACTGACTTCAAGTAATTTAAATAAGAAACATTTACACAAGGTCATATCTGAAGTTGCTTCCAAAAAGACCCAAACAAATAAAATAGAAGGCAAGTACAACCTTTTTAAAAAATTTATCCCGCCTTTCTGCCCTCACAAAGAGCCACCAAGGTGGCTAACAATTTAAAATTTATGTGATAAATCACGTTTTAAAACCATTTTTACTTTCAATGCTGCCAATCTTAACAGTTCCCAGTGGTATGCCAAAAACAGTCTACTACACTAAAACATCATGAAGGAGATTGATAAAACGTTATAGTTAAATACCAGCATGGAGCAAGCTTTTTTTTTTAAGGGACACAAACTTTCTCCTTGTTAATTATTTTAATATCAATACATGGCCTCTTCATTAAAAAAAACCTCCAAGGCACGCTCTTACCTAAATTCGATAATGTAATAACAAGAGCCTAAAAATGGCTAAAAGCAGAAATGCCATTGAAAAAAACAATAGAGGTCTACAAGTTCCAAACAAAACACCTGGGTTTGCATGCCTTAAACAGAATCATACTATCAGATGATCCAGCTTAGTACTGTCTACTCTGACAGGCAGCAGCTTTCCAGAGTGTCAGGCAGAGAAAATGGCTTCTTAGCAACTCCTAGGATCCCTTGACTCGTGATATCAGGGAATGACTAAATCTGGCACCTTCTGCATGTGAACTATCCTGTGTTCTACACCACCGAGCCATCATCCTAATCTTCTAAAACTCAAATCTGATGTAGGAAAGAAAACCTCTCTCAGAAGGATATTACACCTCTGTAGTGCTACCAAGGAAAAGGTCCTGTTGTAGATTCTCTGCCTGTTCCCATAAAAATCCCTAAAGCTATGGATTAGGAACAAGGTTTCCCCAAGTATCGCAAATGTCAGGGGGTTTTATACCATGGCTCTTGCCATGTAAAAGCAAGTAAGTGGTTCTTACACTGGATGTAAAATAGAGTGGGTTTTTTTAAGTTTTTTTAAGAAGACTTTAACTAGGGTACAATCCAAGTAACCAAAACTGGTGCCTTAAAGGGTCTTTCAAGAAAACTATTGCATAGGTATCTTAGTATTTTTTTGGTCAAGCACACAGGTAAAGGTGCAAGCACCAGCTCATTCCCTGTGCAAGCACCAGCTCATTCCTGACCCATGGGGTGACGTCACATCTCAACGTTTACTAGGCAGACTTTGTTTATGGGGTGGTTTGCCGTTGCCTTCCCCAGTCATCTACACTTTACCCCCAGCAAGCTGGGTACTCATTTTACCGACCTCGGAAGGATGGAAGGCTGAGTCAACCTTTAGCCGGCTACCTGAACCCGACTTCCATCAGGATTGAACTCATGTCATGACCAGAGCTTTTGACTGCAATACTGCAGCTTACCACTCTGCTCCTTGGGGCTCTCAAGTACACAAGGTCTCTGTATATAGATTGGTGCCATGGTGGAACCATGGTGGTGCATGGAACTGAGTCAAGAATGTAGAAAACTATTGCAGCAGGGGGAAAGTCCTTTCCCTGATGTTTTTATATTTGCAGGTAGTTAAAAACAAATATAAATTAACTTTTGATTAAAAAAATTTAAACTCCCCACTGTTTAGAGTGGAACAGCCCACTACAACACCTTACTCTGTCACTGTAGTATATTATGATGTTCCTTCTCTCACACAGGGACCTCTTAGAGATGCCGTGAACTTCACAGTGATTATATGTTACAGGCAAACATACCAAGTTAGACAGCTGGGATTATTCATGAACCAAGTCTCATATGTCCTCACCTTGCCACAGTCCACCTTGAACAGCTACCAAACACAGCCGTGGTGGTAGAGCTTCGTTTTCTTCTAGTGCTGGTTTCCTTTACTTGTATGGAGAGCGTTTTTGTATCAGTACATTAGATTAAATAGATTCTCCCCCAGGGTCATGAATGGAGGGGTCAGGGATTATGCCTCCCATGATGCTGTGCAAAATAACAGCCAGCATGGTGTATTGGTTAAAACAGAGAGATTCTAATCTGAAGAACCAGGTTCTATTCCCCACTCCTCCACATGAAGCCTATTGGGTGACCTTGGGCCAGTCAAAGTTCTTTCGGAACTATCTCAGAGAACTCCAAAGTGCTTTCAGTCACCCAAAAGCACTCTCAACAACATTCCATGAAAGGCACAAGGCATAACCAGAGTTCCTCTCTCAAATGTCCCTTGGACGTCCAAAAGGTTTCATAAGCCATCATCTGATCGGGTAGGCACCATCAGCAACCATGATGGCAGGAACCATAATTCCTTCCAAGATCAGGGTGGGATCACCAGGGATAAACACTCCTGAATCCATTGCTCTGCAGAGCTGTGATGGTGTGAAAACACAAGCATGGTGCACTCTTCCTGACCACCCCACAACAGCATCAGTAAAACGTCCAGTGTGGTCCACTGTTCCCTGCAGCAGAATCAAAGAAATTTTTTTGTGATTGCGATAATCTGCCACCTGGCTGAAGCTGCTCATGAACAGCCAAACCGGGTGAAGAAAAACCAGCAAACAGAACATGAACCAAAACAGCAGGTGTTTGAGCATTCCTCTGGCTGAGGACAAGTCTTTTATTTTCTAGACAGGAGAGCATGTGAAGAAGACATTTTGTATTTCATCATAAATAAATTGTTAAAGCCTAAAGTATCCTTATCCCAAGCTAGCCCAATCTGACAAGCTAAGCAGGGGTCCCCTCTGCTTAGTGCTTGGATGGGAGACTACCAAGGAAGTCCAGAGTTGCTAAGCAGAGGCAGGCAAATGGCAAAGCATCTCTGTTCATCTTGTGCCTTGGAAACCCTTATGGGTTTCCAGCCAGCTGCAATTTGACAGCACTTTTCACCACAATCCTTATTTCAGTAAAGCGTGCTGTCGAGTTGCAACCAGCTCAAGGCAACCCAACAGAAGTTCCACCTTATGGGGTTTTCAAGGCAAGAAATGAACAGAGATGGTTTGCCATTGCCTCCCTCTGCACAGCAGGCCAAATCTTCCTTGGTGGTCTCCCATCCAAGTACCTGCTTAGCTTCCAAGCTCCAATAAGATCAGGCTAGTCTGGGGTATTAGGGCTGCTATATCTAGGATTTATAAGCATCCTAGATTCTAGAGGTGCCCTCCTCACCCCGCCCCGCCCCGCCTCCCTAACTACGGCCCTGTTCTCAGATTATTGTAATTGGCATCTTGGCAAGATTCTTATGTCATGAGTACTGACCTCTTCAAGAGTAGTTTGGAAAAATGAAGAACTCTGGTCCTTCGCTTAACTGTGTGTGAAGGAAAGGTATCCATATACGTATTTGGAGGGTTGTGCCCACATTTTCATGTGCGGTGCCTATACTTTCACCTTTCATTCTTAAGTGATTGTCCGGATAAATCCATCACTCACTTCTAGTCTACACAGACAGGATTCTAATAGCCATTCCCAAAAGCCTCCATAGTTTCTGCAGGTTTAGAATGAATTGTATTTCGGCTGACACTTTACATTATAGCAGAGACATGATGTCATGGTTAAAGAGTCCCTATACACCTGTAATGAAATGATATTGTTCTCATGTCATATCTTAGAAAACAGTACCCATATGCTAGTTTAGCAGTTGTCATATCAGAATGACACCATGTTGACATTTCATTTCAAAGCAGACAGGCCCAAAACAATGTATCTGAAATGAACACAATGTTTAGAAGACATAAAAATCTGAATGTCATAGGTATTTAGGCCAAATGGCTTAAATCCTGAGTTTAAAATTGAAATGCCAGCCTTCTTTATCTAACAGCTCCATAGTGATGAAGTAAGATGTAGCCATGACTTCCAATATCTCACTTCCTTCCTGATACTATTGTCCATCCTCCACCCATAGCTGCCTAGAGTTCTGCTTGATCTAGCTGGTGAAGTCTAGGCAGGACAGGAAAATCCACAGTTATAATTACTTTTGAAGCTGCAGGGCACATTTGAATAAGGTGCCAGGAAAGGGCCTCAAGCTGGGGTGCCCAGAAATCAGCTTCCTTGAACAAGTCAGGCCATTGGTCCATCTAGATCACTATTTTCTATTGCAACTAGCAGTTGCTCTCCAAGTCCCCAGACAGAGAAAGGTATTTTCCAACACCTGCTACTTAAGAAAATCATTTAACTAGAGTGGCTATATTGAACCTAACATCTTCTGCATGCACAGCATATGCCCCACCTCAGCCATAGCTCCTTCCCTTATCACCTGAGCCACCAGGGCTGCATGTGCCTGTATGTCTCTCACAAGCTTTGCATAATAAACTGGATGTCTCAAGCCCATCACCATGGTTACAAGACCATCCCATCACCTGACTTAGCATTCAGTCAGTTTATCCCAAAAACCAATCCAGCTGCAGCTGGCCTTATAAAACTCTAGTCTCAGAAGTTGCTCTTCCGTCAGCCCCTTGTTTCTGTGAGACATGATTTTGCTAGGACAAATGCTATTGGGACTTTACCTCTGTTTGCCTTGGATTATGTCACTTGCTTCTGATCTTTAGTTAGTGCTTTCAGCATTTAACCTTTGCCTATTCTGTAATGCACTACCCAACTCATGGTCTGTTGGACTGACAGCTGGTACCCTCTGGACATAAAACCCACTTGGCACCCCACCTTGAGAGACAGACATGGACACAACAAAAAAGAAGGTTTCCTAACTAAGAAATCAGTGGCTTTCCCAGCCAGCTGTTACCACATCCCCCCAAACACATGAACTTGCATTCAGATTAACATGGGGAATTAGCTTGCATGTTTGTGCAGAGCACAACACACTGGGATATTTTACCTAAAGAGGTGGCTGTGAGTAGCAAGTCTTTAGTAGGAAAAGGATGACCTGATTTAAAAGGAAGACAGAGTTTATTGAGGGATTTGGTATAATCATGGGCGGGGGCTTATCCTAAGGAAATACTAGCAGTACTAAACCAAAGCACAGACACATTCCTTATCCCAACTAGTACAGCAACCAAACATTCAGCAGAGCTCCTCCAATTTGCAGCAGGAGTTAATCTGAGCTAAAGGTGTGGAAAATGGGGGGATAGTGGTTTGGAGAATGGGGGAGGGTTGATCAAGAGGGAGAGCAAAGATCACCTGTCCTGTTCTGCAAAGACAGATGGAAGAAGGAGGGATCCAGCATGTGGGGGGAGCCTCTGTTGCAGTTCAGCTGATATCCAGGACCAAAGACTCTCTTTCCTGGCTCTAAAGCTAGGCTACTTATACGGTTTTTGGCCCATAGCATAAAATGGGTTCTATTCAGGAAACAAAAGATTACGACAGAGGACAAAGGATTGCTTGAGAGTAATCAGGAAAAAACTATAGATTTGACAAAATGGGACATTTTGGATAGCAAGACTAATACAACTAAGCCCTCTCTAATTATAAAGACTTTTCTTGGTTTCCTAAGGCAGAATATCTGTTTAGGTATCTTAAAATCCAATCTGATTTTTTCCAGAGAGAACTGTGAAATCTGCTATTATGAAGAAGCCTATAATTATGACATATAAGGTGTCGTATGTCATGTCCACACCAGCAAAATAAACTTTTCTGTAAGGCTTTCGGTGCCCATGCAAGTTCCTGTGCTCCTAACTGCAGGTTTCCAGCTATTGTAAAGAAAACTCAAGAATCACTTGTGAACAAGAACCCCCAGCTTTTGAAATAGAGCAGCAACTTGGAACCCTTTCTGGCCTGTGGTTCTATCTAATCGCTTTCTGTGACGGATAAGGGGTTAACCAGCAGCAAGAGCTGACAGAGCAAGAGTGGGCAGAGCCAGAGAGCTGACACTCTTTAGTTCTGAGAGACAGAAAGGATTTGAAGTTTGGGACCCAGCCTGACATGAGGGCTGTGATAGGATTCGAAGCTTGGGAACCAGCCTGAGAGGAGGCTGTGAAAGGAGTCCTAAGATTGGAACCAGCCAGAGAAGGCTGTGATAGATTCTGAGCTTGGTAGTGAAACTGAGCAGAAGCCAGACTGTACTCTGTGAACCTGAGGGTTCTGTTAAAGCCGAAGCTATTGAAACACACAACCTGTGGGAGTGACAGGAGTGAGAATTGGGTTAGAGAGGGCCCATTCTCAAGCCACAAGGGGAATTAGTCTCAGAGGTGGAGCTATTCCGGTATCAGGAAGGTGTGGAGGATTACAGCCACTTAGGTGGGGTAGTCAGAGAGAGAGCTAGGCTGGGGACAGAGTTTTGAGAGTCTGAAGCTGTAGGGCAGTTTTGAAAGCTGAATCTGAATAGTAGTTCTAAGGGACAGAACTAAAGCTGAAGCTGAATGTGTATAATAGTTCTGAAGAGATAGAACTAAGCTTGTGAACTGAAGGAACTTGAGTAAAGGAAACATCTAAGCTATTTCCCTGAAGCAATCTTGTGTATATAAATCTGACTTGAGTTTTCCCTCCAAATTTCTCCTTTTCTTACAAACCAATCTCCATGAGTTCTCTTTAATAAACTTCCCTGTTTTCTCTGTTTAAGTTGAAAAGCCTCTTGTCTCCTATTTCTCACTGAGGTGAATACGGGCGTGGGACTGGAGGAGAGGAATAAATAATTCTCCTCACAAATATACTCAGGCCAATGCCTTTTCCCCTCAGCATGTACGGCCGGGCTGAGTGAGTGGGATAGTGAAATGGTTGGAAGGGGTGTGTGTCATACCTTCACTCAAGATAACAGAGGATTCAAAAATAGAGGGCACCAAAAAACAGAGGATGCTGTTTTTATTATTATTATTGAAATTAACAGGGTCCATTTCTATTTTCACCAGATGGTGGCTTGGACTCCAGACATTATCTCGCCTCACCACTGACCATATCATGAGAGCTACCCTCTAGCAGTGCTCAGGCATAGATGAGTGTGAAGAATGCCAAAAATCCAGGAGTCTGTTCTTGCCTTAGAGGCATTTGAGTGACAGCCAAAGGGAGTCCTGGGAGTGGCCCTAGTGTTACATTCAGCTCTCAGTCGGACAGTGAGTCAGTTCAGCTCCAGAGTTCAAGACGGACAGAGCTCTGACAAGGTAGTGGCAGCTGTGTGCTGGGTGAGGATTCGTCCTCAGGAGTAAAACATCAAGGAACACGATTTTAAGCTGTTTGTTTAATACAGAATCAGCAACTGGGTAATAAGGACGTTAACTCTGAGTGAATAGAGTGCGTCTCGGTTTTGACATTGGGATTTCGCTCTGAGGCAGAAGAGAGTTCTCAAAAACCAGGGAGAGGGAAGTCACCTCAGGTGTATTGAGTGATCCCTATTAAGGCTGAGAAGAATTAGTCTCTAGAGTCCTGAGTAATCCCCGTCCAGTTTAGGTGTTAAACTGGTGAAGAGGGTCAGGTAGTTCCTTACTCCAGAAACTGAAACTAGAGTGTGTTTTAAAGTCAACTCAAGTGAAATCTAAACCAGAAACTGACAAACAAAAACAAGCCTCTTATGTCAGGGAAACAAAGATCTAGCATCCTGAAGTGAATGTAGCCATACCATCTGAAGAACCATCTAGAAGAACCAAGCCTCTCTTGTGTGTGCTTGTGCATACACACACACACACACACACACACATTTGTGAAGTGTCTACTCTCTGTTTGTTTTTGGAATATCCTAATACCCTTCTGAAATCCAAGTCTACCTGCCTAAACCCTCATCTTGCCTTTCTGTTATAAATAAATTCCTGTTGTTTTAAACTTTTACCACAAGCCTCTGTGTGCCATCAAATTTCTGACAGACCTAATTTCCCTGGAAAAAATCCAAGTCTCCCTTCAATCCGTCACAATGTGCAATTACATTCAACATCCAAAAGACATTGAAATTAAAGCAAGGACTAGCTTTTAGGGCCACATTAGACAAGCTGCTGGTGCTTCTGTGATTCAATATCTGATAAATGTCTGTAAATAACAGCCATATCGAGGAGATGATTTTGCTTGGGACCCATGATATCTGTTCAGACATTGGAAGATAAGATTGTGCAGGATGTATCTTTTTCATGGGATATTCTCTCCTCCTTCCAAAAATGAAACGACACCAGAGGTGGAACTACCAAGGATACACTTTTTTAAATGGGAGGACACTAAATAAATATTCCCCAAAATAAAATACATACTGGCATACAAAAATGTTACACTCTTGCAGCAGCAAGAATTAGCGAGAGCAACAGGTTTTGGTATAGAACATAAAGTAAAATATTTGGGAATATGGTTAACCTCTAATAATTTTAACCTATTTAAAAATAATTATGAAAAAACATGGCAACAAATAAATACCGATCTGACAAATTGGGGAAAAATACAATTATCGCTGTGGGGTAGAGTATCGGTAATTAAAATGATGGTATTACCCAGGATGCTTTTCTTATTTCAAAATTTACCGATTATTAAGGGGTTCAAAGTTTTTAAAATTTGGAAGAAGGATATTCAAAAAATTTTGTGGGGAAAAGGAAAACATAGAATAGCGTATAAAAATCTGATTCAATTAAAAGAAACAGGAGGATTAGGTTTACCTGATTTGCAACAATATTATGAGGCTTCCTGTTTTCTCTGGTTAAGAACTTGGATTAAATTAGAAAATTATCGATTATTAGAGTTAGAAGGGTATAACCTTCGATATGGTTGGCATGCATATTTGTGGTATGAAAAGGAAAAGGTAAATAGGGATTTTAAAATTCATATTATTAGAGCTGGGTTATTCCAAATTTGGACAAAATATAAGAAGATTTTAGAAAAAACAGCTCCGGGGTGGATTAACCCAATAGAAGCTTATATGAAGAGGGGAATACAGTTAAATTTAGATATAGAGATGTATAGGGGTATTATTGAATGGAAGGAGAGTAAATGGGTTTTAAAAAGCAGGGAAGAACTAAATATAAAAGACTGGTTTTTATATTATAAACTACAAGATATTTTTAATAAAGATAGTCAACTTGGATTTAGTAAAAATAAATCCGAGTTAGAAAAGATATTAGATAAAGGAAATAAAGGACTGATTGGTAGGATGTACAAATTATTGATGACAATTAATTTGGAACAAGAAAGAATTAAACCAGTCATGATCAAATGGATGCAGGATTTAGGATTCAACATAGACTTGGATAAATGGGAAAACTTATGGAAGAGGGAGTTTAAATTCACAATAACTAATGAAATTAGAGAAAATCTCTATAAAATGTTTTATAGATGGCATATAACGCCAATTATGATATCTAAAATGAACAGTCAAGATAAAGGAATCTGTTGGAAATGTGAAAAAGAAAGAGGATCTTATATGCATGTCTGGTGGACTTGTAAAAAAATTAAAAAAATTTGGAAAAAAATAGTGAAAGAAACAAATAATTTGATTAATAGTAAAGTGAAAAGAAAACCATTATTTTGTTTACTGGGAATACCCTCAAACGATATTCATGATCGGGACAGGATTATTTGCCAATATAGTTTTGCTGCTGCAAGGATTGTGATAGCTAGAGTTTGGAAACAAACAAGTAAACCAATTATAGAATGGAGAGAGAAATTGTGGTTATATATGAGGATGGCCAGATTAACGGAAATTCTGCACGGAAATGATTTGGAAGAATTTAAGCTAACATGGTCTAAGGCCACCTCATATTGGGATAAGCTGGCAAAAATGGATTTTACTTTGTTATTTAGTGAGCTATAGAAAATTATCTTTTAAGTAATATAGAATTTAGATAACTAATAAATAAAGCTACCGGACACTTCTACGGAAGTCATGGTGATGGGTCACTTTTGGTGGGTGGGGGGAAAGGGTATTTTTTGATGAGTGTATTAAAAAAATGAAATGTATTCAATATGTTATGTGAATACCCTTTTATATCTATATCTATATATATTCTTTTTTTCTTTTTTTCTTTTTTGTATTGTAAAATTCAATAAAAAATTATTTAAAAAAAAGTATATGGTATATTGTTTCAGAAACACTTATACTCATTTCAAATGGTTTGAAACATAGCACATTTTATGTAATAGTACTTTATAGTACTTTATTTTATGAAAAGAAGAGACCAGTATTCTGAAATGTCTCAAAGAGTAAGGGAGACTATTTTGCGCCTTCATTATAGCTCTCAAAGTGCAATATTAAAGAGATATTTGCTTGGTAGGTTTAATCATCCATCAAGCATGAAAGTGGATATTATCTATTCCATAATGATTTGTGATGGTTCTGAATCAACCAATATTCCAAGAACATGCAAATTAGGAGAGACATAGATTAAAGCTTTGGGTATGGAATAGAATAAAGCAGAACAAAAGTAAAGGAATAGCAAGAGATATATGGGGAAAATAATGAACCAATGAAATAAAAGTGTATGTTCTATAAAAGTACATTTCTCAGAAAAACTTTCAAGGGCGGGATAAAAATTGAATTAAAGAAACATAAATAAATAAATAAATAAATAAATAAATAAATAAGAAGTAGTTCTGTTTTTAGGAACCTTTTGACTTCAATGGAATCTGCACGTGTGAGGGACGGAAAATACATTTCTATTCCATATGACAGTCTAATATTACTCTAACTGCTGCATTAAATTATAATTTACATGCTATGATTGCCACCTTGAACACAAGGGTCGGACTATTGTGTCACACTCAGTATTACCTACTTTGAGTGGCAACAACTCTTCCAAATCTCAGGAAAGAATCTTTCACTTGATCTGCTTATCAGGAGATGCTGGTGATTGAACCTAGGAGGACCTTCTGCTTACAGGGCAGATGCCCTACCACTGAACCACAGCCCTAGATCAGAGATCACAGATTGGTGATGCCCTCGACCAGTGAGGAGCAAACACTTGGCCAAAGAGCAACTATTAGGAACCCCTTGACATACATGAACAAGCATCTACATAATCACAGGGAACAACCTGCAATTCTGTATTTACTTTTGTGACAAAACTGGGATTAGAAAACCAGGGGAAGTCTCGCAATGGAAATGGGTTGGACCCGCAGGCGGGAGACAACCATGCATTATGACAACAGAGATTCGCTACATTCACGGGATAATTGCAAGACAAAACAGCCATGCATTTTCAACCCTTGAGCCAGCTACCTGAAACTGACTTCCATCAAGATCGAACTCAGGTTGTGAGCAGAGCTTTGACGGCAGTACTGCCACTTACCACCTTGTGCCATCGGGCTCTTTTTAGCCTTAGTCATACTACCTACTTAAAGATGACCCATTGTTTAAAGCAAAAATTATTTATTTCAGCAAATACCTCCCCCCCTTTTCTATGGCCAAGATATGGTCTAAGCTCTTGTAATAGGGTATAAGGAACCAGTGAAGAGCTGGAGAGAGTGCTTTCCTTTGACCCAAATTTTCCAGTTCAGGATACTATAGCCTCTTAGGGGTTTATACAAACCAATTTCCTCATACTCGTCTGGCCCCTGCTTAACTGCCTCTCAAGTGCTCTTAACAGCCCAAAGCATCCTCGTTCTTCAAGCTGTTTGAAGGGTTCCCCCCTTTCTTTAATTTCCATAGTAACGTTTTTCTATATACCTGGGGAGTCCTCTGGCTATGGGGGACTCCTATGTCCCTACCTTGTCTTGGATGGCTTCCACATGACAGTGTTTTCCCAAACACTACATTTAAAGGGTGCATCATGCTCATTGTGAACACAAAGTTTCCTAAGTCTGTGGTGTTCTCTAGATGTTAAATTAGGCAGGAATCTTTATTCTGTAATTAATAATACTTCATTAACATTATTATCCAGAAAACTCCATTTGTAGAAAGCCTTGTTCTTGCCTGATAACCACACACCTCCCTTAGTTTCTGTTCAGTTCTTTCCCACCCATCACTTAAAGGAACCTCATCCTCTCAAAGGCTTTCTCACAGAGATGAATCAGAGGAGGAACTGTTGGGTGGGGGTGGAAGGAGGCGGAACAGAGCTTTGCTTTCAAAATGGTGGAGCTAATCTCTGCATCACCCACCCAGCCCTGTAACAGGATTATGTTTTGTTTTCCTAGTTCAGCCTCTATATAGCATTGCATGGCAGTTCAGCTGGGAAGGAGAAAGGGTGGGTTGCCAGACCGAGGGGGGTAGAAATGGTTGTCATTGCCTCAGAGCTTTTTCACTAACACAATGGAGACAAGGAGGGAGGGGAAGGGGGACAGCAACAGCAGGAAAAGGTGTGCAGGCAAGGTGTGTGTATGCTGTTCTTGCCTGCTTCCACACCACTTGCTGCTGTTGCAGTAGTGGCAGGGGTGTGTTTTCCTGCTTTGGCACAAACCAACTACCTTACCATCCAATCTAATAAAACAAAATAATTATGATTGCATAGAATTCCAATTGATAATACCTAGCATAAGTTGGTGGGTGATATAGAATCAGTTTTAATGGGTACATTTTTGTAATTGTCCCCATTTTTTAAAAAAAAATCTATATAGGTCATAATCTAGCTCATCAGAGAGAAAGAGCTCAGACCGCTCCCTGCTATACTCATTTTCTAATTACCAGGAGGTGGGTTTTCTTTATGTGGTGGAACATGTATGAATGTGATTCTCCATCTGTAATTTTCATTCTGCTTCCTGAGGATTCTACCACTATCTTGGTTGTTCTTCAGTATGTGGAAACTAGACCAATAGATCAGAGGAGTTATATCAAAGCTTTGTAGGCTTGTTTGCCAGGGACTCTCTCTTTGCTTAAGAGGGGGAAAATACTCCAAAGCCTTTCACTTGGCAGGTTTGAAAATACACTGGAAATTATTGCCCTGCTTTGAACATTGGCTGAAAAACACTAATATCAGTGCAGAGCTGATGGCATCAATCAAGCGTCTTCAGAGATGCTTCATTTGATTGTTTGGAGATATGAAAAATCAAAAAAAGTAACCAGACCAAGCAATTCCAGATACTTACAGTACATTAATCAATGTAGAATGAACTGTTTTTGACTCTGGGCATAATGGTTTAGAAGACACTTTCCAAACAAATAGGCAGCACTGGCTTTTATGTAATGACAAATTAAGCAAGGATTGCAACTGCTGTATTAAAAACAATGTAGAAATTCTTATATGAGAAGGTAGCAGGGTGGGAAAGTGTCCACACATTTGAATTGGTTGTTACTAAAACTCATGTAAAGATCTTTTTTTTATTTCTGTCTGACCTTGAGTGTGACAAAACTTCATGTAAGGGTCAAGTGTATGAAAGAGCTTCCATTTAAAGTTATCTAAGTATGGTTTAAACTGGTTTTCAGAATGAAATACTAGCTGAAGTTTGTATTTACTTCATACACAATCACTTTAACCTTGCCATTTGCACAGCGGATGTCTTCTTCACAAGAATACAGAAGCTATAGGCTATAAATCTTTATAAGATAAGCTGTTCATTCCTTGTTTGTCAAAATGCTGCTGGAAGCTGCATCAAAGAAAACAATTGCCATCCCAGAGCAAATGTCTAGTATAAGTGCTGATCCTGCAGTCCTGGGAGTTTGGATTCAGTGAATTTTACCCAGGGAAAAAAATATTGTGCATTTGGCACTGCTGCAAGGAAATCTTACATCTCATTCTTTAAGGCATTAAATGCCTTTAGGTCCAATTCACACGTGCGTTCAGAATTTAGCTAATCCAAATTAAAGATGAACAGATCAGGTTTGTTAACATCAAAAGGGTAACTAAGTCAAAATGGTTGTTCCAGCTTTCAGAATCAGACCAGATCTGTCCATTATCCTTGAGGTGGCACAAAACCTGCAGCTGCAATTTACCTTCAGTTTCTTCTTCCTTGAGCTAACTTTAATGTTGCTGCTGGGGCAGTGAGAGATATGGGAAGGACATTGATTGGAAACTGTGATTGAGCAGATACAGTCTTTACTCCAATGCAAAACTGGGTTGTTTCACAGGTGTGTCATTAATAAAGGGGGGGCGCGCTTTACAGTTACAGTTGTATCCAGCATTTTTTATTTATAGTCTGACTTTCTCTGTAGGACTTTGTGGCTCCACAGGGGGGCAGCAAGACATCGTAAGTATCTTCCATGGTCAGCAGAGACTCTCCTGAACTCAATGGTGCTCATTAAAGATCCCTTTGTTGCCAATAATCACATTCACAAACTATCCACACAAGAAGTTTCCTTCTCTGCCTGCTTTGCTTCTTTAAGACATCAGGGAACTGAGCTTTGCCTCTACCATGGGGCAGTTTCCATCAGACCTACCAAAGTCTGGTTACCTTATCTTGCCCAAGGTTCCAGCTTCTTCTCTATGTTCCTTTCCCTCCCTTCTCTGTGCCTTTTCAGCCTTTCCCAGCCAGCTTGCCTTCCTCTCCCGCTTGTCTCTCTTGACATCTCCCTTTTTACACCTGGGGCTCCATCCATGGAGGCAAAGTCCAGCACTGCTCCTCCCATTGCTGAGCCTTTAATCTCTTATTCCCTTCCTTGCCTTGCACCACCCAGTT
Organism: Euleptes europaea; assembly: GCF_029931775.1. NCBI lineage: Eukaryota > Metazoa > Chordata > Lepidosauria > Squamata > Sphaerodactylidae > Euleptes > Euleptes europaea. The sequence continues at coordinate 50,235,058 of NC_079313.1, read as the reverse complement.
TTGGAGCAGCTGCTGCCTTTGGCCCAGAAGATGGGGCCTCCTCTGGCCTCTGCTGCTGCCTCTGTGCTACAGACTCAAAATAATAATTTCTCTCTGTGTTAATATATTATGTACGTGTAGGGTTGCCATCTTTAGGTTGGGAAATTCCTGGAGATTTTGGGGGTGAAGCCTGGGGAGGGTACTCAGCGGAGTATAATGCCACATGCTGATCAGCATTCCTGATCAGCATTTTGCCTGGTCACTTGGACAGAACTCTCACTCTACATCATTAGAGTGCTCTGGACTGGAACCATTCTGGCTGTTGGGCATGATCCTCAAGGTAAGAGAGGGAAAGTACATGGCAGAAAGCAGACTTGGGGGAGAGGCAAAGTTTGTTTGACCTAAATCTAATCTAACCCCTGGAAATCCGTGGCATATTTGGCAAAAAGGGAAAGAGGGTCTGCTTATGTTCTTTGTAAAGTGGGAAGTGCTGCCATGTTGCTGGGGGGCGGGGTCAGCCAAAAAGGTTTCTGCTCCATTTATCCCTCCCCCCTCCCCATCAAAATAGGCAAAATATGCTTTGCAAAGTGGAAGTTATGAGCCTCCCTCCCCCAAAAGTAACAAAGTAAAAAAAAAAAAATACACACATGAAGAAGGATATGATGAGGAAAAAAACCAGCTCTCTCTTCTCATCTAAAAGCAGCGCTGGGGGGGGGGTGCCCATTTACATCAGAAATGTAGGTAGAGGTATAAAATGTTTTATAGATGGTATCTCACTCCAAATAAAATTCAGAAGATGAATTACCCCAAAGGGAAACAAGGAGCATGTTGGGAGTGTCAGGAGACTGACGGTTCTTACTTTCATGTCTGGTGGACTTGTTCGAAGCTACAATCATATTGGCATGGGATTCATGGCGAGTTACAAAACATGTTCCAGAAAAAATTCAGCTTGAATCCTAAAAGTTTCCTACTTGGCATAATGCCACCACAACTAAAAGACTTATTTAAATATGCCACAACAGCGGCAAGAGTAGTTCTTGCAAAGAGATGGAGACAACCAAACATGCCAGAGATAGATGACTGGAAAGATAAAATGATGGAATATGCCACAATGGCTAAAATGGCTCATATGATGAATATGACTGATGAAGAAACCCTTGAACGGTTTAATGAAAAATTGAGTTTGTTTTATAGGTATATAGAAACCAGTAGTTGAAATTTTATAAAATGGTATAAACACTGTTCGAAGCAAAGTGAAGTTGTTTAGTAGAACAATAATAAAGGTTCAATTATTGATTATAGCAAAATGAATATTTTTATAGGAATAAGATACTCTTTTTTGAGGTAACCATGATGTAATTCCTTTTTATGCTGAATCGCTACTATTATTTTTTTACAAATAATAGTCTACACACAAACGGTCCCCTAGCCCTTCTCTTCTTTCCTTTTGTACCCCTCTTTTTGAAAATAAATAAATAAATAAATATAAAAAAAGAAATGTAGGTAGAGATAGGGTAAAAAAAATATCAGGGAGAAGGGAGGTAAAGTCCATGCTACTACTCCATGATTTAGCATGTGCAGCATTTCATTCTTTTTAAGAAAACCCATCAGATCATTCAGTTTCCCAGAAATGCTGTCAATGAAATCATTTTCAAGGCTGGCATATTCAGGAGAATGCACCTCTTAGTATTTTTCTAAATACCATAGCTAAACTAAGCAATTATTATCTTAAAAAGTACAGAAATTTGTACAGAATTTAATGTACACAAATTATACATAATACAACATACTAAAAATAATTTAAAATATAACATCTTAGAATATCAAGATGATTTTCCTTGGTGTGGTAAACTGCACCCGACCCTACCAAAAGTATAGTTGGAACATTATAATACCAGTATTTGTATACTTCAGTAATTCAGCATCACAAAACATTTTGTGTAAATGAGAATATCATTCTGGGTAAACTGATCACTAGTAGGGGAATCAATATTACCAAATCCATTACTGGATCTGTTTCATACTAAAGACAATGGTCATGGAAATTCCTGAACATTTGGAAATTAATATTTGGCCGTCAACTACTGGTGCATTTCTACTATCTTTGACACACTATCCAATACATTTTTGAGAGAAATTTTGAATTTCAAGAAGAAGCCTACATTATTGTTATAAGTCTCATTTTATGTCAACAAGAATCAGCATGTTTTACAAAAAATGGGATACCAAACAAATTTTTGGAGGTGTAGCCCTGCCCCATGGAAGTTTTTTTTTATGTCAGCTGTAGGTACATATCACTATGGTGTAATATTCATGCAACAAATTTCATTGATTTGGCGTGGAATGACTGACCTACGCCCCTCAGCACAGGCATCGTTATATGCAGTTTTCCTGGTAGAAGTATAATATGGTCAAGGTCCTGATTCATTTGCAGTTGTTTTGGGAGATATAAAGAAGCCCACTTGTCCCAATTTGTATAAAAACATTATTTTATTGAGCGTTTTTTTAAACAAGTACCACCTTAACTGATTTCTTATCAATTCATATTTCATATAATCATTAAAAATCTAAATACTTTTAATTTGAACTATGAATGGTTGATACAAGACCATTAATAACAGTCATAGACAATTTACTGAACAAAGGTTGTTGGCTATGTTATGGCACCCAAGGTGTAGGCCATATTTTCCTCATCATTTGAGAGTCTCAAATGTGGAACTGCTTGCCTTCTGGCGAGTCTAAATACCATGGAGTGCTTTTTGATGCTCTTGGAAATCCATGAAAAAGCATATAGGCAATAATGCATAGTCAAAATAGAAGTACCTTTCAATATCTTCCATCCATCAACAGCTCGTAACTCCACTGTAGTCATATTGTTGCATCAAAGGACTAGCAAATTTTCCAATTTTCTAACTTGAATGTCAGTATCCCTAATAGTAAATCATATCTAAGATCTTTCTAGCATCAAGACAGTGCTATCTTCCATATTGGTTATCTTATCAAAGAATGGCATTAGATTAGCTTGATGTAATTGATCCCCAGCTTGCCATGAATGATTGAATGAACCCACAGTGTTACTTATCACACAGTTCTTTGCCAGTGGTCAGCAACTGACCTTCTAATTAGGAAGCCAAGTACTTTCCCTGGAATTGAAGTTGAACTGATTAATAGGTAATTTGGTTGGTGCCTCTTGATTTTACCCCCATCAAAGCATTTCCACTTTTTAACCCTTTGTAGATCCAAGAATTATCTCCTGTATTTCCTATTTCACAGATGATTGGCAAGTGATTCCTAGTGAACATCAAGCAACAAACAAGCAAACAAAAACCAGTGTGCTGTGAAGGGCTCAGGTATCCTTACACAATTCTCAAAAGCTTTCCATCATGACATAAATTTATTTACTACCTTAAATATTTCATATAAAATTAATTATACCCATCTAAAGGGGAAAGCAGCAGCATACAGTTGTACCATGCACATTTCTCAACTATGGTGGGTAACCTGGTTCTAGGAATCCCTTCATCCTTTCCGTTCTCTTGTAGTTTTTTTTCCAGGTGTCAGCTTTATTTATTTATTTTTAAATTTTAATTTTAACACGAACAAACAAACATTAACAGCTCATTCCTGAGCCTTTCAGTAGCCAGGGACAGTGTGGCCAAGGCACCACCACAGCACTTCCAAAGCTGTCCTTGGCTGCCAAAAGGCTTTAAAAAGCCTTAAAAAAATTTTTTTGCTGAAAATGGGGCATTTCCCCCATTGAAAACAACAAGGCTGCATCAAGAAAAACCAGGCACAGAACCCTGTTCCTGGAGGGGGCGTTCCCAGCCTGAAAGGGCTCAGGAAGTTGCCTACTGGCAGCTCTACCCAGAACACCCTAGGAAACCCCCCCCCCGGGACAATGGCACAGCGATTTGTGCTGGTTGGATGCCAGCAAGAGGCCAAGCCGACGTCCCAGGACTGTGCTCCCACGCCAGCGCAGGGAGGCCAGTGTGAGTGCCCCCACACCGGCATCCCTGCCTCTCTCAGCGGCACAAGTAGCTCAGGTGCCGGCACAAGCAGCCCAGACAGAGCTTGGGAATGGGCTGTTTAGCGTAAACAATCATAATATTACAATATATGTGGAGCTTACTATTTAAAATTACGTTTCAGCTATTAACTTCTTTGAATTGTTTTTTAAAATTACATTTCAATTAACTTCTTTGAATTACATTACTTTTTCTCAATATATTTTTCATATCTGATAACATATTGATTATTAAACATATATTACCTAAATCTTTCTTATTCTGTTTTAATTTAATGTAATTCTTTTCTTAATTTTAGCTATATAATTAAAAAAAAACATTCAGTTTTTCCTGAAGTTCTGAAATTGATCTGTTATGTATAAGAGATGTTAGTTTTGCCATAATTGCATACTCTGTTAGTTTATTGATCCATTCAATCAAATCTGGTTATTTCTCGGATTTCCATTTTGCTGCATATATCACTTTTGCCGATGTCACCATGTACCTAAATAGTTCGTTATGTGTTTGGGGGATATTACTTGGCAAAATATTTAATAACATATTTTTTGGATCCAACGCAAACTTAAATTTTACTATCTTTTACATTTCATCGTGTATCATTATCCAATATTTTCTTGCTTTCTTACATGTCCACTGCATATGATAAAATGTTGCATCTGTGTTATGACATTTCCAACATTCCCCATTAAAGTATTTTGTTTGCTTTTGCTATATCTTTAGGTGTGATATACCATCTGAAGAACGTATTATACCAGTTCTCTCTTAATACTTGACATTTGTAAACTTGATTTATTTAGTCCAAAGACTCTCCCACTGACTCATATGCATACTTCCTCCAAAGTTTTGCATCCATTTTATCATACAGTCTTTGATGTGCTCTGGTTCAGTATCATATTGTAATATCAATTTATAAATTTTCCCTAATCAATGTTTTAAGTCTCCAGTAATTAGTTGTTCAAAAGTCATCGTCTTTCTTAAGTATCCACCTTCTTTTGTTATTTGTTCTCTCAGTTTTGGAGCCACTTGATGATATAATAACCACAGAATATTCTTTCTTTCATGAAGATGTCAGCTTTATTGTACTTCCTGACATTTTTTAAAAATCCTCCTGTCTGCGACATGTCCTATTTAGGGGATCAAGTCTGAGTGAATGGTGACTTCAAGGTGAGGGTTAGCCAAAGGGAGCAGACATTTTGGATGCAGCCTGATGCCAGCACGCCTGACACTCTTTGCAGCCAAGTAACATGTAGGATGACAAAAGAGCCTTCTGTATTATCTGACAGTGTTATCCAAATATTATCGGATGTAGTCTTGTTTAGTAGTATTATGACTAAGCATTTTTTGTGAGATAACACTTCCTGTTTCTTTGAGGTATAACTATGCAAAGAAGAATGTATTGGAATACAAATGAATTCAGTAACCATTTCACTGCAACAAGAAATGTTCCTACTCACCTTTGATTGGCCCATCACACACAATGCCCAAGATTTCCTCTAAACCAAATGTTCAACAACAGAAACAGAACAGGGGAAGGTTGTAGGGTTGCCAGGCCCTCGTTGAAGTAGATATTACCTCATCCCCAGGTCCCATTGCCCGCCACTGTTTGGACCAGAGGTGGGAGGATTATTTTTTTTTAAAAAAAATACAGCCTTGTGTATTCATCAGTTTTTACCAGAAGTGACAATAGGCTTTACCATAGAGTTTCCATTAATTTCCAGCATCACCCTTTGTCACTTCTGGTAAGAACTTCTGGTAAGTACACGAGGCTGCATTTTTTTAAAGTCTCCTGAGACACTGTGCCGCCCCCCCACAATCCTTGGCAGTTTGTCCACACGTCTGCCTTCCCTCTGTGTTTTCACAGTTGTGGAGTCATGCCTTCAATCATGAGGATTTTCAAGGGAGGGTGCTGTCATCATAGATACTGTCATTGGTGGTGTCACAGCAACCCCCTCTTTAAAAACAGCACTAAAATATCAATATAAGTTGAGTATCCCTTATCCAGACATCCAATATCCAGACTGATTAAAAAAACAGACGTTTTGAACTAGCATGCAGGTATAACTCACAGGCCCTCAGCAGCACCATTGATGGTTCAATATACACAAAATTATTTAAAAATATTGTTTAAACTTATATTCAGGCTATGTGCATAAAGTATATATAAAACATAAATGACTTTAGTGTTTAGACTTGGGTCCCATCCCCATGATATCTCATTATGTATATGCAAAAATTCCACAATACAGAAAGTTCTGAAATACAGACCACTTCTGGTCCCAAGCAGCCCGGATAAGGGATACTCAACCTGTATATCACTAGAGCATTGTAACAATAGGCTTAACAGTTTCTCTAAATTCCCAGCTTTATTTTTTTAAGTAAGTGTCTAGCTCCTAATGGAAATATGCCTTTTTCCTTATATTTCCAAGAGGAAATAAATAAATTATAAAATAAAAGCTGGAAATTCAGATAACCTGCTAAACCTATTGTTACATTTATATCATTTATATCAATATTTTACTGCTATTTTAAAAAAGAAAATGAAATCACTCGTCTTCAGTATGGAGCGGGGGAGAAGGAGTGGTTTGATCATGACAATCGAATCATCATTAAGTGGGCTGGAGGTGGGTGGGAGTGGGCAGGACAAAGAAAACGGGCAGAAACATTATGCACAAGGGAAAAGCAGTCTCAAAATCAGCTTCCAGAAAAAAGATTAGGGTAAAAGTGATCTCAAAAGAAATTGAAAAAACCCGAGGGGAAAAAAAACTTAAGTGAAAACTAAAGGCACAAAATGCACACAGAAATTGGGATAAAGCAGTATGAGGCCAGAACTGATGGGGAAAACCCATGCAGAAAAGCCCAATGAAATATAAAATGTGTCCTGAAGGAGTTCTGTTACAGTGAATGGAGCTTCTGCTAACAGTGATTATTTGAACATCTGATTTACATCCCAAAGAGAAAAACAAAATCAAAGGCTGAAGTTACTTGCCCGCCACAAGTAGAGTTCAAAGCAAACAACTTTTGAAATTAATTAGGTATCAGATGAGACCCTTGAGGGTAAACAAACCCTGTTCCTATTATCATGGACTGCTATTGATTAAAGTATGGTTACTCCTTTGGGATGCCAACTTTTAACCTAACAAATTATGGTCAGTCTATTCATATCCAGAAAGTAAGATATAAAGGCACTGATTGCTCCCTTGCAGTTTAAACACTGGTATTTTATTTTTAGACTTGTTAGTCTCTTGCCATGAAAACCCCAAAAAGGGGTCGCCATAAGTCGGCTGCGACTTGACAGCACTTTACACACACACATCCTGCTTCTTGCCAGGATTTCATTTTTTGTCTAGGCATATCATTTTAAAGTATGGGTTTCTAATGAAATAAGTTTACTGTTGCCTACATATTTCTCTAAACTTCATTTCCAGTTGTGACTAACAATTGGATCAAATAAGGTGTTTTTCTGAAGGGGGAGGAGGAGATCCCTATGAATACCCCCCCCAAAAAAGAGGCTATGCTGGAGATCACTAGACCAGTATGTACAAAGCCAAATGGGACAGGGGCTTTATTAAGGAAGGGAATTAGTAGAGATTGAGAGAAAATGCTGACTGGATCCAACCCACTATGTATTACAGTTCCACAAAGCATCTTTTTCTGGCTAGAATTGTTGCTATACCTTAAGGAAAGTACATGGAAAACAACCCTTGTCCAAAGTACCCTTATATACAGACATTAAAGGGTTAAAGACCACTTCCATAGCATTCAGGTACATTCTGGAGATAAACTATCAGGCAACACATTCTTCATCCCCAGAAAGCACTGCGTCTCAGACTCAAAGGGGCATTTTTCACGGTAGATTTTGCTTCTCTTTTGCCACGGACCAATAAAAAACCCGATTTTCATGGCGGCAATTTATCCCTGTCAATTATCTGTAGTTTTGGTTTTTAATGGGAACAAAGCACGCTGTATTTGACAACGGTTTGGTCTGTCCCTTTTGCAGGAGGCCTCCCCTTCCAACAAGCTCATTGTTTATGCCTGCCCCCAACTCTGCCCCAACTCCGCCCAACAGATTACGTCGTGCGGTTCACCAGCCCCAGCGCAAAAAACAAGCACCAGTCCCTCTGGCCTCCTCCATTTTTCTTCCACCCTCACTCTGTTCTGCTTTTGGAACAGTCAGATTCTAAATGGGGGGGGGCAAGGCAGTGCTTTCCTCAAAGCTTCCCTCTATTTTCTATAGGTGTGGAACCCATTGCCCTTTAATGAAAGACAGGATTGGGGGGGGGGCAGGAATTGCATCCATGTGCCAAGAGGTGTGCCTTGGATCCAAGGTGTGCCTTGGATTTGCCGCTCTCTAGATGCACATTTTCCCAATCCTAATTCTCAAAACTCTTCTTGGGGGCTGATTGTTGAGTTTTGAGAATTTGGATGGGAAAAGGGTGCATCTAGAGAGCAGCAAATCCAAGGAAAAACCTCCCGTGCATAAATTTCCACTGTAAACCTCTTGCATTAAAGCCAGTGCATCGTGAGAGAGAGGAGGGCTACTGGCTTGCTTGCCGGCCCCGATCCAGCCAGTGTGCATGGCGGGGGGAGAGGAAAGAAGACCCCTGGCTTGCGCGCCGACCATGATCCGGCCCCAGTGCATCATGAGAGAGAGCAGGGCTCCTGGCTTGTGCACCGGCCCCGATCCAGCCAGTGTGCATGGCGGGGGAGAGAGGAAAGAAGGCCCCTGGCTTGCGCGCCGGCCATGATCCGGCCCCAGTGCATCGTGAGAGAGAGGAGGGCTCCTGGCTTGTGCGCTGGCCCCGATCCAGCCAGTGTGCACGGTGGGGGGGGAGGAAAGAAGGCCCCTGGCTTGCGCGCTGGCCATGATCCAGCCCCAGTGCATTGTGAGAGAGAGGAGGCCTCCTGGCTTGTGCGCCGGCCCCAATCCAGCCAGTGTGCATGGCGGGGGGGAGAGGAAAGAAGGCCCCTGGCTTGCTCGCTGGCCATAATCCGGCCCCAGTGCATCGAGAGAAAGGAGGGAGACCCAGAGCAGACTGGCTGCCCCTCTTCAGAAGAGTGATAGGAGGGAGTTTTGCCTTGGGTTTTCCGCTCTCAGGATGCACATTTTTCCCATCCAAATTCTCAAAAATCCCCCCTCCCCGCTGGGGTAGAGGGGCCAACAGCCCCTTCCCTTGAACATCCCCACCATGGCTCCAGATGCCCTAGACCGAGCTGCCACCACCACCACCCCCAGCGCGCGAGGCGCACATGGCATGGCCCCGCCGGACTCCCCATGGAGCCGTCCGTCCGACGTCCCCCTGGGCTTGGAGGTGTGGGCCCAGCTCCAAGGCCCATCCTGGGCGAGGGGCAGGGAAGGCGTGCCGCCTGCCCACCTGCCAGCCTCCGGGACGGAGAGAAGTGCCAGGATTCTAGGCAGGCAGGCAGGCAGGCAGCAAAAGGGGCGGTATTCTTGTCCGAGCGCGAAACTCCCCATCCAATCACTGTTCTTGGAGGAGGAGAAAGTAGACGTCACGGGCAGGGGCAGCGGAACTGAAGCAAACAATTCTTCATGAGCCTCTGAGCCAAAAAAAAAACACGCGCCAACAGGAAAGGACGCCTCAAAAGTGGTTTCAGTTGCCTCAGTTATAACACTGCTTTTATTGCTCATTCTGGGAAAACGCAGACCTACAATGAATAACCAAAAATTTGCACCGACACAAATCAGATTTGAAAGCGCAGCAAAGCTCTGTGAAAAATTCCCCAAAATCTTGTAAGGCAATAGCCCATCTTGTCAATTTTCAATTCTGGTTCTGGGTGTGATTCAGACACTCAAGAGGCAAATGATCGGTCTGCAGCTTAAAAACAGGGCCTGATCTAAGGAGGTGAGGGGGCAGGTGCCCCAAACAGTGGGCAGAGAAGGGGAGGTGGATGAAGGTGGGGGAGGCTCAATTGCCCAGAAGAAATGGCTCGTTCTGCAGTGCACATGCCCCATTCCCCCAATTGGGCTGCTGCTAGGAGGTTGGGGAGGCTCAATTGCCCAGCAGAGATGCCTCGTTCTGCAGCATGCATGCCCCGTCCCCCAATTAGGCTGCTGCTAGGAGGTGGAGGAGGCTGAATTGCCCACAAGAGACAGCTCATTCTGCAGCGCACGGGCCCCATTTCCCCGATTAGGCTGCTGCTAGGAGGTGGGAAGGGAGAGCTGGGCCTCAGAGGGGAGACACAGCCCTTGGTAAGGCAGAAGCTGTGGCTGTAAGTCAGGCAAGACTATGGAGAATGAAAAGGAGGGAGAGCGAAAGGTTCCTGAGGAGATGTTCAAAGATGTCAAGTAGGAGACACAGACACACACACCCGGTAACCTTCCTTGACCTTGCTAATCCCCCTCCTTCCCCTGTCCGAGGCATTCTCCACTCTTCCATCTGCAGGACTTTCCAATTCCTTGTCTTTCCATCCCCCTTTCAAGGACCGCATGTTGACAGTGGCCATGGTAGATATTGGGCACACAAGACTTCTGGGTGAGGCTTAGGGCGTGATCTAAACACTCACAGGGGGAGAAGAGTTTTGGGGGTTAATATCTGATCCACCCCTCCTTCCCACCCAGTTTGCTTTGTGCTCTGCTAAGGCACTGCAAGTCCTGGAGCAGCCTGGAGTCAAATGGGGTGGAAGAGGATGGACTCTTCTCTGCCCCCCCCCCCACTTTGGAACTGGGAGCTGTGTTATGCTTGGCTTTGCCAAAGGCCATGTGTAGATTGCCCCCTCATCTGATAGGGTTGGCCTTTTTGATTTTACACCTTGGGGAAGGGGGGGACAAAAATGGAGGGCCTGTTCACATGCATTATGTGCTATCAAGTTAATTCTGACTTATGAATCAGTGACCTCCAAAATGTCCTGTTGAAAGCATATGGGCCGCCTAAACTCCCGGACTGGACCTGGCAACCCAATATGCAGGCACACGACTACTGTTCCAGCAGCGCACCCGCCCCAAACACTACAGGACGGCCGCTGCGCGCTCCATTGAAACTGACACGGCCGCTCCTGCGAGCTCCGTGCAGCCAGCAGCTAGGAAACAGAAGCAAGGGCAACCTCCAGCGAACCTGAGAGACTCCATGTTCCTGTACAAACTCTGTTCCAGCCGCAGCCATGTCATGGAAAGCAGACAGTCACGTAGTCAGTGCCAACATTCCCCTTTCCCATTGCAACATCAGCAGCTTAATGGGCCATCAGCAGCGATCCTGATATCAGCGATGATTCGTTCTTCCAGTTATGCAGCAGCGATCCCCGGACGTTTTGCAGAGAACGCACCCATTGTTCCAGAACGTTAATCACTTCAGCAGAGATCTCCCGGTTCCTCCCGGATTGCAAAAGCCATTGGAATCAGAATAGATTTCAAAATTCTCACTACCCCACAGATTAATCATTTTGTTACCTTTTTGTCACCTGGGAACCTAGGAGGGGTAAACCCCCTCTCCCCGCCCCCAGAAAAACAGTATATCTGGGGTGCCCCCAGCCCATTATGTCACCTTAGGTCTTTCCTGGCACCCTGGCCGTTACTCTGTTGGTTTGGTTTTGCACAGCCTGACCACGCTCCCGCCCGCCTTGTTGGCCAAGTCTACAGACTTGCTGGCCAAGTCCCTTACCCCTGCCTTCGCTCTTAATTTCATTCTGTCTTAGTCTACATGAACTTGGACAACACCTCTTCGAGAACGGTAAATATTGCCCAATCAACGATCCCTGCCACGTTGGCATCTGTGCTTGAAATACTCTCTTTATTTCTTAGTTTCTTTGTATGTTTGTATGGATCACTGAATGAAAGAGACGACATTTACTCTTTTAATTCGGAATTCCCGTGTCTGTCGTAATTCTTAAAGGTCACAGTTAATGAGCTCTGGTATAGTTGGTTGATCTCGCTTTAAAAATATTAAAGTTACTGATCTGCTTAGCTAATTCCCCAATTAAAGAGCATTTCAGGTAACACTGTCATTAACAGCCTTGCTCAGATCATGCAAACTGAGGGCCGTGGCTTCCTCTATTGAGTCAATCGATCTCATTGTGTGTCTTCCTCTTTCCCTACTGTCTTCAACATTTCCTATCGTTATTGTCTTTTCCAGTGAGACTTTTCCAGTGACTAAAGTACAGTAGCTTCAGTTTAGTCATTTTAGCTTCTAGCAGAATAATTACAGATAAAGCAGATAAAGTTTTTCTTGGGCTGTACTTTATCAGGCTGCGACAGAGTGTAAGGTGTGTTTGGTGTTTCCCATGTCAAAATTATGTGTTCTGTATTTTTTTAAAAACTATCCGGGATAGGGTTGTGCATATCGATATGTGTGTGTAAAGCCCCATGGTGCAGAGTGTTAAGCTGCAGTACTGCAGTCAAAAGCTCTGCTCACGACCTGAGTTCGATCCGATGGAAGTTGGTTTCAGGTAGCCAGCTCAAGGTTGACTCAGCCTTCCATCCTTCCGAGGTCGGTGAAATGAGTACCCAGCTTGCTGGGGGTAAAGGGAAGATGACTGGGGAAGGCACTGGCAAACCACCCTGCAAACAAAGTCTGCCTTGGAAACATCGGGATGTGACGTCACTCCATGGGTCAGGAATGACCCGGTGCTTGCACAGGGGACCTTTACCTTTACCTAAAGTGCCGTCAAGTCGCACCCAATTCATGGTGACCCCTTATGGGGTTTTCAAGGCAAGAGTCTAACAGAGGTGGTTTGCCGGTGCTTTCCTCTGGCATATCGATATACCCAAACATAAACCCAAAATTAGCCGTTTCAGCAATATTTGGGTTTCGGGTTGACTGAATAACAAAATCTGGGAATTTGTCCAAAGCCAAATACGCGATTCCCGAAAAAGCCAAAACATTATTCAGCTTTTTTGGGTTTCAGCTATTTGCCTTCTGCGGAGTCTCCATTTTGTGGCCCTTGTTGCATTTAAAGGAGAGCTATTGCCTTTCTTCGTAATCCTGCCCCCTGGCTGGTTTCCAGGGCAACAGGAGGAAGGGAGCAGGCATATTGGGAGTGGCCAATAGGAAGGCTCACTGGAACTTCCCATGTGGCCACTGGAGCTTCCCATGTTCCCAGTTTACCTGGATTGCAATAGAGGACAACCCAGAGAGGGAAGGGAGGAGAGCCAGGAATTCTCAGTGGTCAATAGGAACCTAGGTAAGGAACTGGAAGAACAGTGTTCTTTGGCCAAACACAGAAGGTGTTTTTTGGCAGGAATTATTTTCAAACTTTTCTGTGCTTGGCCAAAGACTATAAAAGCAGGTCTGGTTCCCAGACCAGGCCATTCCTCACAGAGGTTGGAGAGAGTTTGGTGGCAAAGCTTGGCTTTAGCTCCTGCTGCCCGATTCTCCCTCTGCATCCTGGTGCATCATTCTGACCTGCTGGATTACAACCTGCTGTTTGGATTGGATTACTTACTGCCCTGCTGCCTGGAGAAGACATCCAAGGGTTTGAGATATCATCGTTTTCCTTTTAAACCTGTTGTTGTATTTGAGGCTTATTTTCTAAATTTTGCTAGAAGCCAGCAGGCCTTGGTCTGTTGGTTGGTGGGAGGGTTTGCTAGTTTGAGGGGTAATTTGATTATTGGGGTGGGGGCTGCTTCCATTTCTCCACTGCTAGCTGTTTCACAATTCCACTGTTTGAATTTTGGGGGATTCTCTGACTCAGATCTTGCTGACTTTCACCTGAAAGGAGGGGGTGATTTGATTATGGGGGGTGGGTGCTTGCTTCTATTTCTCCACTGCTTGCTGTTTCAAAGTTGCCTTGTTTGAATTTTGGGGATTTCTCTGCTTCAGATCTTGCTGGCTTTCACCTGAAAGGAGGGGTGATTTGATTGTTTGGGGGCACTGTTTTGTTGTTGTCATCATTGTTCTCATTGTTGGGTTTAGAGAGAGGGGTTTTTTGGCAGTTTGGTGTCTTCTTGTGTGAACTTCGCAATGTTTTCATATGGGGAATGGCGGCAACTTCAGGGTTTATGCAAGGAGAGTCCCGTCAAGCTACCCTGAAAATTTGGGAACTCTACCTCCAACCCCCACAAGAGCTTCGAAAAGTGTTTTCCATAGACTATAACTGGCCCGATTTTTTCGGTAAACCCGGAAATAAGCCAAAAACCCAAATTTACCGGTATTGGTATTCAGCTTATTTCGGGTTTACTGGGAAAAAAATTGGGCCAAATAAACCTGAACCCAAAATTTACTTTTTTTTTGGGGGGGGGGGTTTTGCACAACCCTAATCCGGGAAAAGGCTAGACTGAAAAACTTTATCCTTGGGTTGGGTTTTTATGTGTGCAGAGGGGTTGAGGGAATATTCAAATATTAAAGATAGATAAAATAATGTAAAAGTGTAATTATTCATTACCAGTTCATAAAGGTCAACATTATTTATTCTATCATTTAAAAGAGTTCTTGATTATATACATATATATATACAGAAAAATATGTATATAATATATGGGGGCATCATTTTGTAGTTTTGCCCCCTTCAAAGAAATTGTAGGTCCAGCTCTGAGTTGAAAGGGAGTAAGTCTGTCTGACTGAAACTGAGGCAAAGATCAGCTTAAAGCTAAAGGTAAAGAAAAGTCAACTTGTAACAACAGATCCCAAATGCTGGAATAGGGAAACAGTTCAAAAGTTCAAGGGAAATGAAACATTGTAACCTCTACCTTACTTTCTTCAGTGTTATGTTCAAACCATAAATAAAAGTTAACTCGTTTGTTTAACCCTATGGGCTGTGTATCTGGGAAAGAAACACACACACACATACCAGTAAAGATCTCAAAATACATAGACTAAGATATGAATAAATGGTGGCAGCATGTGAATGGAACAGTGTGTATGAACCCTCAACCCCAATAAGGAAGTGAAGTGTTTGAGTGAGGGCCTGTTATTAAAGGGGGCTGGGCTAACCCATCGGCTGATGTCTCTGTGAGTGAGAGAGAAGGCCAGAGAGTAATGATCACGGATCTCTAGAGATTTTTAAAAAGACAGGAAGGATAGCAACATGTGGCAGCCTGACCTACGTGTAACCCTGAATCTGAAAGAGAAGTGTAGAGGGTGGTAGGCACTCTGTGTGAGTAGAGAAGGAGCTTCACAAGTGCCCTGAAAAAATATGAACAAATTCAATCCATAATAAATTTTCCATTAAGTAGATTGGAATTACTACTTACTGTGGTCAGAAATATAAAAAATCCATGAGAATTATGGGTGCATTCCATAACCATACTATTTCTGTGTCTATTATGATTATTATACTAGAGTAAAATATTCCACCTAGCCACTAGATGGAGCAATTCTATTTCAGAATTCTATATTTCAAGAAAAACATTTTTTTCATTTTAGTCACAGAATGTAAGGCAATTTCTGTCCTTACAGCCCCAAGAAGTAAGAAGTTAACATAAATAACCAATTTATATAATCCTCTATTTTTAGATACAAGAGAAGCTGGAAGTAAAAAATCAATTATTCTTAAAGTTTAGGGGTTTTTTTGCAGTTACTAACAGTACAATCCTGTACAGTTACTCATGGCTAAAGAGTGTAAAATAGGATATACATTTCAGTGTTGTAATGGCTTCATGAAATTTATCAAGGCCAAAGCCATTGATTATGACTTGACAGCATTTTCCACCACCAAATCCATTGAAGTCAATGGGTTTAGAAGGATGTAACTCTGCTTAGGAATGTTAGAAAGTCTACTAAAGCTTACGGAATCCCAATAGTGCAATGTTCTGTGTGAAGTTTTTTTCAATCAATCAACCTTTATTACAGCCCACAAGCCATGTAAACCAGTAAAATGTTAATACTACAAACCACTCTCATCTATATTGTACAATCTTATTACACGTACGAGAGAATTAAAATCTAGTCAACAATTTGTTCACCATCTCCACCCAAGTTGTTATGGCAATGGAAATTTTTTTTTGCAACTTACATTGTACTTCTCTGATTAACTTCAGCTGGTAACATTTCAAGAATTTTCTGCTGTAAAAAAGTTTTTCTTCTCATAATAGCTTCCAATAAACACAAATGCACTTGTCTGCAAAATTTATGTAAAGGTTTATTTGCTGTGAGCTAGAGTGGGCCTCTATTATGTGATAAACCATGTCCTGTATTTAATTAGGTTATTTGGTGCTCACATGTATCAAATTTCAGTTCCGCAGGTGATGCAGAAGTAGCTTAACTTGTTTAGGGATAAACGTGAGGCAACACCAAATAGACTTAATCTCAAATGGAGACCATTCAAGAAATAATTGAAGGAAGGTGGGTACAAATAAACAGAATATGTTTCCTGCTTTTGTGAATTCCTTGTTTGTGCCTTGGAATCTAACAGAAGATCACAGAAGACTATTTCAAGGAACACACACGTTATATTTAAATAAAATCTCAAAATAATATCACTTTGGTATGAAATTTTAGATTAAGGTCAACATCAAGAAAACACACTTAAGCATATCTAAGGATTTGTGTCCCCCTGACAGACTCTAGATATATTTTTGTTGAAAAGCAGTTTCAGGTGGGTAGTCATGTTGGTCTGCAGCAGAAGAGCAAGATTGGAGTCCAGTAGCTCCTTAAAGACCAACAAGATTTTCAGGTTATAAGCTTTCAAGAGTCAAAGTGCCTTTCATCAGGTATTCCAGAGTTATCCCCATTATCTCTTCAGCAACCAAAGTCCCAGTTATGTGCACCACTAAACTGAGAAAGGGGGAGAATCATACTGAATTCCTGCTTCATGTACAAAAGCTACCTGAAGCTGACCCTGATAGAGGGGTGAAGTTTTTATTGAACTCTTCACAACTGAGGCCTGGATTTTGATTAAACATGAAGAGTAAAGGCTGAAGTAATTTATAAAGGCTGAAACAATATAAAATATATTATATTTCTACTTCATAAAATTTATAAAGTAATATAAAGTGTAATACAAAAAAGGCTGAAGTAATATATAAAACAATCCTATGTGTGTTTACCTACAGCCAGTTTGGCCCACTAGGGAAAGTTACAACTTCCCTGGGGTACAAATAGATTTCCCCAAATATATTGTAAGTTGAGAAGTTGGTACAGGGGTGGAGAGGCAAAAGCCCTTCTCCACACACAGCATAGTCCTGATCTGAATTGGGCACCACGTGCATTTATTTATTATTTATTTACAGTATTTGTATCCTACCTTTCCACCCTTACAAGAGCCACCAAGATGGCTAACAACCTAAAACACACATGATAAAATCACATTTTAAAACCATTAAAATCAACCCCCCTCTCAAATACACATCATTAAATCAATTAAAAGAGTTAAAGTAAATACAAAAAATAAAAATATTGGTTAGGAATGAGGGATCATTGAAGGAATGCCAAATTAAACAAAAAAATTCTTCACCTGCTGGTGGAAGACAGCAACAGAAGGGGACAGATTACTCTCTTTGGGGAGAGAGTTGCAGAGCTTTGGTGCCATGACCAAGAAGGCCCTCTCCCAAGTTGCCACCCACCTGGTTTCATAAGATGGGGGCACCTGAAGCAGGGCCTCCAAAGATGACCATAGTGGTCAGGTTCATAGTGGTCAGGTTCATAAGGGATTAGGCGGTCATTCAGGTACGTTGGTTGCAAACTATATAGGGCGTTGAAGGTGTGCTCAGCGCCTTGAATTGTGCTCAGAAACAAATTGGGAGCCAGTGTAGGTGGGCCAAGACGGGAGTGATATGGTCCCTACGATCCACTCTAGTCAACATTCTGGCGGCAACATTCTGTATCAATTGATGTTTCCAAACACTTCTCAAGGGCAAGGGAGAACCTACTATTCGAGTCTGACTGTGAAGTCTGACACAGAGAGGAGACTTAAGACCTATGTATTTTATAATGTGTGAATTCAAGTATCCCTAGGATTACAGACTTGCTAGCCCAGAGAAAATAACTAGTCCAAAGTAAATAACAGGAGAAGACTTGTTGGTTTCAACATGAGCAACACATTATCTTTAGTTTTGTAGGTGTGCATTCTTAATCTATGGTAATTGCTCCCTCCCAGTTCTTCAGCCGAGGGTATTATCTTCAGAAGTTTAGGAATATGCTTTTTCCCCAGTCTCCGCTCCCCCACTCCCATTTCTTCTGAATTATCACCTTCCCCCACATGATCTTTCCCATCAGCTGAGACTCTTCTCTAGCTGATTTTGGAGATTAATCACGTGACTACCACCTTTTCTGTGGTTCAGTCCCAAGTCTCTCAAGATATGTTCACTGAGTGCTATCTTTGTTCTCTTTTAAATTCATCATAATTTTCTTTCAGTTTGCCTACTCTTTTTAGAATGCTTTGTTTAGTTTCTGCTGTACATATGGCTAGTACCACTCTGGCAAGTTGAGTTATTACTAGTAAACTAAAATTATGATTGGTTTTCTTTATTGTCAGCGAAGATTGACATTTAAAGCTGGTTTTATTAACTGGTGACATTTTTATGGATATTGTTTTTGTTTTACTTGCTGAAGTTTTTATAGCTATTTCCATGCCCTATTTCGGTAGAAAGGTGGGATATAATTTTCTTAAATAAATAAAATCCATTTGTCCCTCCGGGCTCTCTCAGGGGCAGCGGGACATCATAACTGACTTTCATAGGCAGCAGAGACTCACCAAAGCAATGGTGCTCCTTAAGTGTCTCTTCATTGGAATCGGCAAAGTCCACATGGGCTTCCTCACGAGCACACTTCTCTTCATTTGCCTGCTTTTGCCTCTTCAGAATTTCAGGGGGCTGAACTGCACCTCTGCCTTGGGGCAGTTCTACTCAGCCTGCCCAGGTCTGGTAGCCTCCCTACTTTGAGCCTTGTTCCTCTCTTAACCCGTTCCTTGCCTTGCCCCACCTCAGCTAGGTTTGCATTAGGGCTAGCCAGAGGCCCTTGCTGTACCCAATGCCCCCAGCTAATGCCTAGGCTGCCAAACCTCCTACCCCTGTTGCTACTCTCAGCTGCAGCCTGGTGGAAGAGAGAGTGTCCTGCAGGCAGTGCACCTCTCCTCCTGCTGGGCCCATCAGGCTACTGCCTTCTAACAAGGTGCCCCACACTGTCCTGGAACAGCTGCTGCCTTTTGCCCAGTAGGTAGGGCCTCCTCTGGCTTCCACTGCTGCCTCTGAGCCACAGTCCCTTTCCCAAATTGCTATTGCTTGCTTTGCAATGCCTGGACCAATCTATCTGCACAGGGCCATTATTCCTTACCAGGCCCAAATGCTAAAAATCTACCCAACAGCTTTATATTTATATTTCAGATTGGTCACCTGAAAGTTATCTTCTGCTTCTTTAACAAAGCCACACCGTTTTTATTTTTCACCATATTGCTTCTTTACCATTTTCCTTTAAATTCACTCTTCCTACTTCCCCAGATCAGACTGAAATATTTTTTTGTTTTCTACCACACACATGATCTGTATAGGATATATATTTCTTAGTGCCTCTTGCTTTCACTGTTGCAGTCATTGGGGAACATAAATACATTGGTTTAGAGCCAAGTTCTTCAAGCAGACTTCCCCAACATAAGAAACTTCCAGGTAATACCACATCTCAGTTTTACTTTAGCTATGCATTGAGCACATTTCTTAAATGGCTTTGACATAAGTCTCTGGAACAACCTACAAAGGAGTGTTCCCCCTTTTATTACATAATTCCCCTTTTTATTGTATATTTAACAGTGTTACCCTGTGTATCAATGGCATGGGTACTTTCACTCAAGTTCACCCCCAATCTAACTCAGTTGTTCCTTGGAGTTATGCATGAGTTTCCCATCCATTAGAGATGACCTCACAGCCAGCCCTCACAAATCTCAGGTCTTCCCATCCCTGTAATAACCCGATTCTTTGATCTCCCATGAGAACAGCCTGGGTGAAATCTCCACGCATAAACCAAAGTGCATGTCAGGGGAGCCGGGTGTGTGCATGTGACATTTTTCTCACAGTAAGCACTACAGCCAATTACAAAGCAGTGTTTCAAGGGGCGGGACACAAATGCTTCCTGATTTTTATCTCTACCCAGAGTTCTTTCTGAGCAGACATTCACATAAGAAAGGGTTTTTAAATGACGCTTGGGTGTCCCGTCCCCCCCACCCTGGTTCCTTTTAAAGAGCACTGGTTTTTGAAATTGTTTTGTAAAATAGCACTTGGGTTTCCGCCAGGGGGAAAGAGAGAGGCTGGACGTTTTTCTCACAGTAAGCATTACAGTCAATTACAAAGCAGCATGTTCAAGGGGCAGGGAGATGCTTCTGGATTTGAGCTCGATGACTTTGCAGGTGCATAGCAAATTTTGGATTCACAAAGGAAAAGCGTGGGTCGAGTGAACATTGAATCCTGGGTAAACTCCCATGCATAAACAACCACTATATCTCTTGTTTAACAAGTACCCACTTGGGCTCTTCTTTTTTTTTTTTAGCCCAATCCCCAGAATGATTTGGAGATGTAAGGAAGCTGAGTGGAATGGAATGAGCCTGTCTTCACCATTGAGGGAAATGTGGTTCCAGTGGGGGTGGGGAGTTCCATTTGGCCTGAAAATTTTTTTCCAGACTCCTGTTTGCCTTAAATGATGAGTTGCAATAGAAGGATATCCAGCCCAATTTTCATCCATTAAACTAAACATTTACCCATGAGGAGGGACCCAAGATGTACTTATTGTAAGTAATCTGAACATACTATATTTTACAATTTCAGTGTTAATAGTTCTGGGAATGCTGTGCCATCTAGTTCCTCCTCAGTCTCACCAAAACAAGTTTTACTAAGGCTGCTGTTGAGTTTCCAACCTATCAGAGCTTTCTGGTTTAACTGATCCAAGTGCCAAATTTCCATTGGCTCAGCACTGCCAGAATTTTGCCCAGTGCCTTTATTTGAAAACACTTTGTACACATAGTAGTCCTCCTAATTTTAAATAAGCAACCTACAGGTCTCCAGTGTTTAATTCCTTGTTTCAAATGCTTCTTTTAAAAGCCTCTGGTTCAAAAGAAGTCTAGCAAGAAGCAGACTGAATTATTTACAAATGGATTGTAAAATAATAAGATTGAATTATTTTACAATTTTTCAACTTTAAAACAACTTTTTTTTAGAGTTTCTGACTAAACTGCCTTAGACCAGTTCCAAAATCTATAAAAAACTCTCACCGTCCTCCTTTTAAATTATTTCCAGATCAACATTTGCCTCACTCTCTCCTTAAACCAAGTTAAATTAAGGGGGGGGGATTCTGAGGGGGAAAACATGATGCTGAGTCAACACTCTCCACCCTGTTAGTGAGCAATCAGCATGCTCCAACTGACTGGTTTTCAACTGAGGCTGTTCAACACAAGCCAGCTCCTGAGGAAACACCATGGGAGTGAAGGCTGCAGAAGGAAACCTTTGGAATCGGGGAACCTCCAGAAGAAATAAACACTTAATTTATCTCAAGGTAAAGTTAAATGTTCTTCTTCACTAGATAACATTCCATCAGTTGCTGCTTCTCCCTTTTACAAGTCCAAATAATGCATTTTTTAAAAATCTTGTATGTCCCATTTAGCAAATCTCTAAAATAAGTGATGCAAAGAAAGGGGAAGGACCTTTTCCCCTCCGTGCTCAGGTATTGTTAATTGGTTGTAGGATTTCTAATCCCCAGGATTAGGGCTGTTGATTCGGTTCGGCCCGAACTGAAAATCAGCCGAATTTCCCTTGATTCGGCGGTTTTTAGTTCGGGACGAACCGAACTCAAAACTGGCGGGCAACCGGGGAGCCGAATTCAGCGAGTTCGGGAATTCACGAATAAATCCGGCAAATTCAGGCCGTCAGTAAGCAGCATAACCGTCAGTAAGCAGCATTCTCCTCCCCCGGCCAATCGGTGGCCAAGCTGGGTCTCCTTCTGGCCAATCAGTCAGGATTGAATACTGGAGGAATCAGCTGATGTGTGGCCCGGCCGGGGAGAGAGAGAGAGAGAGGGAAATCCTCCTGTGTGTGTGTGTGTGGGGGGGTGCTTGTGCACATTCGCTCCTTTCCGTGGCTGCAGGGGGTGCATTTTTGAGGGTACAGACCCCAAACTTTCAGCGGAGATTCAGACAAGCCTTCTTAAGAGACCACCCAAGTTTTGTAAACATTGGGTCAGGGGGTCCCGAGATATGGGCTCCCCCCTTTTTTCTTTCCATGGTTACAGGGGGCGCATTTTTGGTGGTACAGACCCCAAACTTTCAACAGAGCTTCAGACAAGGCTTCTTAAGAGACCCCCCCCCAAGTTTTGTAAACATTGGGTCAGGGGGGCCCAAGATATGGGCTCCACCCCTTTTTCCTCTCCCCCCTTTTCCATTTCTGTGGCTGCAGGGGGCGCTTTTTGGGGGGTGCAGCCCCCAAACTTTCAGCATAGCTTCAGACAATCCTTCTTAAGAGACCACCCAAGTTTTGTAAAGATGGGTTCAGTGGGGGCAGAAATATCGGCTCCCCCCTTTTCTCTTTCCGTGGCTGCAGGGGGCGCATTTTTGGGTGTGCCGACCCCAAACTTTCAGCGGAGCTTCAGACAAGGCTTCTTAAGAGACCACCCAAGTTTT
This sequence comes from Euleptes europaea, assembly GCF_029931775.1. Lineage (NCBI taxonomy): Eukaryota > Metazoa > Chordata > Lepidosauria > Squamata > Sphaerodactylidae > Euleptes > Euleptes europaea. The sequence goes on along the minus strand of NC_079313.1, from coordinate 50,212,574 downwards.
GTAAACATTGGGTCAGGGGGGCCCGAGATATGGGCTTTCCCCTTTTCCCTATTGGGATGAATGGATCACCCTCGAGAGATGCATACATATGGATCTCATATTGGATACAAATGGAATCATATTGGATTACCCAGCCTCCCAGCCCCTCCTGATGGAACAGAAGACAGCCACAGTAAGACCCCTTTGGGGGCTTTAATCTATAATTTTTCCTTTCTGTGTGTGTGTGTGGGGAAACAGAATCTGTGTGTGTGGGGGGAGGGAGCAGTTTCTTTGGGTGGGGGGGAGCCAAAGGGGGCTTTTGCCGGTTCTGCCTGGGGTGTGTGTTCCCCCTCCAGTTTCTCTCTCCCTGGTTTGAGGGGGGGCTTCAGTTTTGTGTCTTCAGGTTTTCCCTCATTCATAAGATCAGTTAGGTTATTTTGATGCTTGCTCAAAACTGGTTTTCAAATGGTGACTTAAAGAATGCATCTGCCTGGTCCCAAGTCCAATGCAAAAGGAGAAATTCCACTCCTTCCTGCTCATTATGCATAGCTAGCTGCCTCTGTCCCTTTCCATGGTTTGCAAACTCCCAGGTGTCAGGGGTTGCTTTGCACTGTTGCAAAGGTGTTGCATTGTGTGCTTGTGTTGCTTTGCAGTTGTATTGCTTTGCAAATTTTTTCACACCTGCCCCGCCCTTGCTCTCAGCTGTTTGTCGGGGCTGGGAGCTTTGTGCGTGGACGGCAAGCTCTGCTCGGAGATACACATTAAGGGTGGGGGGACCCCTTTCGGGGCCCATATCTCAGCCCCCCCTGACCCAATATTTACAAAACTTGGGGGGTCTTTCAAGAAGCGTCCTTTGAAGCTCCTCTGAAAGTTTGGGACCTTTACCCCCAAAAATGCCCCCCCCAGAGCCATGGAAAGGCGCGGTTGTGTTTTTAATGGCTTTATTCGGCCGAATTTTTTTCCCGAACTTTGAATTCCCGCCGAATTGCACGGACCCAAAGCGGGGGAGTTCGGACTTCGGCATATCCCGAATCTAAACGGGCCGAATTCAGCCGAATCTGAACTATACCGAATTTTTTTTAATTCAACAGCTCTACCCAGGATGACTGTCAAACAGGGACATGCCTGACAATTTTGTTTGCCACGTAGAGCTAGTGGCCTTGCAACAACAGAGTCAAACACCAGCCAGGCCACTAGGATCAGCAGTGTGGGAGAATTCCTTATTTTTTCCAAGCAATGTCTCCACTGATGGAACGTTAGGTCACTATTGCTTCCACTCATTAACATTTGTGCTGTGTTTATTTTGCTTTGAAGAACTTTACTATTGTCACATGTTCTTGGACCTGAAAAACCAGTATTTTTTTTTCAAAAAAGCAGTAAAAAGGATATACAATTAACAATGTCATTACACTACTATAACTGCTATGCTACCCACATTCTCATATTTAAAATTAAAATTTATTAGCCTAGTGTTGGGGGCACTTATTATTCAGATTCATGTGAATAGTAAGTTTGAAGCCACTGATTCTAGTAATGAGTAACAGCCCATTCCTGGGGGGAGGCGAAGCTTTATAGGAGCTGGTGCGACCCTGCACCTGCATAAGTGCCCATTTAACCCAGGATAACAGGCACTTACACCATTGGGGGGCATTCCTAGGGGCAGAGCTGATGTTAGTCAGGTTCCTAACCCCTTTTGCCCTGGGAACCCCCCTTGAGCTGTGGCGTGGCTGCACCACCTTTTTCAGTGGCACAGCCTTGCTGTCTGCAATGGGGCATTTCCCCTGTTTTCTCTATTTTCATAATTACAAAAGCTTTTTCGCCCTCCATGGATCTACCCCCCCCCCCAAGAATGGGATGCCAATATAAGCTAGATTTAAAGTATTTCTAATTTAGAAAGAACTTGCAGGTAACCACATTGTTCCAAAGCAAAATACATCCAGCCCCTTTTAAAAAATCCAGCCTGCTGAAGAGTTCTCGAAAACTCAAAAGCTTGCACACTGTTTAATGTAATTTTGGTTGATCCAAATAAAAGGTATTATGTGGCTTTCATTTTTGGATATTTTTTATCTAGTAATCAAAAGCTGAACAACTGAATAAATCAAACCAATATGGACACTTCCCACATTCTGTGCTACCATTTCTTTGTATCTTGGGGTGATTCCCAATTAGCAAGTAGAAGTCTTGGAAGTTACCAGGTTTGGGCGTGTGCATATGCCTGAGGATGTTTTGCCTGCATGTGCACAAACATTGTCCATGTCCTTCTGTGCCTAGTAACTATAGACACCCTGTATTGTAAGAAACATAAAAAGAGAGTGCTGCTGGACTGTACCAAATGTCCATCTAGCGCAGCATTCTGTCTCCAACAGGATGATCAGATGGAATTTAGATGTGTCTGCTGTAGCAAAAATAAACAGAAGCCCTGGGCACCTTAAAGATTCATTTAACTGATAAAAAGACTCCTTTTAGGCCTGGTCTACACATGCAGCAAAATAAGGTGATAATATTCTGAAAATGTAATGGGCTGTAGCACCGCAGGGGGCGTCACATTTTATGCTCCCCCATGTAAACATTCCCTGCACATAAAAAAGTTCATGACAAATAAACTTTTTAACCATCCCATGTTGTGCTCGTTTTCCATTTACAGGTAATTATTAAAGTATGAGAACTTCGAAAAATGTACTCTCACTTTCAATGGTACATTTCATCATTCTGGTGCATGGGAACATCCAAGCAAAGACTTTAAAGTTTCATAAGACTCCTGATTTATGCGTCTAGAAAGCTCATAAAGTGGACACCAATGTCCACAGCCTCTGCTCTGTCCCCAACCCGTGATATTCAGAGATATGCTGTGTGTGGACACAGAGACACAGTTTAGCTAACTGAAAGCCAATGCCACATCTCTGTTTACGGGGAAAGAGAGGACAGCGCGTCACGTTTTCCCTTTTCTCCAGCTGTGCATCCTTTTCGAGAACCCTGTGATGGCTACAATAAAGAGGATTCTGGTGGCACCTCATTATTCCCCCATGAGCTTTCGTGGCCTATAGTGCACTGGATGCAAAGTGGCCACCCCGCCAAAAAGCGCACGCAGGAATTAAAAAGTTAAAGGCCTCTTAACTGAACGGGAGTCAAGTGAAACCTTAACGACTCATATGATTTATTCCAGGATAAGTTTTGGTGAGGCACAGCTCGCTTTATGACTCACGAGAGACGATTCAAAACAGATAAAAGGGAGTATTTTTTTCCCCACACAACGCATAGTTAAATGGTGGAACTCCCTGCCCCAGGATGGGGTGATGGCTGCCAGCTTGGAGGGCTTTAAGAGGGGAGTGGACATGTTCATGGAGGAGAGGGCTATTCGTGGCTTCTAGTTAAAATGGATACTAGTAATGATGCATACCTATTCTCTCTGAAGAATTGTATCTGAAGAAGTGAGCTGTGGCTCACGAAAGCTCATACCCTACCAGAAAATATTTTTGTTAGTCTTTAAGGTGCTACTGGACTCTTGCCCTTTTTGACTACTGCAAACAGACTAACACGGCTACCCACTGTGAACTATTCTCTCTAGTATCAGAGGAGCAGGCCTATTATTTTGGGTGCGGGGGAACACAGCCAGGATGGTGCTGCTGCAGCCGTCTTGTTTGTGGCTTCCTAGAGGCACCTGGTTGGCCGCTGTGTGAACAGACTGCTGGACTTGATGGGCCTTGGTCTGATCCAGCAGGGCCTTTCTTAGGTTCACGAACGCATAGGCTAGGATTGATTTCCTCCGCCTCTAAAGCGCCACTGGACTTCTGTTCCGTTTTGCAACTGCAGACTCTCCCCTCCCCTCCCCTCCCCTCCCCTCCCGTCGCTCGGCCTGCAAGAGGCGAGAGCCTCTCGGCCCGCCTTCAGGCACTTCCCTCTCGCCCCCACCGCCTCCCTCCCCAAGTCACGTGCTCCTGGAGCCGCAAAGCGGGCCCGCTTTTACGACAGGGTGACCGCCAAAGAGAGCGACGAGGAGCGGCGGCGGAGGAGGAGGGGGCGGGGCCTGCGCAAGGTGGCGGGGGGGAAGGGACTGGCGGGCCGAGAGGGGGACGGGAGGAGGCGCCGCCGCCGCCGACGGGAAGGAGCGCGACGCAGCGCGGCGGGAACACCCCCTCCCTCTCATGTGAACGGGAGAGGAGGGGGTTGCCGCCGCCGCCGCGGAGAGCGAGCGACAGAGCGCCCCCCTCGGCCCGGACCCGCCTCCCCACTGGCGGCGGCGAGGGCCGCGCTCAGGTGCCAGGTCCAGACCGACCGCAATGGCGTCCAACGCGGCGGAGAGGGAGATTTTCCTCACAGACCTGCAGCAGGTAAATAAATAAATGAATAAATAAATGAAGTGGGCGGGGGGGGGGCTCTGCTTCCTTCCTGGCTTCGTCCGTCCCTCCTCATCGTCTTTTCGGGCCTCCTCGCAGAGGAGGTGGAGCCGCCCACTCCAGGCCCCCTTCCTCGCCTGGCTGGCTCACTCCCCACTGCCCAGATTTAAGCTGCTCTTTCCCCCCCCTCCCCCGATTCAGTGGTCTGAAAAGGGTCCCACATCCTGCTTTCCGAGTTTCCTTAACTGAAAGTTGAACAGTAGTAGAAAAGGGCCAGAGTCCAGTAGCACCTTAAAGACGAACAGAAATATTTGGCTCACGAAAGCTCATCCCCTGCCAGAAAATATTTCTGTTCGTCTTTAAGGTGCTCCTGGACTCTGGCCCTTTTCTACTACTGCAGACAGACGAACACGGCGACCCACTGGGAAAGTTGAACAGAAAGCTGTGATGTGAAGGAGATTCTTGTGATATGAGTGATGGGAATCTGTGCCTGTGAGTTAACTAGCAAGGCGAGAACGACTCTTGCCTGCTTAGAATCTTATTTCTTTCTCTTGTCTGTTGGGCACAGGTCAAAATTGTGTTCATTGCTTACGGAAACAGGCAAAAACTATCGGGTAGAATAGCTTTTCTTCCTTATGTGAGTTTGTTGCGAGTCCTTTTACAGCCCAGTTCTATGCAGAATTTGTGTGTGTGTGTGTGTGAAAAGTGCCGTCAAGTCGCAGCTGACTTATGGCGACCCCTTTTTAGGGTTTTCAAGGCAAGAGACTAACAGAGGTGGTTTGCCAGTGCCTTCCTCTGCACAGCAACCCTGGACTTCCTTGGTGGCCTCCCATCCAAATACTAACCAGGGCTGACCCTGCTTAGCTTCTGAGATCTGACCAGATCAGGCTAGCCTGGGCCATCCAGGTCAGGGCATGCAGAATTTAGGTGCACCTAAATCAATTTACTTAGGTGTGCCAAATTCCACATAAAATTGAGATGCTAGCCACAGTGAAACTCCTATCTTTATTTCCCACAAAGTTAATTTCTGCCAATCTCTTTTTGGGAGCGTGGAATACAGGGCAGCAAAACATTTTTTCTGCCATGAAGAGACTTTAGATACAGGTTCTGTATAGGAAGGTTGGGATAAACAGTTGTGAAAGCACATGCACTTTTGGGTGATACTGTTGCTGAGGTCCATAAACCAATGGCATGTATCAAAAACTAATAACTGACAATTCAGTCAAAATTTTGGTAACCTTTTGGTTTCTTCCAAAGCAAATCCCTGGTTTGGGAAGTTTGGTTTTTACAAAACTGTAATGGTTAACGTGATCACTGACTTGTAGTAACACTATAATTAATGTTTCAAATTGTACTTGATGTTATCTATTATAATAAAGATGCACCCATTTTGAAACATGATTTCCTACATGGAAGTGGGAAATGAAAAGCTAACTACAAAGTTTGGAGTACATCAATTTCCTGTGTGTATATAATATGCTGGTGTAACATAATAAGTGGTAAGTGTAACCATACATTTGTGACTGTCATATTGGATGTACAAAGGGTTGCTGTCAAGCGTTCTTCCCTGTTTAAGTATACTGTATAATGGGAAAGTGACTGGAGGGGAAAGCATAGCCTGAGAACTCAAGTTTAATCAAGGCCATATTCAGTGTAGAGAAATTACAGTCTTATGTAAACTGTCATATCTTTTTTAAACCATTGTGGGGTTTTATTGATAAAGTAACAGTAGCATCTATAATTGTATAGTCTTGATATATTCAGTTTATTTTTTTTCCTGAGATTTAACGTGCATATATCTTACAGAAGATGACATTCAGGTACCCCCCTCCTATACTCGGTGTCTTTTCTTTAGAGTTTTGTTTTGTTTTTCCCTTTTTGTTTTTCCCTGGGAAAAGTCAAAATATTTGGTGTGAGAATTCTATGCCAGTTTTCTGGTGTTACAAAATGAAGCATATTGTGTATTTCACACATCTTCTGTTTCCATATTGTGATATTGCACAGAAGGCAGAAAATAAAAACAAAAAAGCCAAGAGCCGAATTGTAAGACATTCCAAGCTTTTAAAAAAATTCAGTACTTGCCTAGTTTGAAATAGTCCTTTCTGGAAACAAAACAATAATTCTGTAGAATATTCTGCTAGTGATTCCTGAGCAATTGATGCCTTTTTAAAGTCGGCTTTTGATCTGGGTGTATTACAGTATGTTTTTCTACCTATGTCAATCAATGTGTGAGGGTATTACTTAGAGCTTTTGCTGCTGTAGATATGCTTTTATCAGGAGTAGGCCATGTTGACCAATGTGAGCAGCGAGGCAGGTGTAATGAAGTATGGTTTCCTTAACCATAGTTAGAAGGAGGGGAGCATCCTGTGGGGTCTCATACTCCTCCCCATATCCTGTTCTTTGGACATTTCTCTTCACTTCTTGAGCTACATGTGTAGGTAGGGTTGTATCTGTATCAGCATTTTGTCAGCCATAAATATGTTCAACATGGCTATCTACATACACTTGCTGAGTGTCATATATGCATTTTTTATGTTAAGGATTGTTAAGTATAACTGTAAATTAAGTATAATATTCACTGTTATATACCTTTGCCGAACCCTCAACAATGTTAAACACATCTGTTATGACGTCCTGCATGTTTGATAATGGTGGGCACTGTTTATTAATTTATTTTGCTGGACAGAAATGGGCAGATTATGGAATAAATCCTCGTCTTTCTATGTGCATAGCAGAACTGGAAATAGCTTCCTTTTTTCAACCTAAGAGGCAAATGCTAGAGTGGTTAGAGTGTTGGACTAAGATCTGGGAGACCCAGGTTCAAAGCCCTACTCTGCCATGGAAGCTCAGTGGGTGACTTTGGGCCAGTCATATGTGCTCAGCCTAGCTTACCTCACGGAGTTGTTGTGAGGATAAATGGAGAAGGGGAAAATGTTGTAAGTCACTTTAAGTCCTGTTAGAGAAAAGTGGGGTATAATGAAAAGTTATACACAGATAAAATAAAGTTTAAAAAGAATTGGCTTTTCAATAGCATTTTATGATCACACACACATTGGGGGTGGTTTTTTATTGGCTTTTTATGTCAAATAATATTGTACCATTTGTTTCCACCCATGTGGCACAAAATCACAGACTAGTCATATCTTGAACTGTTAATGCATCTTTTTAATGTATTTTGTATTTTCCCAAGAATTGTTAAAAAGGAGGGGAGCTCATCTGCAGTGGTATTGATTCTGATATGGAAACTTCTGTTCTAAAATGTAGAGCTGCTGTTAATAACATATTTTCATGGTTTTTTGGTATGTGGTTTTAAAAGACAATGTACTTTTTAAAGATTATATATACCTTGCAATTAATTGGATATTGTTTGTCCTTATTTAAGAACACGTTTAAACAAGGCAAGTTGGTCTTTCCTATGATTGTGAGTGTTTTTTTTTTTAACTTACACAAGATTATTGGTAACATAAAATCTTATTGCTTTCCATCTCAACAGGATCAGCATGGAATTGAAATTACCAAAATATGTTTTTATTTGTGTTTTATAAGAATATTACTTAATAACTCTTTTCAGTAAAATGAGTAATTTTACTTTCTGGATGAACAGAATCACCCCTTGATTCCATCTACATGTTTTTGAGACTTGGTTCTCTTCCCACCTGTTAGACCAGTTATTCAGCATTTTCACTGGAGGAAGTTCTCAGCCTTCTTCTCCAGTGAAATTCTTCAGAGTTCTTCTTTTCAACAACTACTATCCATAATACACTGTCCATGGGCGACCTTATCAAATATTATTTGGTATCACATGTAAATTACTCTGAATTCTTCCCTTTTACCCCGGTTCATCCTGTCCTACCATTGATAGTTCTACTTAGATGGCTCATTGCCACCTGCTAAAAATCTTCCACTCTTATATTTACTGACCATTGACATCTCACCTACCCTGTTGACCAGGTGTGATGCTGTGGCATTAACTTTCTATTTTTGTGTGTGTGTGGCAACAATGAATATTGGGAACCCTAATGTCACTTCTCCCAGTACAGCATTGCAAAAATAATGGCCACATACTTGTGTGTGTCATTCTGGTAATACAAATATTATTCATTTAACAGGAATAAGTTGATAGTAATGTTGAAATCAAATGCATTGATCCACTGAATCAATAGTAAGTTGGGTATCTTAAGGATGATTCAGTGTCATTCAACAGAATGCATAGAACAGTCCTAATCTGCTGTAGGTTCTACTTACCTTGATTGCTGGAGGAAGGCAGCAGCCAGTGTGGTGTGGTGGTTAAGAGTGGTGGACTCTAAGCTGGGGTACTGAGTTTGATTCCCCACTCCTCCATGTGAGCGGTGGACTCTAATCTGGCGAACCGGGCTGGTTTCCCCACTCCTACACATGAAGCCAGCTGGGTGACCTTGTGCTAGTCACAGTTCTCTCAGAACTCTCTCAACCCCACCTACCTCACAAGGTGTCTGTTGTGGGGAGAGGAAGGGAAGGTGGCTGTAAGCCGGTTTGATTCTCCTTAAAAGGTAGAGAAAGTCGGCGTATAAAAACAAACTCCTCTTCTTCTTTCAGCAACCAAGAAAATTGTTGGCTTGGAATCAGGTCCTAGAACAAAATAGTATTCATGTTGTCATCTTAGTGCTGGGCAGGGTGGATTTGATGTAAATCAAATCTATTTAAATCATGGTTGAAATCACTAGTCAGTAAGACTAGATTTTCACAATTTAAATCTCTAGTCAGTAAGACGGTATATAAATCAGGGTTTTCTTCATAAACAGCACTTTTCATTATGTTGTTTCATTCAGGCCACCATGCCTTGCATTTCTTGGTTGCAGTGTTTGCATTTTGCACACCTTGCCTGCCTTACCCATAGGTAGAGAAACTTCATTAAAACATTTCCAAACTGCGTCTCTTTTATTGCCTGCTGCCATTTAGGTGTTCTCCAGGGAGAAAATAATATGATAAACCTCAGGCTATACATACAAAGATCCCAAGACTTGTGGAGAATTCTGCTCAGAAGGTTTCACTATCATTTTTACTTCTTGCCCTTCCCTCCTCACATCTAGCTCCTTGTGCAAATCTATTCCATTCCAATAAATCTATTCACTGAACTTCTTCAAACTTAGCACTTAAGAGGTAAGGGGTTAGTTCTGTGTACATAGATTTGCAAAGGAGCAATGGAATTTTCTCGACTCTGTATGTTTATTTTATAACATTTTTGCTGTGAAGAAGAGGCAGACACAAATTCAGTTTTGAGAACCGCAAAGCCAAGCATCTGTGATAACATCTTCTAAATAGAAAAATTTCCCAAAATAGTCTTACAGAAACTTATGGAAGAGCATGACATTGTGAATGGATTAATGGAATTCATTTACCCCAAAAATTAAACGTTGCATGAACATACAACCTCATGCGACCTAATTAAAAACTAATCCTTATTTCATGACCTTTGGACTATAGTGTATCTTAAATAGAGAACTGTTTTAGATAGATTTTTCCTTTAAAAGCATTTTATCAAACCCCCCCCCAATTTAAATCAAAAAATTGTAGGCTGTTACCAGAAAAGTGAATATCTAAACAGTCAGTCTGATTTGATTCCTCTAATGTGACCTCTTTCCTTGTCTGGTTATGTATGTATGTGATCCCTGCCCAGGCAGCTCAGTAGAGGAGAGCCCACCCATCTGTGGTACAGCAGTGCAAAGACCATTAGTCCTGTCTCCTGAGCAATTGCCGAACAAGTCTGAGGTAGCAAGAATGGGAAGGCTTGGAGTGAGCATGTATAGAAGAAATAAAAGGCCAGATTAATTGAAGTTAGGGAGGATACTTCCATGGTTCCTTCCTAATTGAAGGAAGTGTTCAGGTCAGAGAAGTCATCAGGTGCTAGAAAAACTGGGCCTTGACCTCTAACTAGCTGCAGTAGGCAAACCAGCCTTGATGCCTGGTAACACATAAAAATAAAATTACTGGTATGTGCTTAATATGGCATTTCCAGTCAGAACAGGAGTTACCTTTGCCAGCTGCATAATATTTTAAACAAAATGAAGACTTGGTAGGAATTGATATTTCAAGACAGTGTGTTACCTCTTTGATTCTTTAATACTAAAGTTTCTGTGTTTAATAAGAAAAGCTTATGTGTGTGTTACCATCCTGGTCATAGTCCACTATTCTTTAGTTAACTGGAGTAAACAGGAGTTGCATGATGATGCTATCGATTAAATGCACTCTTAAAATCTATCAGCTGTAAAAGTTAAAATTGTTTCATCAGGAGCTCCCCTCAAGCCATGTAGGAAGCCTATCAGAGTATTTACTTGCTATTTAAAACATGATATTGCTGTCAACAAATGTGAGTTATTGAAACAGAGAATGCAGTAAAAACCTTAAGAGTTTTGGTCAAGATTTATGTATTGGAAAAATATAGTTATGCAAACTGCCTGTTCTCTGTTTTGGGGAACTGACCTACCAAAAGTACCTGCTGCACCTTTAGTTTTTAACCTTGGACAGTATTCTGAGCAACAGTGAAATCTTTCTCCACGGACTATTGCAGTATGGAGGGAATATACAGCTCTGCACCCAAATAATTTAGCATGAGCACCTGATCATAAACAAGGAATCTGACTTCCCTAAGCAGGCAATAGGAAGTGGCTTCCTCATATCCTAATATTGAGTTCAGTGGTTTTTGTAGTGCATTGCACTGGGACATCAAGTTTGCTCTTCAGTGGGAGGTCTGGACCCAGGGTGGGCACCACCCTTTCTTTATTATTGCCGAGGGATTTAATTTTTAAAGGAAAGAGAATGAGAAGGCTTTAAAGAGATAGTGGTGTGTGTGCACAGTAGAAACTTAAAGGTGGGGACTGTGTCAGGTAGGAACAAAATATTCTATCTTAAACTTGTGTATTCTGCCCTTTCTCAAATGATGTGTAGTGGTAGACTTCAAAATTTAAAACAATTTTTTAAAACCCTACTGTTTTGTGAAACCAAACACATCCAGCAAATTAAAAACATACTTCCAGGTTAAATTATCAGCTACAAGTCTCTGTCCAACACCCACCCACCCCCAAACGAGAACCTTAGTTTTGTGCTGAGAGAAACTTCAAGTTTTCTGCCTGGGGCCCAGGTTGGAAAGCACAGGATGCCACAAACCTGCTGAAGCTCAGTGAGTATGGGGCCTGGTCAGTACTGGATGGAAAACCTGGTAACCCTGTGTACCTTACCTTGGAAGTAAGGTGGGATATAAATTGTAATTTATTTAGTTAGCTAAGATGAGAAAAGGTGGACTTGCCTTGGGCAGTCCCATAACCTAGGAATTACTAGAGAAAAGTGGGGATTTCAGACTGGGTGGAGGAGACATGAAGAAGGCCCTCTGAAGATGAACTCCGTGTGCATATAGGTTCATATAAAAGAGAGAGAATGTGGTCCTTAAGATAATCTCAAGTTTAAAACGTTTTTGTTTTTATTAATAACCTGGTCCCAGACCATTTAAGGCTTTAAAACTCAGAAACAGTATTATGAGTTAGGTACCAGACAGTAAGTCTATGCAAATGGTATTCAATAGGAGATTCAGGCTTTAAGTGGACTACTTCTGTCACTCCTGTAAAAGAGGGTGTGAAAAGACTGAAGGACTTCTTTGCTGTTTAAAAATTAAAAGAAAAGGTAGATCAGCTGGAAAGAAATGTAACAATGCAGAAGGAAAAAATAATTTTGAGGGTTATGATGTATTCCTACATTTATTTGATGTTGGAATATTAACCAACTAAAATAAACATAAGGCACATTATAGAACGGTTTAAGGTTGCGGATAATTCAAACCTGTTTAGCTGCTTATGCAACTAATTTTACTTCTTGACAATGCTTATTATAAATTAACTGATATTTTAAAAGTTGCACTGGGTTTTGGTAGGGTCTAAAGTTAGAAGCAGCACTGGAAAAGTAAGAGTAGTGTAAATCGAGCATGCCTGACTACTGCTGTAGCATTCTTGAACTGTTGCCCATTTAGAGCTCTGTAATCTCCTTTAATGGAGACATGTTTTCTTTGATAGCAAGTTTGTTTGTTTGGTCGTCTGAATTTTAGCCCCAAGATGGTAATTCTCTCTTCTAATTTTGTAATTTCAAAAATTGCCAAGTCAGATTTAGTTCTCTAACTACATTATGATCTTATCAGCAGAGTTCATATTTTGTGTTATGTTTTAAATCAGTAGTTGCTGAGCTATTTTAAGTACATAGATTTAAATGAATATTAATAGTTCTCTCTATTAATGTTTTTACATTAGTATTTAACGTGGATTCTTGAAACTCTTTGGAGAAGTCCATAAATGCTGCTTTGTCACTGAGAGAACCGTGCCACAGGTGGGGGTCAGCTCTTTGTAAGCCAGAAGTTCCTTTCAAGGACTCCTTATAACATGGGCTTTGGAATTAAAATGAAATGTAGGACTGTGAAATAGTACTAATTCTCTACCATTTTAAGGTTTTATTTTAAGAGATTTTAGAAAAAATGATATTAGTTTGTGGCTTAGTCAAGACGAAATTTGAGAGACATCAGGCTTCCCTATCTTTCAATTTTATAGTGGCTAATTGTAACTATTTGTTACCAGTTAAAACCCCAGCATTAAAAACCCAACAGGAGCGTAAAACAGTTTTAAAAGTCTCATAAAACAGTTCTCAAGCTAGACGCAACCCATAAAAGCTATTTTAAAATAACAGCCCCCTTAATTAAAATCCTGGGTTAAAAAAAGAGAGTATGGTACCGTAGGTGTTGAGTAAGCAGCAAGGGTGAGCTGCCACCACTTAAAAAGCCCTGTCTCTGGTCATCAGAACCCTGGCCTCACTTATGAAGGCAGGAACACAGAGCACAGCTTGTAAGAAAGATCTTAGCTGGTGAGTTGGACTGTATGGGAGGAAGCAGTTCTTCAAGTTCTCTGGCCCCAAGCCCTTTAGGGCCTTAAAGTTAAGAACTAGCAATTTAAATTAAAAAATGATAAAATATTAACTCAGAGCCATACTAATCAACCCAAAGACATATTTTGGGACCAAGATGAGAACAAATGGATGTCAAGGGAGGTGGCATAAATAAATAATACTAAATAGTACCCCTGTTAATTCTCAAATGCTCCCAGGGAGGGGTTGTATTGAGCAAATTATTTGCTTTCACCAGTTAAAGTATATCTAGTGTTAAAGTTACTTCTTTGCTCCAAATTCACTGCTTGCATCTCGGTTTTTTGGGAGGATTATTTCAGTTTCTTCTGCTGCTATAATCCTCAATATCTCTTTTTTGTGTGAACTATTTTTGAATCTGTTTTGATAGAGCAGTCTGATTTTAAAAAATCTTTGGCTGAATCAGCACTAATTAAAGGATGATTATTGACATCAAATTTTAATTCATGCCTTCTAGACATCAGTTATTGTACTCCAAGGAAGATAATCAATTGCAGCCTTTAAATCCCATATCTGTTGTTTTTTTCATGAAACACACAAGGAGATCTTAACTGTTCTTTCTGTTACACTGTTACAAATGTAATATAAGCAACTTGGAAAAAACTGAATGAAGTAATTCTCTCTCTAGGAATCCAAAAAAGTAGCTATATGCTACTTGAGAATATAGATAGCTTTTGTCCTTTTGAGATTACAGTTTTGAAAGAACCTTTTTCAGGTAAGTTGAGGTGTTGAATATGTACTCAAATGTTTTGCAGTATGCCTTTATTTTTAAGAGGGTGGAGTTCTTTGTTATGGTACATACACTGAAAGCCAGCTGGTATGGCTCAAGAGCTATAAGATGTATTTCAAGCCTATGCCATTGGTGCCTGTTGAGGTTGTAGGCGTGATAACGTTAGAGGCTCTTAGTGAGCTTCATGAAGCATGTTTTACAGAGATAAAGGGCCAACCAGGAAGTAATTCATGCCTTAAAACAGGCAGCATGCCCGTCTATCATTGCAGGATGATACAGTGGCTTGAAGAGCGTACAATGACAGATAGTAGCTAGAGGCATGCCCTCTTTTTAAGTTTAAAGAAAAAGGTTATGGAGAAGTACCAATAGGGAATCTCTTTCAGTAGATTTTGAAAGAGGACTGGGTATACCCTATCAGCCTGTGTGGATTAAATGCCATCAAGTTGTTTCTGGCTTATGGCAACCCTATGAGTTAAAGACCTCAAAAATGTCCTATCATGAACAGCTTTGCTCAGGTCTTGCGAACTGAGGCCTGTGGCTTCCTTTATAGAGCCAATCCATCTCATGTTCGGTCTTCCTCTTTTCCTGCTGCCTTCAGCATTTCCTAGCATTTTTTTTCTTCCAGTGACTCTTGTCTCAGTTTAGTCATGTTAGCTTCCAGGGAGAGTTCAGGCTTGATTTGATCTAGACACCATCAGCCTACCCCGAAGTAATTTGTTTGCCTTGCAGTCAGCTAACAAAACCTATAATAGGAGGGACTTATACTTCGGATTTGTAGGATATTGCCCTAGACTTACCTGCCAGTTCCTACCATGATGAACTTCGTCCCCTGAGCTGATGACATGGCAATAGAATATTCTACATTACCATCACTAGTACAGACTGTTTTGACAGAGTAGGACAACATGTTGGTCAGTAAAGATGCTGTTAGTCTGACTCCTTCATTACTTTTAAAATATTAAAACAATGTTTTTTTTTAAAAAATGATTGTTAGCTGCCTCAAATGCATAAGAGTTTAACATTTTAAAAAGTCTCACAGCGTATTCCTGAGGCCGCAGGCGCTGCGCCGGGGAGAGGCGTAGGCAGAAGGACTCCTAATGGGTTTGGCTTCAGCATGCATAAACAGATGGTGAGGAAAGGGAGTTGCAGCCTAGGTTTGGCATTGGGGTAGTGCACAAACACCTAGTTTCTTTAAATGAAACAAAGGATTGCATCCAAGGGTACTCAAAGAACTTGCAGATCTAATTTCTGAGCCTCTGTCCATTATTTTTGAGAAGGCTTGGAGAACAGGTGAGGTGCCTGGAGGCGGGCAAATGTTGTCCCCATCTTCAAGGAGGATCCAGGTAACTACCAACCCATCAGCTTGACATCTATACCAGGAAAGGTTTTTGAACAAATCATGAAACAGTCAGTCCTTGAGCATGTAGAAAGGATGGATCTGATTACTAAGAGCCAGCATGAGTTTCTCAAGAACAAGTCATGTCAGACATGTCACCCCCTGACTGGCAGGGTTGGCCCCGCAAGGGGAGGACTGGCCAGGAGGGACTGGAGAAGGGTGGCTCCACCTACATACAAATGTCCGCAAAGCTGGCTGGGAGCTGCCAGCTCTGAATACGCAGCATGCCCTCTTGACATCCCATCTTGCACCAGAGCCACCTTGGGAGCTGGCCAGCCACTGAACCTGAGCCCTCCCAGGTGGTGGCCAGCTCCCATGAGCGCTGGCTGCCATGGGTGAGCCGGCAGACTGCCATCTCACATGGCTGCTTGCCACCCTGCCACGGGTCCCCAGTCGGGGCATGTGCTGTGGCAGGCCACCCCCTCGCACCCAAATCCACAAGTGAGGCACCTGGAGATGGTGTTGGGTGCAAGCAGACATTTATTGGGAGGCAAGGGGGGTCCTGGGAAGGTGGTGGGAGAAGAGGCGAAGGGTTGGGAGGAAGGCACCCGAACGCTCCAGCCCCAGCCGTCCAAGGAGCTGTGGGGAGCCCGTTGGCTGGTGCTCTCGCAGCCAGTTGCTTGCCGCTCTGGGGGGGGAGGGAGGGCTCCCGGTCAGTGGCTGCCAATCCATTTCCATTTATTTACTAGCTCCTTTGACCAAAGGTCTTGAGCTTAACCATAACAATAATACATAATACAACAACACATAATCAATTTACAACACCCAACGTATAAGTGGCTGCCAATGCGAGGTTGGTGGAGGCTCCGGTAGAAGCACCTTTCGGGGGAGGGTGACAGTGCCACAGTCGCCGGCCACCAGGCGTACCTCAGGCTCTCGAGGGGGCAGCAACCCTAGCCAATGGCTAGGGCCAGGCGCCGTCTGCCCCTACCTGCCGGGTGGTATGTGCCCTGGGTGCAAGGGCCAGGGCTTTCTCCGCGGTGACCAGTCGTCGCTCCTGCAAGACTAGACGACAAAGAGAGTGTGGGGTTCTCCCGCGGGGCACCTGGGGACAGCCCCCACCCCAACCCCCTTCAGGCCCAGCCCCCACCTTCAGCCTGGTCTCTGGCCTTTCTCCCTTCATGCCGGGGGCTCATTCTCCTGGTCCGACCAGGCGGTGTGGGACCCGGGCGAGGCTATCCTGTCAGAAATATCTCCTGAGGCACCAGTGTCAGGGGGGGTCTTACTCTTAAGGTAGGGAAGAACTTTAAACTTATTTACTAACAGAAGTAAAGCCTTGCAGGTTAAGACATAATCTACTGTACTAGCTCTAGACGCAGCCATAAAAGTAAGTTCCCTGAGTGACTTCTGGGGGACCCATGGACAGACAGCTCCAGACCCTGCAAGGGACCAGGACAGAGCAATTACCCCACTCGTTGGGCTCCCCTCCCGTGGTACACATTCCCCAGGGCACGCTGCCTGGTGGCCCAGCCAATGTGTGGGGGTGGAGCAGCTGTCACAAGGACTCACCCCAGCAGCCTCCCCCTCAGCGGGCACTGGCGAGGTAGTGGTGACCTCCCAGAGCCACTGCCCCAGACCCCTCTCCGGCCTGGAGAGGGGCAGGGTGACTGTTCGCCTAAGCTGCTGCATTACTAGATTTTTCTATAGTATCCGTAGTGCATAAATATTGGTCAGGATCATGCAAACTTGCTGAACTAGCTATACCACAGTTAATACTTCTTCCTTAATAAAACGTTTCTAAATCTGCTGTGTACTAAGATCTTCCAGCTGATGAAGTAGGTCAGCATCATACCAAATGAGATGTAGTAATAGACATAACCCTTTATTTAAGAATTATTTGCCTTGTCTCAGTATGGCCATCTTGGAATTATTAAGGGTTTGTGGAGGGGCATTCCTCAGGGGCTTCCAAGCTGTGTTTGGAATTGAGCCTGGAAGGTCTGACACTCCCCCCCCCCCGCCGTGTCTTCTTTTCCTTCCTCAACTTGTGGTGGCATGGTCACGACAGCTGCTGTGGCTGATTGAGACTCCCCCTTCCCCCAAGTTCCTTGGATATTGTTCCAGCAAAGTATACTTCATGTGCCTGGGGAAATATGCTCCAGGTATTAGAAATCAGTACTTCATAGACAACATTTCTTGGGGAACCTCTGGTGTACCTTGTAGGCTGTCAAAAAAGCATCTTAGGTTCAGGGGAAGCCATATAAAAGGGGCTGCCCAACTGCCACCAGCCACAGCAGCATCCTCTACCATATCACAAATAGAGGGAGGAGGCTGGAGGGGAGGAACTGTAGCTCAGTACTAGAGCATCTGCTTGGCATGCCAGAGGCCCCAGGTTCAATCCCTGGCAACTCCAGTTAAAAGGATCACATTGTAGTTGGTATGAAAGACCTCTACCTGAGACCCTAGAGAACCGCTAGCAGTCTGACTAGACAGTACTGATTTCGGTGGACCAGTGGTCTGATTCACTATAAGGCCACTTCTTGTGTTCATGTGGGTGTGTATTCTTTGGCTTGATAGTATAATCCAAGCTAAAGATATTTTCAGGGTGTAAAGAATTAACAGCTGGTGAATCTCTGAGTTTCAGAGGGAGTACAAAATGTGATAGTTTTATTAGAAACTGCTATTGTAATTGTTTCACTTTCTCAAGATCATTCCTTTAAAGTTGGGAGTTGGCTAAGAATAAAGGGAGGTAGTTTTTCAGTTTGGAGAATGTAATTATTTCATATTGCAAAAATCTTGGGGTGATTTTTCAAGCATACTTGCATATTTCAGGAGATACTGTAAAATGCAATAAGTCTCCCACATTTGGATACAGAAGAGCAACACTGTTTTCAGACCTTGTTACTAGCTTTGATGTAACATTTTCTGTCTGTGAACCATCCACTTTTGGTAGAATGTTACTTGTAATGTTAGTGACTGAAGATCTTGTTGAATTCAAGCCAATATCCTTCAGACATGTCTATTGGTGTCTAGGTTTGTACTGCGTAACTATATATGATGTCTCAGTAACATACAACTTTGTTTTGAATACATCTTTTTTTTATAATTTTAAATCTGGAGCGAAGAGAGAAAAATATTCATGAATGATATTCCAAGAGATTAGTCTATCATGCCATTTAAAAGGAATGAAAGGCTTCTTACTAGGTAGGGCTAATGATAGCATAACTTCCTAATTTTTGAAGATATTGAGGCATCCGGTGTTGATGATAGCTGTGAAAAACAGGAGTTTCTGGACCGAACTAAATGAGATTCAGGGAGATCTGTCATTGGATCTTTTGTGGCAGCTTTAAAAAGTAAAAAATTGCTACCGATATATCTGTGCATATGCACATTATAAGGCTGGAAAAGGAGGGGTTAATCTTTTCCCCTGTACAGTGTTTCTGATTTAACACCCACCCCCAAATAAGGAACCCACAGGAAAAAAAACAGGTGGCCATACAAAATGTTGTCTCTCTAATGTTTTAAATTGTAAACTGGCTTGAGTGCCTTGGCAGCCAAGAAATGCAATAACTAAATAAAATATTTTCCATAAAAAGAAGCAGTGCTATGCTGCATTGTAGTTGTTGCCTGTAGGATTATGGGTGAATTAAACAGTTAATCTCTTCCACAAGTCTGGTGTGTTATAAGACGTTTGTGGTTGTGGGTCGCAACTCTTAAACTGCAGTCTAATGTAATATAATGTTGAAGTTATATCAGTGTTTGTTTTTTTAATTTAGTTTTTTTTAAGTAAATTCAAAATGTAACCTTCTCCCCTCTCCACCAAAAACATTAGGCCGACAAAAAAATGTCACACATTCTTTTCAATTGGTAAAAACTTTTAATTTTGAGGTTACTCATTTAAGGGCATTCACAGATCATGATATATGTCAGTGGGTAAAGTAGGCCAATGCATTTGAAATTAAGAAGTAAAAATAATGTAGAATCTAGCAGCTGTTTATTCTTAGTATATAAAATTGTAACTTTTAGAATTACTCTGACTTCAATGTTTGTGTTCCCCTCCCATATACAGACAGATAGATGTAGAAGGGCACAATTATTATTATTGCTTGTACCTTTATTCTTGCAAAAGTATTTTATGTCTTCATGTGTGTGTTTTTAAGTCATTGGGTTGGATCCTGTCATTCTCAAGCAGAAGTTCACATAGGTGGATCTTCCAAGTTTTCCTCAGATGTGACCTCCAAGGAGCTGGTGCTGGGGGTGAGAAGAGACTCATGGTCAAATGCTGCATGGCATAGTATAGTAAGGAGGGTCTCGAGAAATCACACCTCGACTTCTTCTGCTCGTTAAAGAGGAAAGGGGCAATTCCATTCAGTTATGTCTCCTTCCTGTGGCTCCCCTGTGATGAACAAAGAGTTAATCTTTGAGAGAAGCTCAGAGAAAGAGAGTGGGTGGAGCTAAGGAACTCTCTGTTCTGAAGAAAGGAATTGATTCTTGTTTCAGTCATCAGAAGCTGTGTTTGGGAACCTGAGGGTTCAAATTTGCCTAAGCTGGTGTAAAACAAATCCTGTGGAGTGACAGGCAGAGATTTGGAGGAATAGGACCCTTTCTCAGGTCACTGGAAGGGAATCGGCTGTGGGAAGGAGATATTCCAGATACAGGGTTTTGTTATTGGATTACTGCCACTGGAGTGGGGTAGTTCTATAGTGAGAACAGGAAGAGATTTTAGGAGAATTCTCCATACTTCTGTGTTCTCTGGGGAAGAGAGATTGGTTAATCTCTACCTTTCCTGTTAGCTAGGCAGCAGTGTCTCTGAATAGGAGCATCTATAAGAAGTTCTGGGAACTGAAAGGAATTTGAGAACTTAAGAAGTGTAATTCTGTACCATCTAAGCCGTCTAAGGTCTAAGCCTTCTCTAAAGTGATACCTATAAAATATCTCTGGTTCTATGCTTTTCATAACCACAATTTCCCCTCCAAGTCCATCCCTTGTACAGGGCTCAATAAATCTCTGTTATTTGATTGTTAACTTGAAAAAGCTTCTGGTGTCTCATTTCTACTGAGGTAAAATAAGTAAAAGGGACTATGAAGAAGAAAAATGAAAACTCCAAATACACATTCTGCCAAACAAACAAGCAAGCTCTCCCTCAGTGTACCCAAGAGGAATTGTGATAACCCCCCACTACGTGACATTTTTGTCCATAGTGGTCCGTCGTCCCCGTCCCCCCACTCCATGTATCAGTTTTTGTGGAGAATGGTATCTGGCAATTTAATTTAATGGTTTTGAATGGTAATATTCTCACAATGACTTGTAAACCGCCGTGAGCAATGAGGAAAGGCAAGATATAATTATTTTAATAAATAACTTCAGAGGTCACAGGGGAGGGGAAGGCAGAGAAGACAAGCCTCTGATTGTGGGATCCATCGCAATGTTTTATAAGGTCTGTTCCAAATGCTTGTGTGAGGTACAGTAGGTGCTCTAGTTCATGTGAGGGGAATAGAGAATGGGTCGGAATGTGTTGTGTAGATGAGGATAACATCTTGGCAAAAGAATGTACAAAAGGCTCAGAAAGGGGATCTTTGAAATGGGCTTAAAAGAGAAGGTATAAAATGGAGAAGAGAGCTGTTACCAATAACATACCCGCACCAGCCAGTGATCTAGATTCTATAGCAAAGTAACTGTTTATACAGTTAAAATGCAAGTATAATTTGTATATCGTCCTTAATTTACACTATTTCTCTGGATTTCAGAATGTTACAACTCCTATTTTGGGTACCAGATGCAACTATAAATCTAATTTAGATATATATTTCTAGTAGCCTGTTTCCTGTGTTGATCATATTAGATATAAACAGGTTATCAAAACAGTAGCCCTGCTGTATTCTCTAGGAGCAGTCTAGGACTTCAGGGGTTATGTAGTCTTGTCAGCAAGTGGAAATCTGAGACTCTGGTTTAAACAAGAGATTGATTCAGTTTTCTGTTGTGGTACTGGAATCCTGATGCTTTCAACTCAATGTTAATCTCTCTCCAGCAGGGGAAATACCTTAGACTTTGATCTCTCTCCCACCCATCCTCATGCATTTTGTGCTATATATTAGCTACAAAATTCAGTTGTCTCAGTTGGTATATGATTTATTTATATGGTTCAGGAAAAAAATAAATAGCTTCAACATTCTCTTTAAACAGGAGGCTTAACGTATTTGGAAAGGCTGTATTTGTAGCAGATTGCCAATATTCTTCAGTATGTGAAGTACAGGTCCTTTCTGAATCCGACTAAGAGCTCATTCCTGAGCCCTGCAGTGGCACCTCCAAGGAGGTTTCGCGGCCGTGGCAGGAAAAAATAAAATGAAAAATATTTTATTTTTAAAATAAAAAAGTTTAAAGGGGAGGGAAGCCCCATAGAGAAAAGCAATGCTTCAACAGCAAAACCCTGGTCAGCACTGCAGAGGCGTAAGGGGGCATTCCTGGCCTGGAAGCAGTTAGGAGGCTGCCTACTGGTAGCCCCACACCTCAGGAACGCCTCCCGGGATGCTGGCATGAGCACTTGCACCGGTGGGAGGCCAAGCCGGCATCCAAGGGCCGCACTGCTGTGGCAGTTCTGGGGGGGGGGCAGCACAAGTGGCACTACTCCGGCATCCGTGCCAGTTTGCATGGCTCAAGTGGCACAGACACTGGAGTAGGGGGCTGGTCGCCTCCTAATCCCATTCGGCTCCCTGGCTCAGGAATGGGCTGTAAGAAAGCAGACATAAAACTGTGAGAGCTGTGATGCCCAGGGATGCATTAAAATGTTTGGCCATACTGCTGTTGCTTAAACCCTTGTTCACAAAAAACCTTGTAACTTACTGTAAATAAAGAATGTCTTTTGGACCAAGGCTTTGTTCATACTCTTGCTATGGGGTAACTGGGATGGATTCTAGATAGATCTTTCCATGCCTTCACCTTCCTTGAGCAGTCCACTATGGCTCTCCAAAAAGCTGATGGGGGAACCTTTTGCCAAAATGCCATGAGCCTCAGGAGGACAATAGTAAAGAATGGGAATCATGTTCATCTTACTCTTCTGCTGGTAAAAGTGTTGCACTGCAAGAAGGAAGAGGGGTGATTTTACCCCAATTTTCCTCCTTACTGCAGCCTGGTCCATCTGTGCCTGGTGGCATTTTGTTCAAAACATCTGGCAATGGCCCCTTAAACACAAAATTAGCAGTCTCCCTATTTCAGGAACCACCTCCCACTTTGTGACTGAAGAAAGGGTTTTCTCTACCCCAATGTTCCCTTTGTCACCACTCAGGTTTGGTTTATGTAATCTAGGTAATATGTGAACACACAGGTTCTAAGAGTCTTAGCACACAACTGCACAGTTTGGTAGCTCAAAGCTAAAAGATCAGGAACTTCTCTCTTCCTTCAAGAAGACTCCTCTCAGCTTACCAGTCTCTGCCCACTGCCCGCTGGCATTGGCTGACAGAATTCCTCAGTCTCAGAGATTACATTTAACCTTGTATCTGTCACAAAGCTTACCTTTGGCTGGCATTGGCTGACAGAATTCCTCAGTCTCAGAGATTACATTTAACCTTGTATCTGTCACAAAGCTTACCTTGATTCATGCTTCTCACATTCCATGTTCCTATTATATGCATCAAACAGCTTTGGGCTTTCCTTTTGCATCCATTCTTGTCAGCCACTGAACATCCTTTCGGCTTCAGTCCAGTCATGTAATTAAGAACAGTGCTAATAGTACTTGTCCTTCGCTCTTCCTCAGTAGCTGATTGAGTGCCATTCGACCTGGGGGGTCTCATCTTCCAGCACTATATTTGTTTTCATTTTGGATTGTTTCGTAGGAATTTCAAGGTAAGGGTTGGTCAGAAGTGGTTTACCATTGCCTTCTTCTGCGCAGTACTAACCAGGGTTAACTGTAGTGGCACTGCCGTTGTCTACGGAAGATCCTCCACCAGTGTCACCTTCCACTACTGCTGCTGCCCAGCCCCTAACCTTCAAGGATTCCTCTGCCCCCATCACCACTGGAACTGCCTGTTCTCTTCTGCTGATGTGGCCATTGGTCCCTGAAGTGGGTCCTGGCATAGTCAGGGCAAAACAATCCCATGAACCTTGTTAAATGTTCATTGGTTCTTGTGGGTTATCCGGGCTGTGTAACCGTGGTCTTGGTAGTTTCTTTCCTGACGTTTCGCCAGCAGCTGTGGCAGGCATCTTCAGAGGATTAACACTGAAGGACAGTGTCTCTCAGTGTCAAGTGTGTAGGAAGAGTAATATTGTCAGGCTGCTATCTCGGTTTCGTTATTGCCTCTGTCTCTGTGCTGTATTGTCTGCCCCCCAAGGTCGCATGCCTAAGCCTAAGCCTGGGAACTCAGCTCCTGGGAAACTGTATTCCTGCGTGTAATCTCCCGCCTTTCCTGCCTTATAATATCTCCCAGCTAGTGAGCCTTTCATAGCTGTCATTTTATTCGTTTGCACTGTATGCCTATTTGATCAGTAAAATCCACCTGTTTGGACTCTATACGACTTTGTGGTGATTTCTGGTTCTGTGGGCCAAGGGCTGACATTATGACAGCTATGAAAGGCTCACTAGCTGGGAGATGACAGCTATGAAAGGCTCACTAGCTGGGAGATATTATAAGGCAGGAAAGGCGGGAGATTACACGCAGGAATACAGTTTCCCAGGAGCTGAGTTCCCAGGCTTAGGCTTAGGCATGCGACCTTGGGGGGCAGACAATACAGCACAGAGACAGAGGCAATAACGAAACCGAGATAGCAGCCTGACATTCTGCTCCCCTCAAGGCCCCCTCCCAGTTCGCAAGGGGGCTGGCTTGTTCGGGTAAGCAATGTGAAAGGCGTCAATGAGGTCGGGGGCGGAGACATCCCGTGCGCGCACCCATTCGTCATAGGCAGGGGGGAAATGTTTCCAACGAACTAGATACTGGAGAGTACCATGGTGAATACGGGAGTCAAGGATCTTGGAGACTTCGAAGTGTTCTTCCCCCCCCCACCATGATGGGTTGCGCAGGCGGTGGGTCCGGATGCCACCGTGGAGAAGCAACATGGGGTTTGAGGAGGCTTATGTGGAAAACAGGATGCACACGCCTCAAAGATTTGGGGAGAGCCAGTTCCACTGTGACAGGGTTTATGACCCGAGTAATGGGGAAAGGGCCAATGAATTTGGCGCTGAGTTTATGGCACGGTTGGGTGGACCGGAGGTTTTTGGTGGAAAGGTAAACCAAAGCACCCACTTGCAGATCGCCCCCGGGGGAGCGATGTTTGTCAGCTTGCGCTTTGTATTTACGTTTGGCCCGGTCGAGGTTGCTAACGAGCCAGGGCCAAGTGGTACGGAGGGCGTGTGCCCAGGAGGCAATGTCGGGGTTCCCCTCCCCCTCTACATCATCTGTAGGAACGATGGGACTGAAATCTTGTCCATACACAGCAAAAAACGGGCTAAAACCTGTGGATTGATGCATGGCATTATTGTAGGCATATTCTGCTAAAGGTAGCAGTTCCACCCAGTTATCCTGGTGGTAGTTAACATAACAACGCAAATAACATTCGAGTACAGCATTGACACGTTCAGTTTGACCATCAGTTTGAGGATGGTATGCACTAGACAATCCCTGTTCCACCCCCACCAACTTGAGGAAAGCTTTCCAAAACTTAGAAACGAAACCACTTCCGCGGTCACAAATTATTTTACGCGGAAACGAATGTAAACGAAATATATGCGTCACGAAGAGGCGGGCTAGTTTCTGAGCAGAGGGGATCCCTGCACATGGAATCAAATGTATTTGCTTAGAAAACAAATCAGTAACAACCCACAACACAGTTTTACCCCCACTGAGAGGGAGATCAGTCATGAAGTCCATAGCGATCACTTCCCAAGGTTTGCTGGGCGTTTCAAGAGGTTGTAGCAGTCCCGGGGGTTTGCCCTGCGATCGTTTCGCAGCGGCACAAACGGGACAGCTGCGGATGAAGGAGTCAATGTCGGAACGCATTCCCCCCCACCAGAACTGTCTGCGCAATAAGTGAAGGGTCTTCAGAAACCCAAAGTGCCCAGCTGTTTTGGCTCCATGAGCTAAATGTAAAACGTCCTTCCGGAGAGCTTTGGGTACATACAATTTTGAGTCTTTGTACCAGGACCCCCCTTGTTCCAAAACACCAGGAGGTAGGGTATGAGCGGAACGTTCTAAAAGGCACTGGTCCCGAAGGACAGTTAAAAAGGATTCGGAGATGGGGAGTTTGGAGGGAGCCCCCCCGTCGGTTCTGGAGATCTGAGAAATAGTTATAGGGCTAGTGCTTACGTGTGGCGGCGCGCAGACTGCAGGCGGCTGAGCGGTCGGAGGGGTAGGAGGGGCGGGAACTCCGGTCTGTTGCGGTGGCGGCTGGGCAGCCGGTTGGGCTGGCGGAGCTTGCGAGGTGTGTTGATGCTGGGATCGGGTTTGCACAGCCAGCATAGGTAGGACCCCACGTTGCATAGGGGTGAACAGAGAGTTGGTGGGTCTTTCGAGTTTTACCGGATATTGTGGTAAACGGGAGAGGGCATCCGCGAGAACGTTCTGCTTCCCAGGGACGTGCTTCAGGGTGAAACGGAACTGAGCAAAGAACTCCGCCCACCGTTGTTGTTTCGCCGATAGCTTATGGGACCCCGTGAGGGCAGCTAGATTTTTGTGATCGGTCCAAACTTCAAAGGGTATTTTAGACCCTTCCAAGAATTGCCGCCATAAAGTCAGTGCATGATGAACTGCAGAGGCCTCTTTCTCCCAGATGGGCCAGTTTAATTGAGCGTGCGCAAATTTTTTTGAAAAGTAAGCGCAAGGGTGAAGAAGACCGTCCGGTCCTTGCTGGAGGAGAGCCCCTCCCATGGCTACATCGGAAGCATCGACTTGCACAATGAACATTTGATTTGGGTCTGGGTGCCGTAGCACCGGCTCCGAAGTGAAGAGGCGTTTGAGGGCCAGAAAGGCGGCTTGGCATTGCTCAGTCCATAGGATCTTTGCGGAGGGCAAGGCAGCCGAGCTTACTTTTCCTTTAGTTTTCAGCAGGTCCGTAATGGGTAGAGCCACTTGGGCGAAGTTAGGGATGAATCCCCGATAGAAGTTTGCAAATCCCAGAAATTGCTGTACTTGCTTACGGTTGGTGGGGGGAGTCCAATCGAGGACGGCTTGGACTTTGGCGGGGTCCATGCGAAGACCTTGGTGGGAGATGATGTATCCCAAAAACGTGAGTTTGCTTTGGTGAAATTCACACTTAGCTAGTTTAGCGAACAGTTGATGGTTACGCAGGCGTTGTAGAACTTCTCTGACCAGAGTCACATGCTCGTCCATAGTTTTCGAATAAATGAGAATGTCATCTAAGTAGACCACCACCCCACGATATAGAAGGTCATGTAGGATTTCATTGATGAGTTGCATGAAGACCCCCGGGGCCCCTTTTAATCCGAACGGCATTACAAGGAATTCATACATTCCGAAACAGCTAGAGAAGGCAGTGAGGTGTTCATCTCCTTCGCGGATACGGACTCGGTAGTAGGCTTCCACCAAGTCTAATTTAGAGAACACACGGCCTTCCTGTAATTGTCCCAAAATATCCGATATTAATGGGATAGGATAGGCGTTGGTTTGGGTAACCGCATTGAGCTTTCTGAAGTCAATGCACAGGCGAAGGTCGCCCTCTTTTTTCCGGACGAAAAACGCGGGGGCCGAGTTTGGGGCATTCGAAGGGCGAATGAACCCTCTGGCGAGGTTTTTGTCCAAAAAGTCCCGGAGGACAGTGCGCTCGGAAGCGCTCATAGGGTAAATCTTACTTTTGGTTAATGTGCAGTCCTTTACTACTTCAATCGCACAGTCTGAGGCCCGGTGGGGGGGTAAGGCATCACATTCCTTAAGGTCGAAGACATCTTCAAAGTCCCGGTATACAGCGGGTAGAGCCGGTGGTACTGGGGCAGTAGAGGTTAACGCTGGAACGGGCGGAAATGGCAGAGCAAAGTTTTGCCGATGCTGGTCGCAGGTGGGACTAGCGAAAGAAATAGTGTCTGTTTCCCAATCAATACTGGGACTATGTCCTTTAATCCAGTTAATTCCCAAGACCACTTCAAATCGGATAGGGGCTATAGTGAAGTCTATTTGTTCCCAGTGGGAACCAATTCCCATTGCCACCCCTATGGTGCGATGATCAACTGGACCCCCCTGGAATTGGCTCCCGTCCATTTGAGCAAATTGGACGGGGGCGGGTAAAGCCTCTGAGTCGGCTCTGAGGGCAGCAAACGTGGCTTCGCTTATGAGAGTGCGACAGCAACCGGAGTCAATTAGTGCTTTGACGGGGATTTGTGGACCTCCGTTAAGTTGTTGTAAAACCGCATCTACGTAGACGGTGGAGTCCACTTCTTTGATTTTGGTAGGAGCATTCGGTTTGATAGGAAGATCCTGAGAGGTCTGTGGAGATGCTCCATTCACCACAGACCGGAGCCGTTTTTTGACAAGTCGAGGGGAGATTCCAGGTTTAAGGCTGGAGAAATCCAAGGGTTTTCCTCATCCGAAGAGGGAAAGCTGTCCCCCAATGGGGCACTTGTAATCCGAGACCCGGCGGGGTCGTTGGAAGCAGGCAGGGAGGCTGGGTCCCCGGCATGGAGTGCAGAGGGTGTGGGCCTTCCCGGAGCTGCGCTGCGGGTGGCCGCGGTGCCTCTGCGTGGTGGACGACCTCGGGCGCGGGTTGTCGTGCTGGGACGAAATAATTCCTGGCGGCGTGGGCAAACGGCTGCAAAGTGGCCCATTTCTCCGCATGTAAGACAGGCACCCCTCTGAAATCGGACTTCACGTTCCTGGAGCGGACGTGGGGGATTTCGT
This sequence comes from Euleptes europaea, assembly GCF_029931775.1. Lineage (NCBI taxonomy): Eukaryota > Metazoa > Chordata > Lepidosauria > Squamata > Sphaerodactylidae > Euleptes > Euleptes europaea. The sequence goes on along the minus strand of NC_079313.1, from coordinate 50,184,434 downwards.
GGGACGAGCAGTGGTGCCTTGGGTTGAGGCTTTTGGGTGCCCTTCTCCTTGTGCTTTTGACGGACGAGAGAAATAAAGCGGCGGCGGCTTTCCACTTCCTCGGCTAAAAGGATCCAGCCTTCGAGGGTATCGGGATCGCCCCGCATGTAAGACCAGTTCAGAATGTCAGGATGCAAGGCTTCCCTGAAATGATGGATTAGGGTGGTCTCGGGCCAACCTACAATTTTACTTGCCAGTCGCTGAAATTCATCGGCAAATTCCCGAACTGTAGCAGAGCCTTGTTTTAATTGTAAAAGTTCCGTTTTGGCTCTTTCTCCCAGGAAGGGGTCCTCAAACCTCCTTCTCAGGGCAGTCATGAAGTTGTTGAGGGAACGAATCGCACGAGAGCGGGTGTCAAACTGGAGGACCATCCAGTCAGCCGCTTTGCCTGTCAGGAGGGAAGCTACGTACCGCACCCGGCTATCTTCCGTGGGGAAAAGTTGACCTTGTTCTCGCATATAACTGTCCACTTGATGCAAGAAACAAGGCAAAGTCTCAAGAGATCCGTCATACGTAGTCCTCAATTTGAGTTGCTTCCAAGGGCCGGGCGCGGGCTGACCCGGTTGCACGGGTGGTCCGGGCGGAGGAGCAACAGGAGCTCCAGGAGGCAAGGGTGGAGCAGGCACATTAGCAGGTGGTTGCACGGGTGGTCGGAGCGGAGGAGCAACAGGAGCTCCAGGAGGTAAGGGTGGAGCAGGCACATTAGCGGGTGGTTGTACGGGTACCGCCTGACCCGGTATCGGAACGGGCTGTCTCTGAGCTATCAGGGTTTGTTGTAATTGCCTGTTCTCGTGAAGCATAAGTTCCATTACTTCTTGGAGTTGATCCACACGGTCGGAGAGCTCCCGATTCTGGGCTCGTAAAAGATGAACCTCCTCACTTGGGCCCCCAGTAAGATGAGGCTTACTGGTTCGGAAGCTCGTGGCCCATTGAGAGCTATCCCCATATAAATCCTCGTCTTCAGACTCATCTGAGTCTCGACGTCGGTCAGCCAAACGGCGTGCGCGTTGGGTCGTACGCGACGGGACAAACGCCGGGGAAAAGGTGAGACCTGATAGTCCCAGTACATAGTCCTTGGGGCGCGTGTCCACGTTCGCCTGATTCCTTGCTGCAGCCGCCCTGGCTGCTTCCGCCGCCTCTCTCTCTCTTGCGACCCTAGCCGCTTCGGCGGCTTGCTGATCCGCAAGAACTTTGGCGTTCTCAAGTCTTAGGGCAGCCTCTGCCGTAATGCGCGGCAAAAGTTCTGTCTCGAGGAGCAAGAGTATGGGGTCAGGTTCCCCGCCCAGCAGAGGTTGTACTCGAACCGCCAGTGCGGATGCCTCGGCTCCAAACGTCGGGGTCAAAACTTGAGCCAAGGTGGCTACCGGGGTGTCCTTTGTACATTCCACAAGGAGAAGAGCGGTGCTAATAGCGACTCGCTTGGCCTCAGCCTGGCAGCTGGCCGCATCCGGGATCAGGGAAAAACCCTCCGGTGGGGCTCCCGCCATGGTAGAAAGAGTTTGTCGAGAAATAAGATTATCCAGAAGTCCAGTTAATATTTGTAAATCCTCAGTCGCCAATCGGGCATCGTCCAGTAATTGATCCAAGTCCTGAAGATCTAAACGAGCATCAGTATCCTCCGATGTTAACATCCAGAGACGTCCTGTAAGAGATTGCCACTGCGCGTGTACCAGTCCCCTCAAGCGGCAAACCTCTCGGTTCGTCCGGAAAAGTTCAGCAATTAAGTCCTGTAACAGAGTAGGGTCCTCTGAGAAGGGCTCCAGGGTAGTAGATCACCTGGAGAGCTGCACAGCTCCCATCCAAGTGGCAGGCGAACCCCCCTGGGCTCCAGCCTGGCTAGGAGAACGGTGAAGATGTGAGATAGCTGTCATAATGTCAGCCCTTGGCCCACAGAACCAGAAATCACCACAAAGTCGTATAGAGTCCAAACAGGTGGATTTTACTGATCAAATAGGCATACAGTGCAAACGAATAAAATGACAGCTATGAAAGGCTCACTAGCTGGGAGATATTATAAGGCAGGAAAGGCGGGAGATTACACGCAGGAATACAGTTTCCCAGGAGCTGAGTTCCCAGGCTTAGGCTTAGGCATGCGACCTTGGGGGGCAGACAATACAGCACAGAGACAGAGGCAATAACGAAACCGAGATAGCAGCCTGACAAATATATAGTCAGAAAGGGGTTGGGTTGAGATGAATCATTGTCCTGCAAAAAGTATCAAAGGTAATGTGCTAATCATTGTCCTTTAAGTATCAAGATAATGTGCTAATGAGGGTGTGGTATGTTAATATGGAACCATTGTATCCTGAAGTGATCTGTTAATGTGTGAAATCCAAAGCTAATCTGCATGGCTATTGTTGACTGTAGTCTTTGTTAGTCTGGAGGTTTTCAGGACAGGAAGCCAAGTCTTATTCATTCTTAAACTCTTCTTTTCTGTTAAAGTTGTGCTGATGTTTATGAATTTCAGTGGCTTCTCTGTGCAATCTGACAAAATAGTTGGTAGAATTGTCCAGTCTTTCAGTGTCTTGGAATAAGACCCTGTGTCCTGTTTGTGTCAGTCCATGTTCAGCCAGCAGTGGCCAAGTCTGGTTGGCCAAGTCTGCAGTATCTTTCATGTTCTTTTATCCTTGTTTGTATGCTGCGTTTTGTGGTCCCGATGTAAACTTGCAGCTGTGGCTCAAGAAAGCTCATACCCTGCCAGAAAATATTTTTGTTAGTCTTTAAGGTGCTACTGGACTCTTGCTCTTTTCTACTACTGCAGACAGACTAACACAGCTACCCACTGTGAATTATCTTCTGTTTAACAGTTAGATTATTGTGTTTATGATGCTCCTTGAGCACTGAGAGAAAATATATTATTAAATGCACAATTTCTGTAAATATCTTTATAGAAGCTATGACAGCATTCATCTAAAGCAGGGGTGTCGAACTAATTTATTAGCAGGGCTGGATATGACATAAGGATCACTTGGTCGGGCCAGGCCTCACCAGCCCAGATCGGGACTGGAAGGGGTGGCTGGCTCGCGTGCCGGATAAGAGCTCTCAAGGGGCCGGATCTGGCCCATGGGCCTTATGTTTGACGCCCCCGATCTAAAGGCTTAATACCATTGATTGTGTGTGTGTGCGTGTGCGTAAAGTGCCATCAAGTTGCAGCTGATTTATGGTGACCCCATAGGGTTTTCATGTGATTAAGCATAGGTAGTTTGCCATTGCCTTCCTCTGCAAAGTCTTCCTCGGTGGTCTTACATCCAAGTACTGCCATCCAAGTACTGACCCAGCTTAGCTTCCGAAATCTGACAAGATCAGGCTATACTATACCATTCTACATCCCCACCGTTGATAATAGTGGGCTAAAACATCAATATGCTTCAAGTGTAGTCTACATATGCATTCAGAGGGCAAATCAGAATCTGAAGCAAGTCAAAAGAAAGTGAAGTTGTGTCCCTGTGGAAATATCAGGGACACATCTGTCATTCTAGAATTAGTGTTGTTGTTTTTAAATAACAACAGCAGGGTTGTAACTTAGGTGTACATGTGTGAGGTATTCTGGCTGAAATGCCTTTAACAATTCTTCAGTGTTAACAAGAATTGATAATTTAAGATGATAATCTGGGTCAGAGTTTTAAATATCCCTGATCATATATTCTGGTCTAAATTCATGTTAACATTCAGTGAATTAAATGGTACATTTCTGTACATGGTATGCAGAAATGTCACTAACAAGGATGTATTTAACATCGTCATCTAGACCCACTTTTTAGCCAAGTCAAAGCTATCAGAGCAAAGTCTGTATGTGGCAAATCCAATGGAATTTAAATCTCTCACTGTTTTAAAAATAGGCATAGCAAAGGCGTCACCAACTTAAACCTGTTACTTGTTAGCGTTAATCAATACGTAAAGCTCTTCACCTAATCCATTACAATGCAGACAAATGGTTAGTAAAAGGGGACTCACAATGTGTATTAGTTTTAGTTTGAGCAAAATCTCATTTAATTTTTTACTCTGTTTTTTCTCCCCTTACCATAGGTAGATGTGCGAAATATCCTTGTCTCTGACAGCGTGAGCATTGGACAAAAATTGGACTATTCAGACATCATGGTACAGCAGAAGTTGGATGAAGTAAAGGACCAAATTAAACGGGAAATAAGGAAGGAACTTAAAATCAAGGAAGGAGCAGAAAACCTTAGGAAAGTCACTACCGATAAAAAAAACTTGGCTTATGTGGACGACATTTTGAAAAAATCAAATAAGAAACTAGAAGAATTACATCATAAGCTACAGGAATTAAATGCACATATTGTTGTAACAGAACCTGAAGAAGTTGCAGGTACAGTACATCAAGCTAATTGATGTTTTTGGGGTTTTCTTGTTAAATTCAAAGTACTGTGGGTGGAGTTCTACTTGAAGAATGGAATTTGACTGCTTTTCCATGCACCTAACCCCCTAATGCTTTCCCCAGGAATCAGGGACTCCTATTAACAACATTAGGTACATTGTGGAGATCTGCAGCAGGAGGGGCAATAAATAGAAATCTCTCCCCCTGACTGCATGGTCCTTGGAACAGTGGAAAATAATTTTGGATCCAACCCATAGTATTTAGGCCATCCTTAACAATCCTGCAGTGTTTAATTTTCTGAAAGTATAATTCAGAGGCATTTTATCTTGTGTCTAAATAACTATTTTAGAATTCTTATACTTCTGTCTGTAGTGAGCATTTCTATTTTCTAATACGTGGAAAAACAACATTAGGAAATTCAGGTGGTCTGTTTATTCACATCTGTATTACTTCTGTGGTTTAGTTTTTAAGATGTTGCAGTGTAACGTGGAAATAAATTTATTTGTGTCCACAGATCATGGAAAATATGCTTAGTTCTTCCATTGCATTAACACAAGGGAGGCAAGTAATAGAAATTCCTCTTGCTGTGTTGTGTCATTGTAATCTTCTTCATCATGCAACCAATTATGTGGTGTGTTAGTGACCCAAATGGCATGTAGGCAAGTGCATCCTCATTCTAGCCCACCTACTCTTTCCTATGTCTCACAATAGTAGCTCTTCCTCCTTTGGAAGATGATGAAAGAGATACCTGGATTGGATTTAAAAGATTATCTCTCAGTTCCTAGTGATTTTTCATGGAAAGAAAACCTTAATTCTGTTGTGCAGTCCTTTGCACAAAAGGGCAGAAAATGGGAGGTCTGCTGTAATGTGGATTATAAATATAGCTGCATTTCTGATGAAATGTAATGAAAATGGAATTCTGCTACTCTGCTGAGATATATCCTGTTTTCCTCTTAAAGGGTTGCTAATGATTGTGAGGAAAATGAAGTAGAGATCAGCTAGGAATAGAGTAGCTCAGACGCGTGGAGTCTTAGCAAGGAACAATACAATTTTGCATAGACTGAAAATGTTCCGTTTTGTATCATCCCTGTTTTGTGGTAAAGTAGCATCAATCCATTCTGTTGTGCCTTCATATTGGTGCAGGCCACTTTAACACAACAGTAGAAAGGTAAAGGTTAAGGTAGTCCCCTGTGCAAGCTGACCCATGGGGTGACATCACATCCTGATGTTTACTAGGCAGACTATGTTTACAAAGTGGCTTGTCATTGCCTTCTCCAGTCATCTACTCGTTACCCCCAGAAAGCTGGGTACTCATTTTACTGACCTCGGAAGGATTGGAAGGCTGTGTCAACCTTGAGCCAGCTACCTGATACTGACTTCTGTCGGGATTGAACTCTGGTCATGAGCAGAGCTTTTGACTGCAGTACTGCAGTTTACCACTCTGCACCACAGGGCTCATATAACAACGGTACAACACAATAAATTATGATACTGCTTTTTAATCCTCAAACAGTTGGCACCTACATTTGAGGCTTATTTAGAAAACAGAGGAGATCGTGCAGCAAATACACAGTGTGTGTGTAAAGTGCCGTCAATTCGCAGCTGATTTACGGCAACCCAGTAGGGTTTTCATGGCAAGAGACTAACAGAGGTGGTTTGCCATTGCCTTCCTCTGCATAATGACCCTGGTATTCCTTGGTGGTCTCCCATTGAAGCACTAACCGGGACCAACCCTGCTTATCAGACTAGCCTGGGCCATCCAGGTGAGGGCAATAGTGACTAGATTACAGATATCTGTGTACAAGTACCACTGTTAATAGTAATTTAAGTTGTGTTAGTGTTTTGGGTATTGTACTGCTACTAGTACAGTGAAATAAGACATAATATCTTGTTTTTAAAATGGAATTTTGTGAATAGCTTGACTTCATGAAACTGCAAGAGACGTTCTGAAAGCAGAACAGGGCTTTTGTCTTCCACATCTTGGTTGCAGCTTCTGAAAAGCTGTTTCTCAGCCCCCTGGATTGGTATGAAGTACTGCAGCAGGAAAGGGGACTTGGTGGAAATTGCCTGTTAGTTCAGGCAGAACTGTTGCTAGCTTGCATAAGTGCAAATTTGGAGCTCTCCTAAAGCAAGTGGTGTCTGAATTATTGTGAAATGCTGATAAAGCGCAGCCAGCACAATAGTTACAACAGTGCAAAGAAAAGTTTGTATAAATGTTGCCTGCCATTCAGGGTATCTGAAAGGAATCCTAAATGTTGCACAGCTTGAACCGTGAATGATTTCTTCTCGCTCTGAGGGAGAGGACGTCTTCAAAGTGGGTTATTCCTTTCACTTGCTCGGGTGGCAGGAACAAAACTTCAACATCCTGTATCTCTAAAGGAATAACCCCTCCTCCTCAGTTCTGTTCCTGCCTCGTGAAGGGAGAGCAGAGCCTTGCAGCCTGTGCTGCAGCTAGCTTATAGATTTTGCCTTATCTCACCTTTTCTTACTTATTCTTGCTCCCTTCCTCTTCTGTCTGTCCTCCCAGCCTACCCTGTGACTGTGCACCCCCAATTTTCTTTTTTCTTCTCCTTTTTGGGGGAAACTGTGTCTTTCCCGCCAAAACAAATTGGTGGACAGAACCTCTGAGACAGACAAAGAAAAAAATGAGTTCTTTGCTCCCAACCGAGTTCAGTAGATCCACCCTCCAACAACCACCATCATGGCCGCACAGTGGAAAAGAAGGCAGAGGAGCCCTCAGTGGCAAAGAAGAAGGGCGCAGGACAATCTACCAGGAAAGGTCCCAAGAGACGCGGCCAGCTTGAAAGAGCCCATAAGGCAGCAGAGTCTGCCATTTTGGATCGCGCAGCTTCCGCGGGCCACAAGGGTCGGGATCCCTCCCCCCAGGCCGAGTCCTTTTCCGGATCATTGCAGGCGGCTGGTAAAGTAGCCCTTTCTTCTGTTTCCCAACCCAAGAGCAATTTACAGTTCTTGTGCTCTGAATTAGCGGAGCTGGTGTGTGGGGCTTTTCTAGAGGGCCTGCAATCTTTGCAGCTGCTTCTCTGGCCCCGTTGGTTAGACATGCCCAGGGGTATTCCCCCATGTCTCCTACTTATGATGACCAGTCTGCTCCTACCCATGATTGCCAGGCTGCCAGTCGGCCACCAGAGGGCAGCCTTCAGGGGTCTGAACCACACAGCCGCTGGCCTACTAAGGTAGCCAGGAAGGCCGTTCCCCCAAGCCCAGATCCTCAGTCCCCAAGCAGCCTTTCCCCTCAATCCTCGGCTGAGGAAGATCGAGAGGAGGGAGAGTTCTCATCCGAAGAGGATGAATCCAGAGTGGAGGAGAGATAGACCAGGCTTTTTAACACAGATGATTTTCAGTCTCTCTTAGCCAGGGCCTTAGCAGCACTAGACTTGAATGAGGACTCAGAGGAGGCCCAGTCTAAGAGACCCAGACTCAGAGGCACCAAGGATTTCTTTCATAGACATTCCAATCCCACTCTAACTGTGCCCTTTTTTGGTTACTTTGAAACCTGCTCAAGGCAGAATGGGAGAAGCCTATGTCTAATAGGCAAATCCCAGCCATTACAAAAAAGTTCTACAACATGGCTCCCCACCTTACAGAACTGCTCCAGGTCCCCCTAGTGGGCACTCCCAATTGCTGCCCTACAATCTTCGGATCTCATCTCAGAAGACAGCTTAGGCAGTATTAGAGACACCCTATATAGGAAAACAGATTTTGCCATCAAAAAGGTACACAAGGCCTTCATCCTTTCAGTCAGCGCCTCCACTACTTCGGCGCTCATCTCCAGGGCAGCAATATTGTGGGCCCGCAAGCCCAGCAAGCTTACTCTTCCTGAAAATAAGAGAGCTACTGAGGGAGTCAATTGGTTATTAAAAGCTGTAACCTTCCTAGCTGACTCCACCTTGGACATGTTGTCCTTCGCCTTCAGGGCCATATCAGCAGCCCTCGGCTGTTAGACGCGCCCTCTGGTTTAGGGCTTGGCAGGTGCATTCCCACTCCAAGACTGTCCTCATGGGTTACCCCTACCAGGGTGGCAAACTAATCAGGGACAAATTAGAGCCCCTTCAAGTAGAAACCAAAGATAAGAAAAAGGCCATATCCAGGCACCTTTGCAAGGACAACAGAGCCTCTTACCAGTAGTCCTTTCGTTCCTTTCATTCCCTACCCAGATTCAGGCCTGACCAAAGGAGGACTCAGTGGTTCTCCTGTAGAGCTTCCTTCCACAGGGGTGGCCACTTTGCCAGAAACCCTTGTTTCTCCAGCTTCCAATCAGAGCACTCTGACAAGAACCAATTCCAGTCTAAGCAACGACACCAGAGTCCCAAAAAGGGTGGGCAGACTCAAGTACTTTCTGCACCGATGGGAAGCCGCTCTTCCAGACGCCTGGGTGCTCAGCATCATCCAAAACGGTTACCTGCTGGAATTCAACTCCATCCCTGCAGATCGCTTCCTGAGGTCTCCAAGGTCCCTGAACAAGGAGAAACACAGGAGAACGCTATCAGCCGACTACTGGACATAGAGGCCATCGAACCGGTTCCTCCTTCTGATCACTCCTCTGGCGTGTATTCAATCTTTTTTTGCAGTGCCAAAGAGAAACAGTGACTGGTGCGCCATCCTCGGCCTCAAGTGAGTCAATAGGCACCTAACGACCAAGTGTTTCCGGATGGAAACCCTATGCTCTGTCTCCAAGGTGCCCCATCCAAATGCCTTCCTCACTTCCATAGACTTCACCGAGGCCTACCTTCACATTCCGATTCATCCCAATCACAGGAGGTTCCTCCATTTTGCATAGGAGGACTCCCATTTCCAATTCCGGGCCATGCTCTTTGGCCTCGCCTTGGTACCCAAGGTCTTCATGAAGATCCTGGTCTCCCTAGCCAGATACGGCTGTATCTGGACAACATCCTGATTTGTGCCTCCACATGTAACCAGAGCATTCTCCATGCCGCCTTCGTCCTGCAGATGCTACAGGACCGTGGTTTCCTAGTGAATAAAGCAAAGAGTAACGTCCACCCCTCCCAAGTGCTCCATCATCTAGGAGTAGTATTCAACACCTCCGACAATACCCTATCTCCGTGTTGGCGAACCTATGGCACGGGTGCCACTTCCGGCACGCGTAGCCCTTTCTGCCGGCACGCACGGTTCCTCCAAGCCGCTGGCCTTTCCGGCTCTGCCCCACCCCGGATGGGGGAGGCTGTAGCCCAGGGGTGGGGAACCTCCGACATCATTGGCAGTGGCCCCCGGACTCTCCCACAGAAGCTGCCGCCATTGCCGCCGCTGGAGCGTGCGCGGCCAGCCAGGCGGGTGGGAGAGCGGGGAACAAAAGCTGAGCGCTCACACTCGGCATGGCCGGCGGCTTCTCCGGCGCCCTCTGGGCCTGTGCGGGCGGAGGGGCATGGCTGGTCGGTGGGTGCGAAGGAGGCGCCCTCTGCCCCACCCTGCTCGCCTCTCACAAGCCTGCCGCCGCGCCCCACCGAGTGGCAAATCCAAGGCAAAACCTCCCATGTATAAATGGCCTCTTTCTTTTTCTGTCTCCCTCTGTCCTTTTCTTTCTCTCCCTTGCTCCATTTCTTTCTCCCTTTCTCTCTCTTTTTCTTTCTTTCTCTCCCTCCCTTCCTTCCCTTTCCCCCTCCCTTCCCTTCTTTCCTTCCTTCCTTCCTTCTTTCCCTCCAGCGGCTTCTCCGGCACCCTCTGGGTCTGTGCGGGCGGAGGGGCGTGCAGTCCTATTCCACCTTTGAAGTGCCCACAAGCTATCCTCCAAACACCTTTCCATTTGTCTTGATATGTAGAGAGAAAACACTAAGGAACTAGTTGCCAATCTCCAGGTACTAGCTGGAGATCTGCTATTACAGGTGATCTCCAACCAATAGAGATCAATTCCCCTGGAAAAAATTGCCACTTTGGCAATTGGACTCTATGGCACTGAAGTCCTTCCCCAAACCCCGCCCTCCTCAGGCGCCACCCCAAAAACCTCCCACTAATGGCGAAGAGGAACTTGGCAACCCTAGCCTCTCCCTCTGGGCCCCCTCTGGGGGTGGTATTCAGGTTACATTGCCGCATTGGCACTCGGCGATAAATAAGTGGGGTTTTGGTTGCAGTTTGGGCACTCGGTCTCTAAAAGGTTCGCCATCACTGCCCTATCTCTTCCTCGGGACAAGGTACACAGACTGTCCTCCCTGGCCACCAGGGTCCGTACTCAAAAGTCTGCTCATCTTACGATGTTCGCAAGCCTCCAGGGGCCCATGATTGCATACATTACAGCAGTCCCCTGGGCAAGGTTCCACCCCAGGCCTCTGCAGTGGCTCCTTCACCCTCACCAACTTGACATCCTGGCCATCAGAGAGAGATCCAGCTCCCCCTCTTGGTCAAGAGTAGCCTTTCCTGGTGGGCCAACTGCTCCTACCTGTCCAAGGGCCTCCAATACATAGTCGACTCCCCAATCCAGTTGTTTACGGATGCCAGCCTCGTTGGCTGGAGAGCAAGCCTTCTAGATCTCCCAGCCCAGGGGTTGTGGTTGGCTCTGGAGTGGCACTCAACATCAATGCCCTTGAGATCAAAGCCATCATGCAGGCCCTGTCAGCATTCAGCCACTCCCTGAGAGGGAAGCATGTCCTTATCAGAATGGACAATGTGTCAGCAAGGCACACATCAACAAGCATCACCTTTGCCCTTAGGGTGTTGGAACTAGGCGCCCTGTTGGCCAGAAAGAGTTGTGCGTGTTTCACAAGGACACGGTCATCTTACCAAAAGTGAGCGCTCGCTTCCACAGAGAGCAGGAGCTACATTTCCCCTCTTTCTGCCCGTGACCTACTCATCCTAGGGAAAAGGAATGGCACAAGCTCGCTGTCATGAGAGCCATCTTCATTTCCTACAGAGGACCGAGACCATCCAGAAATCCAACTCGCTTTTCATTACTCATGACAGCTCCCAGTAAGGGAAAGGCTACACCATTCTCCTCTGCATCCAGCAAGCCTACAAGGCAAGCAATCTTCCAGTTCCTCTGCGTATCATGGGCCCCTCTACCAGGAGCGTGGCTACATCTGCAGCCTTTAACCAGTGTGCATCGATAGAGGAAATTTGCAAGGCGGCAACTTGGTCTTCTATCTCTACGTTCGTATGCCACTACATTCATACGCCATTACAAGCTCAACGCCCATTCATCCGTTGACACAGCCTTCGGCTGCGGGTCCTGCAGAGCATCCTGGAGAACTAATCACTCCTGCCCAGTTCGGGGACTTAGCTCTTTTAGGTCCCACTTTGAAAATGCCCTCTCCCTCAGAGCAAGAATGAGCCTTGGACTGCTCACCATGAAGGCTCCTTCTGCTCTGAGGTGATGGCATCTTGCCCACCTGGATTCTACAAATTAAAAAAAGAGAGAGAGGGAGATCAAAGAACAGAGTAGAAGGCACAAAGAACAGTGAGACATATAGAAAGTCCAAGACCTTCCACGGCCACACTTCAGGCTTTCTTTCCTTTTCTCCTCCACACCTCTCGGTGCTCCATGTTTGTCCATGTTTTACGTTCTTACTACTGTTACAGTTATAGGTTCCTAAAAGTTATAGTTGTTTGTACCAGTTCTATTTTTTCCACTCTGTAAGTTTAGAACTGAGGGGGAGGGGGTATTCCTTCAGAGAGACAGGAGGTTGAAGTTTTGTTCCTGCCTCTCGAGCAAGTGAAAGGAATAACCCACTTTGAAGATGGCCTCATCACCTCAGAGCAGAAGGAGCCTTCACAGTGAGTAGTCCAAGACTCACTGAAATGAAAGTTCATTCTATTAAAAGGCACAGTAGCACTTCTGGTAGCTAAGGCTAAGTTTGTTTTTCTAAACCTAGCTGAGGAATTGCTGCTTTTTCTCTTTGTTAGTTAAGGTCAATCGTCCAGCTAAATACATGCGGCTAAATACAATTAAATAATTATAAATAAGATTAAGTAATTAGCAAAGGGTATTTTGCAGGTAATTGAAAAGCATTGTATTATGCTTTCCTGCCATCTGGGAACCAAATTCAGAAACTAACCTAGCTGTTCCTTTTGAATATATTGAAAAGATAATGCACTCATTTATAACAAGGTGTGCAGGCTAGTAATCACTCATGTTGGGTGTGGGATAGTTGAATGCCCAAGAGCTTCTCTGAATGAGTCCCTGACATAATTAAGATAGTCATGTCAATTCTGGCCCCTGCGCCTGAGTTTTGTACCTTAAAAGCCTTCTTGAATGGCTTCTTACGTTTCTAGTGCAGTATGGTACCATCAAACAACAAGTTCAACTCTTGCCATACAAATGAGTAGCAATGAAGCTATTCATGTGGTGTGAGATTCTTGCAGACAGGCACCTGCACATACACAAAACTCATGAAAGCTCATGCCCTGCCAAATATATTGTTGGTATTCAAGGTGCTACTGGACTCTTGCTCTTTTATACTTACACCTGTCTGATGACCCAGATCCAAATTATCTGGAAACAGATTTGCTGTACACTTCCTGATACAAACATAGCAAAGTTCCTGAATGTGTTCTTGGAGGGTATATGTTAATTTAATTTAACCAATAACTTGATTGCTTTACACATTCTCATTCAAAGGTCGTTATATTCCCAAAACACAATGTTGTTATATAGTTTTAGAAAGAAACTGATTGTGATTTTCTTTGATGAAAGCTTTACTCTGTGTTTATATCTATCCAGTATGTGAAAGTAAACATGAGTCCAGTGGCACCTTGGATTCCTGTTTAATTTTGCTGTAACACTCCTAACCCTTTAGAATTACGATCTAGGCATGTGGAAGCTTGGTGAACATAATAGATCAAAAATTGTATTGGAATGGAAATCTTATTAATGACCAGTAAACTTCTTAAAAAATTACTGGACCCCGTACTCTTATAAAGAAATTGGATAGTTTATTGACACACCTTATAGACGGTATTACATTTCTGGTGTATAAAATGTATGATTAGTTCTGTTTCAGTGACTCAAAAGTAGTCTCTAAGGTGATAATGCTAACAAAAATATGTGTGTTTTTAATTAGAACTTCAGTATGTACATATGCTTGCCTAGCTAGCTGGCTAACATTGATCCATAGATTCCTCTTAATTAACAGTTACATAAAATGATGCAGTAAACGTGCTATCTCAGTACTCCTAACATAAGTGAATGGCTTAAGCCATTTAAAAATTAAGCCACTTTAAAAATTACAGCAAATACTTGCTTATATGAGACAAATACTAGATATCAGTAAGAACCCATAGTAAGCATTCAACAGATAAAGAGAGTACACTGAATCAAGTGAAATAGATGTAGGTGACGTTTTTTATCTGAGATCTTTTCCAGATCTTGGTAAGATCTCTCATTAGAGACGTACTAAAAATTTTGTTTTAATTTCATTTTGTAGGTTCAGAAAGGGCATGATTATCATTTTAGCAAAATTTAGCAAAAATTTGGGAATATGGATATCATTTCAGGGATATCATTTCAGAAATATTGAAATCATTTCAGGAATAACATTTCAGAAATATTGGGTATCAACAAGAGTAGACTTTGAATGCTGGGTCTACTGCCTCTTAGGAGTAGCATCTGAAGCAATTCTGCTATTCCCACTCTGAGGGAAGGGCATTTTATAGCTTGGGTTATTCTTGTCCATTGCTAGGGTAAACAGGACTAAACTTCCTGTCTCCCTTGTGCAAATAGCCTGAAGTTCCCAGTTTCCTTTCTGCCTTGCTGGGGAATGCACACACACAGCAGAGCTCTGCTGTAGCTTCAACTTAGTTTAGGGAAATTCTATCTTTCTCACCTTTCCTTTCCTAATCCTGTTATTTCTATCCTCCTTTTTTTTAAAAAATCCTCCTTTTAAAAAAAAATCCTCCTTTTTTCCTCCCTTTTCTTCTCCCTCCTTTCTTCTCCATCCTTCTGAGGCCACTGCCCCAGGCAAGATGGCAACCACTGCAGTCGGAGCCCACAGAGAGGACGACCTTCTCTCGGAGGGGGACTATGACCCAGCCTTATGTCCCCAGGGAAAGCAGGACGACGAAGAGCCCTCCATCAGCTGCTCCAGTGGTCTCTTGGAGCGGCCAGAGCCAGGCAATGCAAAATGCACCATGCCAAAAAAGAAGGGAGCCCTGAAAAGGCATCGCTCCAGTGTGCCTAGTAAAAGTGCAAAAAAACTGCAGGGCCCCAAGCACAGCTTGGGAGCCCCTGCAGCAGCACCCCTTGGCCTTCCCTCCTACCATCGGCCAGAGGAAGAGCCAGCGAGAAGCCTTCAGATGGTAACGTACCTCCTCCACCAGGCATAGCAGCAGAAGGGAGACTGATTACTTATGAGGAGGTGGCAGCCATGATTAACTCAGCCCTCACTGCTCAAAGACAGGCCCCCTAACCTCTTCCCTCGAATCCACTTGTAATGAGTCCTGCCTCATACCGTGGCAGCTCTCCTTCCCACTCCCACCTTGGTAGGGAGCCTTGTTGCAGCTACAGGGATGTGGCTAAGCCATGGCCTACCAAAGCGGCCATGAAGTCTATTTATGTGCAGTCCCATACCCTCATGGACAACTGTGCCTCCCTTGGCTCCATCTCAGAGGAAGGGGACAGGGAGGAAGGAGAGTACATTTCTGATATTGGAGAATTCCCTGCAAGGAGAACAATCAGTCTAGTCTGTTCTCGCTCTGAGGAGAGGGCATCTTGAAAGCTTGGGTGATTCTCGGCCGTTGCTGGGGGGGGGGGCAGGAACTAAATGTTTGCACTTCCTGTTTCCTGATGTGAATCTCGTGCAGCTTCCAGTTTTCCTCCTGCCTTGCTGGGGAGAGCACCGTAGCAGCTTAGCTGCTGCTAAATTAATTAGAGATCTAGCTTATTTTTCCTAATCTAAACTTCTCTACTTTAATCTAAATCCTTATACTTGAGTCTTAATTTTTCTACCTATCTTAGCTTTCTCTGATCTGTCTTTTCTTCTCCGGAGGAAGACGATCCTCAAAATGGCCGCTGCATCAACTCCTAAGGGAGAGGACACAGGCTTCCTCTCTGATGGGGACCATGACTCAGCTCTGCACCCTCATGGGAACTATCACCCAGGCGAGCTTTCGGATAGCCGTTCCAGCGATCTAAAGAAGCTGGATTGGGAGGAGTTGAGTGGAAAAAAGCCCCAAAAGCCACAGCTATCAGTGCCCGGCAAAAAAGGCGAGAAAAGAAAACAGCTGGTCAAAAAATCAATTGCTGCAGTCCCTGATGGCTCCCGCACCGCTCAGCTGACCAAAGGAGAGTGTTCCTCTGCAGATCCTGCCAAAAGGTCTTTAGAGGAGAAGGTTTCTCTGGATTGAAAAAACTGAGTAAAAAGCTGCTTACTTATGAGGAGGTTGCAGCCATGATTAACAAAGCTATGCAGGAGCAGTTCCTAGCTATACAAGCCCTGCAATTCTCTAGGCCACCTCCAGATGGTTCCACCTCCCAGGCTCACTCCCCCTTACAATCCCAGGCCTCTCTAGATCCTTTCTCTGAGGAACCTTTCTGCAGCCATATGCTTCAGGGGAGACCATGGCCCACTAAAGCAGCAATGAAATCTACTTTTCCTGCTTCAGATAATTATTGTGCCTCTCTTGACCAGGAGTCTAAAGAGGAAGAAAGGGAAGAGGGGGGATTCATCTCTGATGAAGAGACTCCTACTGTAGAGGGACAGAAACCAAGGCTGTTTTCCTCTAATGTGTTTCAGTCCCTGCTAGCCAAAGCTCTTTTTGCCCTGGATCTGTCAGACGAACCTGACCCGCCTAGTGATCCTAAACCTAAGTCTGGTAGAAAAGGAAAGAAGGAGTTTTTCTTTCAATACAATTCCCAGAATTTAAAGGTTCCCCTCCCAGAACACTTTGAGAGGGTTATTAGAGCTGAATGGGACAATCCCACCTCTGATAGACAGTTCTCAGCAAGTACCAGAAAAATGTATGAGATGGCACCCTATGCTATGGAGCTGCTAAAGCTGCTGGTAGTAGATGCCCCAGTGGCAGCCCTACAGTCCAATGAACTGGTTGCGGAGGATGGAGTAGGCTCCATTCGCGAACAACTAGACAAGAAGGCAGAGTTTCAGTTATGTAAAGTACATTCAGGCCAATGCTATGGCTGCTATCATGGCCAGAGCCTCTGTAGTATGGGCTAGAAAATTGGTTCAGTTAATTCCAAACCCAGATAAGAGGGTGGCAGACGGTCTGATGAGTATTTTAAAAGCATCTTCCTTTTTTAGCTGATGCTTGTCTAGATGAATTAACCTTTTCAGCTCGTTCTGCAGCTGCTAACACCATCATCTGGAGAGCTCTATGGCTAAGGTCCTGGCAGGCAAGCTTTCAATCCAAATCTGTTCTGTTAGCTTACCCCTACCAAGGAGATAAACTTTTCAGGGAAAGGCTGGACCGTGTGCTGACTGAGTCTAAGGACAAGAAGAGAGTTATGCCCAGAAACAACAGAAGTGACAACAGTTACTCCCAGTCCTTCCACTCCTTTCAATCCTTACATACGCTGCCAAGATTTCGATCAGACCAGAAATGATGCACTTGGAACTCAAGGGGATCCTTTCATTGTTTCGGACGCAGCGATAGAAATACTTAACAATTCCTCCGCAATGATAAACAGGATAAGTCCAACAAGACCCCCAAAACAATGATGCCAGGTCCCTGATGGTGGGAGGACCACTTCAGTTCTTCCCTCAGCGGCTTTGCTCTCAAGCCGATGCTTGGGCTCTCCAAGTAGTTCAACAAGGCTACCTGATAGAATTTTCTCACATACCACAAGATCATTTTGTGCCATCCCCGAGATCCTATCAACAGGACAAGCATGCGAGAACATTGGATGCCATAAACCACCAACTCCAAATGAGAGCAATAGAACTGGTTCCTGCCCCGGAAACATCCAAAGGCATCTATTCCATATTCTTCACGGTTCCCAAGAGGTAAGGGGACTGGAGAGCCATCCTGGATCTAAAGTATATAAATCGGCATATCCCACCAAAATGATTCAGGATGGAGACTCTTTGCTCCATTGTGGGGGTGCTTCGACCAGACATGTTCATGACGTCCATTGATCTCACAGAAGCTTACCTGCACATTCTGATACACCCCTCTCATTGCAGGTTCCTGCGCTTTGTGTACATAGACGCCCATTATCAATTCAAAGCCCTTCCATTCGGGTTGACGTCTGCCCCCAGGGTTTTTCCAAAGACCTTAATCACCATTGTGGCAACGGGGAGGGCCGTGGCTCAGTGGAAGAGAATCTGCTTGGCATGGAGAAGGTCCCAGGTTCAATCTCCGGCATCTCCAGTTCAAGGGACTAGGCAGGTAGGTGATGTGAAAGATCCCTGCCTGGGTCCCTGGAGAGCCGCTGCTGAATAGACAGTATTGACTATGATGGACCAACTGGTCTGGTTCAGTATAAGGCAGCTTCATGTGTTCATGTGTTCAATTTTAAGAAAGGAAGGGATCAAAGTGCACCCCTACTCGGACGACAACCTCGTCTGCGCTCCATCAGAACAGTCATCTAGGGTTCACACCTCCCGAAATCCTGAATATTGCAGAGCCTTTATGCTTCTTCGGCGTAATGCTCTCCTTCAACGTTCATAGATGGCATATATAATAAATGACCATTAGAAGCACGTAGATACATAAGCAAATAGGATTCTCTTGAAACCACCGAACATGTGCTATTTGAGTGTAAATTATACGATCATATCCACACAGGTTCATTGATTCCATTATTAGTGGACTGCCCCAGATCTCTGAGAAAACAACTTCTAGCGCTCCTCGTATCGGATACAATATTTAACTTATCTGCTAGCATGGCCAGATTTGCTTGGCTAGCAATGAAAATAAGGCAGAGATCACTTAAGACTATACAATAGCCAAAAAAATAGAGAATGTGTATTGTGCGTACTATATATATCTATATACTTAACGTATGTTTATTTTTTAGAGATTTATTCTAGCAATCTTTTGCTATTATTATGCATTCCAATTTTGCTTGATATTATGTGATACTAATTAGCTATGTACCTCTGCATTTTCCCATTTTAAGCATTTATATTTTAATTGTATTTTGTACTTGTTTTACCCTATATTATTCAGTTATGTAAATTCACTTTGTTTGATGGTCTATGACTGCAAATAAAATGACTACCACCTCCCGAGTCATCAGGGTGCTCAAGGAACATGGCTACCTAATAAACAGCCAGCCACTCCAGCCTTCGTGCCACTCCAGCGCCTTCAGCACCTGGGTGTTATCATAGATTCCATCATCAACTCCCTCTTCCTTCCAGAAGACAAGGCACAAAAGCATTCCAACTTAGCCAAGGCCACAGCCAAAGCAACAAAGGTCAAGATCATGGCCATGGCTCATCTTCAGGGCCTAATGATCTCATGCCTAGCAGCTGTTCCCTGGGCTCAATTTCATGCCAGACCTCTTCAATAGTTGCTACATCCCGACTTCCGGTGGTGCTGCTGGGGAGAGCACTCCATTTCCCCAGGCTGTCCTGGGAGAAATCCAAGTTTGCGTTACTTCTGGGGTACATAGATACCCCAATCCGACCCTTGCAAGTGGGTTGGAAAGCAGGAACTCCCTGCAGCCCGCAAACGCGGTTTGACCTCCTAGGTACTCTGAGGGGGCTTTTTTAAGCCCCTCGGAGTCCTGGACGCCGGTCCTGCGAGGGCACTAGGGAAAGACATCGCCAAAACGCAACTTAGGCATCAAGCTCCACCCTCCACCACCTTAATACCAACATAAGGACTACATAAAGAAAAGAACCTCACCTCTTGACACCCAAGTGAGTACAAAAGAACTCTTCGTCTACCTACTGGAAACTTGAACAGACGGGGGGCTGATAAGAATATTTCTGGGACCCCCACTCCTCCTTAATCCGAACTGAAAAAGTTTGATCTGAGTTAGCCATCGGGATTAGCGACAGGAGCCTTATCAGTCCGATCAGCCTAAACCATAATAAAGAGTCGGAAGGATACCTTTGACAAGAATTATCACCAATGGGTCCAAGGGAAGGGGAGGGTGATTTTTCTTCCTGATTTTCCGGCGAAAAGAATATCCTGCCACGTTTGCAGTAAGGGAATGCCTGGAACGGAAGACCCTCTATAACACCCTCTCTATCATCGGAACTAAAACAACAGGAAGTAGTCGTAGGACTGATTACGCGTCGCACTCGAGTTACTCTGAAATCATTCCTGAAGGAACAACCATCGAGAAGAGGCGGTAGAAGGTCCACGGCACTAGCAACTTCCTGTATACTTCCTGATCAGCCCGACCTAGAGCGACCGAAAAAACTCACTGGTATTTCAAAACTTTAAAACGCAATTTTAGAGCTAATTTCGACTCTTTTCAACCCAAAAAAATTATAAGGCTGATGTTTGAATCATTATCTTTTAATTAGTACTTTAAAGGCCCTGTCTGTGGACATGTATTTTACCAGCTTCTTTTGAATGTAAATGTCGGGAACTCGACCCCGCTCTGGCTCACTACACAGCCCTGCCTATGCTAAACTAAGGGAATCACTACAAACCTCAACCATGGGAAAAAAATTACAGGACATGCTAACTAAACAAACAGAGGCAACAAATAAACAGTTTGAACAGATGTCTACACAGATGGCACAGTTGACTTCTATGATGACAAATCTTGGTCAAGCATCCCAAGCTATTAATCAGAAGTTGGATGTGGTTACAGGAGACTTGAAAAAAGTAAAAACTCAAATGACTGTCATGAAGACAGATATGCAAGCGATGGATGCATCAATTAAGAAAGTGATGGATGAGCATAAGGATACAAAGAAAAAATTAACAAGTCAAGAAAAACAGATTGAAACAATACAAACTGACCAGATGGCAGCAAAAAATCAAATGGCAATGATGGAGATGAGAGTGAGAGAGACTAACCTTCGTATACGCAACTTTCCAGACATGATGGGAGACAATAAAGAAACTGCACTACCAAATTTGGCCTACTTATTTCAGATAGATGAACAAGAATTAAAACAAGCCATTAACAGAGTATACAGGATACCATTACCTGCTAGAATGAGGAGATCTAAGCCAAGAGATTTGATGATAGTGTTTTATGACACTAGAGTTAAAGATAAGATTATGAAGATTCACTATGAAAATCCAGTGTCAGCAGGAGATTCCCCTCTCATATTACTGAAGGATATTCCAAGGCATCTACTTTCACAGAGGAACAACTACAAAGATTTTGTGTCTACATTGAAAGCTAATGGTATCAAATACCGTTGGATCATGCCACAAGGTTTGGCTTTTACCTACAAGGAAGTGAAAACGACAATTCTATCTCAAGCTGATGTGGGGAAATTTCTGAGAAAGTATAAAATGGACCTTAAAGAACTATCTGGGGAGAAGGAGGAAGAAGAAAAGGAAGAAGAAGAGGCACAAGGTGCAGAAGGAGGTACCAAATTATAGACTTGTTACTCTGTTAAAAATACTACATTATGGCAAAAGCAATTTCTTGGAATGTAAATGGACTGAATGAGAAAACTAAAAGGGCTAGAATTTTCAAATATCTACAGAAATATAAATACTCCCTAATTTGTCTACAAGAGACTCACATAGCTTCAAAGCATAAAAAATATTTGGAGAAACAGATGCTTGGACAAGCATTTATTACCTCAGCTAAAACTAAAACAAAGGGAGTGGTAATTTATGCCCACCCCAGTCTTTGTCCAGAACTATTATACAAAGATAATGAAGGAAGAATTGTAATTATTAGAACTAAAATATTGGGACAAAGGACAATAGTGGTTGGAATTTATGCACCTAATGAAGGGAAAAAATCCTTCTATGAAAATCTACATGATTTGATAGCCCAACACGCAAAAGATCAAATCTTATTGATGGGCGATTTCAAAGGAGTTATTCTCCCATCATTGGACAAAAAATCAAAAGCAAAAGACATCAATGACGGATGCTTACCTAAAACTTTCTTTACTATGGCTTCAGAATTAGAACTACAAGACATTTGGAGAACAATGAATACAACTGCTAAAGAATACACTTTTTATTCAGCGAGACACGATTCACACTCCAGAATCGATATGATATGGGCCAGTAAATCAATTTTCACTCAGTTACGTAAAATCCATATTTTACCCAGAACTTTTTCTGATCATAATCCTGTTACTTTTGATTGGAACAATAAACAAGCATTTAGATGGCGAATGAATGATAAACTTCTAAAAGACAACAAGATACATAAGGAATTACAGGTTTTAATGAAAGACTTTTTTGAAATTAATCTTAATGGGGAAACTTCTTTAAATACAGTTTGGGATTCATTCAAAGCTGTTCTGAGAGGCTTTATGATACAGAAACATTCGGCTTGGAAGAAGACTCAATTACAATTTACAAACAATTTACTTTGGAATTTACAAAATTTGGAACAGAAATTGGTAACGGTAACACAGGAAGAGGAGAAAAGAGAAATTCAAATAAAGATTTCTGCATCTAAACATCAATTAAATTTGGTAATAATGGAGGAAATGAATAAAAACTTGAAACTTGCTAAACAAAAGTATTTTGAATATGCAAATAAACCAGGAAAACTTTTAGCAACACAATTGAAGGACGCATTCCAAAAAAAGGTTATAACAAAAATCCAAACTGTTAAAGGACCAGTCTATTCAACTTCAGAAATTCAGAAAGAATTTGTTTCATTTTATTCTAAGTTATATCAGAAAGAAAATATTCCAAAACAGAAAATAGAAAAATTTCTAAACTCAATACAGATGAAAGCTTTGTCAATGACCCAGAGAGAATGTATTGAAGCTCCAGTAACAAGGGAAGAAATACAAGAAGCAATACTGAGACAAAAAACGGATAAAACACCTGGACCAGATGGAATTACTGCACTATTTTACAGAACATTTAGTGACAATTTAGTTGGATTTTTTGGCTTACTTTACAATGCAATTTTGGATGAGGGAACATCCCCGGAGACTTGGTCACATGCATTTATATCATTGATACCTAAAGAAGGAAGAGATCCAGAAAAAACATCCAATTATAGACCTATATCGCTGTTAAATGTGGATTACAAAATTTTTGCTTCAGTTTTGGCATGTAGGATAAAACAATTCATTAAGGATCTTATACACGAAGACCAAGCAGGTTTCATACCAGGAAGGCAAATAAAAGACAATGTGAGAATTTTACTAGACTCACTGGAATATTATGACCAGAATATCCAACAAACTGCGGCTTTTGTATTTTTGGATGCAGAAAAAGCCTTTGATATGGTCTCCTGGAACTTTTTGAAACGGATTTTGGATAAATTGAATTTTGGAGATCGTTTTCAGAAAGGTATATCGGCTATTTATACCTCCCAACAGGCTAAAATTTTGGTTAATGAATCAATGTCAGATAATTGCCAAATCATGAAAGGGACCAGACAGGGATGTCCCTTGTCTCCACTTTTATTTTTGTTGGTGTTGGAACCGCTATGTGTGAAACTAAGAAGTATGGAGGACATCCGCAGGTTAAGAATTAAAAAACATGAATTTAAGTTGAGAGCATTCGCGGATGACCTACTGTTAATTTTGGAGAACCCAACACAGTCAATGAATATACTTCGGGAGACTTTGGACGATTTTGGGAAAATATCAGGCTTTAAAGTGAATCAAGAAAAAACAAAGATAATATTTAAAAATCTACCGGAAACACAGCAACAGGAATTTATATCATATACTGGTTGGGAGAAAGCCAACAAAGTTAAATACCTGGGAATTTGGATTACTGCAAAGAATAAAGATTTGATAACCAACAATTACCTCAAGTTATGGGGTAAGATTAAAACTGATATGATTATATGGTCAAATAAAAAATTGTCACTAATGGGACGTATTTCAACGATTCAAATGAATGTCTTACCAAGGATGCTCTTCTTATTCCAAAATTTGCCAATAATATCACACACTAAATATTTTGATACTTGGAGGAAAGACATTTCAAACTTCATCTGGCAAGGGAAAAAACCAAGGACTGCTTATAAATATTTGGTGGATCTAAAAACTAGAGGAGGTTTAGCACTGCCTAATTTTCAACTCTACGCTGAAGCGGTAGCTTTAGTATGGCTAAAAGACTGGATGAATTTGTCAAATATACGTTTGCTAGACTTGGAAGGTTATAATAACTTAAGTGGATGGCATGGCTATTTGTGGTATGATAAAATTAAGTTACAAGCAACATTTCGTAATCATACAATCAGGTCCTCTTTATTTCGTATCTGGATGAGATATAAACACATCTTGGAACCAGAAACACCGATGTGGATATCGCCTCAAGAAATGCTAACATTGCGCCCACTTAGACCAGACACATTTATTACTTATCAAGATTTAATTAATTGGGACGGAAAGAAATGCTCACTAAAAGACTTTAAACTTCTTAAGGATGATTTACAATGGCTCCAATACTACCAAATTAAATCAGTTTTTGTACAAGATGCTAAAAAAGGTTTTTCTAAAGAAAAATCTTCTTTTCAAAGGATTTTACTAGATAATAATACAAAACTGATTTCTAAAATGTATAATCTCCTTTTAACAATATATTGTGAGCAGGATACGATTAAACCAACTATGATCGATTGGGCTCAAAATGTGGGACATGATATTGCTTTAAATAAATGGGAACGACTATGGTCCAAAGATTTAAAAGGAATAAAAGCACAGTCAGTGCGAGAAAACATTTATAAAATAATGTATAGATGGTATTTAACACCTAAGAAAATTGCAAAGATTTATAAAACAATGTCCCCTATCTGTTGGAAATGTAACAAAGAAACTGGTTCCTTTTATCACATGTGGTGGACCTGTGACAAAGCTAAAGACTTTTGGGACATGATCTATAATGAATTGAGACTAATACTACAAAAGAATATACCCAAAACACCAGAAATGATGTTATTGAGTATGATTCCAGACGACTTATCAACACAAAGAACCTTTTTGATTTATGCCACAACAGCTGCGAGACTGCTTTATGCAGCGAAATGGAAAGGGTTAGAAATTCCTGAGAAAAAAGACTGGATTGTTAAAATGTTTGAAGTGGCAGAAATGGCAAAACTCACAGCTATTCTAAATGAAGAAAATGACGTTCGGTTTCTGGGGGAATGGGGGGCGTGGATGCATTATTGTGAATATGAGTTAAAATTGGGAAGAATGGAAGAATATTTTCTAATCTGATCCAGAGGATTATTTTTGGTCTTTTTTATAATGAATAAGCATAATTATATTTACTAACAGATTATGGTTTTTTTTTTATATATGGTATTGATAGTTTATTAAGATTAGATTAACTACGACGGGATGAACTTTTTATTAAGAGGAAGATAGAGGTGAAGGGGAAGTCAAAAATTTCCCATTTCTTTTTTTTTCCTTTATTATATGTTATGGAATTATAACAACTTTAGGTTAGAATTGAAACTTTATATTGTCATAGATGTTGTTTAATGCAATGGAAAATTTCTAGTATAAAACCCAATAAAATTTATATAAAAAAAAAATAGTTGCTACATCCCCATCAGTTTCTTATCACTCACAAAATAACAAACCTATCAAGATGACTACCAAGGTCAGAAAAAGCCTGGCTTGGTGGTCCGAAAAAGAAAACCTTACCAGAGGACAGCCCTATTTACGCGACAACCCTATTTAGGTCTTTACCGATTCCTCAACCAAGAGGAAGAGGAAGTCAGCAGGTCCTATGTCTCCCTCTCTTCCTCAACTTCTAAAAGCATCTACCTTACAAAAAAAAATCTCTGCTATTTCCACAGTTTTTCCTGTATTGGACAGATTTCCTCTGGCAAAAAACCCTCAGGTCCAGGCCTTCCTCAAGGGAGTCGCTCAATCCAAAAACCCTCTTTCTAATGGCCATAACTTCTGCCCAGAGAGTTTCTGAACCAGGAGCACTTTCCATCAGCCAAGGGACTATGTGTCTTCCATGAGGACAAAGTGGAACTGCGCCCAGACCCCGCCTTTACTCCCAAGATAAATTCTTCTTTCCATAGAGCTCAAGAACTATATCTTCCTTCCACATCCTTTGCATCCTAGAGAAAAGGATCTGCACAGAGCCTTACGCATCTACATCTGTAGAACAGTTTCCATCAGGCAAACAGAATCCTTATTCATAACCATCTCCGCTCCTAGTAAAGGTTGCAAAACATCCCAGCAGATGATCAGCGCCAGTATTCGCCAGTGCATCATAGAAGCGTACAGAGCTAGTGGTCTGCCTATTCCAGCCGGCATCATTGCCCACTCTATCTGTAGCACGGCCACTTCAGCAGCTTTCAAAAACCAAGTTTCTGTTGATGAGATCTGTAAGGCCGCCACTTGGTCTTCCGTATCCACCTTAATCAGACATTACTAAGTAAACACCTATGCATCAGCAGATGCCAAGTTTGGGTGATGGGTTCTGGAGCAGGTGGTGATGGACAATGAAGACTAATTCCTACTCTTCTAGCATGGCTCTTGGACATCCCAAGCTTTCAAGATTCCCTCTACTCACAGCAGGATCGGAACCTTAAACATTTACCGAGAAAATTCCTTCTGCTCTGGGGTAGGTGGGCAGGTAGAATCAGATTCAGATATTTGTGCCAGTTTCAATAGTTTACTTATTTAAGGTTCGTAGAGGGTTTTTTTTTTTTTTGGGGGGGTTATCCTATCTCTTGTTAGCTTGTCTATAGTAAAACTGAAAGCTGCAGGAGATTCACATCAGGAGACAGGAAGTGCAAACATTTTCAAGATGCCCATCTACCCCAGAGCAGAAGGAACCTTCTCAGTAAGTGTTCAAGGTTTCATTTTCTCCTCTAGCAATGGACAGGAATTACTCAAGCTACAAGATGCCCTTCTACCTCAGAGCGGAAAGGAACCTCTCGGTAAGTAAACAGGGTTCCATTCCACATATTTCGGGGGAACTGAATTTCAGGAATCCCAAAATATTGGGAGTGTTTAGGGTATTAATGAAATGAGGCATTTCCAGCACTGTTTCAGATCAGAAATATCAGAAAGCATGCATACCCCTTTCTCTTGCTTTAATTGCCCAAGAAATATTTTCTGTTTGTCAGTTTGGGTCCTTAAAAGAAGAGGGTGATTAACATGTTACATTTTTGATGTGGGAAATACCCCATGCAAGCCACCACATCTTCATGTGTACTCGAGTTTATATTAGAGCAGCCATCCTCCAGGTGGGACCTGGAAATCTCCTGGAATTATAACTTCTGGCAAGATGGCTGATCTGATCGCAACTTCTCTCAAGAGCTCTTGAGAGAACCAGGAGGCGCATTGGAAACGAGTCACTTTCAGTGACCCGACCACGTTCCTAAAAGGTGGAACGTGGAGCAGGCAATTCCTGCTGCTGACCAGTGCGGTTTGACTCCCAAACTCTCCCCCGGGAACTAAACCCGGGGCGAGGGGTTGGATGCTGTCCTGCTCAGCTGAGGGAGGACCATCGCTGCGAGCGCCTCTAATGGAATCGGGACCAGATCTCCTCTACCTAATACCAGCTATTGAAATATTTTAATCATCAGAAACCCCAACATCCGAGACCTGTAAGTGCCAAGAACTTCTTTTGTTTGCTTTTTTTTAAAAAAAAGAGAGAGAGACGGAGGAGTTTTTTTAAACTAGCTGTACACCCGCACACACCCCTCCCCAAGACCATGAGATAACTTGATAATAAACAAGAAAAATCACCAACCGGACTGAGGATTATAAATCTTTCTTGCGGGTAGACATAACAACTAAGGATTTGAGTGACATTGCACGCAGCAACTGAAGACTCAGAAGGGGGAGGGAAGAAGTTTTATTTCCGATTTGAAATACTTTCGCTTTTGAGCCTTCCTGCCACGTTTCATTGTGGGAACAAGGAGACTCAGTGAGAAATACCGGATGTCCCTACAGACCCAACTAGAAGACTCTTGAAACTCAATGGTGGGCGTTACATCAATACTGCCCGCCTATGCAACTAATTCTACAGGGAACCATGGATTACAAAAGAGTGGAGGAACTTTTGATGCAGCAAACTAAAACACGTAAGCAAATTCAACATCAAACACAGCATATGACTCAACTACTCGACCAGAAACTTGACAATCTTATGAATGAGATTAAGTCAATTAAAGAACAAGTGAAGGTATTAAAAATAGACATGAATAAGATGGAACTTACTATAACAAAAGTGGAGGAGGAACAAAAGGAAATTTACAACGAAACCAAAGATAATGAGAAACAAATTGGAAATCTACAAATACAAGGAGAGATTCTGAAGGACCAGATGGCACTTTTGGATATGAAATCGAGAGAATCAAATCTACGAATACGCAATCTCGCGGAAAAATATGGGGATACCAGAGAGACTATGATAAAATCACTTGCTGACATTTTCCATTAAGTGATCAAAAATTAAACTATGCAATAGATAAAATATACAGAGTTCCTCTTGTCACCAAAAATACAGAAAGCACCCAGAGAGATTGTGATTGCCTTTTTTGATCTCAAAATGAGGAATACAATCATGCAAATCCAATATGATAGTCCTCTTTCGGTAGATGGATTACGATTAATAATGCTAAAAGATATACCTCGCCACTTGGTTGCAAAGAGAAATGCTTACAAAGAAATGCGACGGGATGAAGACTCAACTGGGCAAGATGTAGCAACTGGACACCATCGACTTCAAGAGACTATACCGAGAAAGCAAGAAAAGAACAATAGAAACCCCCGACAGAAGAAGTCTTTTAAAAAGAAGGGATGAAGTGTTGGAGGGTATTAAAATAATGGGAATAAGGGGAGGTGTGGGGAAATAATAATAACTTTTTTTAAATTTACATGATAATTGGTTCTTGTGGGTTATCCGGGCTGTGTAACCGTGGTCTTGGTATTTTCTTTCCTGACGTTTCGCCAGCAGCTGTGGCAGGCATCTTCAGAGGAGTAACACTGAAGGACAGTGTCTCTCAGTGTCTCTTCAGTGTTACTCCTCTGAAGATGCCTGCCACAGCTGCTGGCGAAACGTCAGGAAAGAAAATACCAAGACCACGGTTACACAGCCCGGATAACCCACAAGAACCAATGAACTCTGACCATGAAAGCCTTCGACAATATTTTTACATGATAATGTTAAGTATGTGTAGTTCTATCCTAGTTTTTGGAATAATTTATACCCTATTAGCATTTTTAATTACTTTCAATATTAACTAATCATATCAGATAGGGTTACAAAGTTATGGCGTATGCATGGATATAAGAAAGAAATAGATAAATAAAAATAAATATATAATGTTTTAGAAGAACAGACAAAGAGTAATTGTCGTGGTGCAGGCGAGGAGCGAGGGCTGTAAGCTGTAAGCGTAGTCTGGGGAATAGTCCAAGGTCATTCACAGTGAAGGCAGAGTCCGAGATAGCAATACAGGCAAGGGAAGTCCAAGGCGTTAGTCAGAGCCAGTCCAAGAAGTCAGGATACCAGGAATCCAAAGGATAGCAGGGAAACAAGGCCAGTACACAAAGAGGTTGGTGACAAGTTGCTTGCACAGCAGCCAAGCCTAACTGATGGCTTAAATCCCTTCCCCTGCTGCTGTAGCAGAGCCTGCTGATGAGGCTGAGTTCACAGGTAGTGCTTCAGCCCTGCTCTTCCTCATCACTGCTACTGGGGAGGTTCCTCTGTAAAGCCTTCAGTCTAGCACTCTGCCGTCTCTGCTGCATTGCCAGACGAACCTGTTTTCTTCTCTGCTCCAGTGGCCTTGGCGAGGCCTCTGGAGACACTGCATGTTGCAAGGTGTCAGGTCCAACTGGAGTCCTTGAGCTGGCAGGCTGCAGGCATGGTGAGTCATCTTCTGACTTTGGCTGATCCTCTATTCTGGCAGGTTGTAGCCCCTGTGGTTGTTCCTGTGGGACTTCTGCCTGAGGATGTCCCTCTGTTCTGGCTTCTATTTCCTCTTCGTCAGAGGAGGTCTCTGCAGGCTGACTCATGACAGTAATACAAAGAAGTGACTGGATTAAGAATGGGTTAGAGGAAGTTGGGGGGGATTTCAAATTGTTATATGTATTTTACTATGAGGATATCCATTCAGCACTGTACTATTATTGTTTATATATGGAAAAATAAGCTAGATGGTATATCGAATGGGATTATTGTATCAACTTTATGAAAAAAGCAATAAAAATTTTTATATATATAAAAAAAAGAAATCTCCTGGAATTACAGCTGGTCTCCAGACGATAGCGATCAGGTCCCCTGGAGAAAATGGCTGCTCAGGAGGGTGGACCGGATGGCATTATACCCTGCTGAGCTCCCTCCCTTCCCTAAGCCCAAGTTTCACCCCTAAATCTCAAAAAATTTCCCAATCTGGAGCTGGCAACCCTAGTTTGTATGAAACAATCCCCATTTGAAAAAAATGAAAACTAATACCAAAAGGAAGGGTCGATACCACACTTATAATCTTGGACAAAGATATTTGTTTTACTGCTTGCTTTATCAGTTTCTCAGCTTAGTAAAGGAATTTTTTTCCTGTCTTTTTCTTTTTTTCCAGTTTTTAATACAGTGTGGGTGGGTGTTAAGAAAATCAGTTGTTGGCTTTCTATCACACAGTTGATTTATCTGTAATTTACAGATTGTCCCCGGACCCCGGATACACCAAACAGTGATCCTCGTTTTCCTACAAATAACATGTTGATGGCCTTAAAAAAACAGTTGGATATAGAACTGAAAGTGAAACAAGGAGCAGAGAATATGATCCAGATGTATTCAAATGGTTCTTCAAAGGTATGCCTTGTGAAAATTCAGTTAAATGCACTTTCATTTCTAGCTTGCATACAAACAGCACTATGCTTTTTGGAGTGAATGAAAGCATCTTGGGCAAGACAAACAATGGCCTTTTATGCATGGGCTGTTTCCGCTGTATCTGCTGCTCTCTAACTGCACAGTATTTGCAGTCAAGTTCTCAAAACATAGTGCACAGGAGCTTTCCCCTCCGAAGAAATTCCAGGAGTCCTTGTGATCACTTATGCATCCCCAGCAAAAATGTAGAATTTCTGAACCAGTGGGGGAGTGGTCACTGATGTCATCATTGTTACACTGCTTGCCACCCAGCCTTCCTTTGATTTTTTTTTTGTTCATGCATGTGCACTAGTGATAAATCACGAGATTGCTTGTTGCTGTTAATAATTATGCTTGGAATCGTCTTTTGAACATGGAGAATCGTCAACTTGGCAGTAGTGGGGGAGAGAAAAACTTTCCCTTCCGACCCGACAGCCCTCCTCTTTTGTCGCCTTGTTCAGGGTCGCTCTCTGCAAGCCCCCACCATTCCATGTTTAAGGCCAGCAACCTCAGCGAGGGGACAGTGGCCTCCTCTGATGGCCAGGCCTGTCTTCCTCTCCTGGGACTGCCACCCTCTGTGCACTTCTTTCAGAGTAAATGGCACAGAGCCATTGGGTGGGGCTTTCTCCCATCATGTCCAGCCTGGGCCAGGCTTGCTGTCAAAGAGCTTTCTGAGGCTGGAGTTGAGTGATGAGACCTTTCGGCTCTCCCCCCTCCCCTTATATATTTGTATTTTGCTCACTCCCTCTTCTTCCCGCCCCTTCCCTACAAACCCAACGGAGGTGGAGAGGGAATGGCTTGTAGTGTCTCTAAATGCCTTGGGGAGTGGGAGAGCATTGGTCCCCCAGCCTCTTCACTTTATTCGTCTCTTGCCTGCCTCAGCATGAGCCAGAGCTGAGCACCCCCCCCCACCGTTCCCTCTGCAGCAGCCAAGGCACCAGGGTCAGGCGAGGACAGCAGTGGGCCCCAGCCAGATTTTGTCTGGCCGCTGCAAGCCCAGTGTACCAGAGCACGGCGGCCCCTTCACTGCCTCTTGCAGCTGGGGGGCTGCAGATCCGAGAATTGGCCTCTCTCCCCCACCCCACCCCCGAAGAATATATACATATTTGTTCACAATTACTAGGCTTTCTAAGTGATCTATTTGAGTCTTAATATGAGCCTGGATCAATCACGTTATTATTACTATTATTGCACTCGCAAAAAATAAAAGGCTTTCATGCCTATAGGAGGACGCGAATACAGAGAGGGCGACAGATCAGCCCAGCTCTGTTCCATCCAGCCGAGGACTGAAACTGACAACACTCGCTGTGAAACTGACCAAATAAGCAGCCCAGCATTCTCTTGCTAATGCACTCGCAAATGGCTTGGAGGGTAGGAGTTGGATAAGGGTTGGGAAGGCAAGTGAAAGGGAAAAGTAAGGATGTGGGTGTGGTGAGACAAACCCAAAGAAGAAGAAATATGCACAGAAGTAGCAATCGAACTGGGCTCAATGCAGGCGTAAACCTCGCAGTAAAACAGCATCCAGCAAACGCATGGGAAGAGCGAGGCAAGTGATTTCTAAAGGTCAGATAAATCATGCGTAATTCCAGCAAAGCCCCAAAGTGGTTCAACGGTGATTGCAACACGAACTACCCATGCATCAAAGGCCAGTGTAAATACATTCCTCTGTAAAGTATAACATCTGGCACATGGTAGCCATTAAGAGTAATTCACGTTTGATCCTAAATCTGTAAAACATGATAAATCAGTTCAGAGTAATGGTTTTGTACTTTTAAAGTGCCTGATATTACAAAATAATGACTTCAGTAGTTTGATAATTTCTTGAATGACTGTTTTATGAGATTCTGTCATTAAAAGCGTAGTCTATACATTCCTTTTTCTTGCCAACTGACAAATTGCACTTGCACTGGGAAAGTATGTTCTTCCTTCAGCAGAACTATCAGATAAGATCATTACTGTGGCACAAGTTTACATCTTAAAAAAACCTGTGCTGCCATCCCCAACATTGCCACTCAAAATGCTTGATCTGAAACGCTTAGTACTTTGGAAAGATTAGACCCAGAGAAATTGCTGCTCTACCATAACTTGGAGAGTGGAAGTTAGAATGTGGAGAAAGGACTAAAGAAACACAGATTACTGCAAGTGAGCCAAATGGATTGCTGACTGAGAGTTGACACTTTGAATTGCTTCCTGATGGCTCACTGACCTTTTTGAAATAAAGTTTGTAGCTGTCAGGGAACTGTTTCAGTTGTACATGTTAAATTACACCGTTAATCTTCATATAGCACTCCTAACTTGGAAGGGAGCTGTTTCCTCCAAGCTTCTTTCTATTATCTTCAAATATTGAAAAGCTATTTTTTCCTTATAAGTTGTACAGCAAAAACTGCAAATGACATTCTGATGTAAATTCTATTTTGACTGATTTCTGAATTGCTGTAATAATTATATGGGTTTGCTGGAATTTAAGCCCTGAGTGTATATGTTCTGCATGCCATCAAAATCAAAACAAGGACACTCTGATCACAAGAAATGTGTTAAAATACAATAGTGTACCATTTTAGTTTCGGTCTCTGAACTTTGAATTGTTCTTGAGACAGTAATATATTGAGAGCTTCCACTCATTGTTTGTACCTTTCTGTTAAAACTTTGCCTCCTCAAAAATACGATACCATCATGCTTCTAGGAATATTGTTCTTGGTATAAAATCAAATAAGAAAATGCATTTTTATGTAAAGCTGTGGAAAAGGAACTATAGTGGGGAGGGTTGAAAAACTTAGTTGAAAAGGTCATGTTGGTGTGAATTTAGCCCATTTTCCAATTCACTCCAAGTCCACACTAAAATAGCCTCAGTGAAGCAAAGAAAAGCCCTACTTTGCTGCCTTCTGAGCTAAAGAAGGTATAGAGTGGGTTTCTACCCTCGTCTTAAAGTAATGCCCTTATCTGGGCAGTGACCTACTCAGATAGTTGTGAGGGATCTGCTAACAAGGAATACTGAGAATCTGCATAGAGTGAAATCAGAAACCAAGTTGCTTTAGGGGCATACTACAAAGAATTAGGAAACTTTAAGCAACTGAAATAATATCAAGCATTCAAAATAATATCAAGCATTCAATATTGTACCTTGCTCTAGAAAGTCCACTAAAAGGACTCAGATAGTGCAGGCATTCACACTGCTATGTACTTTACTGAAGAGGAGAGGCCAGAAGCCAAAAGGTCAATTGAGTGAGACAAGAGCTGGCTATAGTTACCTGTCCATGCAGGTCCAAGCAAAGGTTCTGTTCCCAAGGCAGGGGCTCAGTGTCTGGACTGCAAATAATCCAAAGGGAAAGACAGTGACGTGTGATGCATGTCCGCAATTAGTACTGTTTACAAAACAAGGGTACTCCTGGATGAGCAAAAGTTCAGGTTTAGGACAGATTCTGCCCTCAGTTAAAATTCAGGAGGCTTAAGCGTAATGCATGTAGCACTCTGGGAATATTTTCATTTGTGGAAGCAGAGAGGAGAGCTCCAGACTAGATGGTGGTGTGTTTGGAGGTAGTTGTGGTTTGATTGGTGGCATGTGGCTTTGGTAGGAAATCTTAATTACAATACTGGGCAGTCTGCTCTGTTTGCATTTCATACAAATGTGGGTTCAGTGTGATTAATAGTCTGATAGCTTGGTACTGAGAAAGGCAATAGCTATTTACCTCAGTGTGCTGTGATTAAGGACTGCTTAGTCTGCTGGCTGTTGTGACAGTGGGTCCAAAATGGTTCAGTGGCCTATGCAAAAGATATGGAGAAGAGATCTGGTCCTGTGTCAAGATTGAGGTAGGGGGAGAAGTATTAACCAAAGTTTTGTTGGCAACAGCTGATATCCCTTGGTTTTCATATCACAATTCACATTCTGCAAAGAACACCTAAACTTCCGCTTCTTTGGTTTCATTTAGGAATTCACATTTGAAAAAATCTCTCAATCTCTCTCTCTCTCTCTCTCTCTCTTTTAGGATAGAAAGCTTCTTGCAACAGCTCAACAGATGCTGCAGGACAGCAAAACAAAGATAGAAGTTATAAGGATGCAGATTCTTCAGGCGGTCCAGACTAATGAATTGGCTTTTGATAATGGTAAAGAACTAGAGTAGAGTTTTCTCTATACTGTTGATAGAATTTAGAATAGGATTGTTTATGTGCATACCTCTATTTGTTTCAATATGATTGAATGCTAATGGAAGGGTAGGTAAAGATAAGAAAGGCTTTTTTTCCTCAGATGGTGTTTTTAGACATATTTATACTTCAGTCGGAATTCACTTTACCATTTGACATGTGCCTCTTTAATGTAGAATGGAAGCTGTAACTGCAAATCTTGCTAGTCCCTATTTCAGAGCTGCATGTTTTAGTAATGGCTTGAGCCATATGGATGCCCAATATAAGCAAGGGAGGAAATAACCAGAGTTGCAAAGTAAAGACCATATGTTTTTAGCAGTAAGATTCTAAAACTCACAGATACTTTTAAAATTCATATATACCGAGGTACCTCTACCACAGACCATTGTCTGACCCTCCTTCAGTTGGCCTCTAAGTATTCGAGTCACCCGAGGGGATGTTTATATGCGGCCTTTATGGACCTAAAGGCTGCATTTGATTCTATCTCCCGACATAGACTTTGGAAGAAACTGATGAACACCAGCATAGACCGCAGACTCCTGGTTTTGATTATGGCCTTTTACTCTAGAACAACTGCCTCAGTGCGGGTCGATCCCAGTGGTACACTGACAGATTCCCAGTTCAAAAGGGGGTAAGACAGGGATGCCTGCTTGCTTCTCTCTGTTTAACATCTTTATCAACTATTTGGTGCCGCATATCAAAGAGGGAGCAAAACACCCCTCGTATCTGGCCGGTCAGCCCATACCACTTTTATTATATGCGGACGATGTGGTTTTGTTGGCGACATCAGAAGTGGGGCTGAGGTCCACTATCAATCTCTTCTTGGAATATTGTGATCAAGAAGCACTCACTGTGAATTATGCCAAGTCAAAGGTGCTTCGCTTTTCTGCCACCAAGAGAAGAGGCTCCCAGTTTTTCAAGGTCAAAAACAGACAACTCGAATGGGTTTCCACCTTCCGCTACTTGGGCATTGTCTTCAGTTACAACCTATCTTGGTCTGCCCATCTGGACCATGTGAAGAAGACAGCAAGATCCACCACTGTAATGGTAGAGAGGTTTTTTCGAACCAAGGGGGCCAAGCACATTCCGTCTGCCATTGATGTCTTCAACGCGAAGGTGGTTTCCCAGATTCTGTATGGAGCAGACATTTGGATTTCTGGAGTGGATGAGAAGCTAGACTGCCTTTTGAACAATTTTCTCAGGAGAATTATTGGAACTCCGAGCTGTGTTGCTGGGCCTGCCCTCCATATGGAATTGGCCCAACCCTCGCTTGAGGCGCATGCGTGGAGGAGAGCAATTAAGCTTAGGTTTAAGTTGCCGGATGACAATCTCCGGTCCCAGGCGGGGTTCCTCCATCTTACTCTTAAGGACCCGGCCCCCAGCCCCTGGCTGAATCTGTTAGTGGAAAAACTAAAAGTACTGTGACCCCCAATCTCTACTCCCTCTGACAACCTGGTTCCATCTCATTTAGCGGCAATCTTGAAGAAATTGAAGGAGTTAGATTGGGCCAGTACGGTTGGGAGGGCCAGACGTACTTGCTCTGGTCTGGTCTTGGGACTTCCCCCACCAGAGAAGCTTCCAGAGTTCCACTCTACGGTTTCAATCTTCTCACATCGTCGGGCTCTCCTTTTAGCTCGTTTAAATGCCTTTCCATCCATGGTCATGTTGGGCAGATATACTGGGATACCTTTTCCGGACCGTCTCTGCCCATGTAACACGGGCAAAATTGAAACGTTGGACCATTTGATGCTCCACTGTCCTCGCTGGTCTCAAGATAGAGATGCTCTTATTGCTCCAATCCTCACAAGCTTGAACTTCCCTCTACATGCCTGGGTGTTGCCTTTTTTGCTTGGCGACTCAACTAATGGTGCAGCCACATCAAATGTTGCCCGCTTTTTGGCCAGAGTGGCTGCTCTTAAGAAGAAAGAACTCTCAACGCCTACCTCTGACAACTTTTAGTCAGTTTGCTCTGCCCCCAGTTTATTTTAGTTAGGAATTTTACCTATTGGGCTGACGCCTAATTTTTAGCATTGTTAAGATTGTATTATACTATATATTATGCTTCCCATTCTCCCTCGTCTCCCCCTCCCTTCCTTTCTTCCTCCCTTGGTCCAAGACTGCGGTCATAGACCTAATAATAAATTATATAATTATATAATTCATATATACACTAAAATATCAGTCTGTCTTCAAAACCTTTATATCTAATACAAGAACTTAATGAATTTGGCAGGTGGAGCTTGCTATTTTAACATGATTGCTAGCACTCCCCTAACTATATACATTATTGTGCAGAAGTAATGTGATTTTAACCAGGAAACTCAGAGATTAACTCTTAGGGAAGTCTTTACTGATTAATACATTCATCTGCTATGTTCATCTGTGGCATACACATTAGATAAGAATACCTTGTGTAGAATACCTTTCAAGGCTGCTCTTTAGTTCAGTATGAAAAGGTTAAACAAGGTAGCCTTTCCCCCATTCAAATATATGGTCAGTTGGCATGCTCTCCACCAGTTGGCATGCTTGATGACAGTGGGGCATTACCAGGGAAAGACTATTGTTGCTTCTAACCTGGTGCAAAGTAAAAATAAAAGGAGGATAGTAGAATATGAGGGGGAAATTAAAAGGGGGGAAACCAGGAGGAAGCAAAACAAGTTGTGTGGATACAGAGAGATTTGTGTTGGTGCAAAAAAAAGGGGGGGGGGTTCCCTGGGTCACAGAAAGGAAAAGGTAAAGGATAGTGGAGATTGAGCTGTAAAGAGTACCATGGGTGGGGAGACAGAAAATGGGACACTGGCCTGGGAGCTGTTGTGTGCCAAAGAGTGCAAAGAGGAAAAGGAAGGGGCAGGGTTAACTGGTTCTGATACACTTATGGTGCTGCAGTGGGTGAAGAGAGAACTGTACCCAAAAAGGAAGGCATTAACAGCGAGGGTGTCAAAAAGTAAATATGGCATTAAAATTGCAATGAAAAAGATTTTCTCCCGTTAATGTAGCGAAAGAGTCCTCAGTGGAACAGCTAATAGTCAATGTTTAGCAAGAGCATAACTCTAGAGGTTGAAAGGAGTGGCCGTTGCAGCGAAGTTCTACAAGCTTCATTAAGAGCTCCAAAGTGCCATGCAGCACTGATTGCACTGACACATCTCCTTCCTTGACAGTGGTGATCTTGTGTGCATCAAGGGTTGTGATGATGACAACAGGGGTTAGCTCTATATTTATCGACATACTACAACTCTGTGTAATAACTTTAATAACATGATCAGGAACTGTGATGAGGTAAGGATTAGGTTTTGTGGTAGCAATAATTAGAAAATGTGGTCATTAAACTACAAAACCCCGAAGGCTTGAAAAAGGAGTCTGGTTCTTTGGTTTTTGATCTGGCTGTTACAGCCAAAGAAAATTTGTCAAGGCCTGGCTTAATAATTGTGCTGTCAAGTTCTATTTTATCATTCTTGTATTAATCTGTTTTAATGATTTTGAATGTTTAAAGGACCAATTCATATTGAATATCTGTGTGCTTTTTTCTCTAGCTAAGCCTGTGATAAGCCCACTTGAGCTTCGAATGGAAGAGTTGCGGCATCATTTTAGGATAGAGTACGCAGTCGCAGAAGGAGCAAAAAATGTTATGAAGTTGCTTGGATCGGGAAAAGTTACTGACAGAAAAGCTCTCTCAGAAGTAATTTAACATGATAAATCTATCTGAATTGAAGCACTTTAAGTTAAATTCAACCCTTGTTATGTAAATGTGTTTTTCTTAACTCTTTCTTTCTTTTATTGAACAAGGCTCAAGCAAGATTCAATGAATCAAGCCAGAAATTGGACCTCCTAAAGTATTCATTAGAACAAAGACTTAACGAACTCCCTAAAAACCATCCCAAAAGTAGTATTATTATTGAAGAGCTTTCACTTGTCTCATCACCAACATTAAGTCCACGACAAAGCATGATTTCTACACAGAATCAGTATAGTACGTTATCCAAACCAGCAGCTTTAACAGGTTGGTTGGAGTAATATTCTATTTGAAACATATGAGAATAATTCAGTATTTTGTTATGCTATCTTTTAGCAGGTAAAGGGGTAGAAATCAATACTGACTGAAGTAATTGTTATTTTCTTGAAAAAAGTTGTTGTTTGCACTAATTGTACCATTATTAACATCTCGTTTGTTGACCTATCTTAACTTTCTAAATGTTGATTTCCATGTGTTTTGGTTATAAAGATTATTTTTCTTAATGGATGATTTTTTTTAGAAGAGGCTCTTATAAGACTATAATGCAGTAATCCCAAAACATGTTCTGAATGAGAACCGCCACATGAATAACTGTTACAGATCAGATCCCCATGTCTGTCTCCCAGTGCTTTATGCAAATTGAAAACTACTAGCAGTTTAATGTCCCACCAGCAAAGTTGCTATTATCTGTTGGTGGGTCCTGACCCGGCATTTGGGAATCATTGATGTAATGTGCTTAGTTTCCAGAATGCTTTGAATACATTTATGCCATTATTCCTCACGTTGTGGTTTCCTGCTAGTTAGCCATCAAATACAGCATTCATAAAACTATGTTGTCTTCATTTAATGCTGAGGAGTTGTGATGAAAATAAAATTTAAAAAATTATGGTGAGATTTCCACAAAATATTAAGACTTGTTAATAACCTGAAGAGAGAATTACAAATAGCAGTAATGCTTAAAAATGCATCTCCTATTTACTTGTGCTAATGAGTTTTCTAGATTAAAGTAATTAAATACAAGAAATTAAGAGGCACTATTCCAGAAGAATAAACGTCTGCACGGGGATTATGAAAGTTGAGAGTATATAGTCCAGCTGTTCCTCTTGACAATCTGTATGTGCTTCTATAATTGCAGTACTTCATAAAGGGAAATAAGTTCCAAGATATCTCGTATGCTTAATGAAGATCTTAAATATATCCCTGCAGATTTTATTTGCTAACTTGAAGCAGGTGTTGAATAAAAACTCTGTTCCTAATATGTTGTTTACTAAATTATTTAATAAACAACCAAATTAGAAGCACTAGCACAGCTGTTATCTTGTGTTTCCCAAAATGAATGTAGTATTTAAACTGAACTTGCCGCAAAACTAGTTGGTTACACGTACAACACTCAATATATAGGATCTCATTCTGCCATCTTCACATTTTATAGAAGCTGGAATACATTAAGTTAGAGCATTTGTATCCTTGATTTGCATATTGTTACTAAATTAATGTATTTATACTCTGTGAATGCTAGAAATGGTAATGCGTGAGACACTGTTTCATATTTTTGAAGGATACAGGGTTTCTTGGAAATGGTACAGTTTTAAAAAAGTTCGATAATATGTGTAGCAGCCCTTTCATTGTAGACCTCTTCTCTAGTTAAAAATAAGACTTAGACCATCTTCTGTAAGTTTTTGAGCTGCCAGTACTGCCACCATTCATGAGACGTTCACATTGGCTGAAGTAGGTGGTTTGCTAGGAATTTTAGTGAAGGCTGTCTTGTTGCAGGTACTTTGGAAGTTAGACTCATGGGTTGCCAAGATATTTTGGAGAACGTACCTGGTCGATCAAAAGCCACATCCATTACTCTTCCTGGATGGAGTCCAAGTGAGGCCAGATCATCTTTTATGAGCCGAACCAGTAAAAGCAAAAGCGGGAGTAGCCGGAATCTTCTGAAAACAGATGATCTGTCCAGTTGAGTATCTTTTGTAATAATGGATGTATTTTCAGAGAGGCTTTCATGAAGCATCGGTAAAAGTAAATACTAGTACTAGCTTCAGAACAGGTGCATATATTTATGTGGGACAGTGCTGTTGGAAGTAGTAAGAGGTTTCAGTCTTACAAAGGGGCTTGGGTGTCTTGGATGTAACTCGTGATGGGTAAGCCCAAGGCCCTTGTCTAGATTTGGAATGGGTTTGGTTGAAACTAATTAAAGAAAGAAAGAAATTAGAAAAGAAATTGTATTGTTTTTGAACCCCTACAAAGTTTGTGTGCCATTACATTCTCATTGACTAATTGAGGGAATGGCAGGACTTAAGTGCCTCCCTTTCTACAAAACCTATCTTCTGGTTGCAACATTAATAAGGTGATCTTATGGCAAAGATGCAGTGCTATCCTAAGTAGGTCTGCCCAGAATCCTAATGAAGTTTGCTGAGTACAGCTTACTCCCAGGAAAGTGTTCTTGGGATTGCAGTTCTGGCTTCAGAACCTTCATTTTGTGCTGGAATACAGTGTTACACAGAGATGCTGCTGCGGTAACATTATGTAGCATAACGGAAGCCCCAGTGCCAACCATTTCCCCCTTCCATTTAAGTTTGAATGGGAAAGGGGCAACTTTGGTAGTAGAGAAGGCTTGGTACAAAAATCAACAAGGAGTTCAGCTTGGGTATTCTGAAACAGTGGACTTTGTTTCCTAAGATACCTCCTGTATTCCAGAATTAGTCACCATCTGTAATGGCAGCTAAACTAGGATTAGGTAATCAAAGAGGCTGATAGTGATGTTAGGTTAACTAACCATGTATATAAATTTCAATGAGAGTGATGTATAAGTTTGCTATAGGACAATAGAAGGGCTTGGAGAGCTGGAATGGTTTTAAATAGGATTCATATTTAACAGTGGTTAAAAATCCTTGAGTCCTGTATTGATATTTTTTCCCCATTCCAATTGCATAATTGATCCTTGCCAGTGTTTTTGCAAGAAGTTCTAACACTCAGCTGTTTTGTGTCTGGAAAATCCTCTTAGAGCTTTAAGTGGAGTTTGTGAATTTATTTACAGATGAAGTCTGTGCTGTTCTGAAACTGGATAATACTGTGGTTGATCAAACTAGCTGGAAGCCTATTTCCAATCAGTCATGGGATCAGAAATTTACACTGGAGCTAGACAGAGTAAGAACCTTCTTATTTTGTTAACAGTGACTGCCAGTTCAATAGGTTACTTTTTGCGTGCAGAATAATAAGTTCATATGTAGTTCTAAACCATGGCTTGTAACATGAATGAAACTTCAGTTCTTGCACTCCCTCCTCTCCTCCTGTGTTTTGATTTCCATCCGTCTCTTACTGATTCAAGGTTGTATGAATTCAAAATAGCCAAACATGATTTGCATTTGCCATGGAAATCAGAACTACTGACCAACAACTTTTGGTACTGTGATCTGTGTCAGTTTCTTGTGACCTGTAGTAAATTGAATGCACGGCTCATGGGGAAATTGCTTTATCTTTTACAATATGACATGTTTTAAATTAAATTTAAAACACTAATATGTATGAAAAAAATTAAGTTCAGATTTTTAAGAGAAGTGGAAGTGTTGTACAATACAGATCATCGCTTTGGCAGAATTACACTTAGGAAACGCTTGCAATGTGTCCATAGTGCATATGGCTGTGAAAGCCAATATTATTGTTGGTTTTTAATGAACTGAGTGTACTCGCTTTCATGGTGATAGAAAGTGTTTCCTTCTTTAATGAAAATATATGAAATATACCTGGAATAATGAGACTGAAAAAGATCAAGTTGAAGTAAAATTTCATATCAAGCTAAGTAAATATGCTTAACGTTAAAATTTTTAAAATGCTGTCTTCATAACCTTCCAGCTGGTTTTTATGAGAGAGAAAAAAAATGGCCAGTACCTAGAAATTGTTCCAAGGTTAAATGTGACAGATTTTTTCCCAAAAAGTCATAGTCTGAATGAAGGCTGGTTGATTTTTTTTAATCCAAAAGATCAAAACATAAACAAGGTGGAAGCTGTTAACATTCCAACTAACTGTTTTGACATGCTTTCTTCAAGGAAGAGTTAGGGATTCCCTTTTAGATAATATCTGTATTCTATGAAGCACATGTGTGGGATTGTAGTAAAGGTACAGAAATCTTGCTGATTTCAAAGGACCTTAGCACTGAACTGGAAACCCAGGTTGCATAGATTTCAA
This sequence comes from Euleptes europaea, assembly GCF_029931775.1. Taxonomy (NCBI): domain Eukaryota; kingdom Metazoa; phylum Chordata; class Lepidosauria; order Squamata; family Sphaerodactylidae; genus Euleptes; species Euleptes europaea. Next base: position 50,142,168 of record NC_079313.1, on the reverse strand, counting down.
CCAGCATTACTCATTTTTAAAAACTTTCTCTGGAATGCATACATGATATGGGCACGGTCTGACTGTTGAATCTGTTCACACATGCAAGCTGTCAGTCCTGCTCATTTGGCTTTTTTACATTTAACACGTGAACAGAATTGCATGGAGAATCCTCAGTGTGATCTAGGTTGTAAAAGCAGATAGCCTGTGGCTGCGGTAACAATAGAAATGGCTGCAGGTTGTACCTGGTTTTCTCCTTGTAACCTCTTCATGGGAGGGTGTTGTGTGGCAGGACAAATTGGTTGCTTTGTATTTGTGAGATTTCCTTTTGAAACAACATTAGGATATAAAATATTCATATCTTAGCCTGCACTATAGGATAAACAGTTGCTTTTGAAATAAACCTAAGGTAGCTTATTTTTTTATCCACCATTGAGGCAGCAGACAATAGATGGCTTGATTCCAGCCTTCCTGGTGCTATGGAAGCCCTTTGAGGGTTGGAGTACTTGCATTGGTGTGTTCTGCCTCTGGAAGCTGCTACAACTGTAAAGCTGTATTTATCTTGTAGGCATTTTTATGACTCATCTTTTTCATAAAATGAATTGCTTTAAAGTAAATGTTATTGAATATACGTGGGTGTTTTTATAGTAGCAGGTTTAAATAGCCAAGGAACTTATTCCTTGGCCTTCACAAAAGGCTGTGTAAAGACATCTGAAGAGATGTTATGTCACATGGAGTTTCCTGGGCATGTCACAAGTAAAGGACCTTTTTATGTTGCCATGGGTGAAGGAGGACGAGAGAATGTTCCTCTGTGGCTCCTTATGACTCACTCTGAAGCTCTTGCCCCTTGGTTGCCCATCCTTAGTAGACATACCTTCAAGGCCCATTCACAAGTTACTTGCCATTTGCAAGCTGCTTCCGAAATGTCCAAAGGAAGTGGCTCATAGGCAGGGACAGCAATATGACTACTTTTCCACTCCAGCATTATAAACAGCCAGAGTACAATCAATAGCAAAGAAAGGAACCGTATCACAAGCCTTGCCATTGTGACCTTTTCCCATCGTGTTACTTTAGCAGAACAGTGCTGTTCTGCTCAAGTGGATCCCTGCTGGTAGATTATGAACTGTCCTTCAACTTTTTCCAAAATAGGTCTTCAGGAATGTAGCAACTATACAACGTTTAATATTAAAATTTGTGTTTTAATTCTCTTCAGTCACGTGAATTAGAAATTTCTGTTTATTGGCGTGACTGGAGATCTCTATGTGCAGTGAAGTTTCTACGGTTAGAAGACTTCTTAGATAATCAGCGACATGGGATGTGTCTCTATCTTGAGCCCCAGGGCACTCTGTTTGCTGAGGTAAGGACACAAGTACAGAATATATTTTTAAGAGATTTATTATAAGTTCTAAGAGTCAGTACTTTGAAAATGAATTTTAAAACCACTCCTTTGAACTGCAGGTTACGTTTTTTAATCCAGTTATTGAAAGAAGACCAAAACTTCAAAGACAGAAGAAAATTTTCTCAAAGCAACAAGGTAACACATTTTTAGTAGATTGAACACTGTGTTACAAAATTAATATTGCAATAGACTTGTATTTCTGAGCCCTACCAGCTGAATCGAAAGCTGATGCTAAATTGTCAGAATTCAATGTAAAACGTTTGTTTAGAATTTGTAGATATTGCTTCAAATAATAAAATTAGGGTTTTTAAAAAGTCTATTACTTAGGAAAATATGAAAGATTACATGTTTGGTTTATTCATAAAAATAATAAACTAATGAATATGTATTTTCTTTTAATTATCGCTTTTGGTGATAAGAAGATTACTTGCACTGTTATTTCTTTCTCCACAGGCAAAACATTTCTCAGAGCTCCTCAAATGAATATTAATATTGCCACTTGGGGAAGGCTGGTGAGAAGAGCTATTCCTTCAGTAAATCATACTGGCACTTTCAGCCCTCAAGCTTCTGTGCCTGCTACAGTGCCAATAGTTGATACTCGAATTCCTGAGCTAGCATCAGCAGCTAGGTAAATGGCAAAGAAATGTTGAGCATCTTTTACATACGACAGTGATGGGGAAACTACTGTAATGTAAAAGGGAACATGAGCTTATTTACTCTTCTAGGATATCTTACCTTGAGAGCCAGCGTGGTGTAGTGGTTAAGAGCGGTGGTTTGGAGCGGTGGACTCTGATCTGGAGAACCAGGTTTGATTCCCCACTCCTCCACATGAGCGGTGGAGGCTAATCTGGTGAACTAGATTTTGTTTCCCCACTACTACACATGAAGCCAGCTGGGTGACCTTGGGCCAGTCACAGCTCTGATAGAGGGAAAGGAAAGGTGATTGTAAGCCGGTTTGATTCTGCCTTAAGTGGTAGAGAAAGTCAGCATATAAAAACCAACTTTTCTTCTTCTAGAAATTGTAAATGAATGCTTAGCATATCTAGTTTTGTTTGCCAAAATTGTAACCATGCTCACTAAGCATATTGCTTTCTTTAAGCAACTCCCCTGTAACCAAATTGGAATTTGAACTTGAATCCGAACCCCCACTTACTCCACCGCGTGCTTCTTCTCTCGGAGAAATAAGTGAACCTTCACCTGAGCCAAAGGCTCCAGCTACACCCACTCAGGCAAGCCTTCTCATTTGGAATAATTGAATAGGTTATTGCAGTGAAGTTTTTTTTAGGAATGTTGCATCTAAATAGTATGTGGTCATACGAATTGTTTTCTTGATTTGGTTTCTATATAGAGCTTGCTATCATTGACATGTTCTTCGTGCAGTTCTCTCAGCCAAGGTATATAAGTAATGTTTATAGGATCTGATGTACAACTACTTGAAACGATTATGCAAAAAAAAAAAAAACCCTTGATATATTAAAAAAATAGACAGGCCAGAATCCAAATAACAGTTGGAGGTTTTAGACCAGGAACTTCTTGGCTACTTTTCTTTGAATAGGAGACCTACTGTACCTCTGTGTCATGTTTCAGGTTGCACACTGTGTTTGCAGCTCCACTGCATTTCCAGAGTCTTTTCTGATAGAGCATGAGAAGCGGTTGTCAAGAAATAAGTCCAATATATTCTTCATTGTATAGAGCCTGGTGGACGGATATTAGGATCCCTGCCTTTAATGACCTGAATATTTTCACCCAACCCTAGTCTAAGGATTGATATTAATTAGTTCTGACCATAGTATGTTTTATATGGCTGTTGGAAGAACTTAATATTCTTCATATTCTCTCCCTGAGATCCCAGAGAACTGCCTCCAGCCACCACAAACGATACTCAGCTGGGTGATCAGTGGTCTGACTTGGTGTAAGGCAGCTGCTAGTATTCAGCTATTTATATTGTTCCTTTTAATCATAATTTAAATTCATGTCATCATAAAAACTGTTAACGTCTAATAAGGTAAATAACACTAGATATCACCAATGAAGACATAATTATCCACAACACTTGTATTTTCTGAAAGCCTGCCAAAACAAGAAAGCTTCACACAGCCTTCTAAAAATAAGTTCCAGTGTTCCTCCTGGGGCAGAGCATTCCAAAACCTTTGCCCAGCAATGGAAAAATTCTGTCCCTCCACTTTTCTCATCTCTCTTAGAGTAAGCCTTTCTATAAGCACGTGCCTGGGCTGAGATGAGAGGCCAAGTATGGGAGAGGCCGTCTTTTAACAATTTCGCAATCTGTTTAATTACTTTATTATGAGAGTGGTCATTAAAAAAAGTGCAAGTGCATCAAGCTGAGATCCTGAATTCTATAATCCTAAATTAAAAACCGACTGCTATATCATTACTCTTTTAGATAGAACGCACTCCTCCCAGTTTCTAGCAACTTTCATTTTTTTAAATCTTCAGATTTTTTTTCTTCTACACATTTCACAGGATGCAGAAACATTTGATTTTGAGCATGACAGAAATAATTTTGTCCCCAAACTTCAGCCGGAAATTATTTATGAGACTCAAATTTCAAACTCTGATATAGAGTATACTATACGAGAACCTGAAGATAGAAGGTAAGTTCTTTGTAACAGTTTGACTTTGACTTTGTAACAGGTGAAGGGTCTGAGATCAAGTCCTATGAGGAAAGGTTGAAGGAACTATGTTTAGCCTGAAGAGGAGAAGACTGAGAGGTGATATGATAACCATCTTCAAGTAGTTGAAGGGCTGTCACATAGAGGATGGTGCCGAGTTGTTTTCTGTTGCTCCAGAAGGTCAGACCAGAACCAACGGGTTGAAATTAAATTAAAAGAGTTTCGGTCTAGACATTAGGAAGAATTTTCCAATAGTTAGAGCGGTTCCTCAGTGGAACAGGCTTCCTCGGGAGGTGGTAAGCTCTCCTTCCCTGGAGGTTTTTAAGCAGAGGTTGGATGACCATCTGTCAGCAATGTTGATTCTATGACCTTAGGCAGATCATGAGAGGGAGGGCATCTTGGCCATCTTCTGGACATGGAGTATGGGTCACTGGGGATGTGGGGGGGTAGTTGGGAATTTCCTGCATTGTGCAGGGGGTTGGACTAGATGACCCTAGTGGTCCCTTCCAACTCTATGATTCTAGTAGGTCCCTAGCTTCATATTGAATAGAAATTCTTACTTGCTTTAAAAAATTCCTGTCTTTCAGAACACAGCAGAGATTTCAATTTAGTTTACAGGACTTCCGATGTTGTGCTGTTCTGGGCCGAGGACACTTTGGAAAGGTATGTTGGATGGACACAATTAGTTTTGTTCCTTTTTTCCCCTTTTGGTGTTTCCTGACCGTAAACTTCTCCTTTCAGCTGCATGCTGTATTTAGGAACCCAGATTTTGTAAGATAAACAGTTTCTATATGCTCAGTCAGTGTGCTGATCAGTCTAAAACAGTTTTAAAATAAACTTTTTTGTGGGGAAGAGAATAATAGAATTTTGTCCATAAGTGTAGTGGAAAGTGTGCTCATTGAATGTTGCTTTTTGTTTCAGGTCCTGTTGGCTGAGTATAAAAATACAAATGAAATGTTTGCTATTAAAGCCTTAAAGAAAGGAGACATTGTTGCTCGTGATGAAGTAGACAGGTCAGTATGAAGGAGAGAAATATTCTGAATATGTCTTGGTTCTTAAGGGCCAGGGTGCACAACACTACTTTAGGGAGACCCTGTGACTTGTAAGCATCCAGTGTGATACTTTCCCCTCAAGCAGCGGACAACGTTATATCGCAAACTTGCTCTTGAAATTTCCCAGTTTCAAAACCAGTGTGCCATAGTGGGTGTGGCTGTGGCTGCTGTTCTGGTACAATGCTTATTTAGAATCCTTGTACGTAGTCAAGAAAAACTGCAACTTGTTAAAGCATTCCAAATCCGAGTAATAAGAAACAGTTTAGGCTGAAGAGTTCCTAGTTTAGTAAATCTTGGCTGCACAAGAGGAACAGGAACGTGCAACTGAAGTATAAGCAAGGCTCATACTTGAGATTAACAAACTGGGGTTTGTTTGGATGACATCTGAATTCAGCCATGGATTAGAAACAAATGTAGGTTCAGAGTATAAGGTAAAATAAAGTTTCTGTCCGGGGGAAATGGTGGTGACCTACGTGCCATTAATGTGCTGCTTCCAGCTTGATTGTGTACATATACCTGAACACTTGCACATAGGCATGTACAAGGGTGTTTTACAGGTCAGAGCTGTTGTGCCTTCTTAAACAACAAATGTATTTTATCACACTTACATCCCGCCTTTCCAAAAACTTTGTTCAGTTTAGCTGGTGTTACCTATTTTTTGTACCAAGTGCTGACTGCATTGGAGCACACCCATTATTAATTACAGTAAGCTATGCACCTCAGATGAATTGGTGCATTTGCAACAGTCCTGTTGCAACTCCATTTCTGTGTGCACCGGTAGCGTGAGGAACCTGTTTAAACTACTGTTTAAATACAGCTATCATTAGCAGCGAGGGCTATCATTGTTCTTTTTTTCTTTTGCACAACAGGAATCTCTATTGTAAAAAATGTTTCTCCATAGTATAGTTTAATTGTATTTGTTGGCTAATGTTTGAATTCTGTTTTTTTATAAGACCCATTTAGATATTATTCTTTCCATGTGCAATTCTGTGTAACACATATTGCCTTCAATTGGCATGTTGAAGCTCATGCTTTCCACCGAATAAATTCTGTGATGATCTGGCTTGCTAATTTTCTCCATGGCATTGTGAATGTTTGCTTTATGTTCATATTAGATGCGACTCTCATGTGTCTGCCAGAGTATGTGAACAAATGGAGACTATTCTAGCTGTCTGTGGCCATACTTGAAAATTCTGGCCCCGAAACTCCTCTGCACTGTGAGGGTGTCTTTGCACTTCAGAACAAATGGACTTTCCTTGCCAGACTTTTTTCTGTTGAATCATAGTTAAATGTTCCAGTTTAGTAGAAGAGTCTCTATGTTGGAAAAGGGCAACATTTTTTAGAAATGGGGTTTGTCAGCTTCCACTGGAATGGTGCCATGGACTCACAGGGAAGGAAATCCTGCAGTATAGCAACAGAACAGTATGTTTAACTAACCTTGCCACAAAGCATGTCTAAAAGTAATGCACATGTTAGGGTTGCCAATGCTGGGCTGACAAACTCCTGAATATTTGGGGCTGGACCCTGGAGAGGGTGGGGCTTAGGGAGAGGAGGGATTTCACTAGACTGTGATGCCATGTAGTCTCTCCGCAAAATTAGCCATTTTCTCCAGGGGAACTGATCTCTGTAGTCTGGTGATAAGTTGTAATTCTGAGAGACCTCTAAGACCCACCTGGAAGTTGGAAAAACCCTAACATACATGATAACTAATTGCAGTAGAACACAACGTGATAGATGTAACATTTATACAGGACCAGGATACAGATTAGTTTTGGAACGGTTTTGTGAGGTTGTCATGTGACTTTTTACCTTTGTGAATTTTTCTGCAAATTGTTTTGAAAGCCGAACTCTTTGAACCTCTTGTATTTGGGATGGAAATAGTTCAGGCAGTGTTACAATTCTCTAAAACATTTCTTTTTCCAGCCTCATGTGTGAGAAACGGATTTTTGAAACTGTGAACAGCGTAAGGCATCCCTTTCTGGTGAACCTCTTTGCTTGTTTCCAAACCAAAGATCATGTGTGCTTCGTAATGGAGTATGCTGCTGGTGGGGACCTCATGATGCATATTCACACTGATGTCTTTTCTGAACCAAGAGCCGTGTAAGTGTTGTTCTCTTCTATTGGCCGAAAAGATATGTATGGGTATTAATATAAATAGCTTCGTTTTGGTGTTTTTGTTTTGTGAAAGAACAGCCCAGGCAGAACACTGGCTCCACCTCAGGTTTCAGAATCTGGTTTAGGGGAAACCCTGATTAGCCTTAACAGTGTTAAATAAGAAGAAATGTAGTCTTGGAGGTGGGGCCAGCTCAGGAGCATGTGTCATGAGGCATAATCGCTGCAGCATTGCCAAGAGATTGTTGGCCAACTTCATAAGTGTGCCAATGTTGTTCCCCCATTTGGAAAACAGCAGTTGTGCACAACTGTCTTATGCTTGTGAGACTTCTGTAGAGATGGAGAATTTTGGCCAAGCCAAGACGTGTTTGGGACAAACCGGGGTGCCATCCTGATGAATTTGGAGCCCCGTAACACAGACCTATGTCTGGGCTTTCCTGCATACTGTAATGAGACTTTTAGTTTGACAGGCATTGCAGAGCATGCCCTGCCTGATCAAGGCCCGTGCTCTATTTGGGTCAGCACATACTTCTCTATGCATTGGTAGCAGGCATGTATATATCTAGATGTTGGGGGTGCCAGTTTTATAGGGTTGTATCCACAGGGGGCCCTGCGCTCCCAGAAGAATCTTCTATGCATGAAAGGACTGCAACCATGAACAGATGATTCCTTCATGAGCAGAAGAATACCTTCAGATGCATCATATAGTTCTGATGAAAAGGTTGTAAATCCACTTTCTAAATAAAGGCTAAGGGTTATTTCTGTGACATTGAGCTTTGACTCTCTGAAATATGCAGGATTTTATTTTATTCATCTTGATTTTCAGTGGTTATTCTTTTGTAGAAACATAAAGTAAGATGAGAACTGACACATTCTATTATCTTTAAACAGATTTTATGCTGCCTGCGTGGTTCTTGGACTGCAGTATTTGCATGAGCACAAGATAGTTTATAGGTACGAACATTAATGTATAACATATGGAATTCTGTCTGCTGCCTACACCTTACATATTCTTTTATTTAAATTTTTGTAATTGAATAATTGCAACCCCCAAACATAAAAGAAATAGAAAATATAACAAAATATAACAACAATGGTGGCAAGTCTACAGATAAGCTTCTATAAAAGATTTTGAAATATCTAAAAAATATTTCCAAGCACACTTGTCATCTATATGCCATGTGTTCAAATGTGGATAAGGTTGTAAGGTCCTCAATCCGTTGGATTACAGGAGGTGGGGTTTATCTCTCCAGTGTTGTAATATGTCTTTTACCAACAGTAAGGGCACAGAGGGTCCATTTTCACTAAACATCAGTAAGCCTCCAAGAGACAGGCAAATGGCTTCTAAGCTTCTTCAAGGATCAATGAATATTCTAATACAAAATTGATATGAGTAATTACTTCTTCCCAAAAAGGCCAAATAACTGGACAGGCCCAAATGTTTAAGAGATGTGTCTTGTAAGTTACAGCACTACCAATTAGACATTTAGCACTTTACTAAAAAAGGCATTGTGGTGTCAGGTATATCCTAAACAAAATTTTTGCTGAATAAGTTGCAGTTTGAGATCTGTAGAAACAACAGGTATTAAGTTTAGGGCTATATCCCACCTTGTGTATTCTTTTCAGATTAATAAAAATGTTACATTTTCTTTGCTAATAGAAGGTCATGCAATGAGATATTTGCACATACCTGCAAGCTGTTCCCAAGTATTTTTATTTTGAGAAAGAAATAGATTAAGGCTGCAATCTTAACTGGGGTGGGAGTGAACCGCCTTAGGAGCTGGCATGACTCCATCGAAGCATAAATGCCCATTTAACCTGGGTTAAAGGGCATTTACACCATCCCGGGGGCAAACACAGCAGTGCCAGGGAGCCGTGGAGCTGTGCTGGCCCCTGCCGCCAGCGCAGCCATGCCAACCGGGAATTCCCAGAAGGGAAAGCCTGCACTGGCAGGGGGGGGGCATTCCTGGAGGCAGAGCTGCCTTTAGGTAGCTTCCTAACCTCTTTTGCCCCGGGAACGCCCCCCTCTTGTAGTGGAGTGAAAAGATGGCATAGCCTCATTGCTTTCAATGGGGGCATTTTCCTTTTTATACTATTTTAAATTCTTTGATTTTCCTTGTGTCAGCCGGGAAGCCTTAGAAGAGGCAGCTCAGTTGCTCCACTCCCAGCCACCACAGAACTACCCCCCTTTCAGGAATGGGCTGCCCAAATTGTAAATGGTTGCAGTGAGCACTTTGGATCTGACTATAGGCATAATTTCAGTTGATCTTCTCTGTATTTGCAGAGATTTGAAATTGGATAACTTGTTGCTGGATACAGAAGGTTTTGTGAAGATAGCTGACTTTGGCCTCTGCAAGGAAGGTAAGCCTTTCAAAAGTATGTTTTATAATGATAGGCTTTTCTGGCAATGGCAAATACTGTAGACTACTACTAAAATACCCAGAGTTACCTCTCCCCCTGTCCTGATCCCTAGCATAGTGCATGTTACTGTGAATGAAGATTATAGCTATCTCTCTCCACTGTTCAAACTGGAAGTGACTGATTAGGCTGTAGTAGGAAGCAAACACCCTGCCAGATTCCCAGATAACATTGCAAAGATTGGAGGGAAAACCTGTATCAATTTCTACTCTGGCTACCACTTTCACTTAGAATCATAGATTTGCAAGGTACCACCAGGGTCATCTAGTCCAACCCCCTGCACAAGGCAGGAAATTCACAACTACCTCCCCCCCACACCCCCAGTGACCCCTACTCCATGCCCAGAAGATGGCCAAGATGCTCTCATGATCTGCCTAAGGTCATAGAATCTGGCTGAAAGATCGCACCCAAAGAATGCTTGTTAATGGTTCCTCATCCACTTGGAAAGGAGTAACTAGTGGAGTGCCTCAGGGATCTGTCCTGGGCCCTGTGTTGTTCAATATTTTTATAAATTATTTGGGTGAAGGAATAGAGGGGATGCTTATTAAATTTGTAGATGATACTAACTTGGGAGGGGTAGCAAATACAGTAAAAGAATCTTCTGGCACCTCGCCTGTTCTCTAAGACTTCTAAAAAATAATGGACAGAGGCTCAGAAATTACATCTGCAAGTTCTTTGAGTACCCTTGGATGCAATTCATCTGGCCCTGAGGACTTTGTTTCATTTAAAGAAACTAGGTGTTTGTGCACTACCCCAATGCCAATCCTAGGCTGCAACTCCCTTCCCTCATCATGTATTCTGTTTATGCCATGTTGAGCACCATTTCCCTCACAAAAAAAGACAGGAAAACTAGGAATTGTGCAGTTCTGCCCTCTTTTCGGGTGAAAACGCATGGTTGCTTTAGCGTCCTTTATTCCCTGATCCAGCCAGGATCGAACGCATGCGTTTTGCCGAACGTACGTTTGATCCTGGCTGAATCCTGGCTGTAACGGAATAAAGGAGGCTAAAGCAACCATTATGAGAAGGCAAGATTCACTAGAAAAGACAGTCATGCTAGGAAAAGTTGAGGGCAGCAGGAAACGAGGAAGACCCAACAAGAGATGGATTGACTCAATAAAGGAAGCCACAACCCTCAATTTGCAAGACCTGAGCAAGGCTGTCAAAGATAGAACATTTTGGAGGACATTGATTCATAGGGTCGCCATGAGTCGGAAGCGACTTGACTGCACTTAACACACACACACACAAAGCGACCATGCGTTTTCGCCCAATATCTCCTGTTACAATTTCACTTTCCGGTCCCCGCAATGGGCTTATCTTGTCCTTATTCTTACTCTGTACATAGGAAAAGAACCCTTTTTTGTTGTGTTTGGCATCTCTCACTAGCCTAAGCTCATACTGAGCTTTAGCTTACCTAACACTCTCCCTACAAGCACTAGTTATTTGTTTATATTAATCTTTGATTATAAGGCTCTCCTTCCACTTGCTAAATGAGTCTTTTTTATTTCTCAAATCTTTAAAAAGCTGTTTATGGAGCCACCCTGGCCTTTTTAGGCTCCTCCCATTTTTCCTTCTCATAGGAATGGTTTGTGATTGCACCAGTATTTCATTTTTAAGAATCTCCCACCCTTCATGTGGGAGAGGAAAGACATGGTGGCTTCTGAGGGGGTCTCAGCCAAGTGTACAGTCTTGTGTATAAGACCGACTTCCGATGCTACATTTTGTTGTCATCAGAGTACAAAATGAACACATGCTCTATTGAGTAGAAAGTGGGTTGAGGGAAAACCTGTTCCTTTAAGATACTCCTGAGCAATGATTAAGGAACGCCTTTAAAATGTTTGGAAGGTTCATCTAATTCAGAATATCGTGCCCAGGTATCCCACCAGTTTTGAAAGCTCTGTACTGACTGCTGACTCATTTCTGGGGATGAGTGCTGGTTTCCTTTAAAACTGTTCTCAGTGTGGGAGCATCTCGACCCATATAAATCTTTTTACCATTTAAGATCTTCGTCAGAAGCCCTGCTTTGTGTGCTCTCACTTCTAGAAACTTGCACCAGAGACAGTCTTCTCAGTGGTGGCACCCAGGCTCTGGAACTCCATTCCCACATAAGCTCATCTGGCACCCAGTTTGCCAGAATCTTCTCTCTTTTTAAAAGTTGTCCTGCTTTTTATTTTATTGCTGTTTTTAGGCTTGCGTTCGGTTGCTGTGCTGGTTATTTTAGGATCTCTTCTCAATCTGAATCTGATGTCGTTGTAAATTGTTCCACTTGCTATTTATGTCCAGGTTTTGCTGCTGTTCTTGCTTTAATTTCATTGGTAGGGTTTTTAAATTATTTTTATGATACACCTGGTAGATATTTCCATGGAGAGGTGGGGCAACTAAGTAATGAAATAAATAAATCCGGGAAGGATTAGGCCCATACATATTTTTAAAGGGATAAGAGTCAAACTTCACTTGCATGAGCCCTTCAAACTTGCCTTTCTCTGGAGTACCAATAGTAGACTATAAAACATAATGCTTTATGTATCTGATAGAATAGTTAAAATTTTGCAGCTAAATCTAGACCAATTCTAGTTTCCTTACCTGTAAAATTAACTTCCTGTCCACCTACAAAAACAATTATTGTGGAACTGATAAGTACTATAAATCTCTGTAGGGAAAAATCACATCTAAAGTAATACAAGTTTTATTAAACTTACAGTAGTAGCCTTTGTTAACAAGGAAGTATGTTGATAGCACATAATTAAGAAATTCTTGAACGTGTTCTTCTTGCTCCTTGCTGTTTTGTAAAATATTGCCACAGAATTTGCATCTCACCTTTCCTTGTGAATGGATGCCACTATGGCAAAAATATCTTCCAGCGTGAGTAAGTAAGCGTTCAATTGCCTTGTTTGAATAAATACCTCAACTGTGTCAAACATGGGAGAAAGAGCTCTATTATTATCATTTTAAAATCTAGAAAGTCACTTGCTTAGTTTAGAGCCAGAACTGAATGTCTAGACTTTTTCTCACCTGACATTGGTGAATAAAACCACCCACACTTTTAACAAGTGCTCTAGTAAACTCAATTTTCCTTTTACCCTGCAGACTCATGTGCTTTTCTTTTTTTAAGGGGGGGTCCAGTTTTAAACAACTCTCCAAATGAATTGGAACCTGGCCTCCTTTGAATAAACAAGAAATTCCCACCCTCATTGAATTGTTGGTGTAGATCAGGGTGCCCATCATGGTGTCCGTGGGTGCCATGGCTCCTGCTGACATCTTTCCTGGTGCCCACCAAGTGCTTTTTGTAAGCGGGCAGGGCCAAGTGAGGATTTTGCCCAGTAAGGCTTCTGATTGGCCATTATTGGTTGTGCAGATTTTTAAAAACATTGATATGGCAGCAGCTGCTACCATTACACAAGGATCTTCACTGTGTGACTGAAGGTAAGCTGTGGTAGCCTTTTTGTTGCTGGCTCCACCTCCTGTAGTAGCCAGTTTGTGGTTGCGCCCACTACACTGTATCCAAATTCTGAAAGGGCCCTCTGGCTCAAAAAGGTTGCATAGATGATATGATGGAGAGAGTTAATGGTATGTGCTTGGTACACTGCTGTATATTTTAAAGTAGCAGAATCACTAATTGATCTTGGTCTTCCACAGTTCTTGCCCCTTGTGGTATATGAGTCACTAAAAAAAACTCACAGCCATTTAAGGCAGAAGTACAAGGGAGTTGGATTCAGTTTTCAGAACCTGTATAACTGTTTCAGGCATGGGATTTGGTGACCGAACAAGTACATTCTGTGGCACTCCAGAATTTCTTGCTCCAGAAGTGTTGACAGAAACATCTTATACAAGAGCTGTGGACTGGTGGGGTCTTGGTGTGCTCATCTATGAAATGCTGGTTGGTGAGGTAAGTGTAAATTTTTTTAAAATGGTTTCCTTTATCCTGTTCCTGTTTCAAAAATCAGAGCACCTGCATGCCTCAAGGCATCTTGGTGAAACTAATAAGCAACAGTCCCACTAACACTTAACCCCAGGGAGATTTTTAGCATATGCCTATCTAATTCTGAGGGCACAAAATATAAACTTCACCATAGACAAAGTAACATGCCTATTATTGCCAGCCAAGATATAGAACAGACAAAAATCATGTGAACAGATGAAAATCATGACAACAAGAGAACCTGCCCAATAGAGGCAATATATATTTAGCTGTTACAGATGAATACAAATAACATCTAAATACAAAATGAGGTAAAGTTTCAATCACAACTCTACCCACAAGGGCAAAGTCTTTAGGGAGTCTTAAGAAGTCTTAGTCTAAGGAAGGTTAGGGAAATGACTTGCCATATTTGGGAGAGGCAAAATCTTGCTTATTTACTATATGGATTCTATCCAGAATATCACAAGGGAATGGAAATTTTCTGCCTGCTGCTGCAGCCCCTTGTGCCCTGCAACACTGCCTCTGGTTTTCACTGTACTCCCCCACCCAACAGTGCTGAATGTGATGTGAGATCTGAAATGGGAGGATGAAATTTGTTAAAAATGCCGCTTCCCTTGCAGGCAGAAGTGTCCTTCAATTTAATTCTGTGGTTGGTCAGATTTGAGTAATTCTTTTACTAAAATAGTTTCTGGTAACTTCATACTTGTGACTCCCCACCAGTCTCCCTTTCCTGGAGATGATGAAGAGGAGGTTTTTGACAGTATTGTAAACGATGAAGTAAGATATCCTCGATTCCTGTCTACAGAAGCCATCTCCATAATGAGAAGGGTAAGACTCTAATATGCATACATGTCTGTTTTACTAGTGCCAGCCCCGTGGCGCAGAGTGCTAAGCTGCAGTACTGCAGTCAAAAGTTCTGCTCACGACCTGAGTTCGATCCCGACGGAAGTCGGTTTCAGGTAGCCGGCTCAAGGTCGACTCAGCCTTCCATCCTTTCGAGGTGGGTAAAATGAGTACCCAGCTTGCTGGGGGTAAAGGGAAGATGACTGGGGAAGGCACTGGCAAACCACCCTGCAAACAAAGTCTGCCTTGGAAACATCGGGATGTGACGTCACCCCATGGGTCAGGAATGACCTGGTGCTTGCACAGGGGACCTTTACCTTTAATGTATGTCTGGTCCATGACCACATGTATAAAGAGGAAGCAGTGAGTATTAAAGCTATCCATACTATATTTGGGGTATGTTCTTAAATTCATTTAATGTTAAGCATCAAATGAAGATCTGTTTTTCCTGTTGAGTATTAGCTAACCATTTTGAGTAGTAACATACTCCTCTTAATGGCTAACTTAATTTACAAAATGTTAATTAAGTAGCATAAAGAAAGAATATTGTTTTTGCTTTCTTTACTGTTGAGCAGAGGTTTTGAAAAGCTCGTCGCTCTCTAATTAAAACACATCAAATTCCTAGTTAAACGTATCATGGTCATTCACATTATGTATATAGTGTTTCTTCTGTGTTCTCAGTACCTTTAGAATTCAGCTCTAAAACTTTGAATTGTTACTCTGAACTATATTGAAATTTTATTACTGGAAATCTTCAGAGATTTAATTCTCAAGTATACTAACTGTCCTAGTTCTTGGTACTGTCTTTAGCTTCTGAGGAGAAATCCAGAGCGGCGTCTTGGTGCTGGTGAGAAAGATGCCGAAGATGTCAAAAAGCATCACTTTTTCCGGGTGAGTGCTGGCTAGAAAAGTATGTGAAATTCAGGAACAGTTAGAAGTGGGGAAACTTAACAAGTGCTCTGTTTTTAGTTGATAGAATGGGATGCCTTGCTTGCCAAGAAAATGAAGCCTCCTTTTGTACCAGTCATAAGAGGAAGAGAAGATGTCAGCAATTTTGATGATGAATTTACCTCAGAAGCACCTATTCTCACTCCACCCCGGGAGCCACGGATACTTTCAGAAGATGAGCAGGAAATGTTCAGAGACTTCGACTACATTGCTGATTGGTGTTAATTCCTTAGACACTGTGAAATCCTACCTGATTGGCTCATGAGAACAACATCCTCCCTCCCCCTCAAGAAGAATACCAGCCTTTGGATTGGTCTCTGTGTTGCCTGTAGCTTCTGATTTTAAATCACATGAAGATTTTTTAAAGTACTGTTTTTAATACACCCGAGGAGTGGCCTCTTGTATATCCTTATTTTAAAAAATCTTGAGCACTGGAAAGCAGTTCTATGCAGCTTTTAAATTGAATTGTTGGATATGGTTCGTGTCCCACTCTCATATAAGCACACATCCTTTGTACCTTTTATTTTTTTGGAGCAGACCGCATTGCAAATTATATGCCTTAAAAAGTGGGACAGCAACCAGACTGACAACCATCTACCCAGGTTTTATTGAAAGAAGGCAAAAGCTGGCCCTTTAAAAAAAGAAGAAGAAGAATTACTGAAATCTCCAGAAAATATGTTGATGGCTAAGCACACTGTTGACTTGAGTTTTTTAAAAGTAATGACACTTAAGAACAGATGCCTTGTTTTTTGGTAACCTTTCTATGATATTTATTAAAGGTGGGGGTTGTGTTTAAAGCCTTAGCTATATGAAAACAGTATAAGTGCTTCCATTTTTAAAATACAGAGAGACCAGACTGGTCCTGAAACGTTTACCAAAGTTACTTGCCAAGCATTGTTTGCCTTTAATCTCTTTAAACACTGTTCAGAAGTAACCAGCAGAGATGAAGAATGTAATGAATAAGAATGTGTCTCTTCAGATTTAACCAGGAAACTTTCTAGATGGATGCATTCCCTCAGATCCATCACTGTTCTGTACTCTCTTAGTCATACCTTGTCTCACTTCAAGGATAGATAGATCCCAGAGTTTGCTAGCAATCTCATTCATCTTGTATGTGCTAACTTGGTGTTATCATATCATTTTTAGAGAACCAGGAACTTCAGTGTATACATGTGATGTACATGTATATTTAGAAGTTATAATGTCTGTATTTTTGTTTCATGCATGTAAGTTAACTGTACCCCTCCCATTAGTTTTTGTCCAGTGGCCATGTGAATGTATTGTTAAAGCCAGACTTAATGGGAAAGAAACACACTTGTATATAAGGCCACTGAATTAAACAACCTTCATTGGCAATTATTGAGAAAAGGGGTAAAAAGCAATAATGTTTTAAGAGAATGCTATAAATATTTTTGATAAAACATCTGTATTTTAAGTCTCTTAAGACTATGTTGTACCTCAGAAGTTAACTTATCTTTGACCAGACACTGTGTGCACTCCTTGCAAACTTGGTTTATTTTCCAGTATTCTGTACAAATATTTTAAGTCATCGTGGAAAATAACATTCCACTTTAGCCTATCAACATTTGTGATCAGCCTCATTCCCCCAGTAGCTCACAGTCAAGAGTGTGTTGCTGAGTGAAGTTTAAATTCACTCAACTGCTTTTTCTACAATCTCATTCCATAAAAAGATGGAACAGTAATTGCTAAACCATGTTGATTTTGAGTGGAGACAGTGCATCACAAAGGTGTTACATGCTGAGATTTGTCCAGTAAAATTGACCTGAATGTGATCTGGTAGGGTTCTAATAATGTCTTTAAAGAGAGTACTGGAATACAAGGTATAATAGCATCACTAGAATAATGTACATGCAAGTTTGTCCAAAGGGACAATGGTGAGAGACTGTCCTAAAAATAATCAGGAATATAATTCTTTTACAAAATTTAGTCTTTTGAAGATGCTGGTTTGCTGTTCCCCATTTCATATTCTAATTGAAACAAACACTACACACTTTGAGGTATACTCTGTTAACCCTTTCTATTTACAAATGATAAATCTACAGGTGGCTGGGTCCCAAAAGGGTGCTTCAAATTTAAAATCCTACAGAAAATAACTTTTGTAAGAACATCTTGTACAGAAATGTTTGTAATCTAAGTAAATCTCTAAAAAAAATTAGAGGCAGGGTATGTTCACACATTAAAGCTGAAAGAAAGCACTATTTTTATCTAGTTTTTAAAGTATTTAGGCAAATTAAGATTTTAAACTCTAGATTGTAAATATATTTTGCTGTACTTGTATGTGGCTGCTGAAGCACTTTGTAAAGAAATTAGGATATTTTAGAATGGTACACTATGCATTAAATGAAATGTGCCTTTAACATTGTCATACTACAAACTGTCTTGCAGTTATCACAAATTAAAATTTAAATAGCGACATTTGTATATGAAAATGATTTACTGACTGAATCTTGTAATCTTGTGTGTTACCTTTCTCTAGCTTAAAATGTCTTTAGAACTTAGTAGTTAATTAGACATAGACCTGTTCAACATCAACTCTTACCAGATTTTGAGAGAACGATAGGTGACCGGTCATTCCAGCGTGCAGGCAGGGAGAGTCAGCAGCCATTTTAATATTAGGACTGATCAAAGGGGTGGAGCTAACATTTCACGGAAGCAGCAGCAAACAGTTTGAGTTCTGTTTTCTGTGTCTCTCTAAGAGGCAGTTATGGGAGTGTCCATTTTAGGAGCTAGTGTGAGTTATTGATAAGCCAGAGAGGCACGAGGAAGGAGGGCAGGGGCCATTTGTGAATATGGTTGTGAACATTTTTGGGGTCAGCTTATCTTTGCAGTGAGGAAGGACGGGTGGAGGGTGCTTTGTGCAAGACACTTTGCAAGGAGGGAGACAAGTTGTCCACTTCCAACTCCCCCCACCCTTTCCATCCCCCCTCTACAGTCTCCTTGCTAGTTACAGTTTGAAACAGAGAGCGTTTCTACCCCCCCCCCCCCCAGCTGCTGACCGGGGAGAGTAACACATTTCCCCAGAGTCAACAAAAATGTATTTCTTTTACCTTACAGGTGGGATTTAGGCAGCCCCATGGCAAGAAACCAATCCTCTGCAACCTAGCCCTTTTCACAGAAGAAAACCCAGAAATGAACGCGAATTTTGGGCAAAGCCACAATCCTGTTTCTGTACTTTTCCTGCAGAAAAGGAAATAACATAAAGCAGAGCCCCACAAACTTTCTCTATTTTCTCCTCTTCCCTGGGGTTCCTGATGAGAAACAAGCAGCTAAATGAGAGAGACAGTCACCTGTCATTCTCTGCAAAATCTGATAAGAGTTGATGTTGAATAGTGCTGTGTCTAATTAACTACTGAACTTGGTTGAATTATCCTTTTGTGCTGGGTTTGGAAAGCTAGTTTCTAAAACTTTTTTCAAGGGACAATTTATATAAGAAATTGAGACATCTGATTACAGCTATAAATAGCAATGACAACTCAGCCTTTTGGTCTATTGTCAATTCTGCCAGTAATGATCTTGTGAAAGTCCCCGCCTGTATTCCATCTTGTCTGGAGAATAAGAAAAAAGGTTCTTAAAATAAGTTAACCAGATGGAAGATGGCCTTGGAACCTCATATCTGCAAGACCATCTCTCCCCTTATGCTCCGCCACGACAGCTTCACTCATGGAGTAGGGTCTTCTACAAGTGCCACTCTGCAAATGGGCAAAACCCTGCCTGAGGAGTTCAGGAAGGCTCCCACTCTCATGGGACACTGCCTTATTCAAGAGGGCTTTTCTGTGCACTGTACTAAATGATTTACAAAGTTACTTAGAAAAATTATTACAGACTATGGTCTATACTACTGTGTACAGGTTGTTAAAACTAGGATCCTACTATGGAATTTTGCATCATTTAATGTGTCGTGTTAAAAACATAAGAAAAGCCATGCTGACTCAGACCAAGGTCCATCAAGTCCAGCAGTCTGTTCACACAGCGACCAACCAGGTGCCTCTAGGAAGCCCACAAACAAGATGACTACAGCAGCATCCTGCCTGTGTTCCACATGCTCCTATCAACACTCCTATTAAGTGCTAATACTTACGCTTTGTTTATTGAATGTCCCACCCATCTATTGTATTGACACAATCTGTGTAATCTGCCTTGAGTCCAAGTGAGAAAGGCGAACTAGAAATAACAAATAAAAATAATAAATGTCTTGAATGGCAGCTTAAGGGTGAAGGAAAAGAAGGTTCTTTGCCTGAAATTCTGACTCTCGTGATATTATCCTTGTTTTTCTATAACTTATGATAAATGTATATGAGACAAGGTGATGTGAAAGTCGTCTAGTAAATTCTTCCAACATTGTGATAGAGCCAGTTTAAAAGCTGCTCTGCCACCTTTTTTATATTACGCGCCAGCAGTCTGGTTCCATCCTGGTTGTGTATGCACATGCACACTCACAAGCTTTTCTTGCATGGTCCCTGTATAGAAATGACAGGGAAGGGCATATTGGAGGGGGTGTTGCTATGTATATCAAGGAAGGCATAGTGTCTAATAAGCTAGAGACCATAAAAAGGGCAGACTCGTCCACAGAATCCTTATGGGTGACGATTCCGGGCCCCAAAGGAGATTTAGTACTGGGGACGTTCTATCGGCCCCCTGACCAAATGGCTCAGGGTGATCTTGAGATGGAGAATGAAATTAGGGAAGCATGCAAGGGTAATGAAGTAGTAATAATGGGAGACTTCAACTTCCCTCATATTGATTGGATAAATGTATGCTCCAGTCAAGCCAAAGAGATAAAAATTTTTAGACATCCTAAATGACTGCCCTCGAACAGTTGGTCATAGACCCAACAAGAGGGGAGGCAATCCTGGATTTAATACTCTGTGGTGCTTCCAGTGATTTAGTGCGGGATGTGGATGTAGTTGAGCCAGTTGGCAATAGTGATCACAGTGGCATCAAATTTAATTTATATGCAAGTGGGAAAGTGACTGGGAAATATCACACAATTACCTTTGTCTTTAAAAGAGGGAGCTTCTCTAAAATGAGAAAACGGGTAAAGAGGAAGTTGAAAGGAACAGTTAGGGTTAAATCTCTTGAAAAGTCTTGGGGGTTACTCAAGTCCACATTACTAGAGGCTCAGCTAGCTTGTATACCGCAGGCCAGGAAAGGTAGTAATAAGTCCAAGAGGTCACCACCATGGCTAACGGGTAAGGTGAAGTAAGCAATTAGAGAAAAAAAGTCTTCCTTCAGAGACTGGAAGGTTTGCCCAAACGAGGTGAACAGAACCAAACACAAACTTGCACAAAGGAAATGCAAGCAGATAATTAGAGATGCAAAAAAAGATTTTGAGGGGCTTATTGCTAAACGCATCAAAACAAACAATAAAATTCTTTAAGTATATTAGGAGTAGGAAACCAGCTAGGGAAGCGGTTGGACCATTGGATGACAATGGGAGTAAAGGAATTCTAAGGGAGGATAAAGCAGTTGCTGAAAAACTAAATGAATTCTTCTCATCTGTCTTCACTGTTGAAGATACAGGGCAGATTCCTTCTCCTGAACAGAGATTTTGGAGAGGGGAAAATGAGGAACTGAGGCAAATAGTGGTAACAAGGCAGGAAGTCCTAGAACATCTAGACAAACTGCAAACTAAAGTCACAGGGACCAGACGGTATTCATCCTAGAGTTCTTCAAGAACTCAGATGGGAAATTGCTGAACTTCTAACAAAGATATGTAATATGTCCCTTCGATCAGCCTCTGTACCAGAGGACTGGAGAATGGCCAATGTAACACCCATTTATAAAAAAGGTTCCAGGGGGGACCCAGGAAATTACAGGCCAGTTAGCTTAATGTCTGTTCCGGGTAAATTAGTGGAAAGAATTATTAAAGATAGAATTGTCAAGCATATAGAAGGGCAAGGTCTGCTGGGCAAAACCCAACATGGCTTCTGTAAGGGTAGGTCCTGTCTCCCTAACCTATTAGAGTTTTTTTGAAAGTGAATAAGCATGTGGACAGGAATGAGCCTGTGGATATTGTGTATTTGGATTTCCAAAAGGCTTTTGACAAAGTCCCCCACCAAAGACTGCTAAGCAAACTTCATAGTCATGGGATAAGAGGACAAGTCCTCTTATGGATTGAGAGCTGGCTGAAAAATAGGAAGCAGAGAGTAGGAATCAATGGTCAGTTCTCACAATGGCGGGATGTGAGCAGTGGGGTGCCTCAGGGATCTGTGTTGGGACCGGTGCTTTTCAACCTGTTCATCAATGACCTGGAGTTGGGGTTAAACAGTAAAGTAGCCAAGTTTGCAGATGACACCAAATTATTTAGGGTGGTTAAAACAAAATCGGACTGTGAAGAGCTCCAGAAGGATCTCTGCATACTGGAAGAATGGGCATTAAAATGGCAAATGAGATTCAATGTGAGTAAGTGTAAAGTGATGCATATTGGGACAAAAAATCCCAACTTCACATGTACACTGATGGGATCTGTGCTGGCAGCGACAGACCAAGAAAGGGATCTTGGGGTGGTAGTGGATAGCTCAATGAAGATGTCAACCCAGTGTGCGGCTGCTGTAAAAAAGGCAAATTCCATGCTGGCCATAATTAGACAAGGAATAGAGAATAAAACTGCTGATATCATACTACCCTTGTACAAATCTACGGTGAGACCACACTTGGAATACTGTGTAGTTCTGGTCACCACACCTAAAAAAGGATATTACAGAGCTTGAGAAGGTGCAGAAAAGAGCAACCAAAATGATTAGGGGACTAGAGCAACTGTCCTATTGGGAGCGATTAAGATGCTTAGGGCTGTTTAGCTTGGAAAGAAGGTGGCTGAGGGGAGACATGATAGAGGTCTATAAAATTATGCATGGTTTGGAAAGAGTGGACAGGGAGAAGTTTTTCTCCCTCTCCCATAATACTGGAACACGGGGTCATCTGCTAAAGCTGGAGGGTGAGAGATTCAAAACAGATAAAAGGAAGTATTTTTTCACACAACGCATAGTTAAATTGTGGAACTCCCTGCCCCAGGATGTGGTGATGACTGCCAGCTTGGAGGGCTTTAAGAGGGGAGTGGACATATTAATGGAGAGGGGTATTCATGGCTGTTAGTTAGAATGGAACTAGTCATGCTGCATACCTATTCTCTCTAGTATCAGAGGAGCATGCCTATTATTTTGGGTGCGGTGGAACACAGGCAGGATAGTGCTGCTGCAGTCATCTTGTTAGTGGCTTCCTAGAGGCACCTGGTTGGCCACTGTGTGAACAGACTGCTGGATTTGATGGGCCTTGGTCTGATCCAGCAGGGCCTTATGTATCCCTACCTAAAATACATGGGTTACATTTTAAAATTCAATTGCTTGGAATCTGTATTTTCATCTGGGAATTCCTAAACTCAAACTATTTTTATTTTTAAAAACATGTCACTGCATCATTTGAATTGCTTTTCTCTTAAGTCTAGTTTAGAGGAAAGGAATACTTAACTATTCAAAGTTCTCAGATACATCTGTACCAGCAACTAACAATTGAACTTTCTAATCAAGCCATCTTTGATACTTACAGAAACTTGACAAAATCAGCATCCAAAATTGTACATGCCTAGTCAGATAATTGAGGATGATAGTCTCTTGACATTTTGTGGGATTGTGATGGAAGCATGTGGCCTGGATTCAAGGTCAACATATAATCTTTAGGTATTGTTCAAATCGCAAGGCATACAAGGCAATGGAGCAGTGTGCATACTGGTACAATTCACTGCTATGGGCAGCTACATACTTGCATGATAGCTGCTTTATTCATTGATATTGTATCTGCAATATCAGGTATATCATCAAAGCAGAATTTTGGAGGTGAAATAGCTGCCTCATTATCAGCAAGCCACAATGCCCTGCCTCTTTGTTTTATGGTGAAGATACACAATTGCTTTAGACCACACGTTCTACCTCCCAAGAATTCCCCATCTTGAAGAACTTGTTGCTTCGGTGGTTAGATTAGCTCTGATTGACTACTAATATTTGGACACTTACCTGCCCTATGCCTAACCTGGCACTCACGGGAGAGGGGTGTAGGCATGGAGTGAAGCACGAGAGCAGGCACTGTTCTGCTGCCAAAGACAAAATGGCCATCACTTGGCACTCATATTGGGGATAGATCTGAACAGGCTGACAGGGCAAGATCAGGAGTCCTTTGTGCCCCCCTCCCCCGTCAATGCCAGGTGCAAACCTCATACAATAGGAAAGATATCTCCTTTGCATTCATGTCCACCTCCTTGCAATAGGTATGCTAATCATGCTGGAGTTTGGAAAACAATCAAACTCCCTTCAGTCTCCCTGAACCTCCCTCCTCAAGGCCAGAGGGCAAGGTAAACTTATCAACCCACCCATGACTCATGACTGTCTGTCTTTCTTGGGAACTTGTCTCAGAATATCTTTCTCCATCTAAAAATCTATGGCAGATCATGACCACTAGAGTATTGTTTCACACCTTCCCTTGTCTTTTCTTACTCAAATGACTAAACTAATCAAGAAGCAATCAGCCTTTGTCCACTCACCATGATCACCATTGCCGGTGAAGTCACCCTGCTCCAGGGCAGAAATTGGGTACAAATATAGCCACCATTTGCTATGGTCCTTTGTACTTCGTTTTGGATCCAAATGTTGTGCCCTGCACCTTGCAATGTGGCAGATGTCGTCCTCTTCTGACAGGTACAACTTCCCTCTATCCCTTTGTCCTATAGATCTTGTGTGTGCGTATGCTCTCATACTGTGTTTTGTGTGTGCTTGTACCCCTTTTAAACCCCTTCAATAAAACTACTTTCTTTTGATGCAAACATTTCTTTATTGAAAGCTTTTTCCACTGACTTGCTCATCCCTCTTATACATTAGGCAAGATTCGGCTTGAAAACCTTTTGTAGTGTTCTAAGTGTCTCTGCAGCTAAATTCCCCACTAAAACCAGGAGACCCCATCTAATTCCCTTAACACTAAGGTTAAATTATGGAACTCTGCTCAGGAGGTACTCTGCTATTGGTTCTTGTGGGTTATCCGGGATGTGTAACCGTGGTCTTGGTTACACATCCCGGATAACCCACAAGAACCAATGAACTCTGACTGTGAAAGCCTTCGACAATACTCTGCTATTTGTTTATCAATTTATGAAAAAAGAAAACTGATCATAAAAGAATAATGTCAGATCCTTGGCATAGTTGACTTCTTTTCCAAGATGGTCAAAAAGCACTGTAGCAACCTATAATTTCTCTGAGTCAGCTGTCCATTCTTTATACTGCATTTAATCAAGCTGCCAGCAAATAATACGAACACCCCCAGGCAAGATCCAGGAACAAACGAAATGGACGAGTTTCAAAAAAGGGTTGTTTGCACCAAGTTTGTACTTGTTTAGAATGAAATCAGAAACACTGAAACCAGGATAGTAAATGTTTTTGGAAAACAGTTTATTCAGGAATCAGAATTTGGAATATTTTCCAAAATATTTTCCAAAATACCTTTTACGCGATCTCTACGAAAGAAATCTACATACATACAATAGGAAATTAAGCTTGTTGCAATGGTTGTTAAATAGTTACTTTCACTAATATATACAGAAAAAGATGCCACAAAATGATCTTGTTTACACCTGGAATGTTTGCTCCTGCCTTTGCTAGGCATTCTTCACATCCTTTAACCAGTTCTGCAACGGGAAGGCTCAGTAATAATTCCTTTATACGCCTCTTTTGTAAGTCAAAAATCAAACTCTTGTAGGGTCTAGAAGTAGCCTTTGGAGTTTCACAGTTGTGGCAGTTTATCCACAGGGGTGTCAAATTTGAAATCTGCTGGGAACAGATCTGGAGCTCTAGGGTAGATCAGTCTATAGGACTGTCTGATGGTCACATCAGCTACACCAGCAATGTCACCAATTTCTGAAATAAGTCAGAAAAGATTAGGTTATATCTCCCGGAAGGCCTATCCTTAAACCAACAAGTACAGCTACTAATTTTAAAGGGCTAGATCTAGCCAAGGAACTCTTGGAAAGTGGGAAAGATCCACTCTGCCCTTTTCCCCAGCATCTTACTGTTTGTACCAAAAAGCCTCTGATGGTAGGGGAACCCCTTATAAAAAACAAAAAACACTCTACAGTTAGGAGGGGGAAATTGAGCAAAATTGCCTCCCATTCCGTTCCACTGGCCCCTTATACGGCAATGTGTTTTGTTCACAAGGGTCACCCTACCTTAAAGACAGGGTTTTGGAAGTGATCAACAGTTTGCTAGGAAAATATCCCTTCAACCACCTCCATGAGATGGATCCGATACAAGAAGTTTCCAAAGCACAACTCTTAACCTACAGAATATAAACTCCCCCTCCATGTTTCCCCCTTTTCTCCCAGTGTTCTGCTTCTGACTGTTCAAAATGCTTTAAGAAGGAGATTTCTTAAGAAATAAGCAACTCGTGAATAAGCCAATATTCTATTAGTGAGTCTGAAGATTTTGTTGGGGTGACCAATGAAACAATACTGTACCCATATTTAGTCCGTTTCTAGGCCAATTCAAAGTGCTGGCATTAACAGTACAGGCCCTAGACAGGCTGTGTCCTACATTCCTGAAGCACTATCTTTTTCCATGTTCCCAATCCCAGCTTTAAGGTCAAAGGAAACTCTGTTCCAGGTTATACCACATTCAGAGGCAAGGCTAGTAGCAGAGGAAGCCAGGCTTTACGAAAACTCTGTTTAGCCAGCACAGTGACTTAAATTCTTACTTATTTATTTCTAAAAAGTACACAGACAGAGGTGTTTGAAGCTATTATTCTTCCAGAATTTTATGGAGTTCTACATAGGGAATTGCAACTGTGCAGATCATAGGCAGGACCCTCTAGAAAGGATTGAGGGGGGGCAAAGCCAGTGCCTTCTTACTTAGTAATCCACGGCTAGAAGATCTAGTGATCTCTGTGAAAGTTACTACTACTTCTTTAAAGACCTTTTCAGGAACTACCACAATTAGGGTCACGAGATATCCAAACTGGAGTTCCAGAGGTCTGAGCTTGTGGACTTAGGCAAATGTCACATGGTAGAGACTTGCAAGCATAGCCATAACACATATTTTAAAAGATCTATAACTTATTAATACATCTCCAGGCTTCCTCGGGAGATGGTAAACTCTCCTTCCCTGGAGGTTTTTAAGCAGAGGCTAGACAGATATCTGTCAACAATGCTGATTAGAATCATAGAATCATAGAGTTGGAAGGGACCACCAGGGTAATCTAGTCCAACCCCCTGCACAATGCAGAAAATTCACAACTACCCCCCCCCACACCCCCAGTGACCCCTACTCCATGCCCAGATGGCCAAGATGCCCTCCCTCTCATGATCTGCCTAAGGTCATAGAATCAGCATTGCTGACAGATGGCCATCTAGCCTCTGCTTAAAAACCTCCAGGGAAGGAGAGGAACCGATCCAACTGTTAGAAAATTCTTCCTAATGTCTAGACGGAAACTCTTTGAATTTCAGCCTGTTGGTTCTGGTCCGACCTTCTGGGGCAACAGAAAACAACTCAGCACGATTCTCTATATGACAGCCCTTCAAGTACTTGAAGATGGTTATCATATCCCCTCTCAGTCTTCTCCTCTTCAGGCTAAACATACCCAGCTCCTTCAACCTTTCCTCATAGGACTTGGTCTCCAGACCCCTCACCATTTTAAAAAAACATTTTATTATGTATTTTATAAAACAAACAAAACAATAACAGACATACACATTCACACAGTATTTTTTCACCCTTTTTGGGGTTCTGGTAAATAGCCTTTACAAAAATTAGCATTTAATATCATTAAAAAAAGGAAAAGTTAATCTGCCTTAATGTAAAGTTCTATAATCATAGCCATTATATCTGCTATTGTTATAATTGCATTCCTAGCTATTCCCACTATTTTTACAATTCTACAAAATTATGCAATATTTATAATAGCCATTTTTGATTGTATTTATCTCCCTTCTAGTTTTGCAGCACTCTCTATTTCTACTTTTTATTACATAAAAGTCAATTATCTAATCGTTTCAACTTGAACCACTTAGGAGATATGTGTGTGTGTGTGTGTGTGTATATATATATATATATATATATTACTATACATCTAAATACTTTTCTCTGCTAACTTTACTGTATTACACCTTACATTTTGCATATTCATAATAAAATGCCCATTTCTTCTGGAATTCTTCCATTGGTTCTCCTTTTAACAAATTGGATAGTTTTTCCATCACTGCATATTCAGCCATCTTGTCTTGCCATCACCCCTCACCATCTTTGTTGCTCTCCTCTGGACACGTTCCAGCTTGTCTACATCCTTCTTCAATTGTGGTGCCCAAAACTGAACTCAATACTCTAGGTGAGGTCTAACCAGAGCAGAGCAAAGCGATACCATCACTTCGCATGATCTGGACACTATACTTCTGTTGATACAGCCCAAGATCCCATTTGTCTTTTTAGCTACCACATCACACTTCTGACTCATGTTCAGTGTTTGTTCTACTAAGACCCCAAGATCCTTTTCGCACACACTACTGCTAAGAAAAGTCTCCCCCATCCTATAATTATGCATTTGATTTTTCCTGCCTAAGTGAAGAATTTTACATTTATCTCTGTTGAAATGCATTTTATTGGTTTTAGCCCAATTCTCCAGCCTGTCAACATCATCCTGTATCCTGGCACTGTCTTCTACCGTATTTGCTACCCCTCCCAGTTTACTATCATCTGCAAATTTAATAAGCATCCCCTCTATTCCTTCATCCAAATCATTTATAAAGATATTGAACAACACAGGGCCCAGGACAGATCCCTGAGGCATTCCACTAGTCGCTCCTCTCCAAGTGGATGAGGAACCATTAACAAGCACTCTTTGGGTGCAATCTTTCAACCAGATTCTATGACCTTAGGCAGATCATGAGAAGGACAGCATCTTGGCCATCTTCTGGGCATGGAGAAGGGGTCACTGGGTGTAGTTGTGAAACTCCTGCATTGTGCAGGGGGTTGGACTAGATGACCCTGGTGGTCCCTTCCAACTGTATGATTCTAGGAGCTACTTTCAGCCTGGGAACCACTCAATACGTAGAGAAAAACTAGACTGTGAAGTTAGCCCAGGGTCCTAATGAGGTCTAACTAATCATACTAGCCAGGCAATACACATCTAGAGTCATCCAGAGCAACCAGTGCTACATGCAATTTGGCATCTTAGTTATGAGGGCGCACTTGCCAATGCAAACTATAAGTATATCACTTAATACACTATATTTCTAATTCCATAAGAGCATATATAGGTTCAGAAGACTCACTGTGACTATTGTATGGCAAATGTGGCATAGTTTGACCACTCAAGAATTACCCCAAAGGGGGAAAGAAAGGAAGACACAGTGGCTAAGTGCTGAAGAGGAGATGCATTTAAGACCAAAGTAAAAGCAAGATATTGTTATGCTTTTATGCATAAAGGTCTCTCTCTTTTCAGAGGAATTACTACTCCCACAAATGCAAAGGTAAGATTTAGCAGAAAAAGGAAGATTACCTTTCTGTGTCCTCTTCTCTGCAGAAGCTTGTGAAGCCATATAAATAGCTGCGGCTGCTACCGAAATGGGACTCCTCCCAGGGACCAAGTCTAACTCCACAGCTTTACGCGCAATATGTGTTGCTGCCATCTGGACTTGCTTAGGAAGACCCAGGTTTGAACAAAACCTGGACATGAAATCTCCGGTTGTGATCAAATCCACACTTGTTTCCAGGGCCTTCAAAATGAGCTTGAAGCATCGGCCTATTTCCTTTTTGGAAATTCTGGAGACAGCGCATATTTCTAAAAACAAACAAAATGTTCACGGGTTAATATAAGGGCAGTACTTTGAGTCCTCATTGCAAATTAAAGCTTAATTTTTAAATTACTATTAAGTTAATTTCTTACTGTGCTATCAGCATCCTAAATTTTCACAGCAAGATCCCATAATTCAGTCTACATACCCAATGAGCTCAAATCCACTTTTAGAAACATTCCACTAAAACACACTGAAGTATTAACCTCAGAGGAATAATCATCAGTCAAAGAGCTACTGTTTCAGCTGTTCAATTTTATGGAACCGCAATCTGTCTAGCACCAAATATGAAGGCAGAAATTAGACCGTCCCCTAGAAGAGAGGGAATTCAACTCCTCCTTCTGAAAGCATGAAAGAAAGACTAGATTACATCAATCAGGAAGAGAGGTACATGGAAACTGGACTTCCCAGGAAGCAAGGAAGCTATATTTGGCACTGCTTGAAGCAATCCTAGCTGTAAAACTTACAAGTTACATTGTCTATCTTTGGATTAGGCCCTGTGATACAGCAGAAAGAAGATGCTGTATTCAGATACACTCACACCCTATGGCCAGATACTCAAAACATGCTTCTAGGAGCCCTACAACCAACAGGACAGGGCCAGAATTTGTCACTTTGCCTAGCTCAGTTTGCTTGGAAAGTGGCACAATCCAAGTTGCTTTGCTGCAGGTTTGTGGGTATGGCAGACAGTACTGGCTGATTAAAAAAAACAGCTTCTTCAGTCCCCTTCATCCATATCAATCTGTATCACATAGCAGCTTTGAGGCACGACCAATAATTCTTTCTCCTCCTGAAACATTTACATTTAAAGTCAATCTATACCATACAAGACACCAGGAACGGGAAGCTTCGTTTTACTCCTCTTGAATACTATACTACAACGTGGTGGTCTGCGCTAGTTAAACAGAGGTCAGCCAGGAGCGTTGAAACATGTGACACTAGATGCTTACCTTTAAATGTCCGTGGAACACCCTCCTGTCTGCAGGCAATATAGAGACAAGCAGAGGCAATGGCATCGTTACTTCTTCCCTTTAGGCTCTTCTGCTCATACACTTGCTTGAATAAATTATTTGTTCGATCCTTCAAAGCAAGCAGACAAAATTTAATTAACTCTGGGCCATTTAATTAGCAATAATATCAAAAATTCATGCGCTCATTATATTATGCTAACTAAATAAATGCCAGAACAATTTAAGAGAATGAGACACGAACTTACAACTATATTTCGGGGGAGGTTGATCCTGTCTGCCATGCTAGCGATTTCTTTAAAAGCATTCATCATGGCACGGTCAGAGCTGCTCATTGTCCTGCGGTTTTGATACTTGGAATTCCCAAATTCGTCAAAACTAGCTGCACCTGTGCCCTGTAGAAGAAAGGTTTATAATCGCATTTCTGATATGCATTAAGAATATTCAGGGCAAGGGAGGAATGAACAATTCACTACTCGCAATACGCAGACTTTCTTACAGTTTCCTAGCAATTAAGAAAATGGATTGGCTCTATAGCCTTTACACTGCAGCAGGGAGCGATCATTGTTTTACCCATTTCCACATGGAAAAAGCTGAACAGGCTGTTCCTAATGAGACTATTACATTCTCTGGCAGTTGGTACTTTTAAAATTCAACATTTGTAAAATACTTCGTACATTATGAAGCATTCTGAAACCTCCCTTTCATTTATCCTTGAGCTATTCTGGCCCGTTATTATTTCCTTTTTTACAGAGGCTGATACAAGAATCTCCACCCTAGCCTTCATGAGGTGATACATTAGCAGAGTGGCACACCTGCTCGCATGGAAATCTCCCGTATCAGTGCTGGTGACCACAGCTAAGTAAGACACTTAAGAGGACGTATGGGGTACGGTACTTGCTGCCATCATGATGGTCTTTTACAGGAAGCAGCAAGACAGAGCCTTTACTAAAACCCAATTTGGAAGGGAGGCAAGATATTGAGTTGGATCCAACAACTCCCTTCCACTAAGCGAGGAGCCTTGCTCCACTTATATGAAGGAAGTTGATGGATCACATCCTGCTTCCCTCTATGGGTTCTCCATTAATGTCAGTGAAGCTGGGCTGTTGATCTGTTTTTGCACTAGGCTTTTACATGAGATCAGAGATACCTGCATGGTTTTAGAACAATGCCATTAAATGAATCACACCACCCAGAAAAGCCAGTTGTGTTTATGGTATAGGTCAGAGGAAAATGAGCTTGTGAATATGTCTTATGTATTAGTGACAAAGACAGCTGGCAATGAGTAAAACCCACTGCTCGAGTCACATGGCAAGGCTTAATATCTTCTGATATTAGGAGGTATAGCATGATGACACACATACACACTAAAGTGTGACCTGGTTTTCAGAACTCATGGAATTCTTAAGAGTTAAGCTCCCCTAAACTAGTCAACAAAAAAGAAAGAACCAACAAGGAGTAAGAGAAACCTCAGGAGGACCTGAAATTGCTAAGCATCTCACAGGGTATGCAAAAGAACTGCTCCAAAGAAGCCTGCAGTGAGTAGACAAAGTGTGGTTGGCTGCCTTTCCCTCACTAGTACACGAGGGAAATTCTACCTCAACCAGCGGAAAAGGGCATTCAAGAAAGGATGTATAAAAGCAGTGAATCATCTCTGGGTGGGTGGGAAGACCTCCAGTCCTGCATGCCTACCACCCATGTTCTTAGGACACTAGCTGGAACTCAATTGAACTCCTGGCACAGTGCTGTGTGTTGCAGGACACCACAATACTTTTGATATTCATCTCACTAAGGGGGATCTGTTTCTTCAAAAATACTTTGAATGGGAAAAATAATTTACTGCTTCTGTTCCCAAAACAGTTGATTTCTAGACAAGCAAATTTAGAATGTGTTCTATGTACACCCAATTTGTGCTTTCCTTCTGGTGCAGTGAACTTTATATGTCTGGTAAGAAAATATGACATTATATATTTGTCTACACAACAGGTTATCCAGTGGGATATGAAGGAATGCCCTTCACTGCCTACAGTATTTTAGAAAGTGTTCATGCAGGGAATCACAGATACCGAATAGGGAAAGATGAGCCATTCAGGAATCTCTGAATGAATCAAGAATCTAGCATATGGAGAGTTGGCCTGCTCTCCTGGACTTGCACATCACCAGGCATAAACTCATCAAGCATTTCCATTTAAATACAGATTTTGCTTGATGAGCAAACTGTCTTGTGGCCAATGTTATGGGAGCCATGACAAAGAAAACATGTCAAAAATTGATTTGCACTGATGCAACTGACTGATTTTACTAAATAAACATGAAGACTATTCAGGTCACTTGTTCAAATATTGACCACTATTGAGAACACATGCTCTTCATAGCTATTGTGGACATTTAGGTACTACATAACTTTGTAAAGGTTGATCAGTTCCACATTTTACTATGGTCACTGAGCTTTTTTTTTCTTTAACAAAAAACAAAAAAAGCTCAGAGAAGCACTTCATGTACATAATGTGCTTAATGATAACACATGATTAAAAAATTCAGTGTTTTCAATGTTATGAAGTTTAACTTAATATCCAAATATGCTGGTAGTCCTAAATACTGTGACTGAGAGTATTTGACCAGATAATACACTTTCTTTTGCTCACTACAGAATTTCTTTTCGACTTTCATTTTCTTTGTCTTAGACCTCTCAGATGGCGAAAATTAAGATATGTATAGGATGCAGCAGTTTGCAGCTCTCTTTCAAGTACTGGGTATACTTGTAACTTTTCTAACAGAAAATGAAGACTGCTTTACTATTAAATAAGTCAATTAAATAATACAATTTTATATGTTAAGTTATGATAAATTTTATGCTGTTAGATCCATAAAAGTAATTTTGGTTTGACAGGAAAATAAGTATTGCATATATTTCAAATTTCCCCCAAATTTCTGGAAGGCTTCCCCAGAAAAAAACAGAGGGAGAAATACTTTTTCTGTGGCTTAAAAGTTTCCAGAAATGTTATATCTCTAGTCACAATAACATCAAGATGCCATAAGATTGCTTGCTTCTCTCATTAGTAGATATTTGGGAGCTGCTCTTCACTTTGCAATACAAGATTATATGTCCTGCCAATTGACAGACTTAGCACAGGGGTGTCAGACATAAGGCCTGTGGGCCGGATCCGGCCCTTTGAGAGCTCTTATCCGGCCTGTAAGCCAGCCGAGGCAAACCCCCACCTCAATGAGACCCCCCCACCACTCTTGATCTGGGCTGGTGAAGCATGGCCTGTCACATCTGGCCCTCGTAAGAATTGAGTTTGACACCCCTGCCCCAGCAGTTAAGCTTGCCTTTCTGCACTGGACAGCAATGAACTCTGTGAACCAAGGAGGCCTTGCCCCCATTTTTATCAGATAATACCAAATTCAGTTTAAAGGTTTGCTGCCACCTACAGAAGAGTATTTCTGGCTTCATAAAATAGGCAACTGACAACACACCACTGACTAATGGACGAAACTCCTCTATGCTGGCCTATAAGGCAAAAGCTCCCACATTTTCTTAAGAATAAGAGAACAGACTCCAGGAAAAACCGAAGTCAATCACCGTACTAGAATGTACCCCTATTTGTTTCTGATGTTCAGTGGTATTAATTAACCTGACAATGTCTTAATAATAGTCAATCCAGTCTGGTCACATATCAGCTCTTCTCCAGAAAGAATATGTTGCTTAAGACACTGAGGAAAAATTAAACTTTGATACGTACATACAAAATGGATTCAACTGCAGCTCTGTTTTATTCACACACCTGACCATGATATTCTTCCAGTTATGGAAAGCAGCAATGGTTCAAAAGGAAAACTAGTCACCAATGCTGAAAATAGCCTTAGTGACCCAATGTGCCCAAGTCTAGTAGTACTTCTCCTTTCTTTTCACCCAACATGTTCAGTACATCTGCATCCAATTTCATAAATATCTGAGAACCAGATAGGGGTTCATAAAGCATTGAGGGAATAAATACTATGGTGCTTGGCAATGTTAATCTCTAGTCGTTGTGCCAGAATGCACGTCAGTTGCTTAGACTGGTTTAAGTAACTCAGAGTGGCTTTTGGGTGCCCTAAAAAGCAGCAGATAAGGAAACATAAACGAGTTGCATCCTAATTTCTCCTTCTTTCTATATTCTTTATTTTTGAGGGGGGAAATTCCAATTCTATACTACACAAGTTATTGAGTATTTGGGAAGGTAGAAGATTGCTTTAGAGGGCCATAATACCACCAAGGAAGGTCAATGAATGCTGTCTCCTAGTCTAAATGCACAAAGAAGATGCAGAGAACACCAAGAAGTGATTATGAAACAGCTATTGTACATGTTTTCATGGCACTAAGACATTACATTTTTTGATTAAATATTACCTTGCCAATCATTGTAGTCAAATCTCCATCACTTAAAAGTGGATTCTGGGTATCTCCAACTCGAGATGGGTCTTTGGTTGCTTTGTCATTGCTGAACGTTCGCCATTCTGACCCTACATCTATGACTCTGTCACCTGAATACACAAAAAGCTTTTATCACCTCTGGTTTTGAAATCTCAGTCATTAACCAATATTAAGACTTCCTAATCTTCAGCAGCAACCATTTAACAGCACAAGGATAAAATGTAGGAAGTGGGGGGCACATGTATGAAAGAATTCCAGAGGGAGAGTCTATATGGTGGCAATCCTGATAGCACTTCGTAAATTATCAATACACACATGAGTTAAGCAAATAAGAATATTGTAATTACACGAATCCCAGGTTAGCCTGATCTCGTCAGATCTCAGAAGCTAAGCAGGGTCAGCCCTGGTTAGTATTTGGATGGGAGACCACCTCTGTTAGTCTCTTGCCATGAAAACCCCAAAAGGGGTTGCCATAAGTCGGCTGCGACTTGACGGCACTTTACACACACACACACAATTACACGAATACATTCTGTAGTATCTCATACCCAGGACCCAACAGTTGCTGAAACAGTGTCACCACTGGGCTCAACTAATATTTCTCAAACTTTGAGCTCAGCTTACAAGACAGACTTCTTATCCCCAAGACAGTGCCAGCCATCTTATAGGCAGGTGAGCGAAGTGTGGAGATTATAACATGATATAGCAGGCCCTAATCTTCTACAGGTAAGGGCCCACTTGACTATTTTAGGCACTGCCCCAAAGGACAGCAACTGAGCAGTGTGCCTTCAAGAGCTGCTTGCAGAATTCCAATCTGGGGCCCAGAGAAAGAATTCACACCCACTGCTCATCTTCCAAGAGCAGTAGGTCATTTCCATGGTCTCAATATTTGTAGCCCTCCTGCAGGTGGTTTGAAGTCTCCATTCTGGGAGGACTGCATCACAATTTCCAAGCATATAGGATGAAATACTATCAAGAAGATTTTTGATAACTGTAACTACAACGATACCAATAATATTAAGATTTTACAAATGGGTCTCTCAACTACTAAACACCAGTATTTCATAAATGCAATTCAAACGCAGGTGTGAGACAGCTCCACACATTCAAGTGAGACTGTCCCCGTGCTTGCTATGGCAGGGGACAGAGTGACTGTCTGTCACAGACAGTAATGGGGCATTCAAGTGCACGTGGAGCTCTGACTGAGTCAAGCTCATCTATAATTGCCGTTTTCTAGATCATTCAGTAAGTAGCCTGTTACTATGGGAATACAGTTAGGCACTCAGGTATACCTTTAAAAAATATAACGACCAGAAACTTTATAATTTGCCAATTTCAGTTGCCCATAACACAAAAGGTGGCATATAATTTTCATAGAGACCTGACAGATAGTCAATTGCAAATGATGAACACACTGTTATGTACCACACCACCATTCTTATTCTGAAACCAGCAGCCTAAAATGTAAATTCCACCAATCTGTTTGAAATGTAGATTGCTAATAAAATAAAATTCTTTAATCCACCTTTATTCTTTTGGAGGCCCTGAGAACCAATGTGGTATAGCGATTAAGAGTGGTTAATCTGGAGAATCGGGTTCGATTCCCCACTTCCTCCACATGAAGCCTGCTGGGTGACCTTGGGCCAGTCACAGTTCTCTTAGAACTCTCTCAGCCCATGCAGAGGCAGGCAATGGCAAACCACCTCTGAACTTTCACTTGCCTTGCAAACCCTACGGGGTCGCCATAGGTCAGCTGTGACTTTTGATGGCACACACACACACACACACACACTTTCTTTTGGAGAAAGGTGGACTATAAATGCTGCAAAATAAACACGTGCATAGCTTTTTAAAATAAACATTTAAAGGTCTCACTGAAAGTTCAGAACCTGAAGACCTTTCAAATGCACCTTTTGACTAAGCAGAGACATTTCAGTTAGACTCCAAACTGTTACACTATAACTATTCATAAACACGCTCATTTAGCCATAGGGGTTGTTTTGCGGCTGGGGATTTTAAAAAATGATGACTTCACATCACGTTAAGATGAAAAAAACAATAATTCTGCAACCATGGCCCCCCTAAAAAGTACTTTAAGTTGAGAAACCACATATGCAGAATTCAGAGAACGTTCTGGTTGCACAACAAATTCCTAGTATAAAAAAATCAGCTTAGCATAAACTGTAAAGGCTGATTTGCTGCTAATGAAGTGCACTCAAATATTCAGCCACTGGCTTGTGATCAAGACTACAGCAAAAGGAAATAATCAGTCATTAGAAAAGAATCCAGATATAGCTGTGATTTCATAAGCATCAAGTATGCCAGATACTGGCATTATGATGTAGAAGCTATTTTTCAAATCATGAATCAGAAAGGCTTCCCCCTAAGAGAACAGGCAAGAAACAATTAATATAGCAAAGACTGTTCATGCTGGGCATTAAAGTGAGCCTTAAAATGGAAAATATACTACTTTACAATCTTTGTTCAAGAGAATTATGATACCAAGTTGATAACATCAAGCAACAGGAATAATGGCCAAGGAATTTCTTAACAGCCTCCTGGGTTTGATTTGGATATTCATACAAATGCACCCTACCCGTGAATTTGTATAAGTTGTTCCTTACATCAATACAACAGATAATATTTAAGGCCATCAGCAGGTAGAGAATGGCATTAAGACTCAAGGTTGTATACAAATGTAATAGAGAAATGTTCAACAGCTATCCTGTCAGCTCTAGGATTCAAGATGGGTACTGGCTACAAATATTCAAGATCATAAATTAAATAGCCATCTTTTACTGTAAAAAGTACTTTTTTTTAACCCTGGAACAGGATTACAGCAATTAAATCAAATAAGGAGGTGGAATTGTAGAGATACTGCAACCATTGAAGCAGCATTTAATATAGTTTTATTATGATTCATCTATTCCTGTGGTTGAATAATTGTTGTTGTTTTTAAGTTTTACTAAGCAAGATTATCTCCCTAGAAGCCCATATGATATATGCCAAGGAGAGCAAGGGACCATCCTTCCAATCCTATAATTCCCTTGCAAACTGAAATTTGGAGACAGAACACTCCTCCTCTGCGTAAATATTTGATTAAGCATTGTTCCTTCTAAGGCCTAGCAATAACTTCACTTCAAGACAAACTCCCGTTTCTGTTTACTGCATCTAAAAAAAGCAAAACGTACTTGAAATTCTGGCTGGCTTATAAATAGAACACTGAGCACAGCGATGTCGTCATATTTTTCCACACAAGTGGGAATGACCTATATGACTCACAAGGATCTGCCCTCTTGTGGATTATGCACCATCCTTGCTCTAATGAAAAGTGTGTTCTATCACTGCCAACTTTGGCAAAAGTTGTAGTCATCAGTTGCCAAGAAAAGACACTTGTCTAAAAATAAGTGTTCTGTGTAATACACCAAATATACTTAATCTATTCTGAATAAGTCTCTTTGGTGTATTACACTGAACACTTATTTATAGTGACTTTTCTTGGAATTTTGCTCCACTGTATATCATAAGTATTCGAAGGGCTGGCAGAGGAGGGTAGGGAGCTGTTCCCGTTGGCAGCAGAGCATAAGTCTCGCAATAATGGGTTTAAATTATGGGTGGAAAGGTACCGGCTGGATATTGGGGGGGTGGGGGGGAATTTAACAGTAAGTGTTGTTCAGCAGTGGAATCAGCTGCCTAGGGAAGTGGTGAGCTCCCCCTCACTGGCAGTCTTCAAGCAGTGGTTGGATGAACATTGTCAGGGATGCTCTAGGCTGATCCTGCATTAAGCAGGAGGTTGGATTTGTAATGTAGTAGCTGAGCTGCTCCCAGCCACTGAAAAGAAATTTAAAACAGTATAAATGAAAATAAAACAAAAAAGTCCTCATTGCAGACAACAGGCCTGCACCACCAAAAAAGGTGGCACAGCAATGCCGCTGCAAGAAGGGGCGTTCCCAGAGCGAAAGGGATTAGGAAGCTGCCTAAAGGCCATGCAGGTGTGGGCTTTCCCTTTTGAGAATTCCTTACCAGCGTGGCTGCACTGGCAGAAGGGGCCAGTGCAGCTCCGCGGCCCCCCGACACCAGCTTGTTTACCCCCTCACTGGTGAAGATGCCACTTTATTCTGTGATAAGGTGGCACCTACACCATCACAGGGTCACGATGGCTCCTAAGGAGCTTCGCCCCCCCTTTCAAGAATGCAGCCTTAGTGAAATAAATCAAGGTGTAATTAAAAGGGTCAGAAAACAAGAGGTTGCAATAGACAAAGCAAACAAAGCAAGAAAATTGAAAAGGAACATTACAAATAAAAATAGATGGGGAAAATGTTCATACTGTTGAGGTGAGAGAGTCAGGGTCCTGTAACGAATTCAGAGGGACCGGAGAATTAGAGGAAATTCTGGACAAGACTGAGCATAGCATTCCCAAGGAAAGTGAATGAAGCAGTTTTGGAGGACAGCTGAGACATTCTATTTTTGAGCATTTTGAGCTTGAGGTGTTCTTGTATCCTTCAGGTTGAAATGCCAGAGGCAGTTTTAAATCAAGGTTTTGATTTACTTTTTGACAGAAAGTCTTCCAAAAGAAAACATTGTTTTCAAAGAGAAATTTGCCCTTTCATTCACCTTTTTACAGTGCCCAAGCACTGAAATCAATTACAGCCAGGTACAGGCAGAGTGCCCTTAGTTGTATCTTCAATACATACAATCACAAAGTCTTAATTAACAGAACACAATTCTGTTATTTAGCACTAAACAGAAATGTTATCCAGGAGAGGAAACCTCAGACCACCAAAATATAGCACCCTAGAAATATACCACATGCTCAAGCCACTCAAACCAGTAGGTCAGAATCCCACATCGTGGATTTCTGTGTTGCCATTTTATTCCTAACTGTACAAAAGCAGAACTAAAGTCTAGGATTGTCAGAAAGAAGCAGACAGCTCCACAACAATTCTTTGAAGAGTTAATTAGGGAATGTGCTGCCATCTAGTGACTGATAAAATGATCACATCAACTTGACATTTATATTGACGACAACCATTCCAAATATGGGTGACTATCACAGAAGCATCCTCTATTAAAGTATTTGGCTTGGAGAAAACTTTTTTAAGACAAAAATGTCATGAAGACGACTTGAAGAATTTTACTTAAATGATTCACACACACATAAACACACACATATAAACAGCCAAGTCAAGACTTGACACATATAAACAGTAAAGCATTTTGATCTGACAAAGTTTGCTAGCATTTTTCATGGACATCTTGGTTACCACAATGGGCCTTATAAACAAATATAAATGATTAAAGCAACAATGCAACTGGTAAAAAGACGCTCTAGTCGCTATCCTATTTAAAAATGGTAGTGGTTATAGTAAAACTAGCAGATTTTGAGGACTGATAGCATTCTGTCAGAGCTACTTCATGCTTCACGTAACAAAAATGTGCACTCTGTGAAGCGGTCATCAAGAAAAGGTATATGGACTGGAAAGCTGATTTCTTGTATACAAATTAAGAGACTCAAATTGTAAGCTCTATCCATTGGCCATCCAACTATGAAGTACACCAATGCCTCAGTCCGTGATTTCAGAACATTTATGCCCTGCCTTTCTTGGCACTCAGTGAGGACAACAGTATAAAATATTTAAGAGTAAAACCCAAAATAAATCAAAATTAACAAGCAGAAAATTCATAAATAACACAACTAATAATAAAACAAATTCATCACTGATACAAATGCATACACATCAAACAATAAAATCCTCAAAGCATAAAACCAAGATTTTGCTGTGATGCTCCCCAAATGGCACCATATTAGTGATGCCTGGTTCTGAGATGATGCACTGATGTTTTTGGCAGCCATGCTGGGTGTCAAAGTTGTTGATTATTTTCAAAATTCAGCAGGTTCAGAGTCCTAAATTGAGACCTTTCATAAACATCTTTGTTTTAGCTTATCGAATGCCTAGAAGGATTCCTATGGTTATAACAACTTATTTGCTTTGTCTCTTACAAGTAATCATTATTATTCAGAACAGGCAACAGAGAAAAAGATGCTGTTTCCGAGCCAGTACTTAATCATCTTTTCTGTATTATAATACTCCTTGCAGTAGAAATATGTTCCTGTCCCTTCATATTCTGGAAATCAGGTTTACAAGGATTTAAAATCTTTCTCTACTGCATTAAACTCTTCTTCAGATGAAGATACTAAATAAAGGGATGCAATGAGGGACTCAGCCTTAACTTTTAGTCTTAAACTCTTCTGTGAACTGGCAATGCATAACTTTTGCTCCTCCCCTATGCTACATGTCCTACACATCTTATCAAATCAGGCATAGGTAAAACTTGAATATTTCATCATTAATTTTGGGCCAGGATTAGTAGTATTACTTGGCACTGTCAGTTCTCATTTTGATGAGGAACAGAACAGATGCTGAAAATGGAAGTGACATTTAAATATGAAAAGCACTGAGCTAGTCCTAAAGAAGCAGCCAACAGATTTTTACAAACAGATAATAGTTATTAAGAAAAGCCTGACCAAAGATTGCTCCTCAGTTAACACACAGTTCACAATCAAACAGTTATCCTTACCACAGCTACGTAAGGTAGGCCAGCAGTGTCTTATTGCAGGTGTTGCAGAGGCTTCTCCAAACCACCAACCCCATTCTCAGCCACTATAGCACTGTTTAAATCTAAATAAAATGACCCTGTTCCACATGCAAATTATATTCAATCACTTTTATTCATGGGTGAGAATACTAATAAATTCACATCAATCTAAGCTACCAAACCTACCCATGCTCAACCACCTCAATCCAGTGTTTACACTAATGTCACAACTGCACCATATAATGTAGGGGGATTGAGGAATCAGCCAATGGAGGCCTTCCTAGTCTGCAATCACATAAAACAAATTAACGTCAATTCAGTCATGGGTGTAGTTTTTGTTCTATACAGCATAGCCCAATTTCACCTCCAACTGCACAAAAATAACTCACTAGTAATAAGTAACAAGGGATCTTTTACTGCTGTTCTACACAAGCCATAGAAAGCTAAATGTGATAGCTGGCACCATATGACACATACAGATAATTTCAATAATTACTTTATAAAATGGATTCAGCATCCATTTTGATCTGTTCTTGTTTCTGTTAAATGCTGGCCTGAAGCAGACACCAGACTCTTATAGGAAGGAAGAGCTTGGGCTACCTTGAGCACATCACTCAGACATCCTGAAACAGCAGGGTGGATAAAAATCAATGATTAAAATTTTTGTGTGTATAGCCTGAGGTTTACCATATTATTTTCTCCCCGGAGGAGAAAATCTATAATGGCAGCAGGCCGTAAAAGAGACCCAGTCTGAGAATATTTTAATGAAGTTCCTCTACCTATGGGTAAGGTAGAAATGTGTGCAAAAAATGCAAATACTGCAACCAAGAAATGCAAGGCCCGGTGGCCTGAATGAAACAACATAATGAAAAGTGCTGTTTGTGTAGAAAACCCTGATTTAAATCTAGTCTTACTGACTAGTGATTTAAATCGTGAAAATCTAGTCTTACTGACTAGTGATTTAAATCGATTTGATTGAAATCAAATCCACCCTGTGAAACAGTTACATCTGATAATTAGAAACACTGTACTTATCAGCCAAATTATAGAACCTCTCATTAAAATCTCTATCACATTAAAATAATCATCTACAACTTGCTAAAGATCAGTTAAAATGCTTTTTCTGCTCAAAGAATATCAATCACTTATTTTGCAATATTTATAGTTAATAATATTGGCGGAAATCAAGATGCTTGATCAATGTGTTAAAGGGGACCAATATTTAAATAGTTCAAATAGCTCATTAGCATAAAATAAACTACCCATTTTTTAAGTCTGCATAGTGATGACTAGAAGCAAGACTATGCCATGCAGACGATCCCAAATAAATTAACACAGATCTGGCCAAACAGCTTTTACATCCACAATTGTTATCCTGATTTGGGTAAATATGGGGGCCTATTTTCCCACTAGCAAACTGAGGAATTAGCTACTAGAAAATTTGTTACAGCAAATGGTAAAGTTGTTACAGATTTAGAGAATGTAATTATTATCTGGTTAATAGTCTCCTCTTATGCTGGTTGCACTACCATCTTGTGTTTTGTTTTTTTACTTCTTCAACTTTTCCCCCAAACACATCTTCCTTCATCAGCCAGCAATAAGTATTGTTCCTACCCTATTCCCCCGGTCATAAAAAGAAGAGTATCAGCCAACTGTAAGTGAAGATGGTTTGCAGATTAATGTTCTCATTCAAAGCTTTATTGGGATAATGGGGCTGGTCAAAAGATTCTCTGGGTGCTGT
Source organism: Euleptes europaea (assembly GCF_029931775.1). Lineage (NCBI taxonomy): Eukaryota > Metazoa > Chordata > Lepidosauria > Squamata > Sphaerodactylidae > Euleptes > Euleptes europaea. The sequence goes on along the minus strand of NC_079313.1, from coordinate 50,099,311 downwards.
TAGAGAGTTCCATTCCTGGGAGAAGCCATGCCTATCTTGCAGAGCTCCAGGTGAACTTCCCAGACCAGTATAAAGAGCGGCTTGTGGAAACTTACAACTTTGCAAGTCAGAAATTAGTTCAGCTATAGTTCAGTTGCTTTCTTCTATCTTCATTTACCCCAGAAGACAGCTTCCATCCTAGACTGGGCCAATCTGGCCACAAGGATCCAGGCCAACGTAACCTTTAAGCTACAGTGTTGTAATGCACTCTTACATGGGTCTGTCCTTGAAGACACCCTGGAACACCACAGCTTATTTATTATAGGGAGCAAGGCAGAGTATGCATATTACACATGTTGTGGAGTCACTGCATTAGTTGCCAAGTAATTTCTGAGTTCAAATCAAGGTATTGGCTATCGCAAAGCATGACCTAGAGAACCACAAGGACCGCTTCTTCTAATATGCCCCACTGCAACAGCTGTGTTCATTTGAGCAAAGTTATCTGAAGGTGCCATCCTGCAAATGCATATGATCAGCAGCTGCCTGTACCTGAATATTTTCTGCTGTGGCTCCCAATTTGTGGAACAGCCTGCCTGAGGAGGTCAAAAGGTCCCCAACCGTCCATCATTCCACAGAATGTGTAAAAGAATTGTTAAGGAGGTCACTTTTATAAATGGACTAGGGCTGTAGTTTACCGGCACAATTTATTGCATGTATTACCTTGTTCTTACTACACTATTGTCCATTTTTTGTAACTCAGTTTTATATCACTTATGGTATGCCATCTCATACTGTTTTTACTGCACTGTTCTCTAATTTTATAATCCAACCTTATTGCATTGCATATTGTATGTCTTACACCGTTCCTATTTCACTGCCTTTAAATTTTCTAATTTAAAGTTTCAGTGAGAAAGACAGACTATAAAATAAATATATAAATTGGCTAGTACCTGGCTGGCTTCAAGAACTACGAACAAGACAGAGTTGGAGAGATGGCGCTTTCAGGAAGGGCAACCTGGTCTTTTTTTTTCCAGTCAAAGTTTAGCAAATCTCTCCTTATGCTTTCGATATAATGGAGGATACTTGACCACACAGTTACCAATATAAATACATGTGGGATACTACTCCAAAGGGTAAGGTCCATCAAACAATACTCAATTATTTACAGCAGTAAAAAAAAATTCAGTGAATAAAACCCTTAAAGGCAGTTATTTTGAATTTAAGAAGAACTCAAGGAGATTCATCTTCATTTTGGAAAAATTACAAAGTTACTTACCTACTACTAGTCCGCATTCTGGGCAGATCATATCTCCAGCTCTGTAATCTTCCACCAAAATAGAATCGGGATGGTTTGGACATGTCACTCGTGGAAGCACATCCAAGCTTTAAAAATAAATTAAGTATTTTAATTTTGTATGTCATATCATATTGCAGTGACATGGGATAAAATTATTTATGGAATGTATACTTTTCTGGAAAATCCATAACTATTTTCCCGCAAAAACTTTTCATTTCTAAAAATGCATCATTTCAGAAAACTATTTACACACACCCCAGTGCTCCCTTTTGTATACAACTCACTAAGAGCACTTTATTGATTCCTCCTCCACACACAAAAAATCAGTTTAGCTGCTTTTTATTGAAAGAGTTTAATATACAGCACATACAATTAAAATATGCTATGATTTAGTTCTTCTAATATAAAATGATGCAGGCATATTTATTTTTAAGATTTTAGTTTTCTGAAAAGCATAGAATTTGAAAACTAACATCTTAAGAATAAACATGCCTTTAAAAAAAGTACTCGTTCAATTAAGGAACTGTGTAAAACAATCTGATAAAGTACTCTTTATAAGAATATCTGTAAGCAGAAAGTTCACTATCATACGAACAATTATATTTCATGAAACTCAGGAAGAAAATGTAAGAACTTATGGGAAATGTAAGGAGTCAAACATTAACAGCCCAGCAGATTCTACTGTGAAGGAGAATGATAAAAACTCTTATTTAAGATGAAGATGCCCTCATTTACCTGCCAAGATTTATTGCTAATGTTCTTGTAAAAAGTTTACTGTTTGACAAATATATTATAAATGTAATTCAAGAAACGACATGACTAGATATGTCATATGAACTACATCCTGGTTAACTGAAAAATCTAATATGCAACTACTAAGGAATTTATTGATGTAATCAAAGATAGAAATTAGCCCAGAAACAGAAGCCCATAGGAAGAGCACATCTATCATCATTTTACATCTAACATATACCCTAAAAATTAATGCAGGTACATATACCCATAATGGTAACACAATCCCAAATACCAGATACATATACTGGACAGCAATCTAGAGCAAAGCTTCTTAAACTGTGGGTCACAACCCCATATGGGGTCACGTAACTGAATGTGGGGGTCACAAAAATTTGGCAACAGTAAAATGTTTCTTTATGATTTATTATCAGTAAATGTTTGATTTGTAAACCTATTTTATATACCTTTATACCCGGGATCACATAAAAATTCCTTGGCCGAAATGGGGTCGTGAGTGGGAAAAGTTTAAGAAGCCCTGATCTAGAGCGTTATAACATACCCAGTGAGACATTTTCTGCAGAATACTTTTTTGTTTAAACAGTAGCCCCACATCTAACTTTGATATTGCTGAGTTTCAACAGTATTTTACTTGTATGCAAAGGAGGAAAGTAGTGTGCGACTTTTCTTTTTTTTAAATTATAAAGATGCAAGTGGGCATGTGAGATTCACGGTGGGAGAACGTTCACTCTTCTTCAGCCCAGGTCTGGGCCCTTTCGGTTCTAATTCTGGCTTTGCAAAATGGCCTGCCCAACGAGTTCAGGAGGATATCATCATTACTGGCATTTCAGCAAGAAATGAACAGCAGTCTTACTTCAGAGAACATTTTTTGTTGATCAACTCTGAAAGCTCTTTTTCTGATACTGAAGGGCTTGGCCATAACAAGTTACATTGGAGGGGCCTTTTATTAAGCTTGTTGTTCATTTTCGTAGTTTTCACTGATTAATGCAACATTTTAATGTTTACCTGAATATCTGTTGTAAGCTACCTTTGAAGGAAAGGTAGGTTTTAAATAACTGAAATAATTGCTACAGACTGCTGAAGGAGAAAGTCATACCTTTATAATCTTAAACAGTGAACTATTTCTCTCAAGATCAGAATGTCTCAAACACATAGACGTTATCTATTTGCCATTTTTGGCTGTTCAAAAACTTAAAGATGTTTGGGGGGATTACAGCTTAAGGGAAACAATCTTGTTACAGCAAACAAGTATAACAGAGTATGCTATGTTTAAAAAACAAACCTAAGAACTAATTTTGCTGAAGGAATAAAATATAACACCTTGACTGAGAAATGTCAAATGTTCAGATCTCATAGTATCATCTGCTCTGCCAAATTTTCAGTCACACCAATGCACCCCTATCTCAAATAGTTAAAAAGCAGGCTTGTCACATCATCCAAATGTGGGGGGGATTAGAATTTAATCTAAAATGTTTACAATTTTTAGCTCAATCAGTTCATTTATGTTAAAGAAAAAATAACTAACATTCATGAACAAGTAAATATCTATTTATATTAAACAATTTTTCTTCTGTTGATTAGCACTAATGTATTCATTGCGTGTGGATTAGATTTAATATTGACATAGTGCTTTCTGTGCTCAAAGTATTTCACACGCACAGGGCTGTTACAATACCTTTGTAAGACAAGCCAGCATTTTCTTCATGTGGCAGATGGTGGCAATCTAAGACTGTGATAGGGTGGCTTGCTTCCCTAATGCTACCTTGTGAGTTCACAGCAGAGGCAAGATTTGAACTGGGGACCTTCCCTCATCAGTTCACCAGTTTTGCTTCCCCCCCCCCCTTTTCTCTTTTTGCCATCAAGTCACAGCTGACTTACGGCGACTCCTGATGGGGTTTTCAAGGCAAGAGATTTTCAGAGGTGGTTTTGCCAGTGCCTGCTTCCGTATCATGTCCCTGGTATTCCTTGGACATCTCTCAGCCAAATATTTGCCAGGGTCGACTCTGCTTAGCTTCTGAGATCTGGCAAAATCACGCTAGCCTCGGCTATCCAGGTCAGAGGCCTTTTGCTTCTATGGTTACTTTTAAAGAGATTCTTAAAGTGAATTTCTTATAAAATCTATTCTTTGTCTTCTGTCACTCAGCCTGGTGTCATGGTTAGAGTGTCAGACAACTCTGCCATGGAAGTTCCCTGTATCTTTTGACTAGTCACACATATTCTCGGCCTAACCATCTCACTGGGTAGTTGTTGTAAGGATAAACTGGAGGAGGGGAGAACAATACTGTAAGCCACTTTGTGTCCCTATCTGGGAGAAAAGTGAGGTATAAATAAATGAATCAGCTGCCATATTGCAGAACGCTCATAAAGTACAGAGACAGCATATCAGCAAAACAGTCATACCAGAAAAAGAAATATGCAGTGTCCTGAGCTTTTTGATTATTTTGTGGGTATCAAAATTTAGCCATAATAATATTCCACAATGTGTCTAAACAGTATACACAATGCTTTGGTATTTACCAGTAAAACATTATGGCAATTAAATTTATAACCAGCTTTAAAGGTAGTACAAGTAATGAGCATAGGACCAGATAAACTGCTGACCTTAAGAGAATGAGGAATACTTTTTACTCCATAGCTTGTCAGCATCCTGGAGCCAACTCTGAAGAATCAACCCAATCTCATGGAAGAGAAAACAATGTTTGGCCACAGAATTGAGCAACGAGCTTTTGCTGATAGTGTCAGCAAGAGTAAATTAGTAAGTGAATGCAATATACAAAATGATCTGTTTCACGGTCATAATCTAGGCCAACTGCACAAACTACCAGCTATGTGGTCATAATGAAGAAAGTTAGAGGAACCAGAATATTGCCCAACTGTGAATTTTATGGGTGTGGAGTTTTGTCCTCACAGAACAGAAAGAAGATGAAAAGATGCTTATATTTAGATCTCTGTATTTAGAGTGGTAATCTTCTAAGAATGACTTCACTGAATATTTTAAGTATGTACCATATAGTGCTCCTGCAGAAACTTACTTTTAACTCATTCATCCCTCTGGAAATTGGCTGTTACAGTATGAATTCTGTTTACACAGTTTAACTTTAGCTGTGCTCAGAGATCATACGAAACCACAATTAAGCTCCAGTATGACATCATAAAGCATGAACACAGCTTGTTTGTCATACTCCTTTTTCCTCCCTTTTTGCATGAAAAAATCCAATGGTCCATAACACCAGAATGCAGGTGCCCAAGTGAACTCTAGTTTCTCTGCCTCTCCCCCTCCCAGTCAGGATTAAACAATGGTTTAGAACCCCAGCTTGTGGCAGCAAAAAAGCTCCAATTCACCCTTGTGCCTGCACGCGGATGTCACAAGCACCTGGAGTTTGTTTGCATACTTTGCACAAGGAAGGAGAATGGAGAGAGCCAGTACAATGAAAAGGCCATATTCATACCCACTGTAGCAAATCAGAGCTTAGCTGAAGCTTCACTTGAAAGCTGAACACAGCCTTTGTCTACATGACATCATGAAAACAAGCTGTTTATATGTATATTCCTTTTCTGTTTTGTCAGCTTTCACAGCAGTTTTATTTTACAGAAGTCAATATGAACTAAATTAATGTCACCTGTCTTCCTTTCTCCATTTTAATTAAACAGAGACACATTTTTCTCAACCACCAAATTACCAGATTTCTTTTAAAATTACAATTATCAAAAACTTATAGCATATGTGCACATTTTCCCTACCATAACACCTTAAATTATAGATGTAACATGAGAAGATGTTCTGACCTACAGCACAGAGATATGGTCTAAAATGGTTTCTCTATCCGCAGCCCAATGCCAAGATTGGTCAAAAATAATGCATCACATAAATCGATTGATCCTTTTTATAATGTGGCATTTACACAAACACCGTAAAACCAGACCCAGTTCTCGATGACTCTGCCAAAGAACTCATCAGCAAAACAAGTGATTCCCCCCACACATAAGGGCCATAGCTATGGCTGGAAAACCAATACAGCAACCCATGGCGCTCCTCTGAGCAGGAAGCACAACAAGGGCTGAACAGATTCAGGGCTTCCCGCTGTTCAATTGGCCTGTTGACTTCTACACATCGAGACGTTGTTTAAACAGGAACAGCAGGCTAGGCTGGTTCCCCTACCCCGTCAAAGTGGCAACTGGTCAACCAAAGGGACTTTCTATTCAGTCCTACACATCTGCCCAGGACTGCTCTTCTACACTTGTTTTTTATTTACTTATTTAAAAGATGAGCAGCCTGCCTCTCTACCCAAAGGCTTCATGGGCAGCAAACAAGAACAATTTTTTAAAAAATATATATAGCCAAAATATATAACTATTTTACCAAACTTAATTAACAAACTTCATGTACATTTTTAAAAAATCACATGGTGTGTGTGCGTGTGTGTGTGTGTGTACAGAACCAAACTCCAGGTAAACACAAACTGTCCTATCTAGCATTTCAAAGTATAACAGACCCTATGCGCTGGGATGGACAGCTGGGAGAAGGTTATTCCACAACGAAGGTGGCTCTTAGCGAGAAGGCCCAGAGCGGCCGCGTTCAGAGCGCGGACCGCTGACCAGTCAAGCAACGTTGCGTCACAGTGTTAAACCTTGGCAAAAACAAACGTCTCACAACGTCGGAAATCCGGCATAGACATGAGACAGAACCAGAACACGAAGTGTTCAGAACGCAAAGGATGCGAACACGCTGTTCCCCAAGTCGGATTATATTTTGGCTTCGACAGGGAAGGCGGTGCGACCCGGCCAACGCCTGCTGAGGAAGACACGGGAGACCTCATCACGATCCTCCTCTCGAGAGGCGACGGAAATCAGATTGAAGCGGGGGGGGGGGCAACGATTGGGAAGGAAGAAACGGAGCGACGAAGGCGACAGGAGGCCGCTGGAAAGAAAACGAAAGCGGGCCGAGGGTGGGCAGCAGCCACAAAGGGGCGGGGGTTGTCAGGGGGGACGAAGGGGCGCCCGGAAAGGCCCGGAAGCCTAAGGGGCGGAGTAGCAGCTTCCCCGGCGGCCTCTCTGCCTCCCACCCCAGAAACCTCCCGCGCCGGCCTCAGGGCTCCCCGCACGCCTCCGCGCCCGCCAACCGCCTACTGACCGGCTCGTCGACGCCATCTTTCTTCCTCTTCGCGGCGGCGTCTGCCCAGGGTTAGGCCCCCTACGCACGCTCGCTCCCTTTTATGCCTGACGTCCCAATGGGCGGGGCTTAGCAAGCATCCGCTACGGGGAGAGGAAAGGGACAAAACGGCGCGAGCCCGAACCGCACGTCCTCGTTCCGTCCGCGAGCGGGACCGTTTCCTGCGTCGGTTGACGGCTCCGCGCGGCTAGGCGAGGGAAAGGCACGTTTTAGCCCGTGGGGCTCTAGAGTAGTCACGCTTCAGGTGCGCTGCGATACGGTGGCGTCCTCAAGATCTGATTGGCCCTTACCACGTTAGAACTTTATCCTGTGTAAACCTCAGAACCTGGATGGATGCTTGAAAATAAGTCTGGGTCTCCCAAGGTAGCATCCCCTTTCAGTACACGCGAGTGATATAACTGGATAGTTATTGTTATGTATGTACATAGTTGGGTGGATCTGCAGGAGGACCCTTAGGAGCTTGAGTCCCTGACGAAGGCTCCTAAGCCTGCATGCCCTATTGGCCACCGCCAGCGAATGCTATTGGCCCTAAGCCAGGACACGCCATTGGTACTCCGGGATCGGGGGCGTGGCCGCGGGTGACCAGGGGGGCATATAAGCAGGGCCAGGTCGTTCTGTTTTCAGTTCAGTTCTGTTCATTGCTGGAATCGACAAAGCTGCGTTGTTGTCGGAACTCCGTCTCGACCTCCTGTGTCCTCCCCACGCGGACTCAACAGTTATTGTGTGTGTAATAGGGGACTCCGTGTTCTGCGTTCCATAAGCATAATTGGTCAGTGCTACATCCTGGATGCCCTGATCTGGATGGCCCAGGCTAGCCTGATCTCGTCAGATCTCAGAAGCTAAGCAGGGTCAGCCCTGGGTAGTATTTGGATGGGAGGCCACCAAGGAATACCAGGGTTGCTGTGCAGAGGAAGGCACTGGCAAACCACCTCTGTTAGCCTCTTGCCATGAAAACCCCAAAAAGGGGTCGCCATAAGTCTGCAACTTGACGGCACTTCACACATTCACGCACATCTTTTGGGCCCTGACCAGTGCCGGATTTACATATAAGCTAAACAAGCTATAGCTTAGAGCCCCACTCTTGGGGGGGCCCCCAAATATTTAAAGGAAATAATTATTTCACTATTAATATACTTCTTAATTGTATTTCAGTTCAACAATTACTTTGGTAAAATACACATTTTGTTATGTGCAAATGGCTTTCGATACCTATTAGATCCATAAATTACCATATAGCATATATTCAACACAAAAAAACAGTGACAGTTTGTGGTTGACAAAGGACAGCTGGACATATAAAGGGCCCCATTACCTTCAATAGCTTAGGGCCTCATGAAACCTAAATCCGGCCCTGGCCTGAATGGCCCAGGCTAGCCTGATCTCGTCAGATCTCAGAAACTAAGCAGGGTCGGTCCTGGCTAGTACTTGGGAGACCACCAAGGAACACTAGGGTTGCTGTGCAGAGGGAGGCACTGGCAAGCCACCTGTTAGTCTCATGCCTTGAGAACCGTGCTGGGTTGCCATAAGTCAGCTGCAACTTGACTGCAGTTTACACACACACACACAGTCTTTTGGAGTGTTATGCATAGCTAAATAGGAGCTGGAAAAATAACAGACTTGTAATTTCTAGATAATTAAGTGCAATTCCTTGGCAGCAGCAACGGAGCTGTAGTGCTCAGGCATTTGAGATTTTTCCAAACCTGCCTATTACAAAAGCTGCCAATCGCTGAACCTTTGTCGACCTTCCCACTCAACTGTTGTGTTCTTTTAAATAGGTCAATAAAATATGCAATAATTTCTGTCATTTCATCAACAGCATTACCATGCCAAACATATTTTAGTTTACAATAATCCTCCCGCCACAACTTTTACTGGTTGACAGGGTTAAGGCTGCATAATCATTGTTGGAACAATTTTTTAAAAGTGTAATGAAATGCTAAAATAGGGTGGGGAGCCCATTCCTGAAGGGGGGTGGAGCCGCATAGGGGCCGGCGTGACCCCTATGTAGGGTTGCCAACCTCCAGGTATTAGCTGGAGATCCACTTTTACAACTGATCTTCGGCTGATAGAGATTAGTTCACCTGGAGAAAATGGGTTGGACTTTATGGCGTTGCAGTCCCTCCCTTCCCCAAACCCTGCCCTCCTTAGGCTCTGCCCCAAAAATCTGCTGGTGGCAAAGAAGGATCTGGTAACCCTACCCCTACAATGGTGTCCATGCCATTTGCGCCATGCAAACTGTCACGGAAGCTGGCATAGGGCAACTTATTCTGGTCCCCCTGGACACTAGCAGCAGCAGGAGACTCAGGCGCCACTTTCTAGTGGTGTTTTTCCGGCATATCTCCCCACATCGGCGTCCAGGAGAGCATTCCTTTCGGGCCGGGAACGCTGCATTTTGTAGTCGTTCAGTTATGCCTGCAAAATTGTGGAGTAGCCCCATGTAACTCTGTAAGGTTTTTTTCCAGAAGTGCTTTTTAATTTTTTATTTTTTTTTTACTTGATACACTGACTGCAAGCTGCCTCCGGGTGCCGTCTAACCACCACCCCCCTTCAAGATTGGGCTGTTAGTGTACCATTTGTAGGGAAAACTCCAATGTTTCTTGAAACATACACAGAACACATGGTGATCTTCCTCAGGCACCTTAACTACAGCAAGAGTTACATCTTATAACACTGGAGTTGATCCACTAAAATCAATGGGACTTCCTTCTGAGTAAACATGCATAGGATTGGGCTGTAAACTTGCTTTGCAGTACTGTTTTAAGTATGAATACTCAGAAGTTCAGTGGGACTTAAGCTCTATTACGTGTGCTACAGATTACAGCTTTAACTTGAGTTTTATGAAACTATTCATGACCAAGTTTTCTTGACTCCTCTGAAAAGTGACAAGATGGTAAAATAGCAAAATCTTTTTGTGTTATGTTAAATGAACACAATATTTTGTATGTTTATATAATTAATGAATACAAGCAGTCAAGATTTTTGGCAACTTCATTTTTAATAATTTGTTAAACAACTTTGCAAAAAAGCAACAATGTATAGTAGATTATCAATCATTGTTACTCTAAAATGCAACTATAAAATGTGAGAGGGAAAAATCATATCAAGTAGTCCAGTTTATATCCTACTTGCTTAGCTGCAAAAGCAAGTAAAAGCACAAACTTAAGTAAAGTTACAGCTTTCTAAACCCATTGACCTCAAAGGACTTTGAAAGATGCAACTATACTGAGGATTATATGCAAATAACCTTATTTACTCACTATGGGGAAATGGCATGTTACCCCACAATCTAAAGCACTATCCAACTTCTCTTTCATATTTTCCACGCAACTTATGAAACAAGACTGCATGATTTGAAAACTAGTGATTTTGTCAGTGTGAATATATTTAATTTCTCATTCATTCCAGTTAAGAGTCTTTTGATGATTACTGTATTAAAACTGCATTTGATGTTTTAATTCATTAACATGTCTATCTTTCAAGACAGCGCTATAATTTACTGAACCAATCAGAAGGCTGCATTTTGTATCCATACCTGGCAACAGATGACATTTCTGTCAGACTGACTGTCACTGCAATTGCAATATGGTTATGTAAATGAATATGCTGAAGCAATAAGTCATGCAACTCCATTAAATGTAATTTACTGTTCAAATATATCCTGCCATTTATGCTTTAATAAATGAGTTGTTTAAGTCTGTTTGGATGCAGTTCTCTGATGCAAAGCTGCTATGCAGGATACTCCCACATCTCCAAAAACAATGTTCAAACGTGATAAACTGGGTTTTTAAAAAAACTTTAAATGCTCCCCCACCACACATAGCCTTCTTAGTTTTCTGGAGTTGTGCACTTCCCTGATGGCATTTTATACACTTTTAAAAAAGTAGACAGGGTCAAGTGATTAGTTTCAAATTATATCGAGGTTATTTCCATCCTACCAGGCTCTCCAATCCCAATCGAAGATGATCTACTACTAAATAAAATCCTGTGAAAAATCAATTTCTCTTATTGTTTCTGGGCAGTTGGAGATCAGGTTCAAACTGACTATGGTACTAAACGTAGTTGAAAACAGACTATGGTAGCAAAAACAGTTGAAAAAGAACACTGGCGCCCGACTGCCCTGATCCAGTCCCTGAGTGCTATGCAGCTGCCTTTTCCTTACCAGCATGCCATGGGCTTTCCTGGCACAGTCTAGTACAGCAAGGACCCTGTCAGTCAAAGCACTCATACCCAGTCTGCTTCTGCTGGACATGCAGAAGAGCTGCTATTCAAACAGCTGTATAGAAAACACATAACCACATGTGCAAAGGCATCCACTCTACTTGGATCCAATGGATACAGTCTGCATATATTTTAAAGAAATTCAATTTTAAAAATCTAAAATAAAGCAGAATTATTCCAATGGATGTTTTGGAAAAATACTAAAATTTGGAAGATAATCAAAAGCAACCCCTTATTACGCTATTATTATTAAATATCCAGCAGATGGCAGCATGGTGCAATTTTAAGAAGGTTCATGAAAAATGTAACCAAGTCTGGTGTTAAATGTACAGACATCTGTAAAAACGGACAGAAATTAACTTCTGGATTAATGTTTCTTCCAGTTCTTCAAGATCTTTTCTGCTGCCTCCAATGTGCTGTCTTCCTGCCAATACACAACACCATCACAGCTTATTAAAAAATCAAGATTCAGTTATAGAAGAACACTTCAAAAACCACTGTATCTGACTACAACCAGTAGATCACTGCAGTTCTAAGAAAACTTTCCTGAGAGTAAGCCCCACTGAACAACATGGTATTGTGGGGGAACTCCAGGTTCAAATCAAGCTGGATGTAAGAATGGACTCAGAGAGACCTTGAAATTTAGATAAATAGCTATTATATGAAAAAAATATCCATACACAAACAATTCATTTGGGCAAATGGGAGCGAGGTGGCGACGACCCAAGGGTCATCACTTCCAAGAAGACCTGCTTAGGATTGCTCCTTATGTCTCAGAGATAGAAAAAGTACCAGAGGAAATAGCTGGCAATAGTTAAGAAAATATATCTGCTTCAATATGGTCGCTTGAAATCCATCCTTTGTTGTTCTCCCTTTCTACTCCTGCTGCTGACTGCTGGAAACACGGGGGACTCCTTAAGTAGTTTCACAGAGACTTCTCATCTTTTGCACAATAGGTTTTGCACAATATGCTAACACAGGAGGTGATGGGAGAAGGAGAATACCATTCTATTGGGAAGAAGAAACAGAAATGCTGATAGTGTGATACAGATAGTACCATTTGATTTTTAACAGGTCCCTGGTGTCATCACCAACAAGGAGGAGGTTGATCCAAAGTCAGTGATATTCCTGAGTACACTCTTTCCTTGCTCGCCTATCATGAATGTCTGCTAGAATTTGAGAATGCTCTTGTGGATAAGGACAAACTCCGTCCTCCACCCTGACACTGAGTCAGCTGGTCTGCACTGACAGGAATTTTGTAGCAGAGTAGGTCACCTTAATTCTCTCATGCTGCCTCCAATATATTTGGGAATCATGAATTGGCTAGCTAAGGAAGTGTGATTACCCCCCACCCCCTTTAATACACTGGATCTTGCAAGTTCTGGCTAAGATCACCTTGTCCGGGATTTACTACAAATTGTTTTGCTGTCAAACGTCAAAAGAGGCTTCACATTCTGAGAGATTGCTTAGGAGGTTGTAGGCTAGGTTCAGGACTATGATTCCAGTTTTTTGTATGCATGGAATATTTTCAATATTCACTCTTTTTCAATAACATTAATTGATTATCTAGACATACAGTGTTACCCAGAACTGGTATAACTACAAGAGTTTAAATGCTTAAATGTAAAATAATATGTTTTAATTTACATCATCAACAGATACAATTTAAAAAAATGAATACATTTCTAACATGTACTTTGGGTCTGCACTGATGGGTTTTTGTTTTTAAGAGTTGGAAAACTAAGAATCCACATGCCCACATTTGGACACTGTGACAGACAGTAGTTCCCATGAGCAGTGATTTTTGAAATACACACACACACCTCACATAACAAAAGCCTTTCTCCTAAAACAGAATGCTTTGGAGTCAGACTTTTGGAGCTTTTGATCAGGCCTGCAGTTGAATGTAGTGATCTGGGGGAAGGTAGCTCTGGAGCTAGTCCTTCCAAGTATTTTGTTAATTGCTGAAAGCAAATGTGGCAGGGACAGATTCTCTACCAGGACAGAGTGTTTCTTACATGTGCATCCTCAGAACGAGATGACTGGGAATGCATTTGAAGGGACAATTAGTGTGAAGCTTGTGTTCCTAGGAGATGTTTGCAGTTTCTTGGAAAGGAACTCATCTGGTCTCTTCTCATGGCAATCTTTCGGCCAATTTTCATTTATATGTACTTGGTTATCTGTACATATCCATAAAGGGTTTTCCTCATCATGGCTGTCTCATGCATAATCAAACAAGTGCCCCTTTGCTGGTTTGGTGCCCTGGAAATGCATAACTTTACAACCCCTCTGGGACTACAGACAGAGGGCATAACATGTCTCTATTTGCAGGATTCTCACATCAGAAGTCCTTGCAATGTACAAGCCTTTCCATCATGTGACAAACATTTTGCTAATTTATAAAACTGATGAGTCATCTCCCTGGCTGAAGGCATTCCAGGGACCACACAATATTAACTCTTCCTGTCAATTAAAATGTCTGGCTAATTTATGTTTTGACGCTGCAATCGTAATTACATATATGTTGAACTGATCAACCTTATAATTAGTCTAGAAAGCCCTTTTAGCAAGAATTATCCAGATTACACATTTGTAGAAGAAGAGTTGGTTTTCATACCCCGATTTTCTCTACCTTTAAGGCATCTCAAAGCGACTTACAAACTCCTTCATTTCCTCTGTCCACAACAGAGACCTTGTGAGGTAGGTGGGGCTGAGAGTTTGGAGAGAAATGTGACTAGCCCAAAGTCATCCAGCAGGCTTCAAGTCACAGTTCTCAGAACTCTCAGCACCTATCTCACAAGGTGTCTGTTATGGGGAAAGGAAGGGAAGGTGATTGTAAGCTGCTTTAAGATTCCTTACAGAAGAGAAAAAGGGGGGTATAAAAACCAACTCTTCTTAGCTTATGCTAGGCTGCAAAGAGAACAGCAAACCTGCATGTCTAGTTTGGCCCTTAGGCTGTAATACTAAGAACATTTTCCTAGGTGATAATTCACAGTGGGTAGCCGTGTTAGTCTGTTTGCAGTAGTCAAAAAGGGCAAGAGTCCAGTAGCACCTTAAAGACTAACAAAACTTTTCCTAGGCGTGAGCATCACTGAATAACACTGACTTACTTCTGAGTAGATCTGCTTAAGGTTGCTTTCTTAGTCAAGGTACTATCTTACCCTTCTGCTTTTAGAATTGCCAACTTCTGCCAGGGGAAAAATATATCCTGTTTCTCTAAAAAAGGTTTAATGGGAAGTTATTCCACAGGTGATATTATTTACTTCCATGCCATGAAAAGCTTCAGCTGCCTATTTCCACACATTAAGCCTCTATTAAAGTGGCAGGACATTTTTTCTACAGGCTGTCGGCAACCCTACCTGCAATTTGCAAAATGGGGATAATTTGGTTGGTCTTTCAGGATGATTGTGACCATTACTGAACATTTAGGAAATAATAATTAGTAGCAATAGAAAATGCTATTTTAGCTACCTAAGAGAATGAGAATTTAAGATGAAGCTAGCTAGTTTGAAAACTACAGAAACAAACAGTATTGTAGTATACTAAATATTCTTTAAGTTTACAGCTTGTCAACTTACTTTGATGAAGCAAAACCGGATGTACTTCTCAAAGTTCTGTTGGGTCTCCGGGCTACAAAATGAGGAGAGAGGGATAGCTGCCAGCTTCTGAAATGACAAAATACAATTATTCTTTCACAAACAGTGCAATCCTATACTGGGTTTGTCCAGAAAGAGTCCACGGACTTCAACAGGCTCACACTAAATATAATTACACTGAACGTTTATTTATTTATTAAAAAAAACTTTTTAAAATAAACTTGGAAATAACTATATTTTGTGAACAGGTAAAAACCTGACAAAGAACTTAACTTCTTGCCTTAAATGAGACTGTGTTGTATGTTTAAAATTCTTGCAATGAGTGGCATCTAACTGTAGTGTCATGTATGAAGATCCTGGTATTTTTTTTATTTTTTTTGCTGCACACATTCTTGTGCACAGTCTGGAAACGGTAATCAAGCTGCATGCACACTGCACATCAATTCCTTCATGGCTTCATGCAGACCTAGGCATGACCAGGAGTTTGCCCCACCATCATAGCAAACAGTATAAAATGCTTGTCAAGCAGTGGTGTATCCAGTCCATGACCAGTAACCAAATTCAAGCAAATAGGCACAGTGGTCATTAAGGCATTCACATACCATATCAAAGAGAACAGAGGCAGCAATCATGCACTCCTCAGCCATGTCTGGCTCTGGCTCCAGCTGAGAGCCCCAGCCTTACAGCTTCCAAGTGTCAGTGATGATGCCATTAGAAAGAACCCATTTCTCCTCCATGCCCAACTCAGCTAAAGGTCCCTGCCCAACAGTTTCCTGCTCCCATTAATGAGGCCAGATGGAGGATAGGGTAAGGGCTACTCTAGTTCCATGAATCCCCCAGGTTTCAGGAGCAGTTTTTCAAGTGGCATCGGGGCCAAAGCAAGGGAAGCCAGGAAAGATCCATTCCATAAGTAGAGTTCTTCTGGTTCTTTGGATCCCACTCATAGGACATAAATGAATACAAACATGTTATCATTCAGGGAAGGGCAGGGAGAACAGTTATTCAAGCCCAAATCTGGGCCTGCCACCTTCCAGTGTGCTCCTAATTAATTACACCGTTCATTTCAAAATCTTACTTTAGAAATCTGACAATTACATACATGTATTTGAATTTAAAAGTATCAGAGGGAAAACAAAGAAAAAAACCTTACCTTGTTTTTTATCATCCATTTCACAAATTTATAATCATAAGGCTTATCCTCTTCCATGTCTGATAAATCTACACCTTTTAAACAAATAACAGAAAAACAGGCTTTTGCAGGACACAGATTTCAGTAGATTCCAGGAGAAAAATGGGCTGCCACTTGTGCCACACTCTCTGCTAGGGAGAAGAACTGCGTGCAGAAGAATCATGACACTACGTTATACCTCCCTTTCCCAGGGGGCTATTCCCCATGCTCACACTTTGCACACTGAAGCCAGCACGGTATGGAAAGCACACACAGTGCAGGGGTTAGAGTCTTAGACTAGGATTGAGGAGCCCCAAATGCCCACTCTGCTATTGAAGGTAACTGGGTGACCTTGGGCCAGTCACTCTCTCTCAGCCTAACCTATCTTGCAGGGTAATTACGTGGATAAGATGGAGAAGAGGATAACAATATTGTAAACTACTTTGGCTCCCCATTGTGGAGAATGGCAGGGGTATAAATCTATAAAAATACTTTCAAGAGCAAAGCTAGACACAGCGAGTAAAAGAGGATGCTACCAAAAAAAGGTATCCCTCTGATGAGTTTGTGCCTCCTTTCCATTGGTTGCTGCTGCTGAAGCATGCATAGTACGGTATTGTGTGTGTGTTAAGTGCCGTCAAGTCGCTTCCGACTCATGGCGACCCTATGAATGAAAGTCCTCCAAAATGTCCTATCTTTGACAGCCTTGCCCAGATCTTGCAAATTGAAGGCTGTGGCTTCCTTTATTGAGTCAATCCATCTCGTTGTGTCTTCCTCTTTTCCTGCTGCCCTCAACTTTTCCTAGAATGACTGTCTTTTCCAGTGACTCATGTCGTCTCATGACGTGACCAAAATACGATAGCCTCAGTTTAGTCATTTTAGCTTCTAGGGTCAGTACAGTATTAGGTTTCACTATGTTATTACAGAAGGAGATTCAGGGGCAGCACTTTCAGTGGCATCAAAAACAAATCATTTATTGTTGTTGTTTTCCTTTTGGCTTAATGTGTTTAATGTTCCTTCCCTGCTATTGTCCCGTAATGATCAATATTTACTAAACACTGTGGCAAACACAGAATTGCTGTCCATTTGTGCCACTTACTTGTGTTATGTAGCCATTATTAAGAGCTGTGGGTCGGCTTCAGCACTAGACAATGCTGTTTTAATAGGCAATTGTGTGTATAGAGAAATTTATATGTGGAATAGTTGCAGCTTCCCTTTTCCCGTATGAAAAGTTACAGACTGGACTGAAACAAATCATGTATTGTTCTGGCTAGTGCTGCCTTCACTGAAAATAAAATTCATTATGTTCATGAAAATGATATGCCACTTATATTAACTACTCTTAAAGAAATAAGCAGATGCAGTCCTCAGTGCAGGTAAGAATACTCTCATCCCACAGAATAAAACATGCACTAACCTAGCGTGGATACATCAACAATCATGAAGTATCCTCCCTCTGGAACAACAGGTTTGAGTCCAACTTCTTGTAGCATCCGACCCAATTGGTTCCTCTTGCCCTCCAATTCCCTAGGCAGAGAGCAGAAGTAGCAGTCTGACTCATCCATCCGTTTGAAATCTATCAAAAAAGCTTGTGCCACAGCCTCCTGAAAATCAAAGTCAAAAAAGAAAATCACATGGAACCACAGGTTAGCAAAAGAGATGGGCACAAAACAGGGCATACAGATTAACTTAAACTGCTTCATTAAAAAATGCTGAGATCTCCAAAGTCCTTTAAACAAACTGCTTTTCCTTAAGGGGCTTCTGCCCAATAAAACAGATATTCAAATGCATCAGAAGTCAGTTTTAATAGCCTCAAAAAATTGAGATTCCAAAATTAGTGAATATAGTTCTACCAATTATTTGAATGTTTTCCCCCAGTGTCTGTAATGGAAACTACCAGTGAAGCATTAGACTTGACCTGCTCACTCAATCAGTTTCAACAGATTTATCAAGGCTGGACAGCAACAGCCCCAATCCATGATCCCACTACCATATGAGAGTTCTGCTTTATAATCAAGTCCCTTACAGCACTGGCTATTTATCAGGTAGGAGAGAGTGAGCCTGCGTACATGCAGAGTTTGAGGACACCTTTACTCCATCCACCTGAATAACTCATTGGTGCAATGATATACTTCACTCACAAGTCCTTGCAATACTGCTGCTGCTACAGATGAGTAGGCTGAGAAACACACGGCCCAATTTATAACAGCATCTGATACATAAGCAAATTATTAGATGGCGAGCAAAGATGAACTTCCCACACATCTTCACTGAAATGTGTATAGGAAACCTACTTCTAAATGCAATCTCTGTTGTTAGATCAGGGCAACATCCTTCTCCAGAGACACAGGAATGGCATACGATAGGCCACACAAGGCTCAGTCTGTAGGGGCAAGAAGCTCTTCCCCAGCAGAGGAGCTTCTCCCACCCTTCATTTTAATGGGACTTACTATATTATGATGCATTTAGGGCTGAGGGGTTGATTTTCAAATACTGATTCACACTGGCACAGATTTTTTATTTCCTTCATTCCATTCTTTATGCTTGTGGACCAACTGGCTTCATATGTTCAAGAACTCATTTCATTCAAAATTCCCACTAATACAGCTCTAACTGAATACTCTCTTAAGTTCTTCAGTGACTCCTATTCCCTTAATTGTGTTCAGATCATTTACATACTATACTGTTTGCTTCTGCCTGCATCTGTACCCACCTGTAATGGAGTCGGACATGTATAGAGTGAATTTTGATGAACGACTTGCAAATGTTTTATCAGATGCTGGGGGCCAATGGACCATCCAAGCTTAAACAAAAAATAAAACAGTAATAAATATTTAGCAGTTTACTGAATATTTACAAAGTATTAGGAGTCTGATAGCATTGAGACAATCATACTTTTAACTTAGCTGTAAGTACTTCACATCAGCCTTCCAAATAAGCCCACAAAACTGTTTGCTTTGCTTACATAAAAGCTGCAGTCACTGTGGTGATGCTTTCCCAGGAACAGGCTTTATTGACTGTAATAGGACTTACTTCCAAGTAGGCTTGCTTGGTTATAGCTCCCTAAAGGATCATTTTCAAAAACGTCCCTGCCTAGAGGCAGCCATGTGAATTGCTATTTACTAATCTATTCTACAACCTTGCCAACAAAAATGCAAGTTACTTTTCTGGAAAAATATTCTGAAAATTCAAAAGTATGAGCCACAAAATAAAACTTTCTAACATATATATATTGTTCACTTTACCTTCCAGCCCGTTACAGTGTATGTTTTCCCAACACTTCCTATAGTTACTGTTCTTTCCCACATTCCAGGCAAAGTAGCTGTTTGAAAAACACACAGAGAGTTATCTGATTAATCACAGTGGGTAGCCGTGTTAGTCTGTCTGCAGTAGTAGAAAAGGGCAAGAGTCCAGTAGCACCTTAAAGACTAACAAAAATATTTTCTGGTAGGGTATGAGCTTTCGTGAGCCACAGCTCACTTCTTCAGATCTGATTACTAGTATGCATAATGGAAAGCTGTACCTCACCGATACAAGGATCCATGTTGGACAGAACTGCATGTCATTCTGAATGAGTTTGAAGTAGCATCATACTGTTCAAATGAAGCTGGTACTTATTGACATCATATTATCCTCTTACCCACACTCACATTCAGACATCTTATGATGTATAGTAGAAAGGGTGCACACAGATATCCCTCTCTGCAGGAGCCAATGTGGGTTTTTCTTCTGAGGGGTGAGTTTTACCATCCACTGCCTTTCCTCCTCTGCTGGCACATGCACTAGGCTCCAAATTCAGTGCTGATCCAGGCAGGCTTTCAATTTATCAATCAGGCACCTGACAAGTTTATTCAATCAAATATGTATTTCATGCATTTTTTAAAAAGCCAATCTTTC
The DNA here is from genome assembly GCF_029931775.1 of Euleptes europaea. NCBI lineage: Eukaryota > Metazoa > Chordata > Lepidosauria > Squamata > Sphaerodactylidae > Euleptes > Euleptes europaea. Next base: position 50,079,236 of record NC_079313.1, on the reverse strand, counting down.
TTTCTTTGTTTCTTACTTAGGATACTGTTTCAGGCAGAGGTGAGGTAAATGGCTTCATAATTGTCACAAGTCAGCCAACCAGCACAAAGCCAGCTTCTGCTGAGGAAAAAAAGAACCATCAGCTGCTCCTTAGCGCAATTCTCCAAGGAGTGTTGGTCCGTCTGACCAAAAAGGAGTGTGTACAGATATAAAGCAAGCTTACTACTCAAGCAATGTACGTCTGCGTGCACCTCATGTCTACAGAGAGATGTCCACATCTTTTTTGATTAATCAGATAATTTTGAATCACAAGTTAACAGCTGTAAGCACTGAGCTAATCATCAGAGATGGCCGCATGTTCTCTAAAACCCACGTGGAGGTGCAATAGCCACAAGAAAACCACAGCAGCACTTCCTTGCAGTGCAACTAGGCTCTGACTGCTTTGTTATGGATGACACCAGAATGTCCCCAAAAATGGCACTCCAAGGCTTACTGGAAAAGACAGTAAAGATAGAAAAAGTTGAAGGCAGTAGGAAAAGAGGAAGGCCAAACATTAGATGGACTCAACCAATAAAGGAAGCCACAGCCTTCAGTTTGTAAGACCCGAGCAAGGCTGTTAATGTTATGATGTTCTGGAGGCAACTAATTCACAAGGTGCCATAAATTGGAAGTGACTTGATGGCACATAACACACACTATCAAATATTCTCCTTCACTCGCATAATATGCAGTAACAGTTATTCACGTAACATGGTTGCCAGCCCTCACTCACAACACTGGTAGTTTCTAGCTGTAAGAATACAGCATGTCAATAGCAGGACATAGGGCAAACTGTTACTCCATGTCATGGAGACAGAGGAATGGAGGAGCCATTTCCACTGACACTGCTGTGTGTCCCATAATGGGTATCTCTATGGTTCAGTGCTGCAAACCATCTATCACCATAGTCTGCAGAAGCATTATTAAATCTAAAGCAAAAACTACTACCTAATCCGTTTGTACAGCAAATACTTCAACATGCCAAAAAGTAATCTGTTCCATTTGTACAGGTCTGGTAAAGGTAAAGGTCCCCTGTGCAAGCACCGGGTCATTCCTGACCCATGGGGCGACGTCACATCCCGACGTTTTCTAGGCAGACTTTGTTTTGCGGGGTGGAAGTGCCTTCCCCAGTCATCTTCCCTTTACCCCCAGCGAGCTGGGTACTCATTTTACCGACCTCGGAAGGATGGAAGGCTGAGTCAACCTTGAGCCGGCTACCTGAAACCAACTTCCGCTGGGATCGAACTCAGGTCGTGAGCAGAGCTTCGACTGCAGTACTGCAGCTTTACCACTCTGTGCCACGGGGCTCCTACAGGTCTGGTATGGGAAATTAATTGCAAATTTGGTAGCAAATATTTTGCCACATAAAGGAATTAAGAGGGGCAAAAGGAAAGAGCCATTTAAACTATTGTAGGGATAGACAGTGAGTATAGAGCAGTTTACTGCTTTCATGTTAGAAGCACAGCACAGTTAAAAAGAAGAGCACTGCCACGTTGCAAGACATGAAGCTATACTGGGATTAAATGTATTTTTATAACTGAACAGGCACCAAGAACTATTAGTAAGGCACCTTACATTCACATTAGCCAAACTGGCACTATCCCTATTGAGATAGCAGGAGAATCCTCCCTTGCAATATGCAAGCTCTAAATCTGTCAGTGGAACTCTAATCATTACTCATGTGAAGCTCCCTCTTTTTCACAAGCCAGATAAGAGACATGATGAAGTATTCTACACTAGAGGAAACTGCTTAGGCAATAGCAGAAAAGCGATGCTCATTTTACGATCCATCACTGGCAATCCCATTAGACAGGTATTAGAGAACTATCACAGGATGCTGTAAGTTGATGCAATATTCATTTTTCATCATGAGAGGTGTGTCACTATAGCTGATCGGAAATGCGAAACTTAATATGATAACATCTCTGTCCTGGGGATGATCTGTGTGCTTTATCTTCACATATAAATCTACAGAACTGAAAGTTTCTTTAGAAACAATAGTTCGGCTTGGTTTATGAAATCATTGTCACTTGCATTTAGGTATATGGTTTGGAGGTTACATGTATAAAAGCAAACAAGCACTGATGGTTAACGGCCTTGGTTTTGGGAGCAATCCTAGGCAGGTCTACTCATAAGTACATTCCATGTCACTCAATGGGGCTTACTCCCAGGTGTTTCCTTAGGATTACAGCCTCTGACTAGGATGTGTAACCTACTTCTATTGAATGTTTATTGTCTTATTGTTGCTGCTGTTGTTATAAGCTAAACTTAAAATATTATTATTATAAACAACCTGCACAGCCAATCAAATCTCCAATATTCAATCAGAAGTCTTACTGGGCAAAAACCCCATTTTGCCCCACCCACTTCCTAAAAACACTTGGCAGATGCCAGAAAAGGTGTTGGCGGATGCCGTGGCAACCACGGGGACCGCATTGGGGACCCCTGATCTAATGAAACTCAGCAAGCACAATGTGAGTTAAACACACAGGAAAGAATAATGTGCTACTCTGTTTCAAAAATATTTTAAAATTTCTCTCTTGCAGCTATGCAAGATATATTCATTTCAGCTGCAACATGAGAATATCATGATTCTAACAAGAGCCTAGGGTCCCACCCCCAATTTCAGAGTTGTGCTACAACAGAACCTCCATGATCCCAGAAGCTTCACACATGAACATGCATTTCAGTGTCCATAACTTCCCTGTTGCCTACACCCCTCCTGACCTGGATAGAACTTTCCTTGATTCACTGCCCCTGCTTAGCAATGCAAGTTAGTCCAGAGAGAAGTCTGGCCAGAAGTGTGCAGTTGCAGAGTTTCACTGGCTTGAATCCACCAGAGATTTCTGTGGACAGAATGAATTTCCATCTGCAGAATGGGACCTCTCTCCCCTGTGTGAAGTGCTGTCAAGTTGCTTCCGAATCTTGGCGATCCTATGAATGAAAGTCCTCCAAAATGTCCTATCTTTGACAGCCTTGCTCAGATCTTGCAAATTGAGGGCTGTGGCTTCCTTTATTGAGCCAATCCATCTCTTGTTGGGCCTTCCTCTTTTCCTGCTGTCCTCAACTTCTCCTAGCATGACTCTCTCCCCTACTGCAGCCCAAAATGTCCCTCCAGTGCTGCTGTCGCAGGAATCAGTGGTCTGCAGCCAGGGAAAGGGGGTGGGAACAAACGAAAAAAATCACCTGTTCCGTCTGCAGGAATCCTGCACAGGATTCAATTTCTGCCTGGAAAAGCTATTACCCCCATAATGTTCCTTTAAGGTGAAGCAGTTCAAAACAGCTGTGTGTGTGTGTGTGTAAAGTGCCGTCAAGCAGACTTATGGCGACCCCTTTTGGGGGTTTTCATGGCAAGAGACTAACAGAGGTGGTTTGCCAGTGCCTTCCTCTGCACAGCAACCCTGGTATTCCTTGCTGGTCTCCCATCCAAATACTAACCAGGGCTGACCCTGCTTAGCATCTGAGATCTGATGAGATCAGGCTAGCCTGGGCCAGCTAGCTGTCGATAAATATTGAACTCATTTAACAACGCTGAGAACTTGATTCTTCACAATGTTGTTTCATTAAATATATGTGCTTGTTGATATTCTTAATACCATGAGGTGCAATAGTATTTTGAATATATTCTGAACCTGCAGCAATATGCCTTTTGCTTGAACATTTCGATTTCAGTCTGTGTTCATTAATATTTCATCTCATGTGCTCAAATTATGGCAGACCTATTAGCACACTGTCACTGCTTACTTCACAAGCAAAATACACAATGCTGTATCTTTGAAACAAGCAGTTTAATAGTAAATTGATAAACTAATATAATTTAAAAAAATCATGCTAAGGAGAAAATGTTTCATTTGTAGAATAACGTATACATTATCTGATTAAGTTTTCCCATGAACCAGCATCTGTACAACTTCATGTTATCAGTACCAATTTTAATGTGCTTCTTTCCAGCGTACACCAGCCATTCATATACTTCATCACTGATGCATAAGATATCATGCTTAATACAGAGATCAGCAATTTTCTGGAGCTCTTCTTTTGTATAGACCTTTTTTTAAAAAAGAGAAGAAAAAGGAGACAGTGTATTAAGCAATGTACTCAGGGCCAATATTATTATTACATTTAGCTACCAGATTGAAAAAGAGGACTCTCACCTTTCCTATAGGATTGTGAGGGGTATTCAGTACAATAGCTTTTGTCTTGGAATTAAATTTACTTGCAAGTTCAGCAGGATCCAAGACCCAGTCAGCACTAGAGGCAATGTCTCCTCCAGCTGCAGGTTTCTAGGACATAAAAAGTATGTTTCACTGAGTTGTATCTGCTTTCCTTAAATTTGTTCCATAATATTACTGGTAGACTTGCAATGAAAACAATTGTATTATACAGAATACAGAAACTAGGCCAAGCTACACATGATTAGAAGCAAAAAGCAGCCATTGGTGTGTGGGTGGGGAAGGGGAATATAGATCTAGACCAGGGTCTTGGGAGAGTATGGGTGTGTATATGTGTGTGTGTGTGGGGGGGTAAATTCTTCCCCTGGGGAAGAATTTAACTCTCTTCCACCTGATGCCACTGCCTCAGTCAAAAATGCTCCCCCCACCACTAGGGTTGCCAGGTCTGTCTTCGCAACCGGTGGGAGATTTTGGGGGCGGAGCCTGAGGAGGGCAGGGTTTGGGGAGGGGAGGGACTTCAATGCCATGGAGTCCAATTGCCAAAGCGGCCATTTTTCTCCAGGTGATCTGATCTCTATCGACTGGAGATCAGTTGTATTAGCAGGAGATCTCCAGCTAGTACCTGGAGGTTGGCAACCCTATCCACCACATTGTTTTAAGGCCAAATAGGGAAAAGACACATATTTATCTTTTCTCCCCACCAGGCTTAAAGTAGAGGCATTTTTATTGGGAAAACAGCAAGTGGCAAGGTAATATAACTCCTCCCTTTCCCAGTATTGCATCCCCAATCCATACTGGGACCACTCACTGCTGATTTTCTAAATTTCATATTGTGGGATCTGATCATGGATCCTCGAAATTACATGTAATGTGTCCCAAAGCAGCACAGAAATCTCATCAGACTCCAACCACCAAGACAACCATTCATGTAATTTTTTGTAACTTCTGGGTGACAGAGCTCCTGAGTTGATGCCCTCCATATCTACACTAGATCAGGAAGGAAAACACACACCGAACTGTAAAGAATTTAAAGTCATATACAGCAACAACCACATCAGAGGAGAAAAGGGTAACTCAGCCTGCCATGTTGTGAGCACGATCAGGATTGGGCCCTCACAGCATTTTTAAACTGCTTTAAAATTGCATCGGCCACAAGCCCAACCAGTAGACATTGTCACATCTAGTTTAGCCCTAACAGAGAATGGAGCCTTGATTACTTACCGTGACAGCTCCTTCTCTTCTGAGGCGAAAGGCGTCTTGATCTGTGGGTTATTTTCCTTGCTCCAATAGGGGAGGCAGGACTAAAAATGTATCTAATATCACATACCGTGACGGCTCCTTCTCTTCTGAGGCAAAAGGCGTCTTGCCCACCCTGGACAAGAAATCATAATCTTCTAACCTTACACTCTAATTGGGATCTTATAAGCAAGTCCCATGATTGGGATCTGATACACAAGTCCTCTGGACTCTTCACACAGTTCCTTTGGTTCAACCATTCCATTGTTGATGTTGTTGGTGTTTATTATATGTTTTTTATCAAGTTGGTTCTTCATTCCTGTATTCTTAAGCTAGGCAAAACTGTAACTGAGTCTTACAGGCTATTTTCCCACCAAGAGGAGACAGGATATTAGATACATTTTTAGTCCTGCCTCCCCGATTGGAGCAAGGAAAATAACCCACAGACCAAGACGCCTAGAGCCTCAGAGGAGAAGCTTCACAATCACCATTCCCAAAGAATAAAACAGAAGTCCAGTGGCAACTAGTGAAGACTAACAAAATGTATTTGAGCATAGCCTTTCATGGGTCCCAGCTCCCTTCATCAGATGCATAAGGTATATATCTATCAGGCTGATTTATATACACAACACAGGGCCACCTTTCTATTGCCTATATATATTGTTCTGATGAATAAAAGGTACTCTCTGTAAAAAAAAAAAAAAAACACCCAAATTTCAAAAATACTCACATATCTCAAAGATATACAGACAGGTTTTGCTCCTGCCATCCTCACCATGTCCACATAACAATCATAGTACGGCTCTATTATTATTACCTAAAACAAAAAGATTAGTCAACTACATAGTCAAGCAAGAGTGATAAGTGTTTTTCTGCAAAGACTGAATGAGCATCTTGATTTGAGTCAGTGCTAATTCTAGATATCTAGCAAAACAAACTGCTTTTTAAACTTCCCAGTTCCTTGAATGAGCAACATGGACAGTGTTTTAGACGTTAGATATACTCGAGAGCTTCTACGGTTAAACAATACAGCTAATTCAACTTAATAATTTACAAGTGGATATGGAAGAAGGCAACAAAAGGGGCAGCACGTTGATCTCTTTTTGCGATCAAAGACCTACAGCTATGTATGACAGATAACAGGATAGAAGTGTGGATTTATAGTAAGGAGAACAAAAATGAAAGTGAGTAAAGAACCCAAGAGACAAAATAATCTAAAAGGTAAGTATAACAATACTGGGAAATTAACTCACAATGAGTTAATTTAACTCAGTGTGACGTTTATTTTTAACTGGGGCCACTTAGGGTGAACAGTATTTCCGGGTTTTACTACAATCTTTTCCAAAACTTTGGAGCAAACCAGGTTCAATAAAGATGGGAGAAAATCCAAGGAAACCCTAGGAGGGGCACAAATGCAGCACGTTGCTTCAAGGAAGCAGGGGGGAAAACACACTTCACAAAAGCACTGAACCTGGGGCAGATAACCTGTGAGGAAATGGCCAGACAGAGAAATCTCTGTTCTTAACAGGCTCATCCCAAACAAAAGGCTTAGAGGCTGAGAAAACGTACCAGTCTCTTCAGGATCAGTATAAACCTTTTAAGCACCTGGATCACCAGACACCTAGGATTTTTCCAGTCCCACTGGGGGCATCCAAGGAAGAGAATTTATAGTGTGTTGCAAATTGAGAAGTAGGTGACTACTCAACTGAAGTCAAAACAAGTACAGTGGGGTTGATTTTTTTCAAAAAAATAAGCAGGGCTTTTCTTTAGGTGCACTGAGTAGGTCTTCACTTAGCAGCCCTTTTATATAGGAGGGATTTTAAAAAAAACACCCAAATGAACAGTAAAGCCAAGTGGTAGGAACATACAAACATAATCATATAAAATTCAACTCAAGAACGGCACAGAGACGACTCAATAGTTCTGCTAAGGTGTCAACAAGGTACAAATCCTTCCAGGAAACAGATTTTAAAGTGTGTTTGAGTGCTTAGCAGACCCCCTTGGGGTAGACTTCAAGGATTTTTAAAATGAAATGAAGACACTTTCGACCATTTTTTAAAAATGTGAGATGCTTCACAAAAACTTACTTCATCTTCTACTTCAATGAGTCCCTGCACTGCACTAAACAGAGATCCATATGCTCCTATTGTCACCAGGATGTCAGTGTACGGGTCAATCTTTCTTCCACAAACCTTTCCATAAACTTGGGACAAGGCCTCCACCAACAGTGGATGTCCCTATGTAAATTTTTAAAATGCAAAAAAGACAAAAAAAGACATATTAAAATTTGCCCAACAGACATTTGAAACTGTATCATATACTAGCCACATGTACAATTATTATCTTCAGGTGACCTGAAGATTATGCCTGAGAATAAGATTTTGATACAATTAGAGGCTAAGGCCACAAGTCTGACAACATCTGGGAGAAAACCAAATATATAACACATGAAATTCTTCCTGCGCATGAGCAGTTGTGAAAAATCATAAGCTGTGCATTGTGTCCACAGCTAGCCAATAAGCTTAATATTTAGGACTATTTCCCTTTTAAAAAATTAACTTTTTATAAACAAAAATATTAATTTAAACATCAGGCCTGGAAGCCACAATAAATTATAGTTACAGTTATCTTGTAGTTCATGTTAAGTAATGCAAAAAAAATTGAAATCCAGGAAGCGGACATAAAGATTCCCATACATTTTCTTTGTGCCTTCTATCTAGTATCTACCATTCTCATGCAACTTCCAACATGGTCGGTATGCGGCATTCCCACATACATGGACGCTCTCCAACATTGGCGCACAGGTAATATAACATTTGGCTAGAGGGTTGGGCCTCTGACTCTGGACTGCACATAACAGGCTAGTAAGTGAAGGAGCTACAGCGGCAAAGCAGGAATTTGAATGCAAGACAAAAAAGAACTTGGATGTCACGTCAGTCAAGTGAGTAGATTCAAAGCAAGGGAAAACAGGAACAGCAAAAGAGATTTAGAAAGCTGCCATCACCTTTTTTCATGAAAATGTTTAATAATGGATGTAACATATGAAAATCAGGATTCATTACCAAAAAAATCACACTATCCAAGGAAGCATATCTTAATGTTATCAAATTAAGTGTTATGAAAGGGGGGGGATTTAAGAGCAAAGAATTTGGGATCAGTGACATACTATCATAGTCTGTTATACTGACCAGCACCAGGTTTTGTTTGTTTCTTTTAAAGAAATGCCTGTGTAATGGAAAATTTATGTAGCAACAGGTAAACGAAGAGCTACTTTGATAATACGAGGAAGTTAACAGTGTACGTGACCTACACCAGTAGCGAGATCAATCCATATTAATTAATTTAATAACTAGAGAAAAAGTTTGCCATTTTATATAGAAAACGTATCACAAGGAAAACTGGATTAGATTCCTGGGCTCAATCATCAACCAAAAGGGAGAGTGCAACCAAGAAATCAGAAGGAGACTGAGCCTGGGAAGGGCAGCCATGAAGGAGCTAGAAAAGATTCTTAAGTGTAAGGATACATCACTGGTGACCAAGATCAAGATCATTCATACTACGGTATTCCCTTTTGCTGCATGGATGGGAAAGTTGGACAATGATGGGAAAGTTGGACAATGAAGAAAGCTGACAGGAATAAAAGTGATTCATTTGAAATGTGCTGGAGGAGAGTTTTATGAATACTATGGACAGCCAAAAAGACAAGTAAGTAGGTTCTAGGGGAGCCCCGTGGTGCAGAGTGGTAAGCTGCAGTACTGCAGTCAAAAGCTTTGCTCACGATCTGAGTTCGATCCCGACGGAAGTCGGTTTCAGGTAGCCGGCTCAAGGTTGACTCAGGCTTCCATCCTTCCGAGGTTGGTGAAATGAGTACCCAGCTTGCTGGGGGTAAAGGGAAGATGACTGGGGAAGGCACTGGCAAACCACTCAGCGAACAAAGTCTTCCTTGGAAACGTCAGGATGTGACGTCACCCCATGGGTCAGGAATGACCCGGTGCTTGCACAGGGGACCTTTACCTTTAGATCAAATCAACCCAAATTCTTCCTAGACGTTAAAATGACTAAACTGAGACTGTTGTACATTGGTCACATCATGAGAAGACAAGACTCACTGGAAAAGACAGTAACACTAGGAAAGGTTGATGGCAGTAGAATAAGAGGAAGACCCAACATTAAATTGATTGAATAAAGGAAGCCATGGCCTTCAGTCTGCAAAACCTGAGCGAGGCTGTTAAAGATAAGACATATTGGAGGTCATTAATTTATAGGGTCAGTCCTGCCCTTTGATCAAGGAAAATTTTCCTCTGTATCCAACCCCAAATGAGTGCCTGTGTAGTGAGTTTAGGAAGCAGGGCAATGGGTAATGCTGGGTTTGAATATAAAGAAGTTCAGGATTCACCTTTGGGCCATCTTTGGGTGGCATTGGGCAAGTCACTACCTACAGTATCCACATGCAGCAATGGGAGGAATAACAAGGTAGGAATTGCAAAACACCCTGGTATGCTGAAAAATGTGTCAGCAATTAACAATCTTTCATCAGGAAATTACAATCAATTAGATTTTCAATCAATCTGGCCTACTGCATATTCCCCTTTAGATTGGCAGGAGGTTTAGGGGGTGGGGCTGAAGCGGCTGCATGCGCATGCACACAATGACGGCACTTCCGGAAGTGCTGCATCACTGGCTGTTTTAACACACGCACACAGCATACCACCCACCTGGAAAACCTACCTTTAGACCACATTTACACCTTTACAGTTTGAAGTTCTAAAGTCAAAAGCCATGTTTCTACTCTTCTTGAAGGTAGCAGGTACACAAATTATCACAAGACCCTGAAATTAGCTTAGATGTGTTGCACTGTAAAATAAAAGTTGCTAAGATAAAATTGTCTTTAAAAAGGAATCTAAACTTGACACATGTAGCATCAGAATTGAAACCCAGAAAGGAGCATGAAAGTACCCTAAAACACAGCCAGCCAAGCTCAGAAACATAAAATGTACTCACAAAACCACGTGTGTACTGGTTTAACCTATTCACAAAGGCTGCTTTTGCCAGCTCTTCTTTTAAGTAGTTAGGAGGAGATATATCAGGAAGGCCTTGTCCAAGATTAACAACTGAAGGATTTGCCGCTAACCTGGTAAATTCTACCCTATGAAAGGAAAACAGAAATGTATTGTAGTTTGGCTCAACAGGATTTTTTAGTTTATCGTTTTGAAAAAGCTCTCTCAGCAAGACTAATTTGTTTTAATCCAGTTATCATCAGTTGTTCATCTCAACGAGCTCAGTATATTTTGTTCAATTTTTCGCATGCTTTCTACTTTTCTCAAAATATCATGTAAATCTCTGGTTTCTCTCTTATAAGAAATAGCTCTTACGTTGTGAATACTAGCCTAAGTCTTTAGATTTGTTCCACTTTGACTATCTATGTTACAACCATTCTTTGTTACCATGCCCTATTAATGAGGGTTGTTGTTTTTTTGTCATACAGGAAGCTTAGAGAGCAATCCTAAGGTGGTGAATTAGAATGTAAGTCCTATGTTATTCAACAGAGCTTACTCTAAGGAAAATGTCTTTAAGACTGAAGTCATAGAGAAGGTAGCAGGCTGCCAAAAAAGCTGCTGCTGTCAGCTTCTGGTTTTGTAGGCTTTTTCTCCCATGGATGGGTCAAGGAGAGTTTGGGAATGCAAGAATTTAAAATGGAAAGCACTCTGCATTTGGGATCTTTGTTACCAGGGCTCTACGAAACCACCCTGAGGCAGCCTGACAGTTTCCTCTGGAAACCTGGGGGACATGATAGAGGGGCTAAAAGTAAGGTCGCCATCTTTTATAGTGATCGACGGCTTGATGGTATGCCAATAAAGGTATTGAAATTTGGTTGAAATTTGGTATAGTGATCCCGTAACTGTGCCTTCAAGAGCAGCATAATGTGCAAAACATTAGAAGGGAATTGTCTGTACCACCATACTATAAAAAAAAACTTTACACACAATTTTTATGCATCAAGGTGTTAGGAGAGTCCAAACTGATTTTTTTTTCTGCTCAGCTGTCAACCCTTGATAAACATCAAACAAACAGAGCTACAAAATGTAGGCATTTTCCATCATTTCTGCATTCACTCCTTAATCATTTTCATTAATCGATCATTGTTACTCACCATACATTGCTGTCAAGCCCTTCTATTCGTTTTGCATTTTTATGTCTGAAGGTCATTGTCTACATAAAAAATAAAGAGGACAGAGGATTTTTATCAGAATCACAAAGTGTCTTAGTGTTAGACTCTGTGGTAATAAATGACATTTCCTCTACATAGCAGACACCATGGATACAAATAATAATGCACAGTCCAATATAAAACTGAACTGATATTATCTTTTAGAACATGCATGATAATAACAAAGAAAAAAACAATAGATTGGATCCCAAGCATCATGACTGTCAAGCAAACACCCATCTTAAAGGAATTTTCCAGTTAGTTCCAGATAAGCTCTCATTTCACTGTTCTCTGACTCTCAGCAGGTGTCAGCCTCCCTTCCCCACCCCCAACTGGTAGTTACTTCTCAAGGTGATCTACTCAGGTTTGTCAATTAGCTCACACAGTTCAGTTTCAAGGCAAGAGACATGCAGAGGTGGTTTGCCATTGCCTGCCTCTGCATCACAACCCTGGTATTCCTTGGAGGTCTCCCATCCAAATACTAGCCAGGGTCAGGGCTAAGAGTGCTATAAGCAAGCAGGCAGTGATAAGAGCCAGCAACTGAGGTATCCACATCATAAAATACAATCTCCAGCATTATCAGTATTTGTTCTTCAGCATTTCAAGAAGGAAGCATAATCAGTTCCACTGCTGGTTTTCAGCACTCCAGACTTAATTTTTTTACTGAGAAAAAAATTGTCAAGCCATGTCAAGGGTATTTATTTTATTATTTATTTACAAAATTGGTATTCCACCTTTCTGCCCTTACAAGGTAGTGGCAGTTGCTCTTGTTCCAATTAAGCTGGAGTTCAATGTGCTCTGCTGAACAGTTCATTTTATTCTAATTCTTCTTACACTCACTTCAATTGGAAGAAAACTGATCAACCAGAAGAATTCTACACACAGACATAAGTGTCTGCTAGGGCTTGCAATAGGACTGGAGAAAAATCCCGTTAATATAGGCCTATTGTGTGGAAATGGACAGCTAAAACTTTTTATGGCATGAAAGTAATTAACATCACCTGATAAATAACATTCATTAAGCCTCTGTTGAAGGGGCAGGGCTTTTCTTTTCCAGGCAGTTGAAACTCTACTGCCTGATCCCAGTCAGTAGTTTAAGCAGAAATACTCCTGGATGAATGGCATGTATCCCGATGAACATAAATAAAAAAATATGCTAATTGGTGCTAGAATAAAAATATGCTAATTGGTGCTAGAATATCCAAGCAACTCAATCAGCAACAAAGGCAATTCCTGACCAAAGTCCTGACTAAAGTGTAACATAATGACCAAATGTGCTACCAAGAGGGGAAACAGATGGAGTAAGGGGAAAAAATAGGAATTATTATGGATTACTTTTCACCTGGGCAACTCTAAAGGCTGTGCTTAAATTTCTCAAATCAACACCATAAAGGGGACAGCAAAACCTGGGACTCGCCATCCATCCCAGGTATTAAACATGCTTTGCACTACCAGTGAATGGTCTTTGTATTTTTCATTAGATTTGAATTGTACCAAATTACTTTTAATCCTGTACTTACTGAAGTTTGTGGCCCCTTATTTGTTTTTCTCTTCTTTTTTTGCCATTAAGTGACAGCATAGGGTTTTCAAGGTCATCTAGCAAGCTTTCATGGCACGCATGGGGATCTGAACCTGGGTTTCCCTGGTCCTAGTCCAATACCTTGACCACTACACCACACTCAGACCTCCAACATAAAATGTCAGCATAGTGAGGATCCACTTGTTGCATCTGAAGAAGTACGCTCTGGTTCATGACATCTTGTGCTGGAATAAAGCATATTCTCTCCATAAAGAGAAGCAGCCTAGTGAGTAAAGGATCTGTGTGAGTTTAGTAGCTGGGCAAAGAAGCCAGGGTGCTAGATCCTTATTCAGTACAGGAGAAGCACAGGGCATAGGGGGCAGAGCACTTATCACTTTTCATCTCCAGGGTACTGTAAATTGTACTATGCCAATAAAGGTATTTGAAATTTTGATTATTATTTTTTGAAATTTTCATCTCCAGGGTAAGCACACCAAAAATAAATAAATAAATAAAATATCAGTTATGAAAGTAGAAAGCCGGTTGGGGGGGGGGCTATCCAGTGTACTGCGTTGAGTTTCACATGTATGACTATCTGCCTGCTGAACAGAAGTCATGGGTGTGTGCTCAGTGCAAGGAGCTCCTGGCTCTCAAAGAACGAATTCATTCCCTTGAGACCAAGGTAGCTCAACCAGAGGAGCTGACAGGCAGAGAGAGTGGTGGACAAGAACTCCAGGGATGAAATAGTTGCATCCCAGGATGATGGCTCTCTGCCAGACATGGATGATGGAGCCCTTGGTTAAGGAGGTCATCTCTCTGAGGTAAGGGGATGTGGTACCTTAGAAGGGACCCCTTTCTTGGTGGATGAACAGATATCCTCTTGTGCCAAGCATATGCCTCTGAGGGGAGGGGGGCTTCTTGTAGTGGGAGATTCAGTCCTTAGACATGTAGACAGCTGGGTTTGTGGTGGGTACATGGACCGCATGGTGACTTGCCTGCCTGGTGCGAAGGTTGTGGATGTAACCATCATTTAAATAGTTCGGTAGATTGTGTTGGGGAGGAGCCAGTGGTCATGGTGCACAGTGGCACCAACGATGTGGAGAAGTGTAGTCCTGAGGTCCTGGAAGCCAAATGCAGGTTGTTAGTCTTGAGACTGAAAGCCAGCTCTTCCAAGGTAGCTTTCTCTGAAATGCTACCTGTTCCATGTACAAGACCAGCTAGTCAGGCACAGCTGGGGAGTCTCAATGCGTAGACAAGACAGTGGTGTAGACAGTATGACTTTACAGTTGTTAGGAATTGGCATGTAACATAAAAAAGGTGGCAGAACAGTCTTTAAACTGAACAGGGGAGGGGGGCCAACAGGAGATGAAAAGCATCCAGTTCTGGCAGACTGATTGCAATTGGACAAAGGGAAAAATGCTTCTGATTGCCCACATGGGGATGGGGTAGACATGAAAGGTTACAATATAGTAAAGCAGGATAGCCACTCTAGGAGGCACATGCCAGGCAAGGTGGGGGAGTGAGGGAGAAAGGTGTTTCTATGTTTCCCCTCACTGGCAGTCTTCAAGCAGTGGCTGGACGAACACTTGTCAAGGATGCTCTAGACTGATCCTGCTTTGAGCAGGGGGTTGGACTAGATGGCCTGTATGGCCCCTTCCAACTCTATGATTCTATGGTTTTAAGGGACGTGGATATAGTTGAACCAATTGGCAATGGTGACCACAATGTATGTGGAAAGATGCCTGGGAAATCTCACACAATTACATTTGACTTTAAAAGAAGAAACTTCTCTAAAATGAGGAAGTTGGTAAAAAAAGAAGTTGAAAGGAACAGGAGGGTTAAATCTCTGGAAAAGGCTTGTGTTACTCAAGACCTCAATACTAGAGGCTCAGATTGTATACCACAGGTCAGGAAAAGTAGTATTAAGTCCAAGAGGGCACCGCCATGGCTAACGGGTGAAGGAAGCAATTCAAGAAAAAAAGGCTTCCTTCAGAAACTGGAAGGCTTGCCCCAAATGAGGCAAACAAAAGCAAACACAAACTTGCACAAAAGAAAACAAAGCAAACTATTAGGGATGCAAAAAAAAAAAAAAAGGATTTTGAGGGATATATCACTAAGGACATCAAGACCAACAATAACAAGTTCTTTAAATGTATTAACAACAGGAAACCAGCTAGGGAAGCAATTGGATCATTGGATGACAATGGGAGTACAGGAACTTTAAAGAAGGATAAAGCGATTGCTGAGAAGCTAAAGCAATTTTTCTCATCTGTTTTCACTATTGAAGATATAGGGCAGATACCTTTTCCTGAACAGATGTTTTGGGAAGGGGAGAATGAGGAGCTGGGGCAAATAGTGGTAACAAGGCAAAAAGTTCTAGAATGTATAGATAAAATTCAAACTAACAAGTCATTGGGATCAGACAGGACCAATCCTAGAGTTCTTTAAGAACTTTAATTCAAATGGGAAATTGCTGAACTTCTAACAATGATATGTATGTAACATGTCCCTTAGATCAGCCTCTGTAACCAGAGGGCTGGAGAATGGTCATTGCAACAAACATTTATAAAAAGGGTTCCAGGGGGAACTTTGTCAGATAACAGAATCAAGTACTCCATTAGTGTTGCCCTGAAAGGAGCAAAAGTAGATAATCACACTGGTCCTACTACTAGTTATTTTAACTTTTGGTCCATGTCAACATTATATTGATGCCATTATATATCACAGCTACAACAGTCACAACAGGAAGAGAAACAAATTGAAGAGGATTCTAAATTGCATAGATTTCCTCAATCAAGAAGGGGAATTTATTTTGCAGTGGCTAAAGAGCAAAATAAATGGCTTTAATAGATATCAAGTCTGAGTTCAAGATCATTGCCATTAGCATATCTCACACATTAACAAGAAACACGTATAATCACATAGCCTGTACAGAGATATAACGCATACCGGAGAGGCTGAAAACCTGACGCATCTCAAAGAATAAATAATCTTCAGTAGTGATGCCGTAATGCCAGAGCAGTGGGAATATTGCTGAGCAAAGAACATGCCTGTATGACAATAAGTTTTAAGTTATAAGTTTTACTTAGAGACAAGCTTTCCCTACCATCACCAAATACAAGAAGGTAAGTGTACAATTGTTCTTCCAAGATACCTTATTAGCAAAAATTATTTATGTTCAGAATGTTTGCTACCTAAATAACTTTGGACTATATCTCTCAGTTGCCTGATAGGAAAAGTGAATGGGCAAACTCAAAAAATTAAGACAAGAAAAAGGAATAATTGGGTTCAAGAAAGGCAGTTTTCTAAGCACATCAGAGTCAGAAGAACATCGACAATCTGTTAATGCAATGAAATTAAGATCAAGAAAACTAGTGACATTGGAAAAAGCAATGCCCAAGAGCCAGTGTGGTGTAGTGGTTAAGAGCGGTGGACTCTAATCTGGAGAACCAGGTTTGATTCTCCTCTCCTCCATATGAGCGACAGACTCTAAACTGGTGAACTGGGTTTGTTTCTCCACTCCTACACATGAAGCCTGCTGGGTGACCTTGGGCTACCTACAGTTATCTCTCTCAGCCCAAGCTGCTTTGAGACTCTTTAAAGGTAGAGACAGAGTGGGATATAAAAAAACCTCAAAGTCTTCTTGCAAAGAGGCATGCTGGTAATTTGAAAATTATGATAACAAATCCCAAACATATATATGTCAATACAGTCTGAGTTGACACAAAACAGATCCCAGAGTCAGAGGGCCTAGCTTATGGAAAGTATCTGTGTGTGCTGCAGCAGTGAATAAGGCAAATCTGATGTTAGGAATTATTAAGACAGATATAAAAAATAAAATAGCAAGTATCATAATGCTACTATAAAATCTATACTCCTGCCACTTTTAAACTAGGGTATACAGTTTCAGTCACTATTCCCTTAAAAGATATCATAGTGACAAAACAGAAAAGTGTGCTTGGCAGTGCAATC
Source organism: Euleptes europaea (assembly GCF_029931775.1). Lineage (NCBI taxonomy): Eukaryota > Metazoa > Chordata > Lepidosauria > Squamata > Sphaerodactylidae > Euleptes > Euleptes europaea. The sequence continues at coordinate 50,062,111 of NC_079313.1, read as the reverse complement.
CTATATAGAGGTTGTCCACAGAAGTTATAGAAGCGTTTTACGGTGTGTAATCAATTCGCAAGGAATGCTGGCCAGGCAATAAATGACCTTACTGGAGTATATCCTCACACCCAACCAGCCCCTGCATTTGCACATTTGAGAGAAGCTTCCCTATCATTAGTGATCTTCTAATTGAGAAATCCCTGATAAACTATCAAACTCTGGAATGCACCAGAGCACAATAAAAGATACTGACTTGCTTCGTTTTATGGATGGCAATCCTTGCCAATCATTCACAAAGTGATTCCTTGCCAACCATTTACACAGATCAGAATCTATGCTTCACTAACCATTTTATTTAATACTAAGCTAGCTGGATTCTGTGTGGTTGACAAAAGCCACACAACTTGGCTGACTAGCTTTGGAAGGGATGCCGAAAGACAGGAATTTATAAGTTAACCAAAAGGGGGGGAAACACTTTTATTTAATAAGTAGTCTGATGAGCACTAAATAGGCTCCAAAAGGGACAGTGGCTGTTTCAAAGGTAGGAACCACCTGCCAACCACAAGCCCCACCAGCCCACATTCCTGGAACAAGACATGTGCCACATTGGGGGACAGTGCTTAGAAGAGCCACAGGTGGCATGTCATAGAGTCACATGTGCCTCCCAAACTGCTGAGTATCACAGGTTTAAGCATTACAGCTCTTCTGTGGAGATACCGAACACACATTTTCATGCAGAAGTGCTCCATGGAGTGATATTAAAAACCTCTTAGCCCAAGCCAGGTCCAAAATACATTTCGTCCAATGTACAGGCAGAGAAGAGTTTAAAGACGATGCTACCACAAAACAGGGCTTTTCAACAGGCCTCAGGGGATCTTAGGTGACCCTGAAGGCATACTGTGAACTGCTTTAACTTGGGATGATATTTACATTTTGTAACAGAGTTATGCTTAAATCTGTAGCCTTTCTATTTAACCCTGATTCTTGGGAACTGGGGAATGTATGTAATAACACCCCAACTCAGACTCAAAGCACCAGTATATTTAGAATGCACCATCTTCCCAGACTTATTTCCTTAAATCTTCTCGGTATTTTATAGATGCACACTCAGAATTACTCAGCACTCATCAACCATGCTGATCCTTATTGGGGCTGGGGGGGAGGGAGATGCCGTCACTGGCTTTTGCTCCTTGCTCTGAGTTTGCTTCCTGTGTCTTTTTGTATTGCTAAAGCTGAGAAAAGACTGCCGTTTTCCCAGCTTCAAAAGGCCATCACCTAGTCAGCGGCACAAACCTCTAGGTGAGAGCACAAAGGTTCTTGGCCTGGGATGAACAGCTGGAGTCCAGCTATTGCACCCAACGAGTGAAAGGTCACCCACTTTTGGGAGGAGAGCTACACCAGTTACATACCTGGAAACTCACATAGAACAAGACCTGTTGGACACATCAGGGCTGTAGCCCTGGACAGCTGTATGGCTTCTCTGTGATCACTAGCATGTTGAATGTGGGGTGTGGGGGGGGGTTCTTAATGGTTCTGGGGGCAATCTTTACCAGGAGTAGGATGTATGATGAATGTACTATTCAGTGCAGATGGGAGTTGGTAGATATAGAGGTAGGATTTTCATAGATGGCCAGTATCTGGCAAGAATACTTGCTGCCTATCTAATATCTATAGAATCCCAAGAGCTGATGATATAAGGATCCATATTTCTTCCACCTCTACTCTAACACTGTGCAACATCAGATCAGTGAATCACAAAACTGCCCTCTATGAGATGTTGCTGGAAGAAGAAAATGACCCAGCCTGCTTAACAAAAGCATGGCTGGAAGGAAACGATGTGTTGTGTCTATCCCAACTAACACCACTTGGTTATGTGGTCCTCCACCAACCCCACACAGGTGGCCAGAGAGAATGAGCTGCTATTATCCTCTCTGAGTCCTTCAACTTCTGCAGACTCCTGGAATGTTTCAGAAAAGTGCTTTGGTAAACAGATAGGGACTATAGACTATGCTACTGTGTATAGTACCTACGGTCTGCTGCTGAAAGTATGCTCCTACTATGTAATTTCTGCATCATTTAACATGTCATATTTAAATGCTCATGCTTTGTTTCAGATTTCTGCAATCCAAACCCTATTGCATTATTGGATGTCGCATCCTGTTGATCATATCAACTTACACTTTGTAATCTGCCTTGAGTCTTGGTGAGAAACTAATGTAAATAAAAAATATAATAATATGGACTAGTTAATTCCTACAAAGAGCTCTAGACTGCATATGCTATCCTTCCCCTACATTTTATCCTCACAACAACACAATGAGACAAGTGAGGCTGACACTAATTAACCCAAAGTCACCCAGGGAATTTCATGGCAGAGGCTCAAACTACACATTTGCACAAAGGTCACTTTGCTTGTTGTTTGAATTTTATCGAACTATAAATCCAGCGCCCTGATCTGAATTGGGGCAACATGGACTTGGGAAATGTTACTATCAGAGTCAAAGTCAGATACAACACATTAAATATAATGTATAGTTTGGGCCAGAATGGAGGTTTGAACTTGGTTTGAACTCTTACCAGTTGTAGTCCCATTCTATGTCACCCCGCCTCTCGCAGTAAATGGGCTGGTATAGAAACTATGCACAAAAATTATACTACAGCATTTTATGTCAGATTCATATTTCATGAGTCCCATAGATTTGGTAAAGTTATGTTGTCAATTTACTGTATGGTCTGATTTCAAGACGGTGACCGTATAAAAAATTATACTAGAGCATTTTATGTCAGATTCACATTTCATGAGTCCCATAGATTTGGTAAAGTTATGTTGTCAATTTACTGTATGGTCTGATTTCAAGACGGTGACCGTCATGCAAAATGGTTGCATTTTGGAACAATAGAAGTTCCTAAGCATTTGTCAACTGCATCCCCTTACAGAGTGTGTTACAACAGCCTGGAAGTTAACCAAAGCATGAGTAAAGTCAGACTTCTCCAGCGTTTACTCATAAAAGGTACTCCTAGCCACTCCCATCTCTTTGGCTTTCTCCAAAAGTTTCGGTGAACAACGAACACTTTCAGTGTTTGGAGATAATGGAAAACATCACCACAGGTCTCTAAAATCTTTTCGTTTACTGCGGGATACAATCTGAATGGCACCGTTGCTTGTACTAGCAGTTGACGTATGCACAAGCCTCTATTTTGTTGACGGTCGCTGAAAAATGAAGATCATTCCCAGCGGGTCGCCGTGTTCGTCTGTCTGCAGTAGTAGAAAAGAGCAAGAGTCCAGTAGCACCTGAAAGACTAACAGAAATGTTTTCTGGCAGGGTGTGAGCTTTCGTGAGCCACAGCTCCCTTCTTCAGATACATACATTCTTCTATACATTCTATACATATAACTGTATAACTATAACTATACATTCTTCAGGTGTCTGAAGAAGTGAGCTGTGGCTCACGAAAGCTCACACCCTGCCAGAAAACATTCGTGCTTGTCTTTCAGGTGCTCCTGGACTCTTGCTCTTTTCCACTGCTGAAAAAGGAAGGCAGCGTCTGTCCGGGTGGGGACAGCCGGGCTTGGGAGAGGCGGTGGGGGACGCCGCCGGCAGCTCCCCACTCTGCCCGGCCCTGCAAGCCCGGGGAGGGCTGGGGCAAGACCTGGGCGAGGGAGCAGGGGCCGGGGGAGGAAGGGAAAAGAGGCAGAGCAACCCGGGGGAGAAAGGGGGACCTAGGCGGGGGCCCAGAACCCCTCCCCGCTCGGGCACCCGCTCCGAAGGGGGAAGAGGGCCGAGAAGGGGAGCGCCTACCTTGCAGAAGGAGCCGGCCCGAGCCTGCGGGGAACTTCCTCGCCCCTCTCCCTTCGCGGCGGCGTCGGAAGAGGCGGCCGCTGGCGCCGCCTCCTCTCAGCAGGCCGGCCCGCAAGCGCACGGAGGGCCGCGCTGGGCAGGAAGCGCGCAGGAAGCCTGCGCCGCGGAGGTCAGGCGCCAGGGGGCAGTGCAGAGTCAGCCCACGCCGGGAGGAAAGGCCAGACTAGGGTCCCCGGGGATCGGGAACTGGAAGGGATTCCAGAGGAGCCCCGTGGCGCAGAGTGGTAAGCTGCAGTACTGCAGTCCAAAGCTCTGCTCGCGACCTCAGTTCGATCCCGACGGAAGTCGGTTTCAGGTAGCTGGCTCGAGGCTGACTCAGGTGAAATGAGTACCCAGCTTGCTGGGGGTAAAGGAGAGATGACTGAAGAAGGCACTGGCAAACCACCCTGCAAACAAAGTCTGCCTTGGAAATGTAGGGATGTGACGTCACCCCACGGGTCAGGAATGACCCGGTGCATGCACAGGGGACGTTTACCTTTATAGAGGGCCAGAGTCCAGTAGCACCTTAAAGACTAACAAAAATATTTTCTGGTAGGGTAGGAGCTTTCGTGAGCCACAGCTCACTTCTTCAGATACAGGTATATTATTACCAGAAAATATTTTTGTTAGTCTTTAAGGTGCTACTGGACTCTGGCCCTTTTCTGCTACTGCAGACAGACTTAACACGGCTACCCGCTGTGAATTATCTTTATGAAGAGGTGTGGGAACGGATTACTAGTACGCGGGGTCATCTGCTGAAGCTGGAGGGTGAGAGATTCAAAACGGATAAAAGGGAGTATTTTTTTCACACAACGCATAGTTAAATGGTGGAACTCCCTGCCCCAGGATGTGGTGATGGCTGCCCCAGGATGTGGTGATGAATGCCAACTTGGAGGGCTTTAAGAGGGGAGTGGACCTATTCATGGAGGAGAGGGGTATTCATGGCTGTTAGTTAGAATGGATACTAGTCATGCTGTATACCTATTCTCTCTAGTACGCCAATATCCAATTAATTTTTTAAAACTTCAGAAAGGCCCTTGCTGGGGGGGGGCAGGGGGGCTGGCTGCCACGAGGACTGGGGCAAGGAGAATGGCTGCTGTGTAGGTGGCACTGGGAGAATCCAGACTTTCCCACCCACGTGGCAGCCAGCCTAGCTTTGCTGCGTTGTTTCTCAAAACATCGCAGCGAAGCAGGTTTGAAAGAGAATGCAGAAAAGCTGAGGGAAACCTGGTTGGTGCACAAAAATACCATGATGCTGTATTGAAGCAGGGAAAAGCCCCACTGCCCCCCCCCAAATCAAACCTGCGGCAAACCACCTATGTGGCCTTATTGTTTCCATGTAATAGAACTCAACTTGCATACATGGGGGGGAAGTAGTTTTAAATTAATTCTAATTGCCTCTGTCAATGGCCAGTAGAGCGCAGCATTTCCTTAAAAAAACATATTGTGAAGAACCCTTAGGTTTTAAAGCACATCTAATTTGGAGAGCCCCCTGGCGCAGAGTGGCAAGCTGCCATACTGCAGTCCAAGCTCTGCTCATGACCTGAGTTTGATCCCGACGGAAGTCGGTTTCAGGTAGCCGGCTCAAGGTCGACTCAGCCTCCCATCCTTCCGAGGTCGGTAAAATGAGTACCCAGCTTGCTGGGGGTAAAGGGAAGATGACTGGGGAAGGCACTGGCAAGACCACTTTTCAGGATTGTTTGGTTTCAATGCCTGTCATGATGTATATAGTAATTCGTTTGTTTTGGTAAGCAGATCAAAAGGTTGGATTGCTTGAGCGGTAACCTGAATCCCAGGCTGGAGTTGGGAAAGTGGAGCCGTGTGTGTGTGTGTGTGTGTGTGTGTATAAGGGAGGGTTTTTAGAATTTGCACAGTAAGGCAGAAAAGTGGCCTTGAGGGGCACAGATAAGACTGAAAGCCTCTGAGTGAAGTGAAACCCCTGTCCAGGAGGGGGATGGAATCTTGTGCCGGCTATAACCGGAGCCTACTGAAATGAAAGTCATTAGAGTCTTTACACTGTACCAAGGCTCTGAGTTTTTCTGAATGCTCCCCAGAATCACAACAAACCACTGGTTACTGCTGAACAACTACTGAGTGCCTGGGATTATTGGAATATTGTCGGGACAATGAGAAAGCTCACGCCACCCCATAAACATAGTCTGTGGTGGTGAAGAAATATTGATTCTTAGCCACCATCACCACCATGGCGTAGGCTTTAAAATGAACTGTAGCCCATGACTTGTTGGATTCATTTTGAGTCTTTCTCCACTGTCGTTCTAGCCTTTTCCCTTGTCTTTCCATCATCTGCTTCAGTGACCCAAGGAGCTGCCTGGGCTCTGAAAGTAGTCAGGAAACACATATCTTTCCGAAAGCTGAGCTAGAAACGCTTCTTCCTTGTCTGGGATGTTGATGGCTGTGCTGATTGGCCCTAAAGAAGGAAAATCAATCTGCATGTATGCAGAAGCTGCAGTCCTAGTGGCACTTTCCTGGGAGTAAGGCCACTGAATAACACTGGACTTCTAAGCACACCTGCTTAGGATTGCTTCCAGAGACATAACCACAAGTTACATCCTCCTGGCCTCCAATCAGGTTCTGTGTTTCAGCCTTAATTACTCCTGGGGAGGCATCTGGCTCAGCAACACATATGCACCATTTAATCTGCTCTTCTTCCTCTCTCTTCCTGTCTTGCAAATACGTTGAGTCCAAGAGGATAGTTAGGGTTGCCAACCTCCAGGTAGTGGCTGGAGATCTCCCACTATTACAACTGATCTCCAGGTGACAGAGATCAGTTCACCTGGAGAAAATGGCCGCTTTGGAAGTTGGATTCTATAGCATTATACCCCACTGAAGTCCCTCCCTTCCCCAAACCCTGCCTAACAGCATTATAGGCCCCCGGGGCAAAGCTGTACCCTGGGGCCCCTACCTACACAACCACTCACAGGAATAAAAAGGTAAATGGTCAAGTAAAATTAAAGATAAATTTATTGTCAGTTCCATAATGAACAGGTCCGTTCTTACATCATGCCTCAGAATTTATTTTTAATCCAAACCCAAATTAACATTAATATTGTTCGTTATCTTTAGTAAAACACATGCTAAATATGCCAATCACAACATACATAGATGAGCATGGGCCCCCTCTGCTCGTGGGGGACCCGGGCAACCGCCCAGCGTGCCCAGGCGTTAAGACAGCCCTGCTTGGAAGGAAGGCCTGTGGAATTAATGGGTCTCCCTTCCGAGTATGGGTAAGCCGAGGCTGCGCGGCGTTTGGTGTTTTCTTCGAAGGGTACAGCCCCGGAACCCATTTTCTTCCTCTCTCTCTCTCTCTCTAGTAGGAAAGGGCAAGAGTCCAGTAGCACCTTAAAGACTAACAAAAATATTTTCTGGTAGGGTAGGAGCTTTCGTGAGCCACAGCTCACTTCTTCAGATACAGCTAGAATGTGAATCCATCTGTCTTTAAGTAGAGGAGAGTGAATTCAGACAAGCATTAGTATGTGAATTAGTATGTGAATTCAGACAAGCATTAGTATGTAAATGTTAACAGTATGTCAATGGGAATAGCAGGCGTGATGGGATGAGGTGTGGCGTGCAGAAGAGTCTGTGATGTCCAGGGGAGAGATGGGTGTGGAGAAATCAGCATTGGTCATGAGCCCTGCAAGCTCTTTATTCAGCCCAGGTAAATGCATTGACTTTAGTTTGAATATCAGCTGTAACTCTTGCCCTTTTCTGCTACTGCAGACAGGCTAACACGGCTACCCACTGTGAATTATCTCTCTCTCTCTCTCTCTGCCGGATAAAACCAGGACTGAACGCTGCCTCCCCGCGGGTGAGAGGAAGTCCAAAGGTCCCTTTTGTCTCTGGCCTCGCGCCCGCCACCATTGTCCCCTCCCCCCTCCCCCGGCGACGCTTTTCGCCCAGTCAGCGGTCCCACCAACGGGGCCTCCATTGGCGGACGCGGCTCGTGACGCGACAAAGGAACGGGGCGGAGCCTCAGCCGGAGCAGCTCCGGTCGAAGGAGCCTCCGCCCGCCGCTTTGACCTGGCGGCCGCGCGCGCCGGGGAGGTTGGCCGCGCCGAGGGCGAGGCGGCTGGCTCAGGTAAGCGGGGCGGGCGGGATGGGGGATGGCGGAGGGGCCGAAGCTCACCTGGTGGGCAGGTGGGGGCGGTGAGGGCCGCGCTCCCGCCCGTTCGGCCAGGAAGGCGGCCGCTCGCCTGTGGCAGGCTGCGGTCCTGGGCGGACCTGAATCCCGCGGGGCTTCCTTCCGAGCAGAAGCCGCAGCAATAGGTGGCCTCCCCCACGGTAACCGCGAGAGCCCTGTAACCGGCTCGTTCCGGCCTGTTCTTGACACCTGCTGAAATGATAACATTTCGCCACAGCAGTCTCCAGGGCTCAGTCATGCAGCTTGGTTTTTATTATTATATTATATTATTATTATTTTTTTAGAGCCAGGAGTCACTTCTGGTATGTGAAAATTCAAACAACAGCCATACTCCACAGTAGCCATGCAGATTAGCTTTGGATTCACACATTAACAGATCACTTCGGGATACAATGGTTCCATATTAACATACCACACCCTCGTTAGCCCATTATCTTGATACTTGCAGGACAATGGTTAGCACATTACCTTGGATACTTTTTGCAGGACAGTGATTCAGCTCAAACCCAACCCCTTTCTGACTATATATTACTCTTCCTACATGCTTGACACTGAGAGACACTGTCCTTCCTTCAGTGTTACTCCTCTGAAGATGCCGGCCACAGCTGCTGGCGAAACGTCAGGAAAGAAAATACCAAGACCACGGCCACACAGCACGGATAACCTACAAGAACCAAAGCAGTGCTGTTGGACGTGCGCCTTTTCTTCACCGCTGAGTAGCTGCCACCACCACTTGTTGGCGGTCTCAGGGAAGGGTTTCTAAGGTTGTAGGTAGGAGTGAACCCCAGGACTCTCATTGGTTCTTGTAGGTTATCCGGGCTGTGTGACCGTGGTCACACAGCCCGGATAACCTGCAAGAACCAATGAACTCTGACCGTGAAAGCCTTCGACAATACCCAGGACTCTCATTTTCCAAATGATACCAAGTCGCATGTCCTTAAACAGGTCAGGGGAGTAGCTGTTTTGACAGGATTGGTAGCCGGTATTTCGCGGTGTGTTTTCCCAGTCTGTGACCTCAGGTTTCTGCAATCCCCAGGAAAATCTATGAGCCAGGATTGTTCCGTGTTGCTTTTGGGACATTGCACTTGATGAGATTGGGATCAGGGGCATTAATAAAATGCCCCCCTCCCCCAGTCTTTAGTCTTCCCTGGACTTATCCTAAGAAATAGTTGAGTGGATGCCTTACTATGTATTTCTGGTCATGAGCAATGGATGTGCGGCCTCTTTTTTATTTTTAAAGGTTGCCTGCTTAAAATGTCAGTCATCTACATTTTGTAGAAATTGTTCCTAAATCCCAAAAGGGACTTGAAGATGGTAAAAATACACCTGTCTGCACATGAACTGTGTGTGACACAGTTGTTCATGTGCACTGATGCAACAACTGGTTCTTGAAATCTCTAGTTTGGAGCAGATGATTGGTTGTGTTGCCAGAATCTGCATACTTACAAGACCAGCGTTGGCACTGAGTTATCCACACCACCAAATCCCAGGCTTCAAGTTATTAAGCAATCCTTGCTTGTGCTTTCAGCGTTTCAGTAGGAACAGAAAGTACAGGCCGGGTTTAATTGCTCTCACTAAATAGAAGGGATATCAGGGAGGTTCTTTAAATATTAAAGAGATTGCGTGTATTCCCTGAAAGAGATCTGTCTCTGACTTGAATTCAAGCTATACATGTAGCTTGAAGCCCACAAAATGTTTTAGTAAAGTTGCCTGTGTCCCCAAGTGACCCCAAAAGTTTTGGTGACTCATTTTCATCCTTCTCCGGTGAGTCCATGTCCAGATTACTGAACAAACAAAAACTTTGGAGTAATCTATTGTGTAGGGACAAACTTGACCTTTGCGTTTTAAAAAGAAATGAACTATTTCCAATATATAAATTCCTCTTGATTGTGTGTGTGTGTGTGTGTATATATATATATATATATATATACACACACACACACACACAATTTATTTATATCTATAGGAGCCTAAGACTGTAAAGGCAACTCTGGATGGGAGATATATATATACCGTATATACTCGCGTATAAGCCGAGTTTTTCAGCCCCAAAAAAGGGCTGAAAAAGCCGAACTCGGCTTATACGCGGGTCAGTACGGTAGGGTAGGGGAGGAGGGAGGAGGAGGGAGGGGGGAACTTACTGCCGCCGTCGCCGCCGGGCCCACGCCGCTTCCTGCTTCCAAGAGCAGCCTGGGGCGGCCTCCTGTAGCTGCAGGGAGGCTGCCCCGGCCCTTGCCCGGCCGCGCCGCCGCTTCTGGCGGCCGGGAGCGGACTGGGGCGGCCTGGGGCGGCTGCTCCAGCCCTTGCCCGGCTGCGCCGCCGCTTCTGGCGGCCGGGGGCGGCCCGGGGCGGCGGCCCTGGCCCTTGCCCGGCTGCGCCGCCGCTTCTGGCGGCCGGGAGCGGCCTGGGGCGGCCTGGGGCGGCGGCCCCAGCCCTCGCCCGGCCGCGCCGCCGCTTCTGGCGGCCGGGAGCGGCCTGGGGCAGCCTTCTGCAGCTCCAGGGAGGTTGCCCCGGCCCTCGCCCGGTCGTGCCGCCGCCGCCGCCAGGACCGTGCCGCTTGTTCCTGCGCCGGGAGCCCAGGTAAGCCTGCGGGGGGGGGGAGGGGTTATAAACCGACCCTCGGCATATACGCGGGTGCCTAATTTTTCCTCATTTTTGGGGAGAAATTAGGCACCTCGGCTTATACGCGGGTCGGCTTATATACGGGTATATACGGTAAACAAATTTTAGACTACACTTTACAGTAAGAGTTTACATGTTTGTTTTAAATTTAATTTAAAAAAATTCTGGACATTAGTGTTAGATTTTTTATTTACAGGGTGTATCATCTCACATTTTCATTTATATTTCAGAATATCATTTTACTCAGTCTAAGGACTGCAATTTTCTCATACATTTATGTACTTTGACACCAGCATAGGTGTATTCAGAATTGTATTCAGACCACTGAAGAAGGCTTTACAGCCGAAACGCGTTTGGTCTGAGCCGTGATATTATTTGGATATATTGTTGCACTGTTGTAATTTTGTCTTTTCATGGTTATTTAGCACGTTTAGCATAGATACATAGAGGCTTGAACAGGGCTACATACAAGTTGTACATTTATATTTATTTTTGTGTCTGTATTAAATTTACTATACATTATTCACAAAATCACTTGTATCAATATTAGCCCATGTTCTTTTGACATTATGCCAGTACAATTATTGTTGCATGAAGTCTTATGTGGGGGGTAGGATTGGTATAATGAGTCCCAGGTAGGCATTCTAGCCCTGTGTTTTTTGTTTTTTAAAAAATCTGGAACTTGTTTTCATCCTCAGTGTTAATTGTGCTAAATAACTTGTCCTTCAGAAGGCAGTGTGTTGAAAGATGAATTAACAGTGCTAACTGATAAATTAGGTTCTTTGTCATGAACAACAATTTGTTTATGTTAAACTAATTGTCAATGTACCTGGTAGGCGTTCCTGTAAATTGTTCTATGGAGATCTTAAATAGGATATTTTGTAATGTTTAGTTTCCACTGAACATGATAGAATGTGCACTTGTATAACAATGTTGAGTAACACTTGCACTCTTATATAACTTTACTGTAATAAGATTTTACTGTAATAAGATTTCATATATTATGTTGTGCAGCTTCTGAAGTTACATATACAGAACATGCTTGTGTTTAGAAATTTTCTTCATGGAAGTGTGGAGCTAAAATTAATGTAACTAGCAGCTGACGAAGACGTGTACTTGGTAAAAGTCCTAGAGACACAGACTGACCGTAGGGTGTGCTATAAAAGGCTGCTTATTCTCTACCATTGGAATTCCATGTTCTATTTAGATGTAGCTTTCCTTTCGCAGTGCTCTAGCAATAAGAAACAAAATTGCTTCACACACCCACAAAGTACAGGAGATGAGTGCTCTAAAGTAGTAGTCTTTAAGCTTTCCAGATCCAGGACCCACTGGTGATGGGTTCCTCTGAGCTGCAAGCATGTGACAGAAGCCCTGTGACATCAATTTTATGACAGGAAGAGGGGGAGCCAGAATTACAACTCAACAGGAATGTGTGGTAGAAATTTTAGGATCCTTACATGCTGGTAACATGCTGGTAACAGACCAATTGTTTCTATTACTACTATTCCCTTTATACTTTACAAAGTTATTTTATAGTTGTTTGAACCATAGCTTAGGGGTGGGCAGACTTAAGTTTTTTGCTAAAGTTGTGGGGGTCTGTCAGTTGGGGTCGGTTTGTAAAATAACAGCATGTATAAAATAACTGCAAGCCATTCACTGGGACATCAGCCTGTACGAGTGCAAATTCACATGTGAATTACTGCACATGTGAAAGTTGCTACTTGAAGGTGTGATAATAGTACCATGTTACAGGTGAGGAACTCCGACAGCGCGTTCCTGAGAGGAATGCCTGCGCCAGTCATAGGAGGCAGCGCAGCTGCACTGCCTCCAAAGGAGGTTCCCCCCCAAAAAAACCTCCCCCCGGTGTAAAAAAATCCGTGGAATCCTTCATAGGGTTGCACGGGAGATACGCCACCTTTTTAGGTGGCGTATCTCGCGAAAATAAAAAGGGGGTGCTCCTGGCCCGAAAGGGATTTGGAGGCTGCCTAGAGGTGGCTCCTCCCTCATCCTGGGATGCCGGAACGCCTCCAGGGATGCCGGAACGGGCTTTTACACCGGTGGGACAATAGTGGAAGGCCCCGTCGGTGTCCTGGGGCCCGGCAACTGGCGTCCGGGCCACGAACACTGGTGTAAGTTGCTCAGACACCGGCGCAGTGCCTTCCTGGCCTCCTAAGGGCTTTCAGCCTCTGGCTCAGGAATGCGCTCTGAGGCTGGTGGAAGTGGTTATTTGCAGTTTTTAAGCAGCAGTTTCTGTAAACCTTTTTATTTTTCATTGTGTTAGAAAGAAGTAGCTGTAGAATGGGCAACTAGACTGTGCCATAAGGGCACAGTGGGAATTTCTTGAAAAATAGTATTGTGGGTGGAGAAGAGCTGCGGACTTGTACTGAGAGGTACATGTAAGCTATATAGCACTGGGCAATGCAAACCCACTAATCTGGGGCACAGGCAGTCTTCTTTAGCCCCAGTCCAGGAACTACCGATAGATTGCTGTCTACCTTCTACTTATTCTTGGGCTAAGCCTGTGACGAGCCAGTGTGATGGACAGAGTGTTGATCTGGGTTCAGTCCCCACTTGCAATTCTCTCTCATCCTCACCTACCTTACAGGGTTTGTTGTGAGGTTAAAATGGAGGAGGGAAGTAACCATGTGTCATGTGCTGCTTGCAGGAAGGGCAAGATAAAAATGCATTAAATAATAGATCTAGGTCAGGGGTCTCCAACTTTTTTGAGCCTGCGGGTACATTTGGAATTCTGACATGGCATGGTGGGCACAGCAACAAAAATGGCTGCCACAGGAGGTGAAACCAGCCGCAAAATGATTGCTTAACAGCTTAACTTCAGTGTAGATCCTTGTGGTGTGGTGGCTTCTGCTGTCGAAGCAAAGGTTTTAAAAATCTGCATATCAAGTCTCCACGTCACTTAAAAGCCTTGCTGGGCAAAAGCCCTACCTGCCCCCACCGACTTCCTAAAGACAGTTGGCAGGCACCAGAAGAGGTGTTGGTCAGGCACCATGTTGGGGACCCCCAATCTAGGTAATGCTTTTGAGTTGACTGATTAAATATTGGATTATGTTTATTTGTTAAGTTATTTATACCCTGTTTTTCTCCTCAGTGGGGGACAACCAATGGAAAATATGAGAAACCTGAAGAGGCTAAGGGTGTTTGAGGTAGAAAAGCAACCCTTCTGAGTAACATTCTAATTTGGCTGGCCAGGGCCGGTGCCAGTCATTTTTGCGCCCTAGGCAAGGCTAACTACTTATGCCCCCCCATTGCTAACCAGTTTTCAAAAAGAGGTGTCTTGTAGAAAAATAAAAGCACAAAACTTTTTATAAGACATGATAATTCATTATATTCCATAGCACTGTTGTGGTACTTATCTTAAAATTAAAAAAATATAAATTGTCAGTTGCATTTTTTTTCAAGAAACTGGTCGGTTTAAAACTGTGCCCCTCGGGCCAGTTCTGCGCCCCTCTGACTTGTGCGCCCTAGGCGACCGCCTAGTTCACCTAATGGTAGCACCGGCCCTGTGGCTGGCTCATAAAAATAAGTTCTTCAGTCATGTTCCTACTTATGTAGCTACCGTTTACTGCACAATGGAGTGTACCCATGATGGTGAATTTTATGTATCCTTAATACTTTCAACAGTTGTAGGGCTCCTGTGTGTAAGTGTTGCATGTAAATCCATCTTGTCAGATCAGCTTTGGTCTGCTCAGTTGAGCTAATGGGTGGGTCCTCCATTTTTAAGTACAGCCCCTCCCCCACCCATGTAATAAAAAGTATCTTTTACTGTTTCAGAGTGAAGTAAAACGAAAATGGACCAAGAATTCCATCTATCTGTTTTAAAAGCTTTCGGGGGCATTGAATTAACAAATGCCCAGCGTGAAAGTATGTGAATAGTTTCTAAATAAATTATAAGAGTGCATCAGCATCCAGTTGTCTTTCAGTCCGAGTTCACATTTTTTCTTCATCTGCTTGTACTTTTGTTTTGTTGGTTTTTGCAGTGAACAGTTTGACCAACTAATCTTCATTTGGCTTTGTTCTGAACAGCTGCTTTTATCAAAGGGCAGCACTGTTGTGCATGTTGAAAGCCCATGAGTCTGCTTTGGTCTGGCTTCAGTGCTTTTGTTGTCAGTGTCTCCTGTGAAATTGCCAAAATAGCTTGAACAATCCATCCTTTACAAAGAAAGAAGATTGTTCTTTGTTATGGCTAGAATAGCATAAAAAGACCTTTTTGATGGGGAAAGGGAAGAGATTTCAACACTACATCAACCCTAAACATAAGCAATGCATGTGTTTGGTTCTTATAATGTGTATTTACTCACCCAGAACCATGGCACATTGTATGTAGATACAAGGCTGTGATATGTATGAGTCTGACAAATTATCAGTCTCAGTTACTAGTGAATAACTAGGATTATAACATTCAGAGTTCAGTGTGGTAAAGCATTGTGTTGTATGAATAAAGGTATGTTTTGTTAACAAAACTTTAACCTTGCAAAGTGGGATCCAAGACAGTTTACAATAATCTGAACAGAATTAACAGCACTAAAATCACTTGTATAACAAGTCTTGGATGGAATATGTCACAGTGCTTTCCCCCATGGGAAAAAAAGGTGGTGCAGTCCTGCCGCAGCTCAACGATGAAAGGTGTTAGGAAGCTGCCCAAAGGCAGCTCCGCCCCCGGGAATGTCCCCCCCCCACGCCGGCATGGCTGTACTCTTGCAGGATTTAGTTCCCAGAGTGGCTGCGCTGGCGGCAGGACGATGGAGCTCTGTCGCTCCAGGACGCCATGTTTGCCCCTGCACTGGCATGTTTGCCACTTTATCCCATGATAAAGTGGCACCTATGCCGGCGTAGAGTCACGCTGGCTCCTATGGAAATTCACACACACACCCCTTAGGATTGCAGCCTAAGAACACAAGAAGTTGGGGGAGTGATGTGGATAGTCAAGACTGATGCTTGGTGGAGTCAGCATATATAATAACTATGGAAGACAATCTATAAAAGTAAAGAAACACGAGTTCATCTCCCACAGCTAAATATCTGTCCAGATAAAAAGGAAATTTTCTACCTTCATTACCATATAGCATTTTAACATTAATATATAGGACTCAGTAGAAAATTATTTACAGTGGTTAAGAACGTAAGAAAAGCCATGCTGGATCAGACCAAGGTCCATCAAGTCCGGTAGTCTGTTCATACAGCGGCCAACCAGGTGCCTCTAGGAAGCCCACAAACCAGACGATTGCAGCATCATTATCCTGCCTGTGTTCCGCAGCACTTAATATAATAGGCATGCTCCTCTGATACTGAAGAGAATAGGTATGCATCATGACTAGTATTCATTTTGACATACAGCCTTATCCTCCATGAACGTGTCCACTCCCCTCTTGAAGCCTTCCAAGTTGGTAGCCATCACCACATCCTGGGGCAGAGTCCCACAATTTAACTAAGTGTTGCATGAAGAAATACTTCATTTTATCTGTTTTGAATCTCTCACCCTCCAGCGTTCTGGTGTCATGAGACAGGGAGAAAAGCTTCAACTTCATGTCGCTTACAGGAAAGCTGTTTATTTACTTCATCTATGCCCTGCCTTTTCCCCCAGTGGGGACCCAAAGCACCTTACTTCTCACTGTTAAGTATCAGTTTTGAGTGTTATGATTCAAAGACATTCTTGAATTGTCACCTGAGAGCAGAGTAGCAGTAGGATAGCTGTTTGTTTGATTGTTTCATTTATACCCCACCTTTCTCCCCAATGGGGATCCAAAGCTGCTTGGATAGTTCTTTTCTCCATTGTATCATCACAGCAACCCTGTGAGTTAGGTTAGGCTGAGAGCACGTTACCTGGCCAAGGTCATCCAGCAAGTGTCCATGGCAGAGTGCAGATTCAAACCCGGGTCACTTACAGTGAGACCCTCTTAACAGCTACCCCACACCAGCTGAATATAAAACACACTGTTTGGTTGTACTCCAGAAGTAAGCTGATTTTGTTCTTGCATTTACTTAAAAATAACCTGCTAGAATCCCCTTGGTTCACTGATGTATGTTAAATCCACAAAACAAGAATGCATACTCATGTCTTCTGAATACAGAGTCTTAATTAAGTGACTCCCCTGAAATGGGCCAGTGGGCTGTGGTTTTACCTTCTGACCACCTCTATGATATATTAGGGTTTAAAAATGTGTATTGTGTGTTAAAGAAATATTTTTTCTCCTTGCTATGTTTCATTCACTATTTCGCATTAAGGCTGTGAAGGCTGTTGCTACTTGTAGCAGGATACAGGTTCCAGCTTTAGAAAACATATTCTTAAATGTGAGAGGTGTATATCCTTTGACCAGATTCTAAACATAGCTTTTCTTTATGGAGAATCTCATCTAGTGGTGTACGTAACAGACTGTTTAGTAGCTTTTAAAGTGTGAGAGGTCTAGAACAAATCTGATCTTAATCTGTAAATCGGCATTACTATATCAATGCTTTTACAAGGTTCTTTTAAAAGGTTGAAGGTCCTGTAGTTTAAAAACACTACTTTATTAATTTCTAGTAAACTACTTCAGTAATTTCTAGTAAACATGAACTATTATTAGAGGTATTATGGTGATTAAGATTTATCTCCAGCAGGAAGTGGGTTGTATAAGCCTTAATGCATCTGATTCAGAGATCAGAACATGTTGGTTTCCATTGTAGTCCGATGTGATTTTTAAAGCCAGGTATCATATAGCTATAGATGTGTGCTCAAGTTCTCAGTGGCTATGGATGACCTTGGTATTCTCAGGATCTGATTAGACCTTGGTATTTAGTGTATTCAGTTGCATCCTGGGTCAGCTGACTCTGACAAAACTGGGTGCTAGTGACACATTTTGTTTAGTGTCCTTTGTGGCAAGCAATCCAGCATTGCTGACTGGTGGATACCTCTGGTTTAAGCGAAATGTGTTGTATTAATTTGTTGGCAATAGTTGTGCCTTGTTCTCCTAATGGAATTCAAAGAGATTTTTTCCTTCCCTTTGGGCATAATCATAGGTGTTGCACAAGCTTGATTCAGGTATGGGGTAAGGGAGTACAGACTTTTTCTCATTTTACTGTGTGTACTATTGCAGGTAATGAGGTTTCTCTATGAAGAAATCTTGAATTCTGAGGTCTCCAGGAGATTGCAGGCCTTGGGTGCATTCAGATACTTGTGTGGCATCTTCCTAACATATTGTACCCACAAGTATATGGGGAAGCAGACAATTTCTGCATTGCCATCCTGTCATTGAAAGTCCAAGGAACCTGAGGGATGGTAAAGCTGAGTTTAATCACACGTTGAAGGATATAGATGGATAATCACAGCAAACTATGTGGCTCCTGGGTGTCTGAGGTCGTTTATGCATGAGAGTTTTACCTGAGGTTCGTTGCTTGCTGGATCCACACTTTCCTGTTGTGAATCTATGCAGCAGCAATCTCCAAGCTCGAATCAAGAAGCATTGGAGTCCCCACCCCTTGAAATGCTGCTTTGTAATTGGCTGTGGAGCTTACTGTGTGAGAAAAGTCCTGTCCCCCCACCGTGGAAACCCAAGTGCAGTGGAAAAAAGTATTTAACAAAATGGAGCCCTCCAAAAGAAATGGGAGGGGGGGGAGAAACCTAAGCCTCATTTTTTAAATCCTCTTGCTTAGAAATAACTCCCAGGAGGCAGGAAGCATTTAAATCCCAGACCCTTGACACACTGCTTTGTAATTTGCTGTAGTTCTTTCTGTGAGAGAAACGTCACTCACCCAAGCTTTTGTGTCCCGTGCTTTGCCTTATGCATGATTATTTCACCCAGGATGATCTCAGGAGAGATCAAAGAATTGGGTTAATAGAGGAATGGGAAGTCCCAGGTAACTCAAAATTGCAGCGAATATTTCTTTTAAGCCATGACAAGCCAGGGATGGGAAAACCTTGTTAAGTTTCGGAGGGAGGGGGGTTGATCCCACAGGAGGCAGGTGGGCATACGTTTGCAAAATGCAGATTCGCTACTTTCGGAGGATACTCGCAGGACAAAATGGCCATGCATTAATGGCCACTGTCTTATACAGCAACCTCAGTTAATGCTCCCCAGGAGTTTGGGAAAGGCAAAACTGATACCTCACCAGCAGCTCTGTCCCCTGCTCTTTCTCCCAGCCCAGTTGACTCAGTTCTGCCTCTGGCGAGGAGGAGCCTTACAGTTCAAAGGCTCACAGCTCCCACCTCTCAATAGCCACAGCAACAGCAATATCTTTGTGAACATAAAATATACAAGAACAAAATTACTATACAGAGTTATGAGTATCATTTCTAGCACAGGAACTGAAAAAGCTCTATGTGTTGGGTAAGTATTTTAACTTTAATCAGGATTTAAAAGCTGATGCCAGCTGACTTTATTGGTATTTAGAATTTCTCAGTCTATCTAGCTTTGCTGAAATCCCCTGAAAGGAGTTGGAGTTAATGAGGAAGTTAATATTCAGGGGATTTTAAAATTCAAGATTGTAGCAGGTAATCTTGTGTTATGGTAAACTTCCCAAAGATAGTGAGCAGAAAAATATGTTTTAAAAAAATCTGTAACTCTGTATGGTTAAATGAATTCACTTTCCCGGCTATTTTTAATCTAAAAGGTCTGCAGAGGCTGGCTGGTAGCTGTTCATTTACTGCCCATTATTTCCTATGGGTAGACCTGTCCTATGGGCAGCAGCCTTATTTAATATGAAAATAATTTGGCGTCCAATTTGAAAATAATGAGGGTGGGGGAAATGAGGGACAATTGCTGAAATGATCCTAAATTTTTGGGGCCTCCCCTAAAAATAGCTGGAAAAAATCCCAAAATGGTAAGTAAGGAGAGTCCCAGAAATCTGGGATAATGAAAAGCATGCCCTCTTCAAATATAAATCTGAAATCAATCAGAATTGTTTGATATGTACAACCCCAGGTACAAAGGAGATCAACTGTC